>NC_044290.2:11107238-11713405 GCF_004027225.2 Strigops habroptila
AAGTGGTGTGGAGACAACCATGGCCTCAGCAGGGTAAAAAAGACAGTACCATTTATAAATGTTTTTATGTATAATATTTACATTTGGAACATTTAAATGTAAAAAGGAAAAAGAAAGCCTACACTTAACATCTTCCCAGATGTTAACAACATCTGTCTAGATGTCAGCCCAAGGATCTGACATTTTATGTGTATAGAGGAGCATTTCAGTACTTCTTCTTTTATTTTTCTTCCCCCCCCTTAATTGTCCTGCACGTTGGTCCCATCACTCTTTGCTCTGGGCCATATGGTCATATGTCATTAACCCTGGAGACCAACAGCCTCACAAAGTGGAACCATATGTTCTTAGCAAAGATAAATAGTAAATAGGGCTGTGTGCACCAGGATCGCTGGTTTGTGAGGACGGGGCTTGTGTGTCAGGGGGTTTTTTTGGTTCAAATGAACACAAATACATTTTGGTGGCAAAACACATGGACAAATATGCGCTGGTGAGCAGAACCTATAGCAATGCCCCGGGGCAAAGCAGCTCCTGCCCAAAGGATGAGGTCTGGGTCCCAGCTCTGAGGAAGGGAGGGGGAGATGCTGGTTCATTGCCATGTTGAAATGATGCTGCGTACTGCAGGCAAAGTTCCCCATCTCTCATCACAGGGTCACTCCGAGCCATCACCAGCTGCAGTGGCCTCTCTGTCCACCTCTCCCTTGTGCAGCTTGATCTCTGCAAGCCAATTCTTCTAAATATCTTACTTCCTGTCAATTTAATGTGACGTAAAAAGGTGTGTTTTTCCTCTGTGCCGATTCCTTTCTGGCTGTCATCATTTTGAGCCAAATGAGAGATTTCCTTTTAGTTCAAGGATACTATGGCAGCTCTTTCAGAGGAGAGTAATTCCACGGGACACGAAGGGGCAGGGAGTCAGGAGTTTCTTCATCTGTCTCATCCGACAAAGTCACGCTGACACCTCAGTGTATCTAATGGTAAAATCTGCACAGACTCAAGGCTGGCTGAGGACACAGCCTGAATTATTTCCTTCTTGCCAGGTGTCATTCTTATTTGCTGTGTATTTGGCAGCTCTCGTTTCCAGACAAGGGCGATGTTATTGCATATTGTTGCATTTCAACAGTAGCACAAACAGCCAGTGAATAATAAGTGGATATATGTGCCAATGAGATATTTTTATAACAAAATGTCCACTTGCTTGGATTATTTATCATGAAACTCTAATAACAACAACACCTGTAGGGAATTAGATGGTGATGCAACACTGGAAAGAATTTGAGGGGAATATCATGCCTTGCAGACGTGCTATCATCCTTTTGAGCCTCACTGCAGACATGTTACTAAATTTATCTACTAAAGGAAGAAACTTTGTAGTCCCAAATATTCACCTCCTTTCCATGCACAAGCTCAAAAAAGGCCCAGAGACCTATATTTAGAGCAGGTCAGGAGGGAGAATGGGGTTGATAAGGCTCAGGGGGGACCTTGTAACAGTTCCAATACCTAAAGGGGCTGCATGAAACCTGGAGAGGGGTTTTGGACAAGGGCCTGTAGGGACAGGACAAGGGGAATGTCTTTAACCTGCCAGAGGGGAGATTGAGCTGAGCTCTGAGGCAGAAGCTCTTCCCTGTGAGGGTGCTGAGGCGCTGGCACAGGGTGCCCAGAGAAGCTGTGGCTGCCCCATCCCTGGCAGTGTTCAAGGCCAGGTTGGACACAGGGGCTTGGAGCAACCTGCTCTAGTGGAAGGAGTCCCTGCCCGTGGAACTGGATGAGCTTTAAGGTCCCTTCTGACACAAACCAGTCGATGATTCTATGTTTGAATAAGGGCTGTTTCATCCTGCCCGAGATGCATTACAATGCTGAGAGCTCGGTGCAGGGATCGCTTGGGCAGGCCACCACAGCCAGGCTCCCAAATCCTACTTTGTGTTTGTTGGTTATCTTTATATAAATCAGATTAGCTCCGCCCAGAACACCACACATTTGCAGTGGATATCTACATGTTTGTTTGGATGAACAGCCCAGCGAGGAAAACACCAGCGCACACATCCACATCTGGCACCAAGGACATATAAAAAGGCACAGCCTGTAGAGGTCCCAGCCTGGAAAGCTGCTAAGACAAGACCAGTTTTACACACATGATCACCTTTTCTAGCCCAGTCTCATCCCTAAAGGTCAGCACTGTGCCCAGGCTGCTGGGTTTGACTAATTCATCCCAGCCTAGGTTGCCTTGCAGGCAGCGCTTGCTTGTTTTGTGCCATGGAGTGACAGCTCTGCTGCATTTCTGATTTGATACAAATAAGGATATGCCACAGATCTGCTGTGGAAAAGACAACATACGTGAGTCTAATTCTGATCCAGATGTAACCTCAGGCAAGGTGAAGAGTGCCTTTATCCTGCCTTTGAAGGGCATACGAGGGTCCCTGTGTCCACTCTCGTCCTGTGCTGGGCCAGCCTGGCAGGTCTGTAGATGCAGGGCAGCCTGGGATACAACCTGAAACATCAGTCCTTCCTCCAGCTGCTTTCTGTGGGGAACCAATCCATGTTTGCTTCGTTTCTTTGGATGCTTTATGTTGCAGGCAGGCCAGAGAGGTCCATTCTCATTGTGAACATGCCTCTTGCTAGCCCAAGATGTTTCCCCACCTTTGCTGCTGTCCCCAGCATGGCCAAGGATGTGTGTATCATGCTCCGAGAGAAATACCACATCTGGGATTTGAGCTTATCCAGTTTCTCTGGGCATTCTGGGGTATCCTCTGTCAGCTTCACTGGGCTCCTGGTTGCTTCTCATAACACAGCTAATTTGATCATATTTAGCATGCATTCTTCACACATGATCTTATTACAATTACAGTGCTCTTGTTTTTGCTTATTCAGGCTGACCTTAGGCATCTCCTGCCATCCTCTGCCATGGTCAAGACCTCCCAGCTTGTTGCCTGGTGGCCCCCAAAGGAAGGTGTGAAGATTAACAGC
This sequence comes from Strigops habroptila, assembly GCF_004027225.2. NCBI lineage: Eukaryota > Metazoa > Chordata > Aves > Psittaciformes > Psittacidae > Strigops > Strigops habroptila. The sequence continues at coordinate 11,110,197 of NC_044290.2, forward strand.
CTAGAGGATGTATTTAATGAATGGCAACAAGGGATTAGTGACACAGTGTCACCTTTCATGGCCTCTTTAAGCAGGCGAGCTGACACCCGTTTATTTTTGTTTGCACTGTTGAGTAAACTCTGGAAACGGACTGGATTTACAGTCTGCTGCCCCAGCGAGGAGCCTCCTCCTGTCCACCAGCCTTTGCTTGGGGTGATGGTAAAACTGGTGAGCTCTCTTCCCACCTTTCTCCCAGGGGAATCCTCAGCCGTAAAGTTTTGTGGCTTTCTTACTGCTAAAGATGCAGGGGGTGAGGGTTGTGCTGGTAGAGAGATGTTTGAAGACTTTGGAAGGTCTGATTGACAGCTCAGGTTTCCATCTCTCCGTGTCCATCAAAAGCTGCCCCATATTTCCCACTTCTATGAAGCAGCTCTGCTGCCTGGCCAACGCTTGGCTTGGGAGGAGCACTGGGGCATCCGACCTGCTGCCCCCCTGCCGCTCCTCACAGCCCCCTGCTTCGGAGGTATTTTGGAAAGGAAGATGTTGGCAATGAGCTCTAAGGCTACAGGATGTGAACGCAGGAGGTTTTCTCACTCCAGGTCTCACTGCACTGCACTGGACAGGGAGGTTGTCTGACCACAGCCAGTTATATTCATGCAGTTGCTTCTCCTGTCCTACTGACTGACATCTAGAGCTAAACTCCCCCAGACAGCAGAAGGCTTTGATGAAGCCCTCAGGGACCAGTCTGATGCCCTTGCTCCAGCAAAGCTTTCATACACCTACTTTATTTCCAGCGTTGCCACAAGACCTGTCAGCTTTGCTGAGATTCTGAATGGGCTTCAAGTGTAGCACATGTGCTGTGCTCAGTGCCAGGCTGGACTGGGACATGTGGTCCTCAGAGCATGATGGTAGATAAAGTTATCCTACAGTTGGCTTTGCAGTAAATTCTGAGTGATTTCTACTGTCTCTGCTTTCAAATTATCCTTTACACTACAGAAATCTTATTGCTCACCACATTTTCTTCTTGGTGGTTGCCTGAAGTTCTACTTTTCTTCATTTCATTCTTACCAATCCTCTCACACTTTGCAGGTTTCTTCTCTTGAAGAAATCCACAGAGCAAATTGGACTGTGACACCCTCAGATTACCTCTCAGTTCAACTGCTAGGGATCCAGATGAAAACACACAAAGCAAAGGAAAAGGGTTGATGGAGCAGAAAGCCAGCTGCATGGACAGTGGGATAAAGGGAGAGCCCCAGCTGGGGATGGGAGGTTCGAGCTGCAGAGGAGTTTTTGGACTCTGTGTACAGGGGTAATCTTTGCTGCTGACAGTAAATAAATACATTTTGTAGTGATGGGGAAGCTGTAAAGTTTATCTTTTCCAAGCAGCTTTCCATGGCAAATGTTGCAATTGTATCTGAAACAGACATTTTTGTCTCCAAATCAGAGGTCAGTGAAATGGCTTTGATTTCTCTCTGGTTCAGGGAGTCTCCTGAGATCCCATCATCTCCCCTCATGTCAAGGACAGAGGCTGATATGTTTCCTTTGCATAGAAAAAACAAACAGCCTAAAATCCTGACCAAGTATTGCAGGGAAAAGCTGGTGTGATTTAGCAGTGGCAGCTTTGGTGCATTTATAAATGGATTTAAATTGTGCCTCTGAGCTTAGCCGATTGTTTGTGTACTGGAATTCATTTTGATGAATAGTTTGTGGTACAGTAGAGACCTGAAAGCAAAACAGACAAACAAGAAGAATGCTCTTAAAGATGCTTATTCTATTTTTGTGTATTTTATGCAAAACGCATCATAGATGGAGAGATTAAAATCCTGACTGACAGCTTCTGTTCATGGAAATCAGTGCCAGGGGAAGTTGTGCGTGGTTCAGGGCTGAACCGTGGTAGCAGTGCCACGTCGGTCTGAAACAGCAGCTCCAGGCTGAAGGTGCATCAGCCTGTCATCAAGTGGTCCATAATCAGAGCGAGGGTGGGAGATGCAGGGTAGGGCTGAGGTTTGTCAGCAGAGATGTGTAGGCTCAGTTGGGAGATACTCATCAAGCCAAATGTAAAGCAGGGGAGGTGGAGAAAGCTACTCCAGGACTGGCTTTGCCTGGCTCAGGGCAATGCAGTCTGCTCCATTGTCTTACAAATTAATTTCCCCTTCACTTCACAACTTTTTATCTTTTCTTTTCTTTTTAATCACACTTGCTATTATTTTTAAAGCAATTAAAACATAGAAACAAGACCCAAGGAAACACCCACTGCATTCCTGGGATGATCTGTCTGTGCTCCCTGCATTCCACCCCAGGCACAGAGGTGGGAGGCAGCTGTGTGCCAACACCACCACACTCAATTCCCACAAGGGAAAAAAACCATGGGGAAAGTGGGATGATACAACCCAATTGCTTCCAATGAATACAAGGTCTGGAAAGAAGTCCCCCAGGGCCTTTTTCCAAGTGCTGCTTCAAGGAGAGTGCACAAAATGCCTTCCATTAACCAGGACAAACCTATCTTTAAGAAAAAAACCCAATTAACATTGCACAGCCTCCGCACCCAGATTCCTGCCGGTTGGCATTTCTGTACCTTGGATGCTGCGTGTCTTTGCAGCTGGATTCCTGAGGCTTAACACCTTAATTCCTGAAATGAGCCCCAGTCTTAATTCCTGATTTTAGGAAAACAACATTCCTCCCATTGAATGAAAACATTTGTACACAGTTCATAAACCATCTTCCTGAGGGGTGGGAGGCGAGGGGGGCTGGAAGAGGAAAGCCTGGAAATGCATGGCAGCGCAGCATAGAAGTGCATTGTCCATGTGCCTCTGACGCTGCTGGCTGTGGGAGCCAGCTGCTGTTTGGGGAAGTGCTCTGTTCAAATACTCAAATCCCTCCCTGGACAGGGCCATGACCAAAACACTACACAAATACTAATAAACACATTGCGTCGAAGTCTCTGGATCGGGGCTTTCATTTCTCTCCATCAGTAACAGACCCAGATTCCAGTTCAGCAGCAAATCCCCCCTCAGCATCGCCATCGTGAGGAGAGGGCTGGAGCACCTTCTGCTCTGGAGCCAGGCTGGGAGCTGGGCTTGTTCAGCCTGGAGAAGAGAAGGCTCCGGTTCGTTGTATGCGGTGGCTTATGAAGTGGTCATGCGAGATGAAATGCAATTGAGAGAAAAAAGGAATAGAGAAAAATTACCCAAATAGAAGGTCCAGAGAGTGAATTTTGTATCAGTTCTCATCTCAAATGTCAGAGAAAACTTCTCTTGCACCTTAGAAAGCACAATGACATGATAGCTGAGATGGTTGATAAAATACATTGAGTGATGTCTCACCCTTGCCTCAAGGTATCTCTGCAGTGCACTAAGAGCTATCATCATCACTACCCTATTTCTTCGTTTGTTTGTTGTATTCCGACCCTAACCATTCTATGATTCTGTGGCTCACTAGAGAAGAGTAGAAGAGAAGATCATATTCAGGATTTTAATGTGAAAGTGCATCATGCATGAGAGAGAGCCACAACAGTCCTAGGAGTTAGCTCCAGCTCTTCCTGGCCTGGAGGAGTGCTGGTCAGATGGATGTAAAGCTGGAAGCTGGCTGCAGAGGGGCGAGACAAACCCGTGTCTTACTGATCCTTGCTCATAGAAACATACAGGCATGGATTCATCCCACCTGAACTAGGAACCAAATTGCCATCAACTCCAGGAGATTGACTGGGCACAGTCTATCATGACATACTCATTTTGAAAGGTGAAGAGGAGTGATGTTGGCACAAGTTAACTAGGAAGATGGTGGAAGCTCCAATAAATGGGGTCCTCACTGCAGGGTTTGGTCTGGTTTTAAAGGATTTGCACAAATAGAAATTCTTGGGTGAAATCCTTTGGCCTGTATTCTGCACAAGCTTTGCCTAGAGGGTTTGGATGGTTCCTCCTGCCTCTTCTATCTCTCTTCTAGGAAAACGTAGGTGAGAAGCAAGAGTGATAATGTCCCTACCTGCTTATAGCTCAGCGTTGCGCTCTGCTTCCCTGCTAGGGCTCAGCATGTTAATGCACCTTGTCTCTGACGCCTGGAAGCTCATAATCCACTCAACATCCTGCCAAGAACCTCATCCCAGTCATTCTGTCATAACAAACAGACCTCTTCCCCCATGGGCTGTGTAAGAGCAGCCAGAGTTGACAGAGAGGCTGACACAAAGCAAGCAGAGGAGACGAAGCGAGCTCCAGTGAGTACTAAGAGATATATATATATATATATGTATATATGTGGGCTAGAATATACATATATGTGTGTATATATATTGCCTGTCAAGTTGCAAGGTCCAGTCAATACAGTGAAATTACAGTCCTGGGGAGAAAGGGGGAAAAAAAGAAGGGAGAGAGGGAAAAATTTGATTCCGAATTGGAGGGATTAATGGTCAAAAGAATGTTCTTCTGGGAGTAATCTAAGTGTTATATTTACATTTGGCTTGGAATTATTTGCAGTGAGGAATTTCAAATGCAAATATTTGAGAAGCGTAACATGGAGCGAGACACTGTGGGCACTGCTGTTTTCCCTGAAAAAAAATGGTTTTCTTGACTATTTTTTATTGGAATCTTAATGAGACCATAATTACAGCAGGGAAAAAAGGCAAAAATGTAGCTCTTAAAGGTTTGCTGTTCCTCTACATACGGGCCTTGGATTTGAAAAAGAAAAAAAAAAAACCTATATTTTTTAAAACTATTTATTTTCCAAAGTGGTGCATGGGAGGGAGAAAAATGACTGAGCTCAGTAAGTCCTGTCCATTTATGTGCTTAGTCTGTATTTTCTTTCTCTAAAAAAACAGAGATGAAGAAATGCTGGAAGCAGGCATGTGCTGTTGGTGTTGGCTCTCTCCTTTATCTTGTTGTATTGTGTTCCCCTCACAGGGGCTGCTTTAGGACCAGCAGAGGTTTCTAAGTGGGCAGTGAAGCGAGCGCTCGGTGGCTCCAGGTTATCCTCTGGGTTTGTGGCTGCTCCTCTGTGGAGCTCGCAGTGGCTGGATGGTGACAAGAGGTCTCACACTTCTTCCTCTTCAGTTTGCTCTCACACTCCAGTACGTTGACATTAAAGCCTCATACACCAACCTGATGCAGACTTTGCCCTTTTGGGACTTCCATGAGTGCCCTTTCCTACCTGAGCAGGATGAGACCACACCTGAGCCTGGCAGCAGTGGGATCACCACAGGGACAAATATTTCCTATCACATCAATCCTTCTGAGGTCACATCCACTTTCTATGTTCTTCTATATTCCCTTTGCTTCATGGGATGGCCACAATTTAAAATCACTTCTCAACAGCAGGGCTTGATGTCTGTTGTCCTTCCATGGGATATTTCAAGATCTCCAATGATTTTCCCTATTTTCATTCACTTTTATTGATCCTTAATTCATTTTCTTTGCGTTCAATTCTGCTCCAGTTTTCCGCATCTTTCTTTCACTTCCTTCCACGTTCATTTCTCTCACTCCCCTCTCACAGATGCCACTTAAAGTGAGGAGCAAACAGATTAAAATAAAGTCCCTTTTTTTTTCCCAAGGAAGGAAGTGCCCATTTAATATCCCATATGCCCATCAAAGCTGATGGAGAGGCAAAGCATGACAGGCATATTCTGCGATTTAAACCTCCTGGGTATTGGCAGGAGAATAAATCTTGTGTCTGACATAAGAGGACATCAGGAACCAGGGAAATTAACCTGAAGCTTTTGGAAAGGGTCCACTTAGCTGTCAGTCAGAAGGAGATAAACTTTACATGAAATAGGACCTTCCGAAGTCATTAGTTATCCACTTCTGCCAGAACCGCTGACACACAGCTCTGGAGGAAAGCAACGAGAGGCAGCCAAAGAGAACAGAAAACAAACGTGAATGGCAATATGTCTCTTCAGAAAGTGCCTAGTACAAATGTGGGAACACTTCCTGGTCTGAGTAAAATGGGTCTTAAAAAGACTCATGTACAAATAGTATCAATCCACAGGAAAACCTTCGTGCCTGGAAGTCCTGAAAACAAGATTAGATCATCTCCAGGCAGATGGATGTAGCTCTAAGCAGGGGGAAAACAGTGAGTACCAGTTGTTCAATAATCTGTTTAAGCTACTCCAGGAAGATCTGTTGCTTAAGGGAAGAAGGCAAAAGAAGTAGGGGGGGACTGTGGGGAGAGGACATGGAGTGGTGATACTGTGATGTCAGACATACATCTGGTCTATACTAAATAAGCTACCGCAACCTCCCTACTCTGCTCATACAAAATGTTCTTTAAACCCCTGTCCTTAAACCTTGCTGCCCTGGAAGATGCTCAGCTGGGTCCTCGTGCTGGATACCAGACAGCAGTTTGCATGTGGAATCTGTCGGCCACAACGTTGTCACTCTTTCAGCAGGGAAAGACACCCTCCCATGGACCCTGCTCCTCACCCGGGCTTCAGGGATCCAGTCCCTACCCAGCACAGAGATGTGAAGCACAAGGCTGAGGGATGCTGGTGCATAAAGGAACAGCCAGGGGAGTGGAGCTGCGCGTTTAACGCTTGCAGATAGCAGGGGAGGGCTGAGGGAGTTACAGTGATTTACATCAGGTTCTGCCCCCTGATATTTTCCTTTGTTATAAATAACAAGCAGTAGTTAAAAGGTGACACAAAGGGCTCCTTAATCCTCACAGCACTCTTCCCATCCTGCCTAGATTCATTTGCTTCTGCGTTTCTCATGATAACCGCTCCAGGCAAAAGGCTTTATAATGCAGTCTATAAACTTCCACCCAGTGGAGCTCTGCCAGTGCCAACCAATGACCCAGCAGGCAGCGAGCGTGTGTGTCTGTGCTGACTCAGTGATCCAAGTCTGCTTTTAATTTCCTTTCTCTAGTTTTCCTTCATCCTGCAAGGAATAACTGTGAAGTAAATCAAATGGCCTATCTCCGCGGGCTGCCCCTTGGCTTGGCACAGGACAACCAGGGGGAAGAGGCTGCCAACGCTGTGGCTGCCTGACAAAGTGGGTTCTGTTAGCACAGCGTAACTTACTGCAATAACAATCTGCTCCCAAAGCCAGCGGGGCTTTGCCTCTGCTATCATTCCCACAATGGCAGGGATCGCAGCCTCGCATTCCTGCTCCTCTGTGAAGCCAAAATTGGGAATCACTGAGACTCGTGGAAATTTCTGGAGGGAATAAAAGAGCTTTGGGGTGTTAGAGGGGTAATTCTCCGTGTAGAGAAGGTTTATATTTTATCTTCAGCCTGGCCAGGGAAGGGCAAGGGGAAGGCAGCAGTGCCGTGGAGATTGTGTGTGAGCATGAGGTGAGGGTGATGTGCCGGGTAGTTCTTGTAGCTAACACCCCGGGTGGGATTTGGGCATCGTGTTGCTGAAGGTGCACGTGAAACAGGAGACACACACGTCTCTGCTAACAGGCTGCTGAAGAGCAGGGTCCCTGGGTAAAGTCCAAATGTTATGAGCCAAATCTGGTATTGCCAACGTCTCCTTCCCAAACTTTATTTAGCATTCCTGTGCACCATCATGCTCCATCTCAGGGGTCCTTCACCTGCACTAACAAACAGCTCCCTAGGTACCTCTTCTGGGAGACACAGTGAGCCAAACCCTGTGCTCCACACTCAAGCCAAAGGTCCAGCTATTGATAATGTGATTAACACAACATTTGACCCACTGTTGGGAAGGGATTGGGAATATTCCAGTGAAAGGTGCTGTAAAAATGCAAAACATCATAGAAGTGATCAGGCCCAGCAAATGCAATGGCCATGAATGAAAGACAGCTCACTGCTGATGGATGTCATTGGAGCAGCCTCAAATGTTCATGATTTCTTTTCCCTTTGGCTGGAATCTGTTTCCCCATCCAATTGCTACCCTAATTGTTGAAGAGACTTCAGGAAATGGCAAAGCCAGATCCTGAACCTGCCCTTGTGTCTAATGTCATCATGGGGAGTTTGATTATTATGGCTAATTCAACACATGTGTATGGTATATCTACAGAGAGTTGAACTTACGCTAATAGCAGAGGCTAAGTTCTCATCCTAAAAGCACTCCAGTATGCATGTAGGTAAATAGCTTATAGACAAGGTTCTATTAGAGATGATGCTCAGCATCATTTCTTGGTTTCCCAGCATGATGTATGGGTACACTCTGACTGTCTCTGTGAGTCCAACTCTTCACCCAAAAGCAAACACCACTAGCAGAAAACAGTGAGGTAGCAATATGAATGCTGAAAATTTAAATCAACTTTGATGATAGATGATGTTTTAGCATAAGGTAAAGTTTCCAGGAGAACTCTGGGTCCAGCGCCACTCCAAGCCTCTTGAAGAATTAAGATATAAAAGTATATATTCCTTTTCTGTATCTGTGTCTTTCCATGGGATTTCATTTGCTGCGTCTCTTCACACTGAAAACTGATGTCTGTCTTTTGTGGTGTTCTGCTGTGGAGAGGATGCACGGATGATCTCAAGTGGAAAGAAGATGATGACGAATTGTTTGAATGATCCCCAAGGTTATGAGGAAGACAATTGGAGGAGGGAGATGCTTAGTCTCTGCTCCAGTTGGGTCTGCCCTGTTTACATTGTGATCCTCAGAATAAGCTCTCATGGTGTAATATCTCCCCAAGCCACAATAGCATTCTAATAATGTAATTTATAGCCCTGTTTGTTTTCATGTATGGTTTAACAGACCAGCTGGCAATTAGGCCCTAATTATGCTGTTATGCAAAGTAGTTCCATTTATTTTTATAACATGGGCTGCAACATAAGCTGTATTTGTTTTTAATTGTGAAATTAACCATGGCAACATCCAGTACTGATCCATGTGTCACAGCTGGGAATGCTGCTCAGCTTGGCCGAGTAAGGTGCAAAAGAGCTGGATAGGTGACAGCACTCAGATTCCCCACTCACATCCAAAGAGGGGAGTCTAACACAAATGCTTGGTATTTACCATGGATCCAGCATCAGTCCCTTGGTGTTGCTCCTTGTCTTCCTTTTCCCTGTGTAATTCCTCACGAGAAGAAACCAAACCGTGTCATTCCATGATAGCACGAGGCTCTACCAGTGCCTTCTCCCTAGAGGAGATGGATGCACAAGACAGCTCAGAAGGTCTCTCTTCTTCCTTCATCCTCCATCAGCCACATCTCCTCTTGGGATTCCACTTTTCCAGTTACCTTCAGTCCTGATTTCTCCATTAGCTTTCATTTTGCTCTGGGTTTTGCCACATTCATATGATGCAAAGGGGTTTTTTCCCCTCGTTTCCAAAACCCAAGTCTGAGAATTCCCTCAGGTCTCCAGCTGTAGGTGGTTGTTGTCTTCCCAGCTCTGTGCTTGCCAAAAGCACACACACTCATGTAAGGGGAGAGCTTAGGCTTTGTGATCACAAATATGTCTGTCAGAGATAGGGTGTGACTTGCATATGGCTCCAAATGTTTAAATCTGTATTGGCCAGAAGACATTGGGTCTGCAAAACAAGAAACATCATAAATCACAAGACTAAGAGGGTTGCAAATAGCAGGAGAAAGTACAACTGCCTTGCTTTTACATAGCTGTCTTCACCCGTTGCACTTTTTCGCAGAATGGCTTGTCTTATCTTCCTAGACAGGGACCAAACGGACATGAGTTCAGCTTTTGGCATAGCCACAGGCCTCTTGAATGATCTCAGCCAGTTACTGAGCGGGCTGCTCTTGAAATCTGCTCCTGCAAAGGAGAGATACGGTCTCTCCTTCCCCTTTCCCATCCCACATCTGCTTGGATTGTCCTTTCACTGTGAGAAGGCGGTGTCTTGCAAGTGTCTGCACATCTGGTGTCCCTGAGCAGTGTTAGGGGGAATCTGGTGCTTGCAGTTACCTGGGATTTTAGGCAGTGGGGTATCTTCTCCTGCTCTGAAGTAAGCAATAATGAAATCAGGTCATCTAATGTACTAGCTCAAAATACAGCTACTGCTAAGGCCTCTGTTGTCTTTTCCCAAGGCCCGTATTCCAAACAACAATACCAGGATAAATCACTCCAGGATTGTTATTTTTATCTAGTGCATTGGGAAACTGATGTACAAAGGTTGACTTGTTCCCTCCAACTGAGCACATCGGTTGCAAAGTTCGGGATGGAAACTTGGTGTCCTGCCTCCTCCCCAGCTCTATCTGCTGAACCAAAAACGATAGAGGAAGAAAAAGGAGCTTCCAACCCCAGAGTGCAAGTGAAAATATGGAAAAATGAGTAAATATTTTCTCAGAATTGGCTTTTAGAACCCAAAAAGAAATCAAATCCTTTCAAGTTTAGCACCAGTGATGGTCGTACATCCTCGCGCTTTCTTTTTGTTTGTTTGCCCAGAACCAGCCTGTCAATCCCGAATGGAAATAACTGGAGACGTGTGTGAATTAACACACACGCACACAAGAATGCAGACAGCAAGAAGAAGTCATTCCACAGTCTAGCCTTGTTAAAGAATACAGTCAGTTTCCAGCGGCAAACCTTCCCCCCTCAGTCTCTAGCCAGAGGAATTTCTTTCACCTCCTCAGAAGCTGCTTATTAAAGCTGGGCTGGTGCTGGTTCCCAGGTAATAGAACAGCAGCAAAGCTTAACTAATCTCTATTTTTACTGCAGTAATTAAACCGTGCACTTGCTAATAAAAAGGTAACACTTTAAATTAAGGCCCCATTTCTAAATGCTGTATTAATATTTATGAAATGATTACTGCATACAGCCACATTCTTGAAGGACTTATTAGAACGCGTGTTATAAAACTCAATTGTAATAAACCCTTAATGGTTATGCTCTGGCGAGCTGCAATTTTTCAACCCTACAAGTGGCGTCTTCTTAAAATGGGAGGAAAATGCTCTTCCCTCCCCTAAAGCCCCCCCAAAGTGTTGTCTCTCTGTGACTGTTGGTCCTGGCCCAAGTATTTCTGCTCAACCAACGATAAGATGGGTGGGATTTCACTGCTGGGGTATCTCTGGTGCTCTCCAGCCGCTTTGGAAAGGTCTGGAATGTCCTGTGGAATCATAGGGATTGTATGACCTCCTAAATTACATCTGCCACCCCACACACACATTTGGGTTACCTCAGGGCACTCAAAGAGAGATAGACTCTGTGATTCGGCAACTGAATCCTGCCCTCAGCATCTTGGCTGAGTTGGGTGGCTAGGCTCCTTCCAGAGTCAGTAGAGATGGGATTGCTAGTGATAATTTATTCCTTGTCTCCAAGGCATTTTGACATCTGTTTGGAAACTCCTTCTGATCTGGAACTTCACTGAGTTCGTAGCTTCAAGGAGCACTTGCAGAGGGAACAGGGTGAGGTCACTCATGAAAAAACTCAGACTTCCAGCACCATGATCACTTCGTGAGCCGGTAGATCCAGAAGAGAGAGTTCAGTGTTCTGGGAGCAACAGGGAAAGCACTTAAATAGATTATTTTCTTCCTAAAGGAATACATCATAGTGCCAAGATACCCTTGATGCTCGTTTTTAGGCTGCTTTGTGGTAAACTAGAGATCCAACTCTTCAACTCTTTCCCCCTGAGCTATTATTTTCAACTGGTAGCTTTTGCTCTGGAAGAAGTACTCATCCTATTTCACCAACAGGCATTTTGCAAGGGACTGGACTTCAGGTGGTGATCTGCAGCAAAACCTTTTGTTGCTCTTTTATTTTCTACAATAGTAGTAGTTTGTGATGCAGTTTGTTTGCTCATGGCGTTGCTACCTCCTGCCTTTCCTTTCACTTCAGCCTCCTAGAAGGGCACACTTGAGGTCCCAAACTTACAAAGACTGGATGTCTATGAAATGTTTTGAATCTTGAATAGCTCAGTGTAAGCCAGTGGGACTTCTCATGCATAAAAACACCTCCATGCAGAAGTGTTTGGCAGTTTGAAGCATGATGAACCTCTTTCGAAACAGCTTCAGCACACCTCACAGACACCCTAAAAACTGGGATAAGCTCAGAGAGAAAAGCCATTTCTGTGAAGTAGCCTCTTGAAACAAAGGCAACCTCCACCCCAAACATACATCATCTTCAAAGGCCAAAATGCAAAGAGTTTGTGCTCAAACTGACTTAAGCTGAAACTTCACGTTGATGGTCTAGTTACATAGCAACATTTGTTATGTATAATAACAGAATCCAAAATGACACAATAAAAAAAGAATTATCTGTGATTAGAACTAAACTATTGAAATGTCTCCAGCTAAAGCCAAAGTTTGGAAGGGAGGGGGAAAGAGGAGTTTATTATTTCAGTAGCTGCAGTGAAAATCCCCTCTGGGTGCTCTGCAAACCACCCTCTGCTCTTTGAAACCATCCCCCTCATTGACATGGTAATGGTCTTTGTTGAATTCAAAGACGATTACATCAGAAATGTGTGGCCTCTTGTGGGTTTTCCAGGGCTTATAAAGCACACAAATTATATGAAAATATTGGGTTGAAAAATTAGTAAGCCATAGGAGTTTGTGTTGTTTTAGCCACGCTTTACTGCAGGGAAGGAAAACTGTGGCTCCTCCAGACCTTTGCCCAGTCTTTCAAAGCTACTTTCTTTATTATTTTTCTTTTCTGGTGGGCTCACTTCGGATATACAGCCTCTATTTTTAAAGGACTTTCATACTGGAGAAAGCTTTTCAACAGGCAGTGTATAAAGATCAGAGATCCTCTGAATTGCTCCAGTTCAGTTTTACTGTTTCTGCAGTATAATCAAGCAGAAAGTTCTGCCTCACAACATTTTGTCAAATGAACACTCCAAAGAGGTTGCTGTCTTTATGGATTCTTGATTGTGAAATGGGAAATCATGATTGGAAATTATATTTAAAATATCTTTAAGAAATACTAGGTTCCTAGACTTAGTAGCACCACATCAGTGGTGCATCATACCCAAGATGGGAAAAGCACAGGTTCATTGCAGCCCCTATAAATCAAAACTAAATCACAGCTCACCCCATATGAGCTCGGCTGTCAGGACATCACCTGTGTGCCTGCAACATCTAACTGCCCATATAGCTTGTGGTGCCAAAGACACTGGGTTCTGGCTTGTGAAATAAATAAATGAGGCTTGTGAAAAGGAAGGGCTGGGAGTAAAATGTATTTAATCTTCTCTAGGGAGCTCAGGTTCATGTATGTGCTGGTTCCAATGTAAAAAACAGTAGTTGTCCACTTGGATCAGGGAGGCTTGTTGATGTCTCCAGCAAGATAATATTTTGAATGGCTTATAGGTCATATTGTTAAGATCTAGAGGACCCCAAATAGATCAGTTGCTTTGTCTGTTCCAGTTTCCCACTGCCCGGCCAGGGAAGAGGGTTGGCTTTCATCTGGATCAGCTCACAGACCTGGCCGTGGTCCTGTGAGCAGCTGAGCTGACAGGAGCCAGTGGGACTGGAGGCAGAAATCAGGGCAGGATCTTCCCTCTCAGCAGCAAAAGTCTTAGATCAGCTCAAGCCCAACCATGAAATCATATCCTATGACTGAACAGATGTACTCATGGCAAGGACGTGTTCCCAAACGGCACAAGTAACATTTCCAAAGTACGCAAGGCAACTTAGGAGCTCAAGTGTCATCATCCTCCAGAGTAGCTGGCGTTGCCAAACACCAAAATCATTTGGACCTTTGCACTTGAGGGGGACAGATGAGCTGCAGCGAGCTCGTCTAGAGCTGCTGATGCAGGGGCTGTCCCCCAAACAACTGCAGCTAAAGGAGGATTTGCTTTCTCCTCCCTTCCCAGTGCAGCATGTTCAGGAGGACGCTGATTTCCTCTTGCAAGCCTTGCCACAAAGCAGTGACCTGCAGGCAAAACAGCAGAACCAGGGGTAGGAAGAAAGACTCCCAAACCCAAACAAACAGTTGCTTGGGTTTGACGGGGGCCAGGGACAGCCCCATCACAGCAGAGGCAGCACAGGAGGCCAGGCTCGCTGCTGAGCACTTTGCATGATGAAACCACGGCCTCCACCTCGATGCTGCTGAGCTGCCAGGCTGCTGTTCAGGAGAGCAGCAGTGCCAGGAATTAGCTATTCATATAGGGTTTATTTATAAACACTGCGTGTTCACCAGCGCCGGCTGCCGCAGACCTAATGGGACCTTTAGCTCTGCCTCTGTGTAAGGGGCAGATAAATTTAGAAGTGAGATAGTCTGTTTTGACTACCAATTAGGTGGGTCTGAAGACAGGAGGAGACAGAGGGGAGATGATTTTTCCCTCGGTGGCTGCTTGGCACTCTCAGGTTGGCCTACGCACGCATGATTAATTGCCCCATCATTCAAGTAGCTCTTTTTATTCTGGCCACTCACAATATTATTATTATGAGCTACTGTTTTTCCAAAGCCAATTATTGTAGGATTAAAACACAGCAACTGCCCTTGTGTGTGTGTAAATGCATAAATAAGGAACCAGTAATCAAATAAAAGAAATAAATTTCTTTTTTTCTTTCCTTCTTTTTTTTCCCCTCTCTCCTTTCACATTCGTATATAAAAGTCCTTGAAGGAAAAGGCTTGGGATTGAAAAAGCAATGGGAGAAGAGTTTGTAAGGGGAAAAATCAGTGGGACCCCGTAGAACAAACATGTGTAAAGGCTTTGTTTCAAAGTGAACCAATGCAAAAGCCTGTTGGGGATAATTTTTAGGCTTTGCCTATTTTTAAAGGGTTGAGGAGCAGGAGTAAAGTGAGAAAACAATTCTCCATAGGAAGCTGTAGCAGACTAAATGGAGCTTGTTGTTGTTGGCAGAGGCATTGATGCTGAGGGCAGCAGCATCGTTACTGAGGCTGGAGGCAGTGGAGGTTTAAATAAATAAGAAGCGATCCATGAACCAAGATAAAATGTGATCTAGCTGTGCAGGGTCCTCCTGCTCGCTAAAGCAAGGGGGTTTGGCAGGGTGTGAGTAGAGGGAGATGAATGAGGGTTATCAGACAGGAGACTCAGGAGAAAGCAGAGAATAGGACATTGTGAATTAGTCACAGACTTCATGAGGAATAAGGATTTTGTCTGTTCACCTCTCTTGCACGGAGGCACATAGACACGTTGTCCCCAAAGATGTAATTAGGGAAGGACAAAGTCAGGCCCTTGTCTCTGCTCAGCACCCGTGTCTGAAGCTGCCCTGGTTGAGGGAAGTCTTTTCATTTGGTTTCCGTGATTTAGGCTCAGGGAGAAAACCCAAAGCTTCCCACTCACTTCTTCTCTGGCCTTACTTAGTAGCAAGCTCACATAAAATTGATGGGGATTATTGCTGGCTAAGGCCAGCATTAACACAGGATTTGGCCCAACAACCCACATGCAGCTAAGTAATATTAGTAACAATAAAAAGCCCCATTAAATACTTGCAAAAGCAGTAGCCTGCTAGACCATGCACAAAGTCAGGTCTTGCCTGGCAATCTGACCGGGATTTGAAAGAACATATTCCCTGATAGTAACCCTCACCCAAGCAGAGGTTGGAGATGTCAAGGCCGGGTGATAAGAGCTCACACTGTGCATAATGCAGCAAGATCATGAGCAAACCTTGCGGAGAAACAGTTTTGCAGAGCTCTGCTTGCTGGAGCATCCTCCCACACTCATGGAGAAAATTCCCAGTGTAAGGAACAGCAAAGCAAGAAACAAGGGCAGGAACAACATGTGAGGAAAGACTTTATGGATCTTACTGACTTTTTTCATCGCTTACTGTTCTGCCTCACCTTTTCTTAGCAGCATTATCTCATCTTTTCTTTTGGGCTTAGCTAGCCCAGAATCAGGAAATCTTGATGTTGTTCTGATGCTAATATTCCAGCACAGACTGATGCTGGAGGTGACAGGAGATCCCAGTAAGGCTGAGCTGTCAGGCCTCACAGCCCAACGACGGTGCTCCTGTGCTGGCATGAAAATGCTGCAACAGCTCAATTGACATATGTCCAGGCAAACATGCAGAACATATCCCTGTGATCACAATTTTCCTTGTTCTTAAGTGGCTCTTCAGTAAGTGTGTGGCTTGTAGAGGTGGAGGGTAAGCAGGGAAAAAAATGGTTTTGATTCATCAACTCTAAATTTCATTTTGATGAGGGATTTGCACCCAAATTGGGATTTGGAAATTAAAAAAGATGCCTCTGCATTTGCAGATTGGGGAGTATTCCTGAAGTTCTTTTTTCCTGGAATAAAGTTTGGGAAAAAATAGAGGTAGTTAAAAAAATAATTCTTCTTATCATAGTTTCCTGCTCCAATCTTTGACACTGAAAATACCCAAAATGAACCAGTTAGAGGTGAGATGCATCCCACAAAACTACTTTGCATCCTGGATCAGCCAAGAACCGGGCACAGTTCTGCAGCTGAAGGCCAACAGGACCAGGTCCATTTTTGGATACCAAAGAAAGGGAACAATGTTCAGTGTCCTGAGGGCGCTGGAGCAGGAGAGGGACACAGAGCTTTTCTCCTTCCCAAGGTTTTCAGCCCAAATAGGCGCTGGGACTATTAAAATCAGAGCTCTTTGCACCATAATAACCCACCACCACGCACCTGATTCCTGTAGCCAGAATCAGCAGAAGCCTGGGGCTGTTTGAATACACAGGATCAAAGAATCAAGAGCCTGTTTGTAATTTCTCTATGTAAATAAGAGCAGCATTTGTGCACTCGGAGGCTGGATAAAGAAGCCTTGGTTTAGCAGTAAAGGAGAACTATTTTTACAGAAGCCAGTGAGAGAGGCCTGAGCCACCGATTTGGGATGATTATAATGAACAGAAAAAGTGAAGCCTGGAACTGTTTATTTTAATTTAGGGCTTTTGGGGGCATGGCTGGGGTGGGGGGGAGATGTTATTTATATGGGTTTAATCAAATGGATGGGATTTGTGGGCATTGCTAATTGAATGGAGAAAACAGAGAAGGGTGTCTGCTTTGCCCTGAAGTTCTCTATTTCTTTTCTCTTTGTGTTTGGGAGTCAAAGGAAAGGCAATTATATCACCTCACATAGGCTGGGGAGGGCTAACAGGCCTTGAGATATGTATAGAGATAAAAAGAAAAGAGGTGCTTCACTTTGGAGAGGAGTCTTCAGTCTCTCCTGGGTTGAGCTGCCCATCGGAATCAGCTCTGCCCTGTGGTAACTGAGGGCTGGCAATAGCCTCATGGTGGTAGGGCCTGATGAGGACTTCCAGAAGGATGCTCCGCATAGCTCACTGCCTGGAGTAGTCCTTGGAAAGTGGCTTTTCCCTTTGAAACTCCTTCTGAATGGCAGATGGTGAATTCTGTAATCTTGAACCCTATAACACAGGATACCTCATTTTTCCCGTTGCACTGACAGACAACTAAGGATTACATATAAGGTCCAAGACATAGGACATTATATAGATTAATATAGATTATATAGATATAGATTCCATGGACTAAGGAATGATATCTTTGTGTGTGTGTTTGCCTATATAGATATATGAGATGAAAAGCAATGGTATATTGGAAAATGTGGGATCTGAGCATGATGTGAATGCTATGGAATAAGGAGTTGGTATGGAATAACCCAAATCATACATCCAAGCAATACACTGAGCAAGATGTAAACTTTGCTTACATATGACCACTCTGTGTAGCCATGGGTACTTCTTCCCCTGTTTTTTTCACTGTTGACCACTCCACACACCAGAAAACAGAAACCAGGACAAAGTGAAAGGAAAAAACCACCAAACCCAAACCTGCACAGGTATGAGCTGAGGACTTTCAGGGGTGTTTCTTTCCTTGGTGGTTCGTTTTGTTCGTGGCAGAGAGAATTCCAAGCAAACCAAGTGATGAAGAACAGCCCCAAAGCTGCAACTCCTTGAGCCCGCTCAATGATGTCACTGCAAATGCCATTGGGGTGTAAATATCCCACCAGCCCCGCGAGGGCAAACGTGTCGGGCTCACGTAGGAGGCAGGACTGAACAGCACATTAGTTACGATCCAAAAACATGAGCTACAAATATTTTCTATATCATAATTATACAAAATGAGTGGAAATTTCTCCCCCCTTCACTAGGTCCCAAAAAACATAGCCCATTATGAGCACAGGACCATGCTGCCAAGTCTACAGGAACATAAATATCATTTAAGTCTTTTTGTACTGTGTAGTAGCTGGAAAGTGGAAAAATGATTGAGGGACAAGTGGTTTTTAAAATCCCCCTGAGGCTTGTAACTTACCTGTTTATTTCGAGAAGAGCTGCCACTGCCAAAAGGAAAGGAGTTACTTGAGTTGCTATCATGTTATGTTTCCAGAGATTATTTCAAAATAAACAGGGGTTGAATCTCTGCTTTGCTCTTTCATTCGGCATCGGTACACCCGGTGACTGCATGGCTCGGGCATGGGGTGTGCGGCACAGGCGCTCATCTGAGCTCAGCCACGGGCACAAGGAAGCTCTGGGTGACAGGCACATCACTACCAGCGCCTGCAGCAAGGAGGACTCTTCAGAGCCAGGAGCAACCCAAGG
The DNA here is from genome assembly GCF_004027225.2 of Strigops habroptila. Classification (NCBI taxonomy): domain Eukaryota; kingdom Metazoa; phylum Chordata; class Aves; order Psittaciformes; family Psittacidae; genus Strigops; species Strigops habroptila. Next base: position 11,128,503 of record NC_044290.2, read on the forward strand.
TGTTTCCCTTTGGTCTCAGGAGATGCTCAAAAACGATGATGAGAAGGCGGCTGTGTTCAAAAACCCAGTAGGTAACAACCACAGCATAAGTCATAGAAGACAGGACCAGGCAGATAACCCCACACATCAGCATGACTTCGGCTCCGAGGTATAAATTAACATGATCCTCTTTTTGCTACATAAACCACCTCCACTTCTCAGATCATTTATAATTGACTTTTAAAAATGAAAGGGAATATTTGTGAAGTCAGATAGTAGCTCACCTTGGGCAGATAGAAGTGACATTGGGAAGTGTATTGTAATTCTTTGATAGTCTTTGCTCAAGAAAGGGAAGAGAAATAGCTTAATCTTCATGTCTCATGTTAACCTTCACGGGAGCGTGAATTCACTGTTGCGTGGTGAGGAATTTACACCAGGTTAAAAGAGGACAGGGCTCACAGGCGTTTACTGGTGCAGGTGATGCTGATGGAGTTGTGCAACGACACACAGTGACATCTATCAGAAATAATGGTTAACAACACGGAAGGTCACAGAAGTGGGATTGGGGGAAGTATGTCTCAGACCTGATACCAAGGTGGCATCAGGCCAACTGTTAACACTCAACTTCAAAGAAAAGATATGGATTTACCACCAGTCTATACTACCCATGCCAGTTCTATAACTCCATATGCTGACTCTGCATCTTCTGTCTGTGTATTTGCATTGAGATGCCACTCATTGCTGTGTTATCGAGCTGTTTTTCTGTGGTGTTGCCCAACATAGGAAGGGCAGACACATAACAGGGTAATGACCGTAATGACCCTCCTGAGTGCAGTGCCGTAGTCTGTGTCAGCCATGGGAAGTCTGAACCCACCGATAAGATGTGACCCGGCTGTGATAAGGGTTTCGTGTGGGACTTGGTGCAGTGGGGTAGACATAAGGGAATGAGGAAAACAAGAATTGTCTGATTGCACAGAACATGGTGAATGATTGCAATGATGTTTAATCTCAAATCACAGGTGGCCAAGGAATTGCCAAATCAAATTCCACATCCCTGCTGTGAGGAGAAAGGGCTCAGCAATGCTATAAATAGCCTTAGGGAATGGCTCCTTGAAAACTCCCTCTGCCCAGATCTCCTTGTTCCTTGCAGATGTTTTGCCTTCCATGCTTCCAAGACTTTTTCTCACACTGTTGGCCTGCCCTTGACTCTCTGGTTCTGCCACCCCAGTCTGAGGATACATCTCAGAGTATGAAGGCAGAGGAGGAATTAGCCATTGTTTTTTTGCGTGGCAATGTTAAAAGCATGATGGAGATGCAGTTTTTTTAAAGCAAAGGAAAACCAACTGCACTGAAATACGTCTGTACACGCTAGAGCTGCTATAAAGGTATAAAAATCCTGAAACTTTGGGGTACTTCCCATTCATACAAAGCAACCATTCTGCCATAGCCTGGCGGGGCTGGCACTGTCTGAGCATCACTCTCCATGCAGACCTTATTCTCCCCAGGTAGCCGTGATGCATCACGTGCAGGAGGTCTAGTGGCTGCCCACAGAAAGCTGGTGATAATATAGGCAGAAAACAGATTTCCATCCTCTGCTCAGCTTCCATGTGACTTGAGTGACTAAATCTCTCTGGTTTTTAGTTCATCCTCTCTACAGTACAGCCAAAGCTGATCCCTTCACCACAGAGTGAACATGTGGAGAAATGCTTTAAAACTTGTGAGGTTTTGTTTCAACTTCATTTCATAAAAACAAATACATATTTTAGACCAGAGTTGTTTGTAGCCACGACTGGTATCCATCGCTGGATACATTTCTGCGCATACTTGAGCAAATAGAAAATGACATTTTTCAAGTACAGCCCAGGTGCCAGGCACACATTACGAAATCTAGGTAATATGGATGATGATGACTGACACTGTAATTGCAGGAGATGCCTGGTTGTGAAAGAGAGATTTGAGTTTTAACAAAAGAAAAATGATACCAGGAAAACAAAGCAGAAATGGCATTGAAATTTAGCCATCTTCTTCCTGAAATTGCAGAATAAGGTGTTGCACATAAGCTGTCACAATATTAAGAAAGCAAAGACCTAACTGGACATTTGATTCTTCTCGCCACACGTAACTCTATTACCCTTATAAACCATCACCTGCAGATCTCTAGTGCATCCAAGTAGCTTTCATCTGGCATCAACGGGAGCTGTAAAACAAGTTTGTGCATCACTTGCACAGCCCAGGTGTCTGCAGTTCCCATCTCCTGATCCACTCCAAACCCCCAGCCAGTTCCAACTGACTTGCTTCATACCTGCAGAGATGGTGGTAATGATATTCCCTTTAATAACCTCAGCATCTTTGTGCCAACTGAGTTAAAGACTCACCAGATTCTCATCTAATGAACAAAACTAATGAATGATTAAAGATCATTAAGAAACCAGAGGCACCAAGGAGGGGAATCCAGAGCCAGCTGAAGGCTTCTCAGCAGCTCAAGGTGGTTTCAGGTTTGCTGCCCCAGAAACAAACCCAGATTTTTCCAGCCTTCCAAAGGACTCTGAAAACAGGTCTTAGAATTAGGTAGTCTTGAGGGAATGTCTGATGAAAAAAAGTAGTAATTGATAATATTCTCAGCCAGGACAGACTCTTCTTCATCTCCTTATATTGCAAACCCTCTTCATCCCAGCAGGGATTTGGGCTTTTTTTGGGCCATAGAATCTGTAGGAAGCTGGCATGAGTAAGTTAAACAGTTGTTTCCCTCCAGTTCTTTTTTATCCCTAGCCTCATCAGCAGAAGCCATGACAGAGCATTGGTGCACATGCGGTGGGGAAAGCTCACGCTGTCATTTAACGTTGGTCCTAACACTCACTACAAAAGGGTTGAGAGTTCCACATCTATCTAACTCCTGTATAGGCAAACAGCAGATGTTCACAGCAGTCAACCTGCTATAGTGGTTAAATTGGTGCCACAGTTTGGCGAGCTCCATCTACCTCACTTGCATCCGAAAGACACTGGAAGCCTGAAGCCTCTTTTTTATGGATAAAAATGAGATTTCAGCCTCCAGACTTCTGTACCAGCACATCGCTCTCTTGGGTTGTCCTGGCCGTGCCACTGAGCTGGAGCTGCATTCCTGCTCAGCGTGGCTCTGTGTTTTTCAAAGGCAGTGGAAATTTTGTTTTGGAAACACTGCCGAGAGCGCAAACAGGAAGCAGGAAGGACTTCTTCAGAAATGCAAGAATCCAAAGGGAGCGCAGTTCCCAGTTTTTTGGATCCAGCCCATGAATTAGCTTTGCAACAGCAGCAAGATACGAATGGTGAGGTCAAGAGAAAAGCAAACATGTAGCAGCCACAGAGAGTGACTTTCAAAATCGCTTGTTGGAACTCTGAGTCATTTAATGTGCTATACACAGCCAGGATGCCTAGAAAAATAAAGAAAGATGCTGAACAGTCCCTGCAGAGCAGCTGTGTTATTGACAGATGGGATTAAGTGGTACGAGTGCTCCAAGTGGGATATTTTTTTTATAAGCATATTGCCTTTGTTTATTGTAATTTTGATTTTTAGTTATTTTTGTTAAGGCATTTGGGGACCTCTTACCCTAGAGCATACAAATGAATGTTTGTTCTTGTTTCTGTTATTGCTGTTATTTGATTTGGGCATGTTTCTGTGATTCAGCAGTACCCTTATGAGACTGCAATGTGACGTGCTGCAACCCAGCTTGGTCGATCAGCAGATCACAGGGGTAGGAAGCAGCGAGAGGATGGGGGTTTGTCCCTTTCCAAGGCAATAGGAACAGTAACATCAAGGCCCTCATCCTGGCAGCAGTGGTAACTAGGTACGGACTCGAAGGGTCCATTGCCTGAAAGATGGTATCTTTCACCCGATTGCTGAAGTACTTTCTCAGGTGTATAGCAGTAGTAGCAGTGCACTGGAAGGGCTCAAAGGAGTTCTACCCTGTACTCTCCAGTTCCCTAGCCCATCTTCCCATTTTCTCCCTGTCCATGCTGCTGTAAACCTCGATATGGGTTGTATTCCCCAAGAAGTGCTGTAGCTTTTCTCCTGTTACAGTAGCTCCAGACATAGTTGGTTATCAGGGACTGACCAGAATGGGTGACAGACAACAGAAAGAGAACTGTGCTGGGGTGCGTTGAAATTGCTACTGTGTGAGTGCATCTACCTGAACTTTGCGGTTCTCAGTGCAAGCCTGACTCTGCAGAGCTCTTCACCGAAAGAAATGACCAGCTGGTGTGTGTGTGCATCATGTGTATGCTTGTGCACGTGCTCTTTTATCCCTGCACTTAGTTCCAGGGTCTCTGATTTGATATTCAGCAATGCAACGGGCGGGCTTTGACAGACAAAACTAAAGTCTTTCCTCAGACTAGACTTGGAGTTAAAGAAACCTTGAGGGGAAAAGTGATTAGAAACTAAGCAAGAAACTTCCCCATCTCTTCCAATCTTTTTTATCTTCTTACTCAACAACTGCGCCAAAACATTCCCTTGACCAGGTTTTTATAGTCAATAGATTAGAGTTTTATCACACACAATTTAGTGAGATTGCTCAACTTGCAGAGGTGTAGCTGAGCCTTTGGCCTGTGGATTGGCTCAGGGGTGTCTTGCCATCACTGGCTGCCCATCAATCATCGCCAGCCACCAGTATTTGCCTTTCAGGGATGCCGGAAGAATGGCAGGGAGATTAACAGAGGCACTCCTTGGTTTTTCAGAGTCAGTCAAATCCTTTCCCTTTCTGCCAGTGCTTTGTGATTGGCAAATTGCAATATGAGCTTATCAAACAGTGATAAACAATAGAGGACTTCCGCACTCGGGAAGAAATAAAGTAACAGGATTAGACAGGCCATTGCATTCCAGGGCTGGCTTTATTCTTTATGGTGAAGATAGGTCTATGTACATTAAGGGATTTCTCTAGTAGAATTGAGAAGTGAACTCAGGAGCACGGTTGTTGGAGCAGATCTGTAAAGGGGAATACCTAATAGGAAGTGTCACTCTGATCTGATGTCCAGGGGAGCGCACAGCCATGGTCTCCTCAAGCTGGGCCATGATGCAGAAGACTGTACTGCAGCAGCGTAGACAGGGAGGGAAAGGGCTTTTTCATCCTTCTGTTCCATGACCTGATTGAATTCAAGATTTTTTCCAGCACTGGCACTTTACCAAGGCTCCTAAAAAGATGCAGTAATGGGTTTTTTATCCTGTTCATAACATACCTTGAGATGGTCTCATTTTTTAATCCTGACAAGGTTTCTCTGTAGAATTCCCAGGCTCCATTTACTCTGGGGTCAATCAAACCTTTCCTCTAGAGAAGATGAGTGTTTGAGATTGCTCCAGTGACATTAGAGCAGGACAGTGGGTTTATACCTTTAGAAGACCTTTCTCTTTGCACAGATAGTGGAGATTTTAATTTTCTTTGCTTTCCAGTGCAGTGTTCAGTATGAAGGCTCTCATCTACCTGCTTGATATTCCATGACAAGCAGCAAGACATAGATCTGTTATTGTCCAGACCAGAAGTAGGTATATTCTACTTCCCTGAATGTACCCATCACTGTACCCTGCGCTCCTCTGCAGTAGTGGTTCCCCTCTCAATCCTCAGCTCTTTTGCTCTCCTCCTCGGCCTGAGGCTCTGCTCCCTGTGCCACGCACTGTCCTTGTTGCTGCAGCAGCGAGGGAGTTTCTTGAACATTTCTCAGTGCATTTCAAACTGTGAAGACTGTTCTTGGCTTCTGCCCTCTCTCCTAGGCCCAAACAAAATGTTTCTCAATGGTAAGCTGTCATTAGAGTTCAGAGAAGCAGAGAAAGCAGATCTGATTTCATATCTAATTTGCTGTAAAATGAGAGGCAGGGAAGAGAGGAGTCCTTTTTAATTAGAAATAGGTTGCTGAGCTACTTTAGCCAGCACAGTGTTTCTCTCCAGTGTAAGAGCTTTCATGCGTGTAACCCAGCCCTTGCTGTTCCAAAGAATGGAACGTTACAAATATTGCTCTCTGGTCTGTCTTTATTCTTATTCCTCTTCCGAGTGCTTTGGATCTCTGCCATCCTCCTGATCGCCAGACAAGTGAACACTGAAGGGAAGGAGGAACAGAGGGACAAAGCCTCTCCTTCTGTCAGGTACCAGTTACTGGAGGATGTAGAGAGAGGACAGAAGAACTGTTAGTTTGCACTAACATCATCTTTTGCAGCATGTCTTCCCCCCATGTCATACAACAAGCCTACTAAAGCATGGGCTCCTGTTTCTCCAAATCAGCTTGGGACTGTGTCTGCCTCTTGCAAAATCTTGATGAAGCAAAACAGCAGCCCGTGGATAGTTATAAGCATGGAAGGGCAAAACTAAAAAAGGGCAAAGAGTCCCAACATAGCAGAGAATGTTCTTTAGGGGTTGACGCAGGCTTGTGTGACTCTCACTGGGACAGTGAACGCCCAGTTTACCTATCTGAGGCACATCGTATCCCATCTACCACTGAAGAGCATTCATAAGCAGAAACAAGCAGCCAGGTTGCCAGGGCCAGAGGTCTCTGTGGGCTGTTTTCCTGTGCAAACACTGAAATGTCACAGGCAGATTTAACCACCCTTCTTCAGAGCAAGGCCAAGCTCCATCTGTGCCAGAGCCACCAAACTGGGGGCTTGGGCACCCAGCACTTGTGTTGTGACATCAGTGTGTCTTCAAGTAAGCCTGCACTTCAGGGTCTGTCCGTGGAAAAACAAACCAATAAAACATAGATTTGCAAGAAATTATCGCTGTTCACCCAGGCTACTTTTTCCTCCCACGAAACTAGGTCTCAATTAATGGCAATATTTATTTGGGTGACTTGCAGATTATGTCTCTGGCCAATTAGCTCCATCTCAATGTTCTATTTCTTGCCTTTGAATCAATAAACAGTTCAAGATTTCCTGGAGTCAGAAAATGAACATCAGTGCCAAGAACTGTGGGTGTATTAAAACCATACCTACAACAATAGCCTCAACAAGGGAGCTCTGCTAATCGCTCCCTTGTTTGGCTGGGTGTCTGACAGAGGAGCTCAAAAGCCGAAAGTATATAACACCCCCAATAGAGGAAACCACAGCTTACAGAACCCATGAAAAACATTTACTAACCTCCAGGTACCCTTTGTTCTCTATCCCTCCTGACAAGCACTTTTCTTCAGCACTACATACCTTAGATGCCTGTGCAATAAGATTTGATTGCGGGGCTTATAAGGTGGATGGAGATGAGTGAGTCATTATCTGCCATTTATCTTTCATGTAATGAAAAGCAAAAAGGCATCACAAGAAACCAGGACATGGTGTTCCTTTCTATAATTTGGCCAAATTATTCCAGGCCAAAATGATATTTGTTAGCTTTCAAAGCTGAACAAATCAGACCAAAACTCATGCACACCCATGTGTGCCTGTGCACGCAGGACTTTGCATGGGAGGAAGGAGGTAAAACCACCCGACATCTACCAGTTTAAGCTGGAGAATGCTGCGAGGGCAGCACCTTTGCCCCTTGCTAAGGGACACAGCTAAGCTGGGAGGTCTTCTGCCTGAGCTGAAATTGGATTGTAAAATGAGGAACAGCAACAAAAAGGAGGTCTACCTCTCTCCGTGCTGACAGACCCAGGCTCTACCCGTGAAGCTGTTCCAATCTGGAAGCTTTATGGCCATGTTAACATGGCGCCTCTCCACAGGACTTATTAGTTTGGGCGAGGTGCCACGTTAATGCAGCTAGAAGGCTGCTAGGCTGGAGCTGGCTCGTATCCGGACGGCTTGGAGAACATGTAGGCATGCTCTTTCACTCTGACATTGTTAGCTCCATTACCACCCAGGCTGATAAACTCTGAGGCTTACTTACACCATGGAATGTTGTACACCTCATTTAGGCAGCTCAATTAGGAGACTAGTCACTGCGGGTCCGTAGCCTGTTGGGAACAAAGGCATCAGGGTGATCCAAAAGCAAGGTGGGTTTGGAGACTGCAGCCTCCTGTATCTTTACTAGTGGTCCTCCAAAAAGCCCTCTATTGACATGCTTAGTCAAGGTACCTCATTTTTGCAGGTCTGCTTAAGAGAAAACCAGCAACAGCCAGTGGTGGGGCAGCTCAAGAGAGCTGGTGCTGGTGGCATCTTGGGTTGGGTATGACACAGATCAGAAGTCCACGATCTCAGCACACCAGCCTGAGAGTGAACATCCTCACTGCAGGTGAAGGTGAACATACATCAGCTGAGCTGCACAGATCTTAGCATTGCAAAAGGGAGAGCTTCTGCAAGTCAGGGATAGTGAGACCTAGCTGAGACCCAGAATATAAAATAAGGAGTTTTCTTGCAAGGATGGACTAAGACAAATCCAGATGACCCCAGAAACACAGCAGAAGGAGAACATTCAAGTTTGGCAACGGAGGAGTTAAGATATACCAGAACAAGTCAACCATATCACTGACTTGCGGCTGTCCTGCTTTATCATGCCTAGGAAAACAACATCCTTAAAAAAAAAACCCCAAAAATGCAGCAGAAGTCAGTGTTGCATGGTCCTTCCATCCACAGGCGTGTGCTGGCTGGCTCTTGGCTGCTTCAGAGGCATTTCCATGCAGTAAGGTTGACGTGTCATTCTCTACTTAGCACTGCCTCCAGCGCCTCACCCCCACTGCATGGCCTGAGCTGAGCTGTGGCTGTGGCTGTTGCCAAGCATGTCCAGCATCCCTCTTCACCATAACACTGTGTTGCAGCCATGCTGCCGGCCGCCAAGAGGAGAAACCCACGATGGAGCAGAGGAAGGTGATAGAAGCATTGGGACCTGGCACGTCAGTGGTGTGGTGACTTGGCAGTGGTCAGGAGAGCTGTGGCTCTGATTGCAGCCATGCCAGCTGCCTGTTTCAAGACATAAATCACTACCATGTGCCCCACCGAAACTGCTGTCATTCACAGGAGATTTTGCAACTCTCAGAATTACTATATTTTAAATTCTTTCAGGGTTTTGTTTGGTGGGTTGTTTTTTTTTTTCACTGGGAGTTGAAACTGAACTCGGTTCTGTAAACGAAGCTGTTTTGTATTTCTTCCCCTATGACAGCTATACAGCCTCAGGTCATGATCACATCAAATCATCCAAGCTAAGCAATATGCGAGCTGGTCAGTGCATGAGTGGGTGGCCTCCAGCTAGAATCCAGATGGTGGTAAGGATTAAATCATCCCTGTGAAACAGCACCGAATTAGTGTCCTCTTTCGGCACGACGGGACTGACAGTTACTAACAGCCTTCAAACATGCTACTCCCCTGGTGCTCTGATTGCTCCCAGCCCTGGGTAATCCCATTACACTTCTCACAAGCCCAGGGGTCCCAGCGTGGGTCCAGTTTTGAGCTGAAGCATTTTGTACCTATTCAGCACCAATGTAAGGGATGAGCCCAAGTGCAGAACAATACCGGATGAGGCCTTTCGTTTTCGGTTAGGAGCTGGCAGACCAGCAGAGGTGGCTGAGTCTGGCAAACGCGATTTGGATTGCTGCTGAAATATTTCATTCCTTTTCCTTGCAGAGCCTCTGTCTCCTGTACAGAGACACACATCCTAGACCTTGTTGTCCATTAACTCCTAGCACTTTTGTCCAAATCCCAAAAATCAGGAGGGCCCCTTCTTGTGGAAGTGAGAGGAGGAGGAGGGCCAGGGGAGCACTCTTACATATATCAAAACGCAGTTTTGTCCTTTTCCCTGCCGAAGCGAACGGATGAAAACCGGGCAGGCTGGAGCAGCCCCTCCAAGCGTTGGAGCATCAGCAGGGAAAGCCGAGCCAAGAAAGAACACATGGTGGTTGTATGTTGCAGTGACACTTCAAGAAAAATCGCTTTGAGTCGTGAGCCCGATCACTTAACTGCAGCGGGCACCCTCCCAGATTTCCTGAGTCAAATGTAAATTGCCTGAGGAAACGTCCCCCTCCTGCCCCTCAGCCCGGCACCGTTCCCCCATCGCACACACTCTCCCTCTGACTGCACACCCTGTGTCTCAAAGCTCTTTTTACTGTGTTTACAAATTATGAACATTCTGCTCAGTTAATTATGAAAATATTGGTAAGTCTGTGAGGCTGGCTCCTGGATGGAGCCGAGGCAGAAAGCCCTTGAAAAATGAGCCGCTTTCTCTCTGCTCCCTATTGCCAATGGATTTTGTTGTTCTAGGGTATGACTCCGCCAGTCTGCAACAGCCTCTTTATAAGCTGCAGCTCCGGAGGCCGGGCCGGCAGCGGTATTTGCTCTGCCTGGTGTTAGCAGGACGGAGAGGGGCAGACAGAGGGGTGGCGGGAGGGATGCAGTCTGCTTTCTGTTACCCCATCTACATCTCTGCGCGTGGGCCCAGGGCCAGATCTCTAGCTGCAGAACTCGGTGGAAGCACCTTGATTCACGCTGGTTTAGTCACTGTCCGCAGTTAACTTCGGGCTCATCTAAATCCAGAGTATTTGGATGAAATGCCGAGGGCTGACTCTGATCCCACCAAGAGGGGGTTTTGTTCTAGTCCAGTTCTCTTGGCTTCAGCAGGGTAAATCTTGCTCTGTGCATTGATACGCGCATCAAGAGAGCCAAGTCCAGATTTGCCTGTGTGTCACTGCAGATTTCACATTACTTTGAGAGGAAGAAGGGCAGGTCCTGCAGAGCTGACTCCTGAAGCCAATTAAGTTATTTCAGCAGTAAAATTGACCTATTGCTCTGAACTAATTTTCTGTGTTTGCCTGGTATAAGTGAGAGGAAAAGATATTTTCATTCTCAGCCTGGTTTCAATACAACAGCAGTTTTTTCATCAGCTGAGTAGCCAGACATTGATTTCAAAACAATTACATCAGAGCACACAACTTAAAGAGCAATTTTTCTGCTTTACCTCTTTCCTAACCACCTCTAAAGAAAACAGGGGTTTTCTTTTCAATATTAGCAAAGAGGGAAGAATCTGTGTAAACTTTTGATACATTTCTTTACATACACAGGTAAATAAAAGAGGATAATATATGTAAAGTGCAGTATGTGACAAAACTGATCAATATTCCTTGCATTTGAATTCCATGCAATGATGATACATTCAAATATAATGTGTAGTGCCACGTATCTTAAACAGTATGAAAATTGATCAATTTTCTAATATGTAACACATGGTTTAGACACTTTTGAGTATGTCAGAAATGCCCATGCTGTCTTCTTTGCTAAGAAAAGAAAGAATTTGATGACAAATTTAGAATGTATGTTGTGTTTTGCTGGAACTGTAGGTATCCTAGTCAATTTTATCACTTATTTCACTAAGATTATCTTTACATGTTAAATAAATACGAGTTTATTAATGCTGTTTGGATTTAGCAACCATAACCATGTCTCTCAGCACATCTAACGTTCAATATTACTCCTTTAGGAAAGGCAAGGTTGTGCTTGTGCCCACTGAAGTCCTACTGAAGGCAACTGGCTCCCGTTGGTGCTCTGTGAAAATGAATCCGGTTGTTGTGCTTCCATTGGCAGCTCCAATGGCAGGTCAGTGCTTAGAAAATAAAATCAGAATTTAGGATCAAGTGATGCAAATGCACCTATAGTTAAATTTTGAAGTAAAATTCTTTTTCATCAAGTAATACAAAGGTCCATTCAAAGAGACAATGGTCCTATTAGAAGATATTTTGAGGTCTAAAGGGTTTCATACAGAACTAAATTACCTATCAAAAAGAATAATCATCTCATACAATCAGAGCAGCTGACATTAACCTTTTCTAGGGAGAGCAAATCTGATTCCAATGATGGAGTTTACACAGAAGTGCATTTGGAACATTTAGGAGAAAACTTTCTTATCTAACTGAGCAGTGACTTCTTATGCTGAAAATCATCGTAATTCCAAGAAAAGCAGTGTATACACCATCCAAGAATTCATTGCCATCAGATAATGTAAGGCCTTTTTCAAGTCAGTACACACTGCAGTTAATGAAGACATTGGATTTAGATTCCTTTAGAAACATTTTGGTTTGAGTTTCATTTTCTTGTACTACAGTTTGATTTTTTTCCCCCAAATGAAATCTTATTTTGGATTTTTAAAGATATTTCAAATTGATTTTTGCAATAATTTCTCTCTTTTTCACAATGACAAATATATTTAGCTGAACACTTTCAGCCAATGTTAGGCCATGAAGTTTCTGAACCAGTTAGTCTTTAAATAACCATGATGCCATCAGTGACCTATGAACATTTCTGCTGAAGACTCATGGATCACACCATGATAGCTAAAATGTTAAACCACTAACGATCTTTAAGCCTGATACAGTTAGAAGTGGAGTTCTGGCTTTCTTCTGGTCTTGTCAACAAGTCTGGAAAGCTCTTTCCATCAGTATTTTATAGAAAGCATAAGTGGTGTCTTCCTGCAAGAATTCCTCGTCATAATTTGTGAGGCATGCTGGGTTGTGTGTATATTTGCTGGCAGAATTGGTTATTAGTGGTTGGGCTTTTTGGGGTAATATATGTCTTTGCTGTGTGTAAAAGTGTCCAGATATTTTGTGGGTTATTATTATTATTATTATAAATTATTACACTTGGGTGCATAATGTTCATTCCATTCCATGCACAGTTATCAATTTGCAATTTGTGTGGGATTAAGGGGAATTCTGCCTGCAAAGTCAGTTTAGCAGGGAATAAATCGACCTGGTGCTATAATTGATGGCCAAACACTACACACTCCTGAAAATGAATTGCAGTGGAGAACACCTCTAGTGAAAGTACTATTTGGACACAGTGTCAAAAATACCAGCTTGGCCCCATTATTCCAAAGCTAAATTGATCCATATGATTGGAGTATTGCCCAGATAGGGTTTTTTTTTCCCAAACAATCATTTCGAAATTCCCATTATCAATACACTAATGCATGTTGAAGGCTCGTTGGGTCTGACATAGGAAGTGATGTAATAAGGGAACCCTTAATACTCAAACAGGAAACGTTTTCCTTGAGGAATAGTATACTTGAAAACTGCAGATTACAATTTAATATTAACCAGATTTCTACATTAAACATGATTTCCGAGAACAATTTCATTTTTCTTTCTTTTCCCCCCCTTTTTCTTTTCCTGCTTCTCCTCTAAATGATCAAACCTGCATCGAACCACAAGCGGCTCCTGGAATGAGCCCATGGCTGCCTGCAATTTAAATGTCAGCCTCAGCAATTGCAGAGCTACATTGGATCTCTTTCCCAGCCCTTGCCACTCACTACTTCCCTGTCAATCTCAATCTGCCTCTGATCCCCACATGTGTCAGTAAGCCTCATTCTGTCCGCCGTGCCTGGTTAGGTGCATTTTGCTTCAGGGGCATCAGAAGGTGTCCCTTTGGGATTTGGTGGTGTTGCCAGTTAATACATAGCCAGATCAGCTGATGGAGTAATGACAACACAGCAGCAATGAAATCCAGTTGGATTTATGGAGACAAATGGCGAATTGCGTAATGTCCAGTGCAGCGTGAGGGACAGAGTGAGGAGAATTAACAACTGCACAAATATTGCATTTTCAGGACTGACTGGCTACTTGGTTCTTCAACTGACCACTGCTATTTGTATGTATTTGTTTATGGTCTGGGAGTCCTGTTTGTGAGCAGTCCCAATGCCAGGCTGTTAAACACAGCAAACAAAACATTGTCGCTGTCTCAAAGAGCTACCAAGGTCCAGTGCCATCCTGCACAACCCCGAGTACCAGCGACTCTGAGTAACTTGGCCCTTCCTGCAGTGTTTGGGTGTCTGCGTGCTCCCAGGGGCAGGTTTCCTTTCTGCTCCCTGCAAAGATCTCTGCCAGGAAGCCCTTCAGGCTGAGCCAAGCACAACTCATTTCACCATCTCCTTCAAAAGTCAAGTCAGACCGCATTGCTGGTAGCAAGACATGTTTACCAGGTCTGTAAAAGTGATGGGTCTAAATATAGCACCTGCTGAAATGGTCCTTAAAGAGGGGAAGGAAAAGGGATGGCGTGGCTGGGGAGAAAGGTGATGCAGAAGCACCTTCTGACCTAATGCAGTTTTTCTCTGGAATTGTCTAATTGTTTTCCAGAGGCTTCTACAAAATAAAACACTTCAATGAACCAAAGATTTCAAAACTAAGGAGATCTCTGCAATACAGCCAGCTCCTGCATGTGGAGAGTATTTACCTAGGCAAAGAGAGTGGCTGCTACAAGCTGATGGTTTGATCAGTAGCATCAGTTCTGCTGCGTAACTGCTTCTTAAAACTCACCTGCCAAAACCCCACTTTTTTGCAGTAAGGTCTTCAAAGGTCAGACACCACAAGGTGGCATTCTGCACTTCACCTCTGTAACCTGCTGCTCCAAAGGCTGAGGAACATGATGGTGGAGCTGGAATGAAGAGGCACACTTTGCTATGTGGACTAGAAACGTCAATCTCAATGACGAACTCCCACACTTTGCACTAGGAGTACTTGAAAAGGGTTCAACAAAATATATAGAGCAAAGAGCCTTCCCTGAGCTGTAAAGATAGAGAGGCTGCACTAGAAATAGTCTCCTCCATGCTTTGAAATGCAAGTGCTTTGTTCCTTGCCTGGTTTGAAATGGTCTTCTCCCATGGAAGAATCAAGAATTGTTTGCCAGCCAGGACCGAAATGTAAACCAGGATCCCCAAAGAGCAGTGTGACAATGTAACACTAATCCATCCCATTTCTGCTGATATGATGCACATGGAGAAGGAGGTTAACCACGCTGGTGCCTCCTGCGGTGGGCAATCACTGTAATGTAAATTGTGACCTTCACACAATTGCTCATTGGAAACATTTACATGGAGACTAAATCCCTCCCAGGTTGCATGATAGCACAAGCTTTGTTTTCTTAGGCTGTTGTTCCCTATTTGGCACATATTACAAAGCCATCCAGGGGCTCTGAAATCCATGAAGCACAAGCTCGGACTGCCTGCGTGCTGCCAGCAGAACTGACAAGCATGCAAGGAAAAGGCTCCTTGGGCTGCCAAGTCATGTAGCTTTTGAATGAAGTAGCCTCCCCATGAAAGAGCCTTGCTTTCTTGATCAGCAAAATCCTGATCTGCCATGAAATTCTCCCACCTACATTGGTCTTCAGGAAAGGAGCCCACATGGAGGCTCTGGCCCAGGACTGTTGTTGTGTGCCAAATTAAATCCATTCTGTAGCTCTTCTGCATGATACTGTAGGCACAGGCAGCTGGTAGAGGGCAGTGGGAAACCAGAGATGAAAAACCTGCTTATGAAAGGGAGACCAAATACAGGTAGTGCTTGGTACCACAGAAGGGTAGTGGCCACTCTCTGGTGCTTCTGTCCACAGAATGTTGTCATGGACCTTTGAGGCAAGTAACTCGATGCAGTGGCTTGGGATGTACTAGAATGTACAGGAATATACTGCGTTAGAAACGTGCTAGAAATGTACAGGAATATAGGAATAAACTGAAAAAGAAAGAAAAGGCCACTGTGAATGTTATATCTTAAATCTCAGCCCTAGTGATCCAGAAAGTATACTGAGTTTGGGACAGTACAGTCAGAGCATCAGCTGAGATTCACCCATGGTTTGGGGCTTACTGATGATGAAATAAATGTGCTTCAGCCAATTACAATTCAAGATTCATTTCAAAATTGAGGTCAAAATCTGTGTTATAACCCCAATGATACATGGGAGTGTTCCCTGCCCTCCCCTCTCCAATTTAGTCCTCAAATCTGAAGGCTGAGGCATGTTTTTGATCCATCTGTCCACACATTTGATGCTTTCTCACAGATGCAAGAACGAAACCTGAAATTCATAGAAGGAAACGAGAGTTTTCATGGCTCCAAGGGACCTACTGAGAATACCTCCCATACTTTGGGACAGACAACAGACTCCCAAGAGAGCTTGAAAAAGCAGCTGCCACCCTTGGTTTTATTCTGAACTGGATGCAATTTCATAATCCAAGTCTGTTCTGTTCTAGTTTTAGATTTGTGGCTTTGGATAACCACCTATATGTGCCTATTTTCCTTCATTAGGTGTCAGGTAACAAACTGTTCTGAAACAGCGTGTACCAGCATGGGAACAGCAGGGTTAGAAATCAGTGCCAAGACGTTCAGATGAATTTCTTTATCCTCATCCTCACTCTGGCAAGGATAGCTGTTAAATTCAGTTAATTAGGGAAGGTTGATAGAACAAGTCTGTAAGTGTTGCAGTCGGGCTCAGCGGACACTGTGCGTGTGTACTTTCTACATTCAAAAGAGCTTGGGGAGTTTCTGTGTGTATGATATGAGTCTCTCTTTATATTAAGCCTTTCTTGAACAAACATAAACCTCATGAGGGAAGTGCTTTTTATACTTTTCCTGTCCCCAGAACCTCAAGATAGAATTAAAAATGCCAGGACATAAATTACCACCCTTGGCTCTAGTTTACCTAGTTACCAACAAAAATACTGGTATCAGTTGGCATGAATTGGCAGCGTTTCAACAACATCCTTTGAACCAGGCCAATCCACCAAATGACAATCTGGTTCCATGTATATTTTTAGCCAGAACACTCCGTGGCACATGTTGCTGTCTTTCTGGAACCATTTATAGTTTCTGCAGTATCATTTACTACCATTTTCTCTAAATGTGTTTCCAGGAGAGCTGTAAATGTACACTCTTGCTACAGGCACTGAGCATAAAATAGGAAAGAAAGAAGGGAGGAAGGTCAGAGCAGTAGTTGAGTCATTATGCAGCAAAAAAGTCAGATCTCCAGGCAGTTCTAGAGCTATCCGCATTGGTTGTATTTGGCAACACAGAGCTTAAGCATCCCAGCTTATTGTGGAGCATCAACCCATGCAGAGTGACAATGTGCTCATGGATTTGCTCACACATGTGTTGCTTTTGTTCATGTGCTTCAGTTCTGGAGTCACGAAGATGGGTACAAAGGAGAGACAGGGAACCTGGTGCTTCCCATTGCTATGCTACAACTCTGCCAAAGTCCATGGGGAAAATTAACTAATATAATGTGTAGAAATTATCAAATCACCTATCTCATGGCATTTGCTATTCTCTTGTGCTGCACCTTGTCATCTGTCTGATTCCAAGGTGGGTCTCAAACTGCTGCTGAATGAGAGCAGCAGAATATTGTAACCTCTCTGAACTCACTTTCTATTGGTATAAATGACTCTGCAAGGGAAGGAGTAACGGAGAACCAAGCTCATGAACTTTGTTCAAGGTAACTTACTCTGTGGTTGCTTTACTATGGATTTTAGTACACCTTGGTGAGCATATAGTTTTTCACTGGATAACATGATCACAAAAGCCCAAACAATCAGTCTTATGGTTGTAATTATCAGAAACACATTTATGTAATGCCATGGAGAAAAGTTTAATCTTATGGTATTAAATGTATGTATGACTAAATTCATCAAGAAAACACTGTAAGGGATGGAAAAAGATATTCCCTTCTGCCTCTTTAAAATCCCTGAAGGAAAAAGAAAGCAAATTCGCGAGGGAAACCTCAGCCCTAACACAATCTCCAAGTGATGGGAAATCCACATCTACAAAATCCATGGAATCAGAGGGACCTGCAGTTGTACTTTGTGTTCTGAGTAGCTCGTGTTCTCAGAGGGAAAACACAGTTTCTCAAAACCAAACTTCATTACGATGAACATAATTAGCTTCTTTTCAGCAGATTAGTCAGTTATCACATTGGAAAGTGCTGAAATCCTGATACCCCCAACACTCCTATCCAGAATGGAGGTGCTAAATCTGACTTCTCAGTCTGGGATTGCTCAGTTTGCAAGTGATGCCAGCAGGAGTTATCCAGACATATTTAATTTCTTATCTTTCCTAGATACAAGATGCTGCTTCCTGATCCCGTCCAATGATCCAAGGAATTGTTTTGCTTGCAGGAGATTAAAACAATTAAAAAGAAATAAAAGAAAGGCTTCCTTATTCTAAGCACACATTGATGCTGATGACCCGATGCTGCCCCAGCTGGTGATGATTCCTGTGATTGCCAACAGTTGCATTACCCAGGGCTGGGTCCCCCTGTCAGGTGTTTCAAACTAAACAGAATTTGCTGGAAATGAGGTGGGCTGAGGTGAGTGAGTGGTGGAGTGTTTAAAGCCAGGCTGCAGGTAGCACCCCAGCTCTGAGTCTGGGGGTAAAGGGGCAGATTTCTCTCTGGATCTCTCCAGTTTGCACCATGGACTAAAGGTAAGAGGATTTTTGTGCTGTTCTGTCTCTCTGATAAAGACTGATAAAAGCTCCAGGAGATGCTAATGCACAACAGGTATTTTGGTTTTGGTGTGTGTTGGCTTGTAGCTTTGAGTGCAGCACTTGCTTTAGGATGTGAGTCTGGCCATTCCTTTCAGCTTGTTTAGAACCCTTCTACAAACTCATCTTAATCTGAACAAAAATCTTGGTTGTTTTGGAGTAGCCTGTTTAGTGTGTGTGTGTTCATATTGCTTTGGAGGTGGCTCTATCTCAGAAGCTGCTTAAAGCTCCCCTGTGAAGATCCCCACCATCTGTATTGAACAAACAATATTGTAAAAGTGTGTATGAAGTAACTTTATGCAAGAAAAGCTCAGGTTTCCCTGGCTGATTTTCAGGATCCAGCGGGGCAAAGATGAGTTTAATGATACCTGTAGTAAGTGATTTCTGAGCTTGTCTTTGTGGTAAAATGTTGTGAGGATATTGAGGGGAAAGTCACTGCCTCAGTATAAATATTTTCATTGGAGCTGGCTGAGTATTATTATGAATTGATAAGTTGGGGATGTCATCTTGAATAGCAGTGTAATGTTGTGACAAAATGTTATATGCCATCTGACACCTACTCCTTCCCTTTATGGTCACATGTAATATTTGTGTTCGTTCCTTTGCTTTCCTTCTTCATAAAGGTTAATATCTGCATCTATGCCTCATGTGGAAAAATTCTCTTTGTGTTAATAAATGGCTTTGGATGGTAAAGGATAACTCTATCATTGCAGAAGGGGGTTGTTACTCTTGGGGAGCTCAGGGGTTATTGCCTTTAATTTATGCTATAGGGAAACGTGAATGCTAAGAGGTGATTTCCCTGGAGCTCATCCATAGGCAGCGCTGTGCCTGAGGTGGGACTTGGGTACTTTGGCTCTGAAGAGGCTGCCTGTGCCATTGAGCATCAGTGAGTAGTTCTTCTGCAGTTTTACTGCACTTCCTCGTTGTGCTGTTGCTTGCAAAAGCAGATGGGTGACAGACTGGCCTAAGTGACCCTACCAAAAGGCATCATTTATTGTTCCAGAGTTTCATATAGCTTGCAAAAACACTGCTCAGCTACCTGTGACAAAGCCAAAACTCTCATGCTCCTACAGCTCCTCCTCTCCTGGCTTCATACAGTAAATCCCACCAACCGTGGAGGTCAGCAAATGCTTGTTTTGAGACAGTCTCTAACAGGCTATCTGCTGATGGGGAACTGCAATATAATGGATTTGAGCTGTAGACTGCAGCTTGTTCTTGCTTCTTTTGTTTGCTCAGGGTATTTTTTCCCCACTGTTTCTCTATTGATACATGAATCATCTGGTATTCTAGAGTGTATTCTAGCGTTTGCCAACACTTGTGAGGGAAGAAATCACTTCATCTGAAAGTAGAATAACAAAAATTATGCTTATTGTTTTATTGGCAAATAAAAATATAATTTATTAGCCAGTCAAGAGCAATAACCCCCGAGTGCACTACTACAGAATAGCCCATTAAGAACTTTTAATATTCTGTCTGGACTTATGTTAGTTAATTAAAAATATAAAGCAACAACATTGGACCTGGCTTTTCATAGGTATTTAGGTGTCTAACCCCAAGTTATTTCAATAGAAATCAGGCAATTCAGTCTCTTCTGAGGCATTGGGCCTCAGCCCAAGAGCTCTGCTGCTGTAAGCACATGCAGCTGTGTTGCTTTCGGGTTTGATCCATTTACTTGAGCATGTGATGAGGGGCATGGATGGAGCTGGTGATTCCAGTTATATGAAGGGAAAGGATGGGTTTGGGTTCTAACATATCCAGATTTGTACAAGGCTGTGGAATTCCTGCTGTGAGGAAGTGTGTTTGTGCGGCAAGTGGGTGATGGGGAGGGAAAGGGCAAAGGGTTTACTGACTTGTTTGTTCATGTGGTCTAGTTAAACTCTGGTAGTAGCTGACAGCTGTGCAAGGGCAATTAATGAGGAATCTCTGATGCATTTGATTCTCTAGTTAAAATATCCCATTTCTGGTGTTTAACATGTGGACGGGTTCTTGGGCCATGCACAGTGCACTGGAATTATCTCTGTTTATACCTGCTGCCAATTAAACTCTTAATTTCTAAATAAACAGGCTGCCATCACTCTCTGGCCTCAGTTTAAGGAACCCAGGCTTGTTGTAGCAATAAAATGGAGTGTGAAAGTTAGGCCAGGGTTGGTTTCCACTCAACAAAGAGTTTGAACCTGGGAGGAAGAGAGCCGTTTGGATGTGGAGGGTTAAAAAGCGGAGTGTGCTGGGTCTTTGCTGTAATTCCTCATTCTATGCTGCAAGAGCTGAGGAATCCTGCAAAAACAAAGGGAAGGTGTGTGCATTTAAAGGTGTGAGCATGTAGGAGTGACCCGGGTGTGAACACAAATAGGTGCCATTATTTAAATGAGATGTCCCATCATGATGAGACTTAATACAAAAGAGATCTTCCTCCATTAGTATAAATCCAGGGGGTTATGGGAAGGCTGTGGCTTCCTTGATTCCTTACCAGTGGGGATTAAGCAAGCCTTCCCTTCAGAAAGGGAGAGATGGGACAGTCAGATGCTTTTCGTCCCTATTAACTTCCAACCCCTGCATTGATCTGATCAAACCCAGTGGAACCTGAGCAAATATTGATGCTGGTGTTTCATCTGCTGAGTAAGGGCAGTTGGCTGCACTGGGACCCTGGAGGAACATGAACTGCAGCTCTTGGTCAGGAAAATGCTTGTGGGGCAGAATATGAGTAGGAATGGCCCTTTAGATCCAGAGTGAGATATGGGAGATGCAAGCTGTGCTGCAGAGGAGATATAGGGACTCATCCAACCAGCCACTGGAATTAGTCCTGCTGCTCCCATTTAACTCTTTCTCTTTCTCAGTTCATTTGTTTGAATGAAAAAGATTCTGGGAATATTCTGTTCCAGCTGAGGGACAAACAGCAGCTGACCATAGGCCAGAAGGGATTTTTTCTGCTTGCTTTTTGCCTTTCTTGGTTGCCCTAAAAGTAAGAAAACAGTGAAAATAGTAAAACAAACAAGAAGAAATGATCTGCTGGGGTGGAGTTCTTCCCTTTGCCATCACAGCAATTTCTTAGCAAAACACCCTGAAACTGTTTGACATTCATTTGTGGAATCTCTATAATTAGCATTAATAAAAGGACATGTCAAGTACACCTACCTTGCAAACCACAGATGCGTTTTTCACTCTCCCCATCCCAATGGCTTTAAATTGTTCTCCTGATTGGCATCTGCAGGGAGATTATAATTAGTGATATACATTTAGTGTGCATAATGCCTGGGTTTTTCTATAGATATGTATATATCCCCAAAAAATGTTATGTCAGAAGTGGTTCGTAAAAGCTTTATAGTCACAGGCAGTCTAAAGAAATATGAGGACAAACTACTGTCAAAGGCAAATTGGAGCAGTTCTATGGAAAATAAAGGAGATGGATAACTACAGGGAAAGAAAAGGAAATGTAAATAGATTAAAAAATAACCCCCAATATTCCAGCCTATAGGAACT
The DNA here is from genome assembly GCF_004027225.2 of Strigops habroptila. Classification (NCBI taxonomy): domain Eukaryota; kingdom Metazoa; phylum Chordata; class Aves; order Psittaciformes; family Psittacidae; genus Strigops; species Strigops habroptila. The sequence continues at coordinate 11,150,112 of NC_044290.2, forward strand.
TCACAGGATTCTTGAGTCATGTTGTCCCCAGCACTGTTTTCCCTTTGCATCAATGCAGGAGGTTGCTGTACTAGATTCTTGTATTAAACCCCATTACTATAACTTAAGTTTTGTCTCAAAAACAGGCTGTTCTTTATTTGGTGATTTGGGGGGGAAGGTTGGCAAAGCAACACGGGGATAAATCTATCCCTTTTGCATGTGCTCAGGCAGGGCATGTTCCTCTTGCTGTGCTACTGCTTGCTCAGAACAGAAACTGGAATTCCAGCCACTTCCGAACCCAGGGATTCCTCCAGACTTTCTCTGAAACCTGACAAGCAACTGCCTGGTACCCGAGCACAGGTTTGCAACCCCAATGTGTGATAAATCAGACCTTTCACTCGCAGTTTTTCCTGGCAGCAGCACTAGAATAACCCTCTGAATAGCTACTACTGCTGAATGTTAAAATCTGGCTCTTGGCTCAGCCAAAACTTGAAGTTACAGTCAACTGGTGTTTGGCAAAGTGTAATGTTCTGTAACCTTATCTTTTTATAACAATCATGTTTATTAGTATTATGCAGTGCATTATAGGGCCCCTCTCTAGAGCCATGGTGCTGTGTCTGTTGCAGCAGGATGTATAGTTTAGGTAATCATAACAGTTTCCAAACAGCTGTAAAACCAGCCCAGGCAGTGTGGTCCAGGCTGGAGACCCTGTGAGTGCTGCTGCTGGGTATCTGTGGGTGCCTCAGCCACTGCTGTCCTTTCTTGGTCACTGTCTGTAGGGATAACCACTCATTAAAGACTCTTTAAGGGAACACCAGATTGTTTCCTTTAATAAAGAGTAGAACATCAAAGCTTAACATCTGCTTTCTGTCTCAGATCATTCTCCATCCGTACTCTTTCGCCACCCAAATCCAATTCAGTTTGGTAGCTGAATTTGGCCTGACACATAGAATAAAAACTTAAATGTGCTTTAAACTGAGCACTTCAAATAGTTTTCCACTTGTTCCACCAGCAGATCCTGAGTTCAAGCCTCTGAGTTTTGACTAAAATGGTTAATAATTCCAAATATCTAAAGGTGCTTGCAGTGATTTAAGAGTTAATAGCTCTGTCATCAGCTGTTCCTGGAAAAAAGCAGGGATCAGACTTTGCATCCTGGAGGTAGAAGGTAGCAAGACCCTGTCCTTTACCCTGGCTCAGGTCTGTGTAAAGGTCTGTTTCCCAACCACCTGATAAATGACCTGCAAAGCTAACAAAGCAGGGGATGTTTCTCTAGGATCTTGGCACCTCCACCTTAAACACCTGCAAACACCTTTAATCTGCTAGTTGGGCATAATTCTGTAGGTGCCCCATAGGAGGAAGGAGATTCCTGTTGACTGTGGGTCCAAAGTCTGCTCTTGGGCTTTGTAAGTCAGTAGGAAACAAGCTGCAGTGGCTCTTGCACTGGGAGAAGGGCTTGTTTGTGTGTGGGTTTATAACAGGCTTAGGAAAGTGATCTTGAGTTGGTTTTGCTGTGCAGCAGCTGAAGAAGGCTGCTGCCTTTCTATTAGTATTGCAATAGAACAGCCAGGCTGGACACCTTTCTTGCAATGTATTATTTTCAGTTCTGGGTATGGACATGACAAACTGTCCTTTTTCTATCCCTTATCTCTATTTCTTGCAACTATTTTTGCATCAAGCCATCAAGTTTGACGGAAGTACTTCCAAGTCCAAGTGTCAGCTTAAATAATGGGACTCAGTGAATCACTGTCTTCCTTACTACTAGTGCCAAACTTTCTTCACTCTAAGAGCATGAGGGCATGAATCTTCCTGGAGGAATGCGGCAGCCTTTAGGTTTTGTGCAGGCTCTCACCTTGAAAGCACATCAAGAAATTGGTATCTTCTGAGCCATGGAAGGCAAGAAAAAGCTGATACTTGGGCTCGCTGAGTTACTTCAGTTTCTTCTTCTTAGAATCTGATACGTCATCACTTCAATGATATTATTTATGAAGGTTTTTCCCTTATTTTTCAAGCATAGAGAAAAAATGTCTTGCCATGTTTTAGGAACAAAATGAGTATTTTACACACATACCAATAGCTCTCTGGAAAGCACTTAAATTTACAAGCTGTTCGTAAATTTACTGACAGTTGGCAACACTGCATCCAACACACAGGAACCCCTTTGGAAAATAGATCTATTGTAAATAATATATATTGCAGCTTAATCTGAGGGTGCGTTAGCTCAAAATAGTTTGAACAAATGTGTTACCTAATATATATTTTAAAAAGCTATTTGACCTGGAAAGATGATTTCAATATCTGAAAAGCTGTATTTAAGGTATCAGCCACCTCCTCTGAATGCTCCTCAACAGAACTCTTCTGAGGATACCTATCCCTGGTATTAGAGTGGTTTGAATATCTTGGATATCTTCTGATGTAGTAACATGTATAATCTGGTATCTCATATAGGTGGACAATCTTTAAGGTCAGTGGCAGTTGTTTGCATTTGAATCAGGAGCTGGTTTATATACAGAATCACTTGTGTATATGTGACTTCTCAGCTGTGTACATTATTATATGCAGCTTGGATTTGAGTTAGTTTAGGACTATACTACTTACATGCTGAGGTGGCACTTTAAAAACATAGTAAGAATTTATTTCTATTATATCTGATAAAGGGTTGTAATATTTGAATTACAGTGAATCTGATACAGAAACCCCATTGCTGTTATCCTATGGTTGATATTTCTGTGACTGTAGCAGTATTTAGTAGCTGAAAAGCTAGTTTTAAAATTAGCTGGATGTGAAGACCTTGTAGCAGGAAGAGCTGGCTGCAGGGAAGGGGAATGGGACCTTTCCCTCTTTCAATTCCATCCACGGATCTGATGGATGCTTTGTGGAAAGCACAGGAAAGGTGTTTGTGTTCTGCCTCAGTGCTGTTTGTCCCAATTCCTTGTGAAGCTAAATGCAGCATGAGTTGGGGTTTAATCATCAGACACATCCATGTATTTGTTGCTCTGGAAATGCTGTAGTTCTCGTTTTGAAGAGGGGAAAATGGCATTTTGATAATTTAAAACATGCAGCACAGTAAAGCAACAAGATGAACAGCTGTTAAATAGAGAAAACTGCTTCACAGCAGCTACAAATGTGTTTAATTTCATCATTATCCGAATGCTGCCTTAGTAACAATACTTGTCTCAGTTTGCTGTTGCTGCAGGGCAGTCCCTGCACAAGGGTAAAGCACCCTGAAGGCTCCGCTGGGGTCCTTTAGAAATAAATGTGATGGGATCCACAGCCTCTGATCCATGAGCTCAGAATCATGCGACTCATCCGATGTTGTCCAGGGCTTGAAGTCAATGAGACACTTCCCATGGATTTAATCACTAGTTGGATCCATCCAATGGTGAATGAAAACCAGAACCTAAATTTCATGGCTCCCAGGCATTTGCCTTGCAAACAGGAGTTGCTGCTGTAGGAGAACTGGAGGTGACCTAAGCACCAGTTGAATTGCATGACAAAGCACTCAAGCAGCTGGTTACAGCAGTGGGTTTAATCCTGTTTCACTTGTGTGGTCAAACACCACAAGCTTTGAGGCCAGCTCAGCCCCTGCTCCTGTGCTGTTGCCATGAACTGGCTTCATGTTCCACCTTGCAGGAACATGAATCTCCTGGTACAGGGTTGGAGAGATGGATGTTCTGCAAGCAGAATGCAGCCCCATGCAGCAAAGCAAAAGCTGCGCATGGAAAGGGAGAGGAAACATTATATTGCTTTTGTGTGGCTGTAATGAAAATAAATGAGGGCTTCAATTGAAAGTAGTTACTAAAAATTTGTTCTTTCCTCTGCCCTAATTCCGAAAGTGACTTGCAGCTCATTAGAGGAACGAAGCCCACTCGTGCTGCGCTGTGCTCGTGTAAACAGCAGCCATCTGAGTTTCATTACAATGAGGAAATCAAATAAACACAGGGCCAGAAAACAGTAGTTTGGGCATGGCTCATTACAGCACAATGCAGTTAAGGTTTTCTGTGGAGGCAGCAGGATCAGGCAGGGTGTGAAGGGAACTCTTCATGTTTCTGTCCTGAACTTTTCCTCCCCAGCGCATCGCAGGAAAAAGCAAAGCTCCTGCTGCTCGGCTCATGGCTTAAAAACACCCCTGAAGCCCACAAGTGCTGCAAAGCTGCTTTTATCCCCCTGCCCCAGGGTTCCTCGTGTTGGCCAGACAGGAGCTCAGGGGAAATGTGGCATTTGCAATATGAGGGTGAGACCTTGGGTCTCGAGCTGCTCTGTGTGTGTCAGGCTGCTCCCATGTGCCACCCTTTGGACTGGCCACATGGTCCAAAGATAAATCACAGCACTTTTCTCCCGTTTCTCTAATAATAATAATCTTGCATTCATTTTCCCTACATGCTTCCCACACGGAGTCTCTTGTCTGCAGCAACTGCTGTCTTGTGCATTTTGTTGCTCAGAGTCCCTGAGCACAACAGGCTCAGGAGATGTGTCCAAAGACCAACACTTCTGAGCTCTCGACTCTCCCTCCCTATTGCCCTTCAGCTGGAGAGAAGGAGGAGGGAGCTCCAAGAGGGAAAGCTGAGTGCCTTTTCCTCTGCTAGATCCCTCCTACAAGCGTTTTACTTGCGGAGGGGCTGGAAATCCTCCCTGCTCCTGTGTGCGTGTTGATGGGAAAGCCACAGGCTGGAGAGCTCATTCTGCCCAAAGCATTATCCTCCCTTGCACACATGATCTGTGAGAGATTCTCATTCTTGCTGGACTGAGTCATGTTTCCAGAGCTCAGCCCAAGCTCATCTGTGCTCAAGCTGTATGGATCTGGCTTTGCCTGGATTAGCCCATCATTACAAACAGAGACCACTAAGCCAGATTTTTCCAAGGCAGAAGTGCTGCTGCTGTTGGGTGAATTAAGACCTCTTCTTACCTGGCACCAAGGCACGATTTTGGCTGGCTCTGCTCTTGCCTGTTTGCAGGTGCACTGGCTCCTGTGGATTTCTGCTTATTGCTCCATACAGTTCTGTAACTCATTAGAAGCTTTTGTTACTGCCAAGGCTGTGGGGGGGAAGAAACAGTGTCCTTTAAGATACTTACAGTGAAAATAGTGAATAACTTTAGCATGGGAGAATCATCTCGTGCTGTGAGAGACGCAAGAATGAGCCAAGGAGGAGTTCACACAATTACAGCTGGGGTTTGCTTATCCAAAGGCAAAGGATGGGAGCATCGAGTGCCAAATCCATCCATGCTGACAGGCAGGGTCCTGCAGATTGGCACCAGGCGAATGCTGGGGCTGGCATGGGAGAACTGCATGGGATGGAGCTGTGGGTGGCAGGGCAGTGTCTCCCAGCAAAGCATCTCTCCAGTTCCAGCCTCACCTTCCCAAGGCAAGGAGATCCCATGGGAGCCTTCCAGCAGGGTGCAGGATGGAGCAGACCCTCCTGGCAGGACAGGGCCATGAAAGAGTTAATAGCTGGTGTTTCATTTTCCTGTGCATTACATGAAGGAGCACCTTGAAACAACACCTCCGATTCATCCTCATCTTTCACCCCTTCTTCCAAAACAGAAGGAAAAATCAGAGTTTAAAGAGACCCTGTCCCATTTTCATGGCTGGGCTTTGAGATTTCAGAAACGTGACCTTTTAAATCTCTTTCTTCTTTAAGCTTCCCACTGTGCTGTATGGCAAAGAAGTGGCACCTGTAAGTTCCCACCACTCCTGCTTTTTCTCCTCCTTCCCTGTCTCCCTGTTCTCTCCAGCACTCAGCATCCAGATCTGGCTATTTGGGAAGAGAAGGATGTGTGGGTCCTTGTTTCTTGTGCTTGTGAAAGGCCAGCGTGGTTTGGTCTAATCATACACTGAAGTGTTTGAATGTCCAAGAGCTACAGAGCTGCTGGAGCTGCCCATTCATATGACAGTGCAACTGCTCAGAGCCTGGTTTTCCTTCATGTCAGTGCAGTTATACCAGGCTTCTGTATTCATGACCTCTACCAGCATCAGCAATGGCAAAGGCTTTGATCCCAACACCCCAAAGCAGAAGTGAGCCTCCTGCTTGGATTGGTGCAGGGTGTTCAGGTTTAAACCTTGTTACTTTGGTTCTTTATGAGGGCAATGTTGTTCCAGCTCATATCTTTCATTTCAGATTCAGGATTAAGATGTTTCCTCCCATTTGTCCTATTTCAGTCCATGCAACTGAAAGGGAAGAACATGCCAGAAGGACTTGTTTTTAAATGAGTGGTTTTTAATCAGATTTATGATATGTTTTTATTCACTCTCCCATTTTTCTTCCTGAAAACACTCTCTGGGTGCCCTGGGTCCCTGTCAGTCAAAGGCAGGGCTGCCACTGCTCAGCAGCATTCCACACAGGCACATTTCCTATTTGTCAACAACCTGCAAGCTCAGCCCTGACTCATTCTCATTCTTTTGGCTCGCAGCTTGAGCTGCCTCCCAGCTCCTGCCCTGTCCCACCTCTGCTCTCCCTCCCATCACTGGTGCTCCATAATGCTGGAGGGTTTGTGCATTTAAAAGCTAAACAAGGATACAAGGATAATGAATACAACCTGGAATTAAGGCTGGCCACAAGCTTTTCCATGTGTCTTAACCTTGATGGAATGGACATTGCAAGTTAATATTGTGCCTAATATGAAGCTTTGAGTAAAGGCTCCCACCAGCTTTGATGGATTCTAAATTCATCCAGTAGTCCATTTCTTTTGCTGCAATTAGAAGCAGAAGTGCCAAAGTGTATCAGATTTTGCTGCTCCTGTGCTTTTCCTGTCTGGAGGCAGTGGATAGCCTGGTCTCACAAGAGGTATAAAGTTGAGTTTTCAGACCTCCGAGGTTTTTACCATTTGGATGAGCATCAAACTTATCGGAAGTGAACTGAGACTCCTTGTGGGCTGAGGAGGACTCTTTAAGAACAAGCTGATGTTTCTCTTTTCAGGCTCAATAAAGAGAACCTGCTGAGACCAAAAATGTTTTCTCTGTGTATGGAGCCTCAAGAATTCTGAGAGGACTTCTAGGAAGTCAAGGGATGAAGGTTTCCCTGGACAAATGGACATTACAGCTCCATTGCATGGGCTTTTGGAGTCCCATGGAGAACAGGGACATGTATCTGCAAAGTCCCACCTCCCAATTTCAGCAGAATAGATTATCTACTTAAAGCACAACTTGGCAGGGGTAAAACCTAGTGTCCAAAGCTCCCAACCTCACTAAATTCAATCAAGCAAAATAGTCTGTAGTCAGAACTTATCTCCTCCCAAAATAAAACATCCAGTAGAAGAAACAAATTGCTTGACACCTCGTTAGCAATTGTAAGCAGACTCCATTTTCACTCCAGGGTCCCATTGCAGTGATTTGTGAGGCAGCTTTTCCCTACCTCTGCCTATCCCCTTAATGGGCCCGTGTTTTGAAGGACTTGGAGGCAACACAAGAACAACAGTGATTACTTGTGGTGCTCTGGGACACCCGTCCTGCTGTCTGCTGCTGGAGTGCCCCTCTACCTGCTGTTGTTTCTGGAACCTGAAGCCCGTTTCACGTTGCTTCTGTGCATGTGTGTGGCTGATTGTTAAGGGAATGCAGTTGGCCTGGAATAAGATAACCAAAGCTCCTGTGTTCTCCCAGAGCTAAAATGTTGGTTAAAGCTCATCAACTGACTGGGTGCTTGATGGAGATGTTGCACTGAGCACCGGTGTGTGGGTATTGGGTGAATGCTGTTGCTGCAGGGCTTGGGAAGTGTTATTGGCTGACTCTGTTCTCATGCTATGGAACAGCCTGAAAAGATGAAAGAAAAGGAATAACCCCCCTTCCTATAATGATCAGTTTGTCCTTTCTTAATTAAATGTCCAGCCTCATCCCAGTTTGATCCTACCGTGTTTCCTCTGTGCTTCTGCCTTCCCATCTTGGCTTGGAAAGCAATTTCATTTTAATTTCAAGACCTTTTTGTTCTTGTGTTTTTCCTTCCCAATGCACCCCCAGCCCAGCAGGACGTGTCTCTCAGGAAACCAGTTCCACACTCAGTCATAACTTCTGAACTTTGAGCACATCAAAAAGGACTTTGACAAACTCAGTGAGACCTTGGAGGGAGCATTTGTTGCTGCACTGGGATTTTTTTCATGCCCATTTCTCAAATCCACATGCACAAGCAGGTAACTGATCTTGGGCAGCAGCAGAAATGAGCTGAAGGGGAGTGATTTGGGAGCCCAGCCCTGAGGGAACATTCCTGCTAAAGCAGCAGCCTAGGAGAAAGATTGCAATTGTTTGAGATTTGTCTTTGCCAGGTACCTGTCCTGCCAGGGGAGAAAAGTTACTGTGTACGTGGTGTTGATTTGACTTTAGAAGTGGAATGGATTAAACCTGGATTAAAAAGGAGAGAAAACATCTCATTTCTCGTCTAGTCTTTTCCATTTTCTTGAATTCTCGTTTTCCATACCATCTTTCAAAATTCTTTATTTCCTACATCACAAAAGGTGTTTTTTCTTATTAGCTACTGACAGTCTGTAGTTAACCAATACTTTAGCCCTTCAAGCAAAAATGTAGTATTGAAATCAGTGTTCATGATTACAGGTCATCATACTAATGTAGCCATCAACTTGTAATATTCAAACCAATGCTCTTAGTGCTCTTCAGCAGCTTCTGGAGTTGTTCATGGGTTTCTCTTTCAACAGGGCATCCCAAGATTGTTCCCTGATAAATTAATTTCATTTATGCTGGATTTAATTCTTCTTCTCATCAGACTTCCTCTCATCAATATTCAAGCATTGGGCAGTTTAACCTTGCAAATAGGAATGAATTTTCACTGTTAAAGCTAAACTAGAAAAACCAGCTTAAAGACCAATCTGTTGGAATTCCTTTTTCTCCTCATTCCTTTCATGTTACGCTATTTCATCTTGGCTGACTTCAGCCACAGGCTGAGCCACTCTGGAGATCCCGCGCTCTCCCCACTGACTATGGAACCACTGTATATAACTTATAGAGTCCTAACTCATAGCAAGTTTAAGGGCAAAAGATGTTGAAATTAAAACAATATCTGATAAAATTCTGTTTGAGAGGGGGGGAAATGTTGCCATCAATTTTCTCTAACACTTTTTAATGGAGCAGGAGAGTGCAATTGGTTTGGATAAAAGGGATATTCTGTGACTAACAGGCTAAGAGAGGGCAGCTCTGAGCCGAACAGCTACTCAAAGGCTGGTACAGTAGCAGAACCAGCAATGCCATGATTATATTATCCAGGGATCTAAGGCAAATGTGCGTTGTATTGGATACACACTGTTGAATGTAAATCCATAGTGCTGAAATACTGTATATTTATTATGCAAGCCAAAGCTGAAGACAGTTTCTGTTTGATGGAATCCCGGTGATGAATGGATTGTTTCATTCCAGTAAATGAACTGTCAGAAACAATGGCTGTGGAGTACAATTTCCCTCCCTGTCCCCAAAGGGCAGGAAAGCTCCGCAGCCAAAATAAAGTTGTAGTTTCTTTGTCAAGTCTAGTGAGATTTTAGGCTTGGGTGGAAAGTTCAGAGCTATGGATATGGAGAGTTTGATCTTAAAAAGGCACATTTCTCTTAACTAAAAGCATTTATATTATGGGTAGATTTGTTTCAAACTGAAATGAGATAAAGGCAAGTATTTGTCTAGGCAAGATACCAGAAGTCCTCACTCTGGTTAGGGGCAGAAATGGGTGTTTGGGAGAGTTGTGCTGCTGCACAATAGGGTAACCTGGGTCCTGGGCATGTCCCTGTTTTCTCCTGCACAACAGAATCTTAGGACCCACAGGCAGGAGAGATGAAAAGTCTCCTTTCTCATCTGGCAAAAATACACAGTGGTCCCACAGGACCTTGATCTTAACCCCTGTTAGAGAAGGTGGAAGGATGAATCCCTCTCTCATCAGAAGAGGGAGCAGCTAAGCAGTGTGAGCCACTGTCCTGGCCAGAGGAATGGGCAGTTGCAAGTCTGGAAACAGCCCCCAAGGTTTGGAAGATGTAAATTCCTTTACGTTTCAGATGCTCTTTATTTTGGCTGAGTTCTCCTTTCTGGATCCCAGGGGCCACCTCAGCTGGCTTGTTTTAGGGTGAGGGACCCCTGCACTGCTTGGGATCTCAGAAGACTCCAGTCCTCTCTGCCATGAGGACTTGAGTATCCATGGGAATGCTGCTGAGGACACAGCAGGAATTAGCCATTGGCAATAGTAGATCTCAGTGCAGTGAGTTAGCCAGGTCTCTGAGCAGGAAAAAGTGAATTAGACAAACATACTCCATGACGGGCTGTACCATTCCATCAGTGACTATGATAAATAAGAATATGAGGGCTGGATTTCACTTCATTCCAATTTCTTACACATTCATAAGCAGAAACATGCTCAGCTGAAGCGTTTTCAGAGGCAAAGCACTTTCTCTATGATTCCCTGAGCTCTGTGTGTGTATGGGGATGGTTAGCACTGAACAAAGCCTTTTGGAGGAAATAGGAAGCACATTGCAAACAGCAGGTGGGTTGAGATAGCTGCAAAAGAGAGAGGTTCTTGGGAGCAGCTTTGTGCAGCTCAGGATGTAAGGGGCTGCACTGTGTAATTTCCCAAATATTTCTATTATTTAATAGTCCCTTTCTGAAATAATTTCCTGGATGTATCTTTAAGGGGGAAAAATAAAATCTAAGAGCAATTTGGGTTTTCCTTTCAAGAAAGTAGTTTCCAAATTGGGTGCACTAAGAAGAGGTGCTCTTTCAAACAGATTCCTTCTCTTAAAGGGCTGGTCTTGCATTTGCTGTGAGATGGATGGCAAACAACATCCCAGGCAGTAAATTTCCATCTCTTGTTCAGATCCTCCACCAGCACATATTGTAACAAGGAAAGGTTGTTGATTATTATACCAATAATTATACTAATGAGTTGCCAGTACCTTTAGAAAATAGATTAAATCCTGTTGTAATTTCTCAGTGAAATAACTTGTTTACACCATTTGTCCAGGAAGCCTGGACAGTTAATTTATGACCCAGGATCCTCCCTGTGTTAAGACAAACCAACACATAGGAATAGCAGTAGGAATAATGACAAGTTTTCCTGTTCTTCAGGTGAAATTAACACAAGCAGAAATCAATCTGTGAAAGTACACAGGGGGAAAAAAAAGCTGGATTTTAGGTACTTCTGGGTCATAGTTTAACACTGAGTTGTCACATTCAGAGAGGTTTTACTGGCTCTGGTGGCTTCTGCACTGTCTCTGCTTTGGGCTATCACCCACTGGAACAGTTATCTGGGATCAGGGAGTTTTCCCAGTAAGCTCTGTCCATCTCCTCTTCTCAGCTTTTAGGAAGGAGAATGTCTGGTTGTTGGAAGTTGGTAGCCCCGTGTCCTCACTAGGTGTAGTGCTGAGTAATGGGTTTATGCACATCTGGGCAGCCCAGTTGTGTTATGTCTGTATCCTATAGGCTTGCTGTGAATTAAGGGAAGGTGGAGGGAAGCCTGGTGTGCCCGTAAAACATGGGCTGAAAGCAAGCAGCCGATAACTAGTTTTAGAGGAAAAACATGACCTCAATGTATTACACATCTGTTCATGATGCAAGTTTCAGTGGCAAAAATCAGTTTGGGAGGGGTAAAAACCCCACACTGCTTGGTTCTGTAGGGTTTAAAAGTGATCTGAGGACTGTGTGAGTCATTGTGATTAGATGTCAGTATTAACTTGATGTTGCTCGATAGAGCTAATCTATTGGTGAGTAACTTTGGCATCAACTGAGGCTGGTTTGCAGAACTGGTATCAGGCTGAGCTGCCCCATAGCCTGGAGAACATGCTCTGCAGCAAGGTGGTGTTCTGGGTGGCAAACAAACTCATAAAGACTTATTCCAGCTCCGGGACAAGCCAAAGCATGATCCTCAGCCCTGACATCATGGCTCCTGGACCTGCCTGTGGACCTACAGTGTCATGGTGTTCATACCAGGGACTGAAAGGGTCTGTTAGCTGGAGGGAGAGGAACCTGAGCCACCCAAGGTAACTTCATAGCAGTCTACTGCTGTAAATCAAGGCTGCCTGACGCTAAGCTTGGGCAGGTACAAGCAGAGACCTCTGTAGATTGGAAAATAGCTCATCACTGGGAATGCATTTTGCTGCCAGCAGCTTGAGGTTCGTGTTTGTGCCAGTTGAGCGCCCAGGCTGAGGTGGGACTTCTCGAGCTGTTCCTTTAAATCAAACACTGAGAAAGAGAGATCAAGAAGACAAATGAAGAAAGCAAACAAAGGAGGACAGCTTCTAAGAAACCCTGGAGGTTTACGGCCTCTCCAGCCTGTCCCATGCCAAGATTATTTGATCTTCATCCACTGCTGCTGAAGGGATGGACCATGCTCCCACCTGATGTCTGCCCTGCTTGTGTTTTTCCAAGCACAGCTGAATCAGACCAGCTCTTTGGGTCACACATGAGCTGGTCCTGCCTGTAAACAGGCTGCTTCACCAGTGATTTACTGAGGGCTTTGCCCTGTCTGCTGGAGGAAAAGGAGACAAAAGCTGCAATGTGTAGCAGGATATGAAGTCAGCCTCTGGAATAGGTGCAGAGGAGCAAGGTGCTTTCAACCCATACCTTCAGAAATGAGGCTCTCTGATCAAGTGGATACACCCCATAGATAGAAGCAGATTGTTGTGCAAGCAAAGGTTGCATGGGTGAGCCAGGACAAAGCAAGGACCTCCTGGAGACTGCTCTCCATCAGTGGCACGCAATGCAAAGAGCAGACCAAGTCATTTCAAACCAAAGTACAACTTATCTCTAAAGTAGACTGGGTTTGTATAGTTACAGGCCCAGAAGCTTTCAACGTTCTGCTCCATATCCCAGAGGAGATGCTTGGACCCACCGGCTGGGACAGCTGAAGTGTTTCCAGCTGCAAAATGAACATCTGCCAGGGATGCAGATGGGAACAGGCTCGCACATCCAAGAGCTGTTGTACTCCTGGTCAGGGCAAGCTATGTAAGTGGTACCAAACCCTCAAACCTTCATGACAAACTGATTGTGTTGTTTGAATAAAGGGCAGGGGTGAGTCCTACCCTTATTTCAACTCTTCTTAGTTCCCAACAGTCTGCAGTTCTTGCCTACTCCTTTGGCTGAGGTAAAGGCTGACTATAGCAGCCAATATTTATACTGAGTCTAAGAATGTCACTACTTGGCTCTCCGCAGTAATAATCCCACTTTTTCATTTGCTTTATGCCTATAACATCTGCAGAACAAGGAGTATTATAGGAGACTTTGTCTCAGTTACAGTTATCACTTCAATAAGACACTAACATGACAACAGGCATCCTCTCCCATTCAGGACCCTTCAGACTTCATAGGGGCTCTTAAAATAGAGAAGTCTTGCAGTTGTCAGCTGAGTTTTTGCATAACTAAAATGGTGACAAGGGAAATTCTAGGGGAGATAGAAAATAAGGAAGCCCTACACCCAGAAATGAGCTGGAAATGTTTGCATGATGCAGCACTTGTTTCCTTTAGGCAGCCAGAAACCAGCAGAGTCTTTTGTGTAATGATTCCTCAATTCAGAGCTGCTGTTTTCTGCCCAGGGCTTGATTAAATATTGTATCCCCGTGTGAAAGCACTGAGAGAATGCCCGTTTGTGTGCACTGGTGTCTAAATATTTGCCTGTGATCTGCTCGATGATCTGGTGCTCCAGGGAACCAGAGGAACTGCTGAGTCAGCAAACCCAGCCCTGTGCAAAAAGCCACACTGGGGTTTGCCAGTGTGGGACAAGGATTTATCCTGCAGGGACAGGGGCTGGAGGGGAAGCTGCCCTCTCAGAAATGGGAGTCACTTCCAGAGATGGTTCCATCTCCCATGACTGAAAACTCCCTTGTGCAGGTAGTGCTAGAGGTGGAGCAAACCATGGAGCACCCATCCAGCTCCTGTAGACACAAGGTCTTCACAGCACTTCCAGAGCTTGGCAGTAGCAATGCCATTTCACCAACGGGAAGAAGACTCGCTTATTGTTGGAGGAGACATCAGAGCCTGCAGGCATGTCTTTGCCTTCCCCTGCTGGTTTCCTGGCCTAAACCTGCCCCATGGCAGGACATGCCAGGAGGAGGAGAGCTGTTTTGTAAGGGTTAAATCCCAGCAGATGAGGCTCTGATCTGGTGGGGAAGCCAGCTTTCTGCCTGCTTTGTGGTGAAAAGCCACCACTGCAGTGACAGCCTGAGCTGACCCAAGGTGGAGATGCTGCATGGCTCTTATCCCTGCTTTATCACACATGCACAAAGGCAGTATCGCCCTTTCTTCCTTTTCTTATTCTCTTGCTTTTTACACAGAGGGCTGCCATCCCGCTTCATTGGGACAGTTTCCAGCCCCTGTTCAGTTCCTCTCTTCCCACTCTCAGCTCCTGGTAGCTCAGAGGCTATTCCTAGTTGCTCTCATCATGGAGCTGTGGAGTTTGGGGGGACAGTGAGCCCTCAAGGGCTGTTCCTAGTGATGCTGAGTCCCATGGGGCTGTCACCTGTATCTGCAGTCACCCAGTGGCAGTGCCAGCAGCCGTAGTGCCCGCACCATGGCTGTGGTGGGAAAAGGCAGGGGAATAGGTGGAAACCGAAGCCCTTTTAAAACCCGCCCTCCTGACATAGAGTGAGTGAAAATATCCCTTCAGCTGACCCTGAAGGACCACCCAGGGGTTTCTTAATCCTACAGCCCATCTTCTGAAACCCCACTGTAACAAGGTGTGTTAACCTCCGAGGTAGATTTGTAATTACAGCCAGGGCTAATGACTGCAAGCTCATCTCCCCTGTGACCTTCCTCCTCACACATGGAGGCTTTCATCAGGCTCCTAATATATATATTGCAGTTAAATGTCAGTGGCATAAAGAGGAGGGACACCACCTCTCTCAAACAAAATAAATAGATTGCATTGGCATCGTTCAGCTTTTTCCCCAACCATTTTAAAAGAAGATATTTTTTTGGAAAGCCTCTACCAGGATAATTCATGTCTTCATCAACAGAGCAAATCTGTCTGTAAGAAAGAGAGCACAGTGAGCAAGAAAAATATTGTGGTCCAGCAAATGACACCCGGGTTTGCAGGGTAATTACAGCACCTCTGGTCCTCTGGCTATTTGAGCGGAAAGGGGGATGCTTGTTGGAGTTCTGATGGGCTTAAGGTAGTTCTGCTGAAATGCTTCTCCCTTGGTCTCCTTTCCTTGCTGGAACCGTATTGGAACTTGCTTTTCCTCTTCCCTGTCTTGTAAGAAGCATCCCGCAGCAAAGTAAAAGTCTAATCTGATCTCCTTTAACTATAGCACTTTGATTAAGAAAGAGCCAAACCCAGTTACTGATGGTTCATCAAAAGGTTGTCTTGGCCGGTTATTTCAGCCACGTTTTTTACCTCTGTCTAATTCAGCTAAGACCAGTATACAAATCACTTGTCTGGTGTGAAATCAGCCAGCTCTTGTCTCTCTGGGCCAAAATTCCAGCGCCTTGGATGAATATTTAAGTCTGGGCAGATGTATCTTGAACACTAGTCTTTAAAAAAAACCTTATCTCACTGCTGACTGCAGTGTTTGCCTCATGTGAAATAACCGATACTTCCCATAAACCGTTCAAATGTTTTTATTTCAAGGCCTGTATTATCTTTACAATATCTAAAATGTGCCTGTCCCTAAGCCTTTGGGCACATGCACAAATGTTACTCCAAGAGCAGTGTATTCAGCTGCATTCGCTCGTTTACACTTCCATTGAAGACTAAGCTCAAGTAACATTAGCTGTAATTGGGGAGGAATAACAGCAGCAATTCCAACAGCCACACTGATAGTGTCTTGTGTCTCTATTTCAGCTGTGCCTCAGAGCTCTTTTGGTGCAGATCAAGCCAGCAAAATGCAGGTTTAAGCTACTACATAAGCGTGTGAACGTGTTGTGCATGCGGAGTTCATTACACCAGTTTAAAGGCATAGCTGGAGTTATGTGAATGCAACGTTGTCTGCAGGACATGCCTGAGATTTCAGAAGCCAAACTATGTGGGATTTTATAGATCTGCATAAACACCTGAACACCAACTGGAAACCCATGCAGTGCTGGGATAATGGGAAGAATGTTTTCTACTGTAGACAGCTTTAAAGGAATGGGTGTCATCCTCTGTTAGCTGGAGGAGCTCAGCAGCTTCTGTAGCAAACCTGTTCCAGTAACTAAACCTTAGCAGGACAGGGAAGAGAGAGTCTCTTTCATATTTCTGGCCAAATTCCAGTGGCCAAGGAAGTGTCTTTACATACATCCTCCAAATACAACTTCAGGATGCATGTGTGATATAGAAACAAACTGAGAATATACCTTTCCTTGGTCCAGCATGCAACAAATACAAATGAGTGTCCCGTCCCCTGGGGTGCTGATGCATCTCTTGCGGCTGGTGGGGCAGTTTTGCCCTAATTGCTGCTGTTCCCATCTTAGAAATGAGGAAAGTGGTGCAGAAAAGGCATCTGCCTCCTGCCTGAGCCAGTGGCTGGAGCTCAGTAAGACCCTAAATGTTTATGACCCTCATTAGCTCCCATAAACCTCCCAAGGAGGAGACCTTCCTGCTGCAACACACAGCCCATTATTTTGGAGTTAAAACCCTCGTACATAACCTGCAGCTTCCCTGCTGGAGCAGAGGCTGACACACTGCCCTTCCTGCAGGATGGGGATAACAACTGAACACTCGCCCTTTCTCACTGCATTAGAGGTCAGATAGGGAGTTAGAGATGCCCATTTGCAAGAAGGAGACTTGATCACACTCTCTTTCTCTTTATTTTGACACACCACTCTCTATAAGGTGACCTTCAAGCATTCTCCTTGACACAAGCCTTGAGCCTAACTCTCTACCTGCAATCACCTATCCACCACAATCATTCACAGTCACATCAGTGATCTTTAATACAGGGCCATTCTCAGCTGGGAATGTTTTGCACAGGTATCTGACAGAGGTTCAATGGCAGTGGTGGATCAGACCCCTTCTCTTTACCAGCAGTATTAGGTCTTTAAGAACTGACCTGCTGCTAAATCTCATGGAAGGAATGCAGTGGAGGTAGGTTACTGCGGGCTGTAGAGTCATCTTCTACTTATGCACAGCATGTGTCCAAGTATGAAAAGCATTTCTAAGCCTCCTGCCAGCGGTGGCCCTTTGCTAAACATCCAACCACATTTATGACACCTCTGGCCTGTGGGAATTGCCTGTCTGGGACCTTAAAGTCAATTTTCATCCAGCTATGATGCAAGTTTAATGCCTGCCAGAGAAGAAGTAATGTTTGGAAATTAAGGATCGAGGGAGGGAATCTTCAGCTGATATAAACCTTATTGACTTCAAGAGAACCACACTGGTCTACACCAGCTCTGCTGGTGGCCCGGGGTTTAAATAAACTGCAAAGGGTAGCTGAAATTCATTTTTAAGGAGGAAGAGGCTGTTGCGAATGGTGTGCTCTTACTTACATCTATTTTACACTCTTTGGGGGTTCTGTCCCATCCTTTTGCTTCAAAAACCAAGTTTCAGCAATGCTTCATTTTGAGAATGAAACTCCCCAGCGTTTCTCTGCGATCCCCCCAAAATGGATGATACCCTCTGTCTTTCTGCATCCTCCACTGTGTGGAGTCAGCCTGTTGTGATTACCACCTCCTTCCCGAGCTTTATTCCTGTTCTTTTCTGTCATCTGAGGTTGGACCACAAGAACCCATCATGCTTAAGATGCAATACTCAGGATGAGGGGAAGTTCTCTGCCTTCTGTGGCAACACTGAGGAGCTGCCTGGTTTGTTGTCTGAGGACCAGCAGATCTTAACGGACTCAGTAGCTGATCTGGAAAGAAGAATGAACTACTGAGGTTCCACTGGCCTCCTTTAGTTCCTGAGATGTATGTCAAACCTTCCTGGAGCAAAATGGGAGGGCAAATACACACAGAACTCCTGCAAAGCAATTGCAAATTGCTCCCCAGCAGTAGCTGCTCCCTTCCTCCAAAGAGAAACCGTTTTACTGTGGAGCATGCTGCAGGCACGGCAGAATGCAGATGTCAAACCTCCTTAACTTTCACTGGCTCCAAAGAAGGGTTTAATCAGTGAAATAAAGTGAGGAGTTGTGAGTTCCTTGCAGTAAACAACTTAAACATTATTAAACACACACGTGTCTCTTTAAGGAGATGAATTGATTGTGTGTGTTTATTTTTACAGCATTATTTAACTGAGTAAGGAAAAAAAAAGACTCGGACTCGATGCCAAGATGATATAGCTGAAACAAAGCCCAAGGAAAGAGTTTTCCACTGGGCTCATTTTTTCTCCCTAATAACTGTCTCCCATATCTGCCAATCTTAGGTCAACAAACACAGGTTGATTGACAAGTTAAAATGTTTAGCTTAGCCTGCAACTCATATAAACCAATTTAAAATTTCTAGTGCAGGAGGGAGATGTAAGAGAAACAAACAATATCCCTTCCTTCCTCGCCTCTCCCTCGAGTGTAATCCAGAAATGGTTTTGTCCTGGGCATTGCCTGGTAGCAGGGACATTCCCTCGGTTGCGGTTCAGCAGGTGGGAGCTCCTCATCCCTCCTTATTCCTCCACAAGGCAAAATGATGCAGGTCCTCGTGGGGCTGCAAAGGGAACTCAGCATAGAGCAGGATGATCTGAATATGACATGTTTCTATTCTGACTAGGATTTGTGCTTTTAAAACCACTTTCCTGTATTTCAGCATCCCCTTGAGCCTGTGACCTATTTGGCTGCTCAATGTAAAAGAACTTACTTTCTCCCCATTTTATTCTCTAAGCTCCATTCCTCAGCAGCATTTAAGCAAACAGTATCTTTAAAAGCCTTAGCGAGACATTGCAAATGGAAGCAAACCCCAAATCTGAGCCCCTGAAGGAAGATACCATTCATTCAAGAGGCAGCTATTAGGAGTTCAGCGCACTGATTTTTAAATGCACATCTTAAAGATTCCTTACTGGTTTATAGTGGTGTCTGCCAGCAGAGAGTCACAGGATTGAAGGGACCCGTCTCTGCTTCCTTTACTTGTGTATCCACCTGCAAGTTTCCTGTGCTCCAACACAGAGATGTTAACCAACCCCACCTCCCTCACCAGGAGTGGCTGCATGTTCTGTGCCTGCCTTATCTTCTTTAAATATTTAGCAGCAAAGCTGTGGGATTCTCAAGATGTTTAAAAGATAAATCTACGTCATAGTAGCCCTGTCTCACAACTACATTTGCTTAAATTATACAGTAAAACAAACAACCCTTCCAACTTAACTGGATGGAAAACAATTGCTTGGCTTTGATGGTGTGAGTACAAATGCCTCCGCAGTTGACACCTTTGGTGATTGATGTTTTTTGATGCTATAGGTTTGTTTTGCTCCCTCACTGTTTGTTTTCCCACTGAGCTGGCTTGGACGGGGAATGCCATTCCTCTGTGTGGAAGTGCATATTTGGGCAGCCATGGACTTTGGGATCAAAGAGGCGAAACATGCAAACACAGCAGTTCATCTGAGAGGTCGAATGCCCTAGAACTAGCCAGAGAAGGCAGATGGAGGTCTCTCTTCCTTACGAATGTTGGTAAGGATGTCTCAGAGTTGAAAGAGCATTGCATTTTGGGTCAAAGAAGTCTGATGAGAAAACTGATCGGTTAAGTTAGCTTATTATAAATAATAACAATTATCTATTAGTAAACCTTGGTACTGCCTAATGACTGGCACAATCAGAGTTGGGAATGCCAAGTTAAACCGGAAACACTTTTGTTATTAGTCTTCCATATACTGCTCTTGCTGATATGAAAGGTGCAAACTGTGGGACTCTGTGTCCTCTATAATTGTCTTCTCTGAGATGTTCTTGCAGTATCTCGTTATTACCTGTCCTTCAGCTGGAAAAAAGCGGTTACATATCTATGTGTTGGGTTCTTTAGCTCCTCAGAACCTTTTATTATGGGCCTGGGTTAGGTGTGCAAGTGCCATCAGACAGATGCTTTGCTTTGCTTTGCTCCATGCTGCCATCTAACTTCTGGGCTCCCCATAGTGGAAGCTGTTCCAACAGCCTGAATTTTGGGTGGTGAGGGAATGGGGAACTACAGGACTGGAGACTCGGCCAACTACCCAGGGAACTGGTCCTATCTCTGGTGCTCATGTCAGTAGTTTCCAGACCTGATGTAGGTTTTTCCTATTACTTTTTTCTAATAGGTTGTTGTTCATTTGTTCTGGTAAAGGAGCTCCTAAAAAAGGTCCAAATGGGGGAAGATCTGGGGGTATATGTGGGAAGAAGGATTTACCAAGGGTTTTTGCCTCTCCTGTAGGCATGTTGGGCAAGGCAGGCACTGTGGTTTCTTCAGCCAAGCCAATGCAAGCAAGCGGGATGCCATGGGTCACTTCATGGTATGCAATGAATCAGGCTTGCAGTGGGCTGAGGCATGGCTTGGACAGGTCAGAGCCCACGCATGCTGCCTGCTTGGTCTCCAGCATGTTGGAGACCTTCACACCCCCTTACACCACACACACTGACAACCCTGTTTCTCCTGCCAGTCTGGTCAGGATCTACAAGTCATTGTTAAGATGTCCCAGAAAACTGGTTTGAACTGAGATGTAGCTGCAGCTGTGTTTTAAACTGCTAAACAAAAGTGGACTGTCTCCTCCTGGGTGGATTTCCAGAGGAGGGCTTGCTTTTCATTTCCTTTGCGTATCTAACTTTTAGAGGTGACTTTTCCATAATGAAGACCAGTTTTAAAATAAAGAGGTATTACCCCAGAATGGATGTTAAAACGAGAATAAAAATTACTGAACGTATTGACAGGCAGAGTTTGATATTTTTATTAAGATCTGTCTCTGCAGGAATAACGATCTTTGCTGCTTGTGCTGCAGTTGTAAAAAGTCTTTCAAGAACTGCCCCAGGTAGACTACTTTTATATGATTTTTGTGTGTCTATAAATCAAATATATTATTTGAGTAAAAGCTGCATAAAGCAGATCTGGCTGGTGAGGATGAAATAGCTTAAAGGGAGGATTTTCATGGGGGGACTAAGGATCAAGGATGGAGATCTGCACACCACAGGTTTTTTGAGTTGTAGGACCAAAAGGAAATGAATTAGCAGCTGAAGAGTTATCGGTTGGTGTTCAGTGTAGTTTTAATATCCTTAAGAGTGCTGTTCAGTTGTTGCACTGTGCATGACGCTGCTGCTGAGCTGGAAACGAGTGTTTCCCATGCTTTCCTGTGCCTCATTGCTCACTGTGAGCAAAGGGGAATGCCTCTAGCAGTGTGGCAGGAGCATCGTCATTGCTGTTTAATTCATTGGGTTTGAGGTTTACGTCCCACGTAACAAACATCTTGTTTGTGGCCTGACAACAGGAGTTGTTTAAAGCCATTTTCCTCTGCCAGCTGCTTTGTGGTCAGCTGAAGGGAACCCAGCCAGACAGCCACCCTGTAATCAGATCGCTTCCTAGTTAGGGCAACAGAGAAGATAGTGGTGGGCAGATCCCTTAAGCTCTTGTGTTTCAGAAAGCTCTTTGTTAAACAACTGTCTTCTGCCTTCATTCCAAGACGGCTCCATTGCTGTTCATTTCCTCTCCCTATTAAGTGCTTATCTGTGGCTAGACATGAGCAGCTGGATAGAGACTGAGTGAAAGCTGGAAAAGCTGGAGGCATCGCTCTTGTCTGAGGAAGCAGCAGCCAAGAGCCATTTGCCTGCAGGGCTGGAGGGTTGTTGGGGCTGCTCCGTGCAGGTGCGTGATCCGCTCCTTGCAGCTGGGTGATGAGCAGGATGGTCAAACAGGCTGTGTATCCTCTGGCACAGGAGGCACTGACTAGCAGGAGAATTAACACTCAGCCTACAGCTTTCACTCATAGCCCCCAAATGTGGGCTGCCAGTGGGTGTTTTCAAGTGAAAAATGGGAGAGGAAATGGTCTTGTTTTTCTAGCATTCAACATCAGCAAAAATTAGGAGCATCATCAGCTGCTGCTGACTTGGCTTTGTTCTGTGAAGTTCCTTCACTAACCTACATTATGGAAATACCCACTCTCTGCCCTAAAAAGCATACCATCTAAATGAGCAAGAGATAAGGACTATTCTAAGGACCAATGTTCTCATTAGAGCAGCGTAGGAGATGAGTTTCCTGAATCACACAAGTTCTTTACATTGAGTGTCTTGTCTATGATGGAGAAACTGCAAAAGGCAAACTCTCCCACTCTCATACCATCTTGCTCTTCAGGATTCACATTGATTTTTCAGCTTTTTAGGCACATGGGAATCCCACCAGGTCCATGTGGAAAATTCAGCCATTTCTTGAGCTCACCCAGGAGTTTCAAATTGGATTAATTCCCTTATCTGATCCGCAGCTTTTTCTTGTGCTGGTCATGGAGCCACAGGGGCTCTCAGCTTTGGAGCTGCCAATCTGGTTTATGAAATAAAAGTGTTATTTTCAATATTTTATTACTTTCTAAGTGGGTCGGATGAGATTAAGCAAAATTAGCACCATCCAGTTGTGAACTCCAGTTTCACTGCAATGATTGCTATTCCCCTTCAGGATTCATTCCTTTCCCGGGTCAAGAGTGCACAGTAGCACTCTGGAAGCAATGGATTAAAGTACTGATAGGAGATATTTCTCCTTTTATCTTCTCAAGAATCTGTCTGATAACTATTTTGGCCTGTTTAAATACTGGCTTCAATTTCCTTAGCACAGAGATTGAATTTTACACATTTATTTTGTTGAGTTTAATGGCATTAGTTGCCTGAGAAGTGTTAAATGCTTGCAAACATTTTTAGCCGCATCTTTGCTTCTCCTTAACTGCATTGAGGTGAATTTCTGAGAATGACATTACTGATTAGAAGCTATTCAGTGCAAGTACGTAGTAATCCATGCTTACATAAACCTTTAGTCTCGAAGCTACATGATAAACAATCATCTCTGATACTTGCTATGCAATAGTTAACACGAGGTGATTAAGCAGAGCTTGAAAATAACCAAACCTCTGCAAGATAATTGCACAGTGGTTGAAACTTCTGTGTTCAAATACAAAATAAAACAGAGCTTGGGAAAGTGTGGGGTGATTTCCTTTCCCTGCTGCGGATTGAGACTTAGATGTGGTACTCTATAGTATTCACCAGTATATTTGTTCAAAGAAAGCTGCTCTCTGCATTTGCAGGAATCAGATCAGCTTAAAGGGAGACAGTGGCATTATGCTGAATGTTTCATTATCAATTTGCGCTGAGGGAAGTAGCCCCATGCTGTTATCTGCCCCTGTTTTCTTTGGACTCAAGGAGCCTGGTTGGGGCTTATGTTGTGTTGCAATTTTGGCTTGCCAGGACACTACCATGGCTTCAGAAAGATTTTCCTATAAAAACTGCCCATTTCTATTATTTATGTTTGGTGCAAGGCCAGTGGTTGTTAAGACATCTGCCTGCTTCGCCTGCTCGGGGGGGACAAGGTCAGTGCAGCTCAGAGAAGCTCCAAACAGAGCTATGGATCAGCTGGTGCCATTTGTATGGCTTGAGTAGGGCTTGAGTAGCCTGCCCAGTGAGTTTAATTATCATTCAAACTGGGACAGCCACTGTGTGTAAATCATGGGAATTATACTCCTTGTAGAGGCAGAGACAAAACATTGACAACAATGAGCAAAACCAGCGTTGTTTCACCTACAGCATTGGGGTCTACCCTTCCCCTCCTTCCCTAGCTTAGGCATGCCTGAAAACCAGAGTCCTCTGCTCTGCAGTTATCCTAAGCAGGGACTTCTGTCTCCCTGAACATGGATGTGATCAACCCCAGGCTTTTTGCTAAAGGAACAGCATGTAGCTGGGGAGTTTTAGTTTCACTCAGTCCATCATTAGAGAAAAACAAGCCCCATACACTAAGGTTACTGTGTGGAACATAAGGCAACTCAAACTTTTTCCAGACATTGGAAAAGATTAAGCATATGTATGGTCCGGCATTTGTCACACAGCAGTCTAAATTGAGGATATGATAGAATATTAGCCCTCTTACTAGGGCTGATCCACCAAATGCAAGGAATAACCTGGAATAATCTAAACTTACAACCAAGCTCATTAAAAATCGTTCTTCAGAGACTGCAGTCTGGGAGAGACATCATCCATCAGTAATCAGAGTAGCATCTAAGCAACTAGTGGCCTTTGGTCTTCAATTCCAGCTTTTGTTTAATCCACCAAGCATTTATGGCTGAGTCTGTTCACAGCCTGAAACTCTCTGAAGTGGATGAGTAACTCAGGATTAGTTCCTTTCCAGCTGAGATCAGACCCTGAACACAAAATGATGCCACCCTCAGCCTTTGCGTTCTGCAACTCTCTTCCAATCAATTTCATCCTCACAGTGCAGGTCGTCCCGTTTTCTTCCAGTTTGCTTCATAATTTGTCTTTTAACTCAGCTATATTTGGGTTAGCCAGGAGCTTTCCCCACTGATCTCCCTCTTTCTGCTGCCCCTAAAAGCACAACATAAAACTATTCTGTTTAAGTCAATGCACGGGTTTTGGCAACAAGAATCCAACTGGCATGTCCATCATTAAGGGAGAGAACTTGGGCATGGAATTTTGGTGCAAAAAACCTAGTATGAGAATTCATTCTATCACTATCAGAAATATAATGTTCGTGTGGGCTGCATGATTCTCTTTCCATCCACCTGGCAAGAAGCATTAAAGTTTCCCTCTAGGGCTGGCAAGGGACTCTTTTTCCATAGCATCGTTTTACCATGGAACAGTTGGCAGGGGGAATTTGAAGAGTGATGTGGCTGCATCCTCTGTTTCAGACAGTTAAACATGTCTTCTCCAGTGGTAGCTTTGGCAGTGAGTCCTTGAAGATGGGAAGCTGCATGAGTGGCCTACCACAGTGCTAAATCTCAGGCTTCTTCAGGAAAGCAACAAATTCAGGGAATTCCTGTTTGTAAACTACATGCACATACAGATTTGTTCCTTTTTGATAGACATTTCAGTTTGTAAATGGCAAGAACTTGAACAAAATCACTGCAGACTGGCATTGGCAACTTCAGCTAATGGAATCATAAACAGAGTAAGAAAAGGTCCCATGGGCCATCCTGCCTGAGCTCGGCACTTCCCAGTGTGCTGCTCTGTGAAATCACTTCTTGCTGGATCTCTGCAGCGATGAATTCTTGTACATACCCTGGGGGATATTATCCTGTTATCCCAAACTGCGCTCTCTATGAGTATATATTTTGTAATTCCCAGCCTTGACCTGATTGTCTTTTTTGCTCTTTGCTGTCTCACCATCATCTCAGATAACAAATGATTTGCTGTAGCTATTACTATCTGTAGTTTATTTGTAGGAGTTAGTGCTGTCTTGGTCAACAATCTTTTCTTAAATGATGCCAAATCACCAGCTCCAAAATCTTTGTATCCTGGCACATGTTACATGAAACTTCAGTAAGAATTAAACCAAGTTTTATACTCAGATGGCAAACCAGGTGCAAAATGTGATTGCTTACAACAAAATTTACATGACCAAACTAATGAAGAGAACAGTGAATATGCTAACATCCCAGTCGCTTGTTGCAAGTTATTGTTTTAATCATGGAAATATACTGACATCTGAAATTATAGGATTATTCAAATGCAAATGTCAGATTTCTATCGTGCCCAGTATTCAGCTGTGGAGGAACCCACCTCCGTGACTCACTGCTTACCACTGAGGTTTGCCATTTGTACAGTGCAAAGAGTCACACAGCAGCAGAGGGGGGAAATGCACTGTGCGAGAGGAATTTAGTTATTTAATTAACTGATGAATGGAAAAGGTTGAACCTAAAAGGCAAATTAAATCGGAGAAAGGGGGAAATGGCAAAGTCAAGGTGAGGTGACAACACACTTGTCTTATTTTCCTTTTCTTTCCCCTCATAGTTGTGATTTCCTTATTGCACTAAGAATTTTTGCCCTTTTTTTGTGAGGGCCATAAACACATTTGAAAGACATATGAAAACAATAACAACATTTTGTTCCAAGAAATCTTAACCATCTAAATCAGTAGAGTAGAAATAGTGCTCTATGAATCAGGGGATCATCACATGCTGAGAAGAAAGCAGCATATGATCAAATCATACAGGTCCCACGCGATCTGGAGATGTTCTTCCATCAAACATCTATTAAAAACTGACTATTGTGGCAAACCCAGAGTTGGTTATGAACAACTCAGACACTAAAATAAAAAAAGAGCCTGAATTGTGAACAAATATTAATGGCAACAAATAAATCAACAAGCACCTAGTTATTTATGTCTTCTCACTATAACAGCACATTAATCTGCTGTGAAATAGTCATGGATGAATCACAGATATTCAGCTTTCCAAATGGCTATTGGACTCTTTATAACTGGGCCACAGATACGAAGAAGGGGGAAAAAAAAAAAAGGGGGGAGGATTACTGGAAATGGTGAAATAAATTGTCTCATAGTCATTTGTTTATGCATAACATTTTCAATAGTTATAATGGGGCAAGGGAAGGGTGGGTGAGAGCTGCTCTTGTCTGAACTATGGGATGAAGAGGATTGTGTTGTGCTCACTCAGCAGCCATGAAGGAGACCAGCCTCCCTAGAGGGTCAACTAGCAGGGTTTTGGAGACAGCAACTTCATCTTTAGCCCAAGCACAGATGCAATTGTATCCTTCTCCCCCTCAAATGGTTTTAACATCATGTACCCTCTTGAATTGGCAGGAGGAGGGTATTTTGGTTCGAATACAAGGCTCATTCTTAAGACTTCTGGCTCTGCCACTGATTCACTGAGTACTTGGGCAAACCACCGCATCTATCCATGCAGTCAGGCATGTAAAACACAAATAATTACAGCGCTTTCATCCCATCCTGTGTCACCTTTGGTCACAATGAAGAATCACCAGGGAGGGGTGGAATTCAGGGGGTTAACACTGAGCATTGGATGATCAGAAACAGTCGGTGCAAGTCTTGCTGAAGTTAAGCAGCAGTAACAGTTCTGTTTCCTATCCTAGAAAGCACAAGGCTAGTCCAGAGCTGTGCAAAAGGCAGGAAGTAACTGGAGATGAGGGGGAAATATAATGGCAAAACTTTTCTAATAGTCCTTCTCCAAACCCTTAAAGATGTGGTTCCAGTTTTACGCAAATGTTGTGAGATGCTTTTGTTTTCTTTGAAAAGGAGTTTGCCAGCCCTCTGCAAGAACCACTCAGGATGGAGACAGTGATACATGAGATGAAACAGAAGCGTGGATACCTCCATCACCCTCGGGTTCGTACATTCTCTTTCTCCCTTCTGTTCTCACGTAGGGAATGATGGACATCTACATTCACAGCCTTCGCAGGACACTGCTGCTTTGGCTGGCAGGAAGTGCCAGTGTGAAGCGGGTGTAACCTTCTTCTCCAGCTTGCCCTCCGAAAGCACATGAAACACATCGGCCCTTGTTGCTTCCATAAGCTGAAAGGAGTTTGTGATTCCAAGTCTACTCCACTCACAGCATGACATGCCCTGGGTCAGCCCCAGCAATAATGTTTTTAAACAATATTAGGTTATTCTTGGCAATCGATGATGACATTTTCTACCAATCAGGATATGAGAAAAACTTCTAATAATAATAAGTGATAGAATAACAGAACTGGAGACCGAAATGTGCTTAAACTCAGAGGCTGGTTACACTGTGGGGGCAGAGGGAAGCTCAGACAATTCCTGGCTATGATTTGTCATAAGAGTTTAACCCAAACATACTGTTAATTCCACGCTTGGGGAGTCCAAGTCTAATTACTCTGTACTCAAGGTCCGCACAGTAGTAGGCAAGGCAAATGCTGCGTCTGTATCTTGCTCTGCTCCTATGTGTGAGCAAACAATTAGGCGCTTAACATAGAAACTGAAATAATTTGCAGATCTGACACATGAATGACTTAGTTCTAGTTCTGGGTTACTTTATCTGTGTCTCCATGTGGACTAGACTCACTTTTTCCTGGTAGGCCTAACATTTTTAAAGTACATGCTAACTAACACAGAAGTTCATTTTTTTTTCCCCTTCCCTACACTGCTGGAGGTGCTCTGTGCAGCGCATGCCACAAGCCTGGTGATGATGGTGATGCTCTTTTGTGCATATGGTGATAATATAACCCCAAAACCACTCAAAATTGAGGAGAGACTGAAAGAAGTACTGCGATGGGACCAGGATTGCTGAGATGTGCTAGGTCAGGGATTGATGCACGCTTGCAGTGTGAGTATATCCCAGTGATATCACATCTGAAAGCTTAAGCGCTTCTACCATTCCCTGTGCAAGCTCAGTGATGCTCCTGTAGAGAAGCAAACGTGCTACCCTATATTTTTCTCAGCTTAAAAGAGCTACAACAGGAGAAAGTGGATAGAGATGCAGGAGGTAGGGAGGCAGAAGCAATGGAAATCAGAGGGACCATTCTGGGTCTTACCACAGTTATGGCCACCATACTATCCTTCCCTAAACTCCTCTTTTTCCATCTCTCAGGATCTGATATGTTTTTTTCCAGCCTTCTCCCCACCGTGGGACCAACTGATTGATAGGAGCAGTTGATCTTCACGCTCTCTGTCCCCCTCAGATGGGTGAGCAGCTGTCATTCCAGAGATCAAGTGAATTAACTCCTCCTTCCTTTTTCCTCCCTATCCGTCAGCTCAAAAGTAATGTTGGGAGCAAATGGAGTCTCCCAGCTGGTTTGATTTATTTGGTTTAATGTTCCACCATGACCCCTTGGCTTGGCCTGGCCTTTCATCCAAGCAGTGTAGGGGCCTAAGGCTACTGAACTTCCGTGATTAGATGAGTTCAGTGTATTCCGGCTGTTTGGCCAAAATCCAAGCAATTCCCTACTGCCTCCATTTTGAAGAGGTTGAACTAAGGCACAGGGAGAGACATCCCAAGAAATTCTGTACATCCCAAAAGCACTTTGGGAGTCTGATGGAACCATTTCATTTCTGAGTTTACACAGACTTGTGCTAAGCTGCACTTCATCCTCCCCACAAAAGACAAAGCCCGTTAGCAGTGCCAGCCATTCTGCGTGTGCCACCCATGGAGGAGCAGAACAGGGAGGTCTTCCTTCTCTTCCCATCTTTCATGGTCTTTCCACCATTGCAGTGGCTCTTGAATGTTTATTTAAAGAGAAACTCTCTTTTCCATGATGTCTGACGTGGTGGTTGACGTGCAACATGTCATGCAGAGAAGAACTAGCCCCAGAAACAACAAAAAGTGATCCAAAGTTTAAGGTGGGTTGGGTTTCTTGCCCTGGGACCTCTCCCTTTCTACTTTCAACCTTTCTCTTGAGCAGAATCCTAGACCATAAACTCATCAATGAGAAAAATGAGAGGGACAGTGAAAGAACTGCCCTGGCTCTGTCTTTGCATGTCAGAAGTGTCTGTTGCTCCAAGTAAATTGGCCAGATTTTTCTCTGCTGCTTGGGATCTGACAAGGATCTGACTGAATGAAGTGTTTTAATTCGGGTACAACAGTGGCCAAAAGTGGCATATGAAAGTATTAGGAAGTGGCACATGTAGCTCTGTTCTACACACAGTATCTTTTGTACTGGTGTAATTATGTTGGCTAAGGCTGTGATATCTTACCCATACAGTTATAGCAGCATATTCTGTAGTGTGGACAGCATAAGGGTGCCTTATACCACCTAAGCCCATTCCCTTTTCTCCTACAGGAATAAGCTGTATGAATATAAGTGGTTTTATATTAGTAGAGCTTCACCCACATCAGGGAAATTATTAAAGTTTTAGCCATCCAAAGGAAAATAAACTTTTACATAGAAAATCCTTAAAGAGGTAGGGAGAGACAACCAAAGCACTTCTTGACTACCCAGGCTGCCACAGCCACATGGAGCTTAAAGACACTGAATGAAGGGGTTTCCTGAAAAGTCCAGAAATTGCCTATGTGTTTGGCATCCCAGAATAACCAAGTCTGCCCTCTTTATGTCTATGCCAGTGTTAAAGGATAAATCAACGCCCAGATTTGATACCCCGGGATTACAACGATAGGTTCTGACTGCACTTTCTGGTTTCAGTCTATCAGGTGATCCAAAAGCATTATGAAAGCTTAAAAATAATCAGTATGGGTAGAAACACGTTGTTCCACTCTTCCTTCCCAGTAGCTCATCATGGGAAGTACTCTCTGAAGGACTTCTAAGGCTTTACAGAGCACAATGACCTGTTTCCATCACTGAGCTGTCCTACATGTGTCACCCACCAGCATGGACCATTTCCAGCCCCTGTCACCCATGTGCTATTGAGGATTTTTGCACCTTTCCTGGCAAAAAAGTATACTAAAAAGCTTTAGGAATCATCTCCTGGACCACACAGATCAGCATCTCCTTCCAGGAGAAGGAAATAGGGTGCAGCAAGTTACGGACATCATCTGATCCCATAAACGTGGCACTGATCACATAAACATAGCTTTTTGTATGCATGGACATATTTCTCTTCCTTCCACCTTCGTGTATTTGCATGGTCAAAGTTAAGCATGTGTGTGTTTGGATAATGAGAGCCACATGGGGTGTGATTTAAATACCAGGAAAGAACATCAATAGGCTATTCAATATTTAATTACACCTACTCCATTTTACACTCCAGTGCAGATTTTGTTGGTCTCAAAAGTAAATGATAGTCTGTGTTTTAGACTTTCTGCACCCCCAAAGAACTCAGTTTGTCCTTCGAAATATTATCTGAAGCCTTTTATACCAAGCAGCATGAGTTTTGCATGTATCTTTAGAACACTTCCAACCCCTATGTTAATGTATGGTCGAGCTCCAATGACTCCCTGGGATATTTAACAGGATTGCAATGTAATTAATAAAGGCAAATAATATAATCACGGAAATCTAATGAAACCAATGCTGAGCTTTTCAGGGGAAATATCACCTTCCGCAAAGCAAGGCCAGGTTAAGAAAGCTCAGAAACATTGCTGTGGATGTCAGGAGGGAGCTGGAAGGGTTGTTTCTCGTGCATATCTCTCTTTATTTCGTTTCTTATCAGCTCATTTTCAAAGCACCTTCTCTGTACATAAACCCTCAGCACACAAGTTGGTTGTTTGGTCAGTCAGGAAACCAGCCGTGGTGGTTGGTAGTGGGGATGTGTTTGACTAATGGAGGTTACATTTCTCTACCTCTCCGCATCTTTGTCTTAGACAAGAAGGGGGTAAAAAAGTTCTGCCTTCCAGACAGCCATGAAAACTAAATAAACATGCATGTAAATGAGAGGTTATTTGGAAGAGGGATTGTGGATGTTGGCAACAGGAACAGCACAACTTAGGACTTTTCTTTTTTTGCCTTCTCCTCTCCCTCTCTCAGTTTTTTTCCCTCTTTCCCCCCTTTCTCTCTTTTTAAGGCCAATGGAGATATTTTTTAAGGCCAGAGTTTATTTTTAGACCACATTGTTTTGGCGAAATGGGGAAATGACCTTTTCATTTAGTCAGGAGGCATCCTGTGATCAGCAAGGGAAAAGATATGGGACATGATCCATCTATGTCTTAGGTCCTGCAGGGAGATTTCTTGTGCCCGTTGTCTTTGGTAGAGTTCTAGATGGAGAGCCTACATCCTCCAAGACTTTAAGGCTTGATATATAGACAGAATTAATTGTCTTTCAACATCCAACAGCTTTTGTAAAGGGAAACCATCAGCCAAAAGTTGATCTCAGGCAAAGGCTCAATTTAATACTGAGAATGGGATTAGAGTTTTCATTACCAGGGTCAGGAGCCCAAGAAAATGTTTGTTTCAACTGAACTCCTTAATGTCACAGGTGAAATTAAGTTTGTAGAACTTTCTCCTCAAGGGGATAAAGGTGGCAGCTATCTACTTGATACCTAAATCCAGGTGAGCCAGGTGAATCCCTGCCTTGCAGGGATTGCTAGTGTGTATAAGTAAAGCTATGCATTGCAGCTTAGGGCTCACACATGCTGTTGGAGGCAAGTGTTGACTTGCTGTGCTTCTGAGGGACCAGGGCTATGGGCATAGCCAGCTTGCTTCAAATACCTGCCATGTATCGAGCTAGAAGAAGTCCTTGGTGTTAGACCACAGTTGGTAAGTGGTGAGGAGGTTTTTTGTGTGTGTTTCTATTCTTTGTACCCATAATAATAATTTCTCCTTAATCAGGCTCTTTGATGCTCGGTCTTTGAAATAGCATCTGCAAGGATTTGAAAATGGAGTTATTCTCCTGTGAGGGCTGTAGCTGCTGCTTCTAAACTATTTATTTTCTTTTAATTTTGTACTTTGACCAACTTTAACTGGCTTTTCTTTCTCATTTGAACATCTGTGTACTTTTGGAATGTAATCTCCAAAAGGTTTAATTCTAGCTTTTCTTATAAATATACATATCTATCTACCATCTGGCTCCTGCCCTGTCCCAACTTTCACACAATTTGAGCACAGTGGGTGTGATAGCCCCACTGCCTCCAGAGCTTCTGTGGTCTGGAAGAGATCCTTGGATCCCTCTGGCAGGTGACCCATCTCTTTTCATATTGAGTGCCTCTTTTCTCCCTCGTCTATAACTCTTAACTTGCATTTTTCCCCTGCTGCTGAGGGTGACTAGTATTTCATCCCTGGAAAGCCTCTCAGGACATTAAGCCAAGGGGTTTCTTGCTTTAAAGTGTGTGTATTTGCCTAAGTGTATGTGTATCTCTGTGTGTACATGCATGTCCTAAGTCCCCGAACAGGTATACCTCTATCATTTCCAAAGGCAGTAAAAAGATGTTTGTCGAAGGAACTGATTTATTGCAGCGTTTAATGAGATTCTTGTCAGAACCTGGTTTAGTGGTGTAAAAGCAAATGTCAGGTCAGTATAAATCACGAGGGTAGGGGACAGAGAAAGAAGTACTCTGCTTCTCCCTAAGAAATAAACCAGCTCCATGGTTAAAGTGGTCTCCTCCTTGATCTGCTATTTGAGATAAGCTGATATACAGCACATTAAGTGCCCTTCCAGCATTAATTGCCAATTAAGTGGAGGGGCAGGGCCCCAGCTGTGCAGATGTGAGAGCTTCATCCCCCAGGATGTGACAACTTCCAATCCCTGCACCCTCACCCTGCTGTGAACTCCCTCTACTCCCACATAGCCAATATCTCTGATATCTCCTTCCTTAGCTGCAGCCTCTGAACTGAGGGTACATCCCCATGTGGGTTTGCAGGCAGATGCAAGGCAGATGCTGAGCAGCTCTGAAACAGCAGCTGCTGTGATTGCTGCACAGCTCTGCAGCAAGGAAACCCTCTTTGCAGGCTGCTGGGTTCATGGTGTGGGCTAAGTTCTCTTTGCAAGCAGCTTGGTTTCTTATGCATTATGTCAAATAAGATTCCCTTGTGTCCAGTACAAACAGGCTGTGGCTGAGGACTTTCCCTCAGCTCCTAGGATGGAATCTGCTGCAGGGAAAAAGTGGGAGCTGCTTGGGGATACAGCAAACAGGAGTGAAGCTGCAATTCTATATGTCAGAAGTCTGCCTTGTTGTGCTGCTTTTGTATGCTTGGAGTTGAAGTAATGTTCCTGTTTGTACCTTGCCTTGCTCCCTAATACTAAACCCTTACCTGCCTGACCAGCAGAAAAAGCCCTAAATCTCAGCAGCTGCTCCCCCTCCATTCAGGAGGTGCACAAAGCCTCAGCTCCATCCCCAGGGCTGTTCCCAGGAGGACACTGTAGAATCACAACTGTTTCCCTGGAATGCTGGAAGGGACTTAGCCCAGCAGGTCTCAGCCTGGGCTGCTTTCCCCATGCCCATCTTCCTGGGATTTGCTCTCTTGGAAGCATGTGGCTCCCTCCCAGACCTTGGGGCTGTTCTGGCTGTGCTGTGTAGTCCTTGTCTGTGTTGTCTGCCAGGCTCCCACTTGCTTTTTCCTTTCAAAGAGAGGGTCAGGGAAGGCCAGATGCTATTTCTCTGCTGTTCCGCCTTAAAGCATGCAGCTTTTCTCCAACATCAGTAGCATGGGCAGCTAGTAAAACCCTTTAAAGATGCTGTTAGATGTAAATGCTGGCTCTTTTTTGTCCAGAGTCATAAAAGCTCTTCAAGAGATCCAAACCGGAAAAGACAGGCACCTAATAGTGAAAACAAGGAAGGGGGAATAAAACTGGCACAAGGGGCCTGAATTTTTCCACGACCGATTCAAGCATTGCAAGCCACTGGCATGGAAAAGCAACACCCGCAGCACCATAATAGCAATAAATAAACCAAGGAGAGGCTGGGCTGAGCTTTGCTGTGGTCCAGCAGCCCCAGCATCGCGTCCTGGCACTGCCTCTTTAGCAACCCCAACCGCCAGCACAACACAATCGAGCGGGATTGGGAACCGAGAGCAGTAGTTAATTAAGGCTCCATCTTTTATTCTCCGGGGGCAATTCAGCCCGGTTTGAATAAGCTGGAGTGCCAGGACCTGGTGGGAATGTCTCTGGAGAATCCAGTCTCATGGGCTGCTTGATTAACATAACAATATTGCCCAGGATGCACTTGGCGTGATGTAATGCCAAGAGCCAGCGAGGGGAGATGAAAGTGTTTTCCATGCAGGAGCTGGGAGCGTTTGCCACTGACTGGGACTGTGTCAGTGCATGAAATCTCTTTTCTTTCTCCCTCTCCCTCTCTCCTTATGGTATGTTTGCTAATTGAAGGACTTGTGGAAAACAATAAGTCGTTAGAGCCCCCTCCCCCAGCTTCTCTTTTAAATTCACGTTATTGTGACTTACTGGCAAAGCAGGAGTTTTTTCTGCTCCTTAGAAAGCGGCCTCTGATCATTTGCATTTCCATGTGGGACCAGTGGAGCCCAGTTTGTTGGGATGAGCAGGTGGGAGGAGAGGGAATCTCCTCTGCCCCCATCTCCTGAACAGGAACCTTTGACAGCCAGGGTATTTGTATGGGGGAACCAAAACATCTCATTTCCCAATTCCTCCCCATTCCCCAGGTGGAAGCATTTGTCCTGGGATGATCCTGCCCTCAGTGCTGCTCCCTCCAACAGTGGGCACCCAGTTCTCTTTAGTGTCAAAGGCCTCCCTCTGGGGGAATCGATGTCTGGAGACTCCTATATGACCAAAGTAAGGATTTATCTTGCCTCATGTGTAGATAACACCAAGCATGTGCTGTCCCTGTGAATGCGGCTCTGGTTGCAAGTACTTTTGGTCATCGATCTGATGAGCTGCAGAGATCATGCAGGAATGGAGCATAGCTGGCTCATGTTGGCATTGATGTGTAATTGTGGAGCTAGCGTTCTGACTGAATGATGTATTTTGTGTTTAAGTGCTGAAAAAGCACCTCTCGGTGATTATTTTCTCCTGGGTGAGCCATCTATCATAGCAAAGCAATGAGTTTCAATCAGGCTGCTGCTGATAGTGCTGCCTCTCTGTTCACTCACCCCATCCTGCTTGTCCTGGTTATTTGTGGCTCTAGATTAGGAATGCTTCTGCCTATATGCAGGTGGTGGCATGGTTCTTGTAGTTTCTGGACACTAGAGGCCTCTAGACACTCTGGTATGATTAATCCTGGCTGTGGCAGTCCTGTATAATTAACATTCCCTCAGAGCACAAGAGCAGAACTGATGGCATTCAGCTGATTTCTTTTCTCTCCCAATGTTGTCCATTGCAGCCAGTGCAATTTCTGTAAGGCATCCTGTGAGCAGGCAGGTTACAGGAGAACATGGGCTGGGGGGCACTGGCTCAGCAGAGATTAGGATTAATCTGTGTCTCAATCCTCCCTGCACATACAGACACACGCAGGCAGCGGCTTCATCGGGGGGTTGCTGGGCACAAATCAAAAATATGCTGTAAGAAAAAGTTAAGAAACATGAAATTGAGCATTTTTCTATCTGTGCTATAGCGAAAAGTGAAAACCACCAGCACTGCTTTTCTGTCCTCTAGCTCTACAAGCCCACACAGCTTGAAGGCAAAGGGCTTCAAGGATAGATCCCCACTGTCAGGTTTTGTTTCCATCCCAGTATCTCTCGTGGATGCTTCAGTGTGAATTCTCTTATAGGCAGGAAAAGATTTCCTTCCTTTGAGCTCCCAGCTGTATTTTCTAGGAAGTTCTTCATGCTGCTGCCTGGCTGGACTTGAGGATCTGCTCCGAAGGGAAGTTTCTTGTCCCACCATTGTCCTTTCCCTTTTTCTTTTCCTATATTTCCCTCTTCCCTCCCCCTGTGTCTGAGCAGTCTGGACATGCAGGAATCTTCCTTACGTAGTGTTTAAGGGCTGAGGTTGCTGCTGGGAGCAATCTGTTAACCTTGATCAATCCAGATTGCCTGGCAATGATTCCTGTATTACCCAACTTGCAAGAGGCAACATGTTTTCCCAAAGTGCTGTCCTACAGAGATCCCAAACTTGTGTAGGTCCTACCCAGGTACTTTTTGTGCAGCAGTAATTCTGGTCACGGATGGATCTTTAAGCTTCCGTTCAATGTGTTGTCCCAGAACAACCAATTATTGATGCGTTGAGTTGCTCAACTGGTGACAAAGACTGGGGTGGTGTTAGAAGCCGCAGGGAACTTCAGGCTGCCCTGGTTACATGTGGTACCCCAACAAATATAGCTATTGAGTTGAGAAAGCAGCTGAGTCTAAGGGGAACCAGCCTGGTAAACTGAGGCACTGATAAGGATGGGAATTAAATGGTGTTTAGGTGTCTAAAGATGCACCTCAGAAGCATCCCTTGGCCCAGCCAGTGTGAGCACCCATGAGGAGGGCTCAGCACCATCTCAAGCAGAGCTGCACAAGGTGGGAGGCAAAGGGCAGCAGGACCCCCCTCCAACAGCCCTGATCGAAACCACATTGCTGCTGTCTTCGGCCCCTGTGTCCAGAGAGGCTGTAAATGCTGGTTGCCGATAATCGCTGCAATTAGTGTGCAACGTGCTCCTGCTCCAGGGGTGTTCCCAGTTGCTTCGGCAGATGTTGGGGTGCAATTTGGCTCCCCAGCACCCCAAAGAGGATGAGGTGTAGCACTAAGGCTCGGAGCTGCTCCTAAAGACACTGCCCCGCTCCTTTAAGTAGTAGCCAGAAGCTTTCTAAATATTATCATCTTACCAAAAAGAAGAGGGGGAGGGAGAAAAAAAAAAAAGAAAGTGTTTTGGCATGAGAACAATTTCTCCATTACCTCAATTAGTTCAAATGATCTGGAAAGGTTCTCTCTGGAGAAATCAAGCTAAATCTCAGCCAGCAAAGGGGCTGGTGGCTGGTTGGTTGCTGGAGGTGTTGATATGAGCATTAGTCAGCAATGTAGATTGCAGTGAAGTCAGTCAATATTGCTGTCACTGCTGTCTGGCTACAGTCATAAATTAATTAATTATATCACTGCAGTAATTGAAGGCCTTATTCTCTCTAGGATTCTGACTCTGGCACCTCCCTGCCCGTTTCTGAGGCTGTCCATCAATTCAGTGAGGCCTGGGTTTTACTGAGATCACTATTTCCTGAAATACTGTAAAGCCTCTCCATAAAAAGGAAAACTGTTTTTTACTCATCTTCATCCTTTTCCCTTTGGCCTGCAAGGGAGGGAGAGCAGCAGGTTTAGGAAAGATGCAGAAGAACAAGATGGGGATTTCTCGTTCTAGTAGTTTGGGATTGTCCCTTTGCAAACAGGAATCACAAGTATCCTCAGAGTCCCTGAAATGGTGATAGCATCCTATGGAGAGGCAGATTAATCACTGTCAATGCTCTAAACCAGCTCTGTTCCTGTTCCTACAGTAGGGTTGAAACAAACCCAAACATTATGATGGAGTAAGGTTGAGATAACCAAACAGGCTGAGAAAATCCATGGGCTGGCTCCCGCACTGGTTTAAATCAGTGTCCATGCACTAGGTCTGGTGGAGTGATGCCAAATTCCACCAGCTGAGGGTCTGGATTGCATATTCTACCTATAAAAATGGTGTTTAGGATATCTTGGCAAAAGCAGGTATTTTTGCAACCCGCTTCTAACTGGGCAGTGCTGTGTAGGGATGAAATCCAGTTACACTGGTGAAAAAACAACACTGAGGCTAAAAAAATTACACCGTGAGCCTGTGGAGTAGAGGGGTTTTTTGTGAGGCTACATCGTTACAAGGGACCTGCTAAAAGTTGTTAGACACACACGGATTCACAGTGAAGAGGAGGGAGGAGCACCCTTATTTCCAGCACTTGTTATTGATCGTGGGCTTCCCAGCAGGCAATGTTATGATTGGAAGTCCCTGCTCTGAAGGTGAGCAGGAGTGGAAAGATTTTTGGCTTTCCCCATAAAAATAAGACTTATTTCTGGTCTTCATGGTTATTAAAAATGGCCCCAAACCCTGAGTTCCAGGTCCAAGGCTCACGAAGGTGCAGCCTAAAGAGCATCATCATGTGTGTAAGCTCCGAGGATTCAGTCCTCTACTGTAAAAAATAGCACTTAATGCTGCGGAAGGTGGTATTTTTCAGCTTGCCTCTAAATGTGTAACATCGCTCAAGGTTGATATTGCCAATGAACACAGCTGGTCATTTTGATTTTAAAACGAAAGCAGGATGCTGTTTGAAATCACTTGTTGTGTATAAAGGAGGATGGTACATGCACAGAGATGTTTAAGGGAGATTACTTGATGGTCTTATAGGTATTTTCCAACCTAGTTGATTCTATGACTCAGGAGACACTTGGGACTGATGAGCACATTTGGGCTGGAGATAGAGGTTTCATTGTGTCTGGTAGACAAGTACAGAAAGATTTGCTGGATCTTCTTGAGGCAAAGTCCTGCTTGATCATAGATGAGCTCTTCTGGGTGAAGAGACCTGTCCCCTTCCCTTGCTTCTACACCCCAGCGTTCACTTTGCAGTGAGTGGTGGCATGATTCAGTATTTTCAGAACTAGACCTTCAAGGTGTGCAACACTATAGGAAGCCCTTGGAGCTATGGAATATTTTTCTGTACGCCTATAAACCTCTCGATTAGTGCTGTAAAGGAGGAAAATGCTCTTATTCTGGATGTTGCCCAGGGTGTAATGCATTTCTGCTATTGCAGCAGGAAACACTTTTAGCATTTGACTGATTTAGGAGGCAAAGGAAGGAGAGACACAGGGTTTTGTACCTGAACTCCAGTAAGTTGTAACCAGCCATTTCTGTAGAAGTTTTGCTATAGGAAGGAGAGTAAGAGACTTTTTTAATAGGATTCAGCAAAACCTCACAAAACACTTCAGGATAGCAACTGTGTATTATTGACTGCAGAGAAAGGAGAGAAGGGAAGATAGATGTTCAGTGATGTTATTAAACTGGGTAATTGAGTAGGGCTTTCTGGCTGTGCCCAGCCGGATGGTTTCAGGCACAGTGAGCAGAAGGAAAGGAGCATCCCACTGACACCAGCCTTTTGAAGTCCCTGGTCCTCCCTTGGGATCCCTGCTCCTCTGCCTGGCTCTGGCCTGGGGCCTTTCCCCCAGCTGTTTTCCAGCTCATTTTAAGTGCTGGGTGAAGCAGGAGGGATGCAGAGCTAGCAGGGATGGCTGCAGGGCATAGGACACATTCCTCCAGGTTAGCTGGCGTTTCCAGGCCTCTCGGTGAAAAGCCTCAATTAACCGATAATCAGCCAAGCATGGTAAAGCCAGGAGCAATAAGTGCTGCTCCTGGCTCCAGGGCTAAAGGCTAAAATCTGCTCAAGGAGCTAAATTAGTTATCTAATTGGGATTTCTGTCCATCCTCATCCTGCTCCGGGGCCTCACAAGAATGAGATCAGTGACAAATTCAGTTCCGCCCCCCCATCACCCTTCCTTAACACCCCTATCTAATTAGTGCTGTAAGGCAGAAGGACCAAAGTCTGACCACGGGTGCAAGAGTGGAATCTAGGCTTAGACTGTCTTTGCATCCAAACTGCTGCAGTCCCATGGATTTGATGAAATTGCAGATTTACACTAAGTAAAGATTGATCTTTCCCCGTCCTATTCCAGGTAGGACGTACTAGGGCCAGCCCACCACAAAATCCCCCTGTATTTCCCCACCTTCAGCACATGGGAAAGGGAGGTGGCACTGAGGGGCTGTGAAAACTTGCTCTGGAAGATGTCTCTTGGCAAGATGTGTGGGACTAAGTGAAAGGAGAGAGCGAGTAATGTCACGGGAGGAAACCCTCAGTGCAGGGCAGACATCTGCTCAACACGTGTGGAAAGGTTTCAGTAGCCTCCACAGCCTTGGTTGTCCTCAGCCCACCTTTTAGTGCTCAACAGAAACTGCTTTCCTTGGGTTTATTTTGCTATGAAGGCAAAAGTAGAGACAAAGTGCCAGCACCTAACTCCTTCCATAAAGAAAAGGATAAGTCTGTAAAGGTTGGAGAGCAGGTATCTTCATGTCAGAGGGGATGTCTCGGTGCAGACTCGGGTTGTGTGCATTTGAGAGCTATAACAAGCCAAATGGGATTGTATTTCCGTGCCCTGTGCAGCAGGTAGCCAGGATGAGAGGATGCAGGGAGAGGTTGCAGAGGCCAGAGCTAAAATCCTCCACCCCCTTGGGGGCATGAAAAGCTCTGAACTACAGGATGGGTTGTGACCCTCAGAGGTCATCCAGCCCATTTCCCTTGCCCCGAGGTAAAATCAGCGATAACGAAGCCATTCCTGATTAACTCTTGCCCAAAATGTCATGACTGTTGCTTGTGGGGTTGAACCAGAAGACCTGCAGCACATCAGCTGTGCTGGGGATAGGGGGTTCCTCCTGCTGGGCTGCCCCTTGCCAGAGCAGCTCTTGTGTTTTATGGTTGAAACTGCAGCAAAAGCAATTGAACCCAGGCAGAGGTTTTAAAACAGCCTTTGGCATCTTTAGGTTTCAAGGAAAAGTGATGGTTTTATCTCTCTGTGAGCCGATCAGAAAGAATGTCATCATTCCTGCTGACTGTTCTTACTGAATTGCTGAAAATGCAAAAGAAATGTTAAAACAATCCAAATATGTTGTCCAAAAGCTGAGAGGATTGAAGGAATTTGGGAGAAAGATAAAATACAATATATTTTCTAGGAAAGGGAAGATGTAATAAAAACACTAGTGTAATCAATCCCCTAACTTTCAATTTAAAGACTAAACTAATGGGTCAGATGGGAAATAGTGATTCCCTACTTGCTATGCAAAAATTCATAACGCGCTCTGAAAGCATTTAGAATTCTAGAGTAGAAGTAAATATAAACCAGTGAAGAGCAGAGTTGCACGAAGCTGTGAAAGTGCAATGCCTTTTCTTTAAGAGACTATAGTAATATGGGGAATAAAATAGCAGCCAAAACTGGAGATGGGGGAGTTGTTCACACGCTTTGTGCTGTGTCTGCCACAGAAGCATTGCCATTTCCCTGCTATGTGGATCCATACGAGCTCAGAGCTGGGAGGAATGGGCATTGCATCCTGCCAGGATGGGGCTCAGCATCAACCCTGCCCTGGAGCACAGGGACAAATCCCTCCTCACTGATGTTTGTTAATTCAATTATGAAAATTGATCCCAGGGACTGGATTTGGAAATCTGTCCCCATCTCTGATGCTGTGTGTCAAAAAAGTATGAGTGCAAAAGCCATCTGTACAAGTTTTGTAATGGCATATATTGGCTTGTAACACACCTTGTGTGATGGATTTTAAATACTCTCAGGCTAATGATCATAAGAAATTGTATTTGACTGATGGGCGGAAGAGATGAAGTAGATCTTTGCAGAGCAATAGGTTGTATATGATGTTATGCTTAGGAACACTTAAAGCTGTCCCTGCTGTCAGCAGCGTTCATCTCAGCTGAGCCAGCTGTGGCTCTCCCAAGCATCTCACTAATCTCAGCAAAGAGCCATTTCCTCACCCCCTGAAATCAGCCACTTTCCATGAAGGGCCTTCTCCAGGTGAGGTCCATTCCCGGTCCCTTCTCCCCATCCAAGCACCGATAAGCCCCAGCCCTGCGGCCAACTCCAGCTACCGGCCTTCCCCGGGGCAGCCTCGGCGGCAGCTCCCCCAGCACAGCTTCTGAAGGGGGCTTTCTTAGTAGTATTATTTTGTGGTCAAAAGGTTGCATACGCTGGTTTTTTTCTGATGCAGAGGCTTAGAAAGAGTGGAAAGCAAAATATTTTGATAATTATTCAGGCCAGCGGGTTACATAAAAGGTTCCATAGCCCTCTGCATCAAACCTTAACAGTTCAAACCACAAATTCTGTTTTTGCAGCCATAAAACATTCAGGGTCAAAAAAAGATTTTTTTTTTTTTTTTTCTTTTTCTTTCTTTTTTTATTTTTTTTTTTTTTTTTAATAAAAAAATAAAAAAAGTTTTCCATTCACTTGAAACTTATAAAATTTTATGTGGTGAAAAATGGCA
This sequence comes from Strigops habroptila, assembly GCF_004027225.2. Lineage (NCBI taxonomy): Eukaryota > Metazoa > Chordata > Aves > Psittaciformes > Psittacidae > Strigops > Strigops habroptila. Next base: position 11,192,144 of record NC_044290.2, read on the forward strand.
GTTTACTCCCAGAAGGAAACTGCTCAGAGAGGCTTGTTTCATAGGCACAGTGGGATCAAGAAATAGGCCTGGACTTGTGTCCTGAGTCACATAAAGTAAATGTTGGGAGATGGCACAGAGCAGCAGCGTGGGTTGTCCCAGTGGTGCAAGGGAGGTTGTGGCTGGTGTGGAGATGAGGAAAGAGCACTGTGCTGTGTGTCCCAGGGCTCGTGTGGTGCTCTTGGGTTGGGTAGGATGATCCAATGGTCTGAAAACAAGGGATGAAATCTTTTAGGGTGTTGAGGACCTTCAGCTTGCTCAGCCTCTCTGAACTCACAGCTGAAGATGCACATGTGGGATGCTCAGTGAGATGAGCCATAGGAACAAGGGCATTGCCATAAGCATCCAGTCTGTGTGCTGGTCCAAGCAAAGGCTAACGTCAGCACTTAGAGCATCTCTGGCTCACGGGGCTGCTTCTAGCTCACATCATTGCTGCGGTTTGATTCTCTTCTCACAGCAGTGCCCGAAGCAGAAACCTCAGTGGAGTTACTGAGGTTTTCCTGGGCTTTGCTGGGTTAAGACTAAGCAGAACCAGACCCAGTATCGCAGCAAAAGATGAGATGCTGCAGTGTTAACGTAAAGCACCAGCGCAGGAGCTCAGCAGCTCTAGGAATTCAGCCTGAATTCCTGGTTGCACAAAGTTAAACCCGTGTGGTCTGGGAGTCAAATTTTCAAAGCACAGCGCAGACCTCCCTCTCCACCTGGAGCTAGCTCTGAATCTCAGCACACCTCTGGGCATGATCTAATGAGCTTTTACTCTTCAGTCACAGCTAGAGCTGGCATTGCTATATGGCACAACCAGGTACCATATATCCTGAGCAGGGCTGCTGGATCAATATTGGGGTATCTACATGGTGCTCTGCAGAGTGCATCCATGTCTTTTGACACCTCCTGATGTAGTTGAAATACATCTTCCACACTACCTTTAGCAAAAAAGCTGTCTCAAGGCTATGCTGCTTTAGCTCAGTAGTTGTTTTCCAGCTCCATATGAAGGTGCAGGGATCAGTATGTTCCAAATTTCCTTTGCTGGAAAGGTTCAGCTGGGCAATGTTGAAACCTCCCCAACCTCCTGCAAAGCCAGTGGTCTTCCTAAATGGCCCAACACTGCAAGTGCTCTGAAAATCATGTTGAATAGCAGGTGCAGTGCATGGGGCAGCCTCTGAACCCATCTGCACAGGGCTGCTCTGTCCCCTTGCACACCTTCATGCCCCAGGCACTGACAACACACCGCTGAAATCCTCAGCAGAGTGTGCAAGTAGTTGAATTCCAAGCAAAACAGTGTGTTATCAGGTCTCTGGTTGTTAACGAACATGAAGACATCTATACAAGAAATTCATTGTTACTTTTGCTTTCTAAGTAAAAGGTATCCTCAAAATTACGGAGAGTAAGATGCACTTTCTTTAAGGGTTTTCTCCCCTGGAACATTAAAAAGTCATCTCATCTCCTGCAAATACAGGATGAAGAAATATGTTAAAAATGTCCCAATCGTCAGCCACAAAAACACAGACTATTACCAGCTAAAAAACAACATTATTCCCCCTGCGTGGTAGAATTTGACACTTCTGGGTACTGGCAGCATTTTTCAAAGGTGAATTAAAAAATAGCTGCATATAAATGAAAAAGGTCCCTTTTTTCCTTTACCGTTTGCAAAGGGGGGAAGAAAACAAAAACAAAACTCTCCCTTTATGTTCTTTTTTACATGGGAAACATTAAAAAGTCATCTAATCTCCTGGAGCTAGCAGTAATTAATGAGCAAACATGAGATCTGGGAAGAGAAATAAAACTCTAAACTGGACTTTCTATGGCGCAATTCAACGTCGTGACACGTTGAAAGCCATAAATGCATTTTGCTTGATTCTGCAGGATTCATAATTAGCAGCTTGAGAGGAAATCTATGCAGCAGTGAGACATGGGCTGCCTTTTCTTGAAATACTTGAGCATTAGTGGTTTTCTTGGTGATGGGGATGCGTTAAACTGCATCTGGAGGCTCAAGCCCACCGCATAGAGCCATACCACAATCTGCTTCTGTGGTCACTTCTGAACTAGCCAGTCACTCCTGTACCAGAGCTCCTCAACCAGGGCTTTTCTTTGAGATTTTGCATCCCAGTGAGCATCCAGCATTTTTGAATACCAACTTTGTACCTGGAGATTAACTGTTGGCAGGATGGGATTAAGTTCTGAGACAAGCAGGCCTTAGTAAAGCCCCATCCAGCAGATAAGTAGCCAGTGAGCCAGGTTAGTGTGGTCTATTCCTATTGCCCCCCATCAGAAATCTGTGTAAGATTCAGACACACCAAGAGCTATTGCCCTGCTCAGAGCTATCTCCTTCTTTACATCTAGTCACCTATGCCGCCTGGAGGTCTCCCTGGAGTGTGATAAATCTATCCTGATATATCTATCCTGATGCTGGTTCTTCTGTCCCCTTGCCAAGGGGACGTGTGTGGTGTAGCAGAGGTTTTGGCATTGAGCTCTTTAGCTTGCTGGCGTTTCAGACACCCTCTTACTTTGAAACGCTTTGCAAATGGGGACCAATGTCCTCAAAGAGGCATTGCAACTCATGGGGAAGCTATGCAGTACCTTCCAGCACCTGAACTGCTATAAAAACGCATGTTCTGCACCAACTGGTGCTCTGTATGTGCTAATGGCATCATCTCCAGGCATACTTAGTGCTGTAGTTTCACAGAGCAGGCCTATAATGTGAGAAAATGCATCCCGATTGTTGTCTGCCAGGATGGGATGGCGTTTTCTGGCTAAGCAAAGACGGGGAAAGTTGTTCTCAGAAACCGTCTGGTCTAAGTTTGAAGTCAGAAGGGAGTCCAGGAGAAGGTCTATGCTGTGGACTGAATTGAGCAATTGTGGTTGTGTAGCCTCAGCTGAAGGAGTTGTTATTTTCACGTCTAGTAATAAATAGAATAATGGACAAAAAGCCTAATTCCGTGCATGAAGTCTGAGTAAATGAGTTTGGTACAGTGGTTCACTGCAGGATTTGTGGTTTGGGACCTCCTTCCAAGCTGTGAATCAGCACACAAAGCAAATCCAGGGCCACTTGTATGGCTCTCACGGGTATCCCTGGTTTCTCTGTTCTGCCTCCACAAAATACCCTTTGTGCTCTCCCAGTCGCTCATAGCATAGTTGTTACCATAGGGTCATTATTACTATAGGGTCATCATCACCTCAACCTTCTCCTCCTTCCTAGGTGAGAACATGCACAACATGTGAGAGCTGGACTCCACCACCAGCTCATCTTTCTGGATTTTATTGTCCTCTGATAAAGCCTCTCTGTTCTCTGTTTTAAACCCTGGTTTAAAAACCTCTTTAATAGTAACTCAGCCTCTGACAGCAAGCACTTAGAAGAGCTGTCCTCCCCATTTAGAGCTGTCAGCCATAGGTCAGTGACGGTACCATTAACATAACCCAGGTGTCTTCTCTCTCATTTCCAGACACTAACCAGTGGGCAGCAGCTCTCCCTGCAGACAAGCTGCAGGACAAAGTAACTCCCTAAAGCAGCATGATGGTACCTTGAAAAAATAAATCTTCCTTTGCAACATATCAAAAGAAAAAGCTGTCTTTTGGTTCTGGTATTCCTAATCAGGCTCTTCGTCACTCTTGGGACTATACTGGAATTCTTCCAGATATGATATAGTGTGATATGAGATGATAGAGGTGATCTGATAGAACAGAATAGAATAAAAGAGGAACAGAATAGAAAGAGAATGGAAATAGAATAGAAATGTTAGTGATGCTCTGTAATATTTCTGTTACGCTGAGGGATATTGACAGAACTTAAACCCTTTCCCTGCATCACAGCTTCTCTGAAAATATAGTGCCCCTTGTTATTGTTTTTGTTATTATTGTATTGTATTTTGTTATTTGTTATTGTCAATGTGTAGTTAGTCCCTTAAAAACACAACATCTTCTGAGCCAGCCCACATCGTGCACAGATGTCTCTTCTCCAGCAGCGTTACTGGGACCAGGCAATCTGGTTTGCTGTTTCTCAGTTTAGGGCAAAGATTTTCAGAGGCACCAGCTAAATTCTGGTGGGTTGAGCTCACATGGAGCCTGTTTGTACCACACCAGTGAGCTCAGGCTTTCAGGGAGTTGCACATCCTCAGCATCAGTGGGTCTTTTCTAGAGTCCAAGACACCAAAGCCCCCAGGGACTGCTTGAGAAGCCACATCTGTAGCAGGGTGTGTGGGTGACCACTGCTTGCTTATGCTTCCTTACTGAGTTATTTTCTAGGAGTTAATAGTGATACTCACGTGTCCTGCACGTGATTCAGGTGCCCATTTATCTGCGTGTGTGCAGCATCTTTTCCTTTTTATTCCCCCCCCCTTATTTTAATGCTAAGAGCACTTAGGGCCCTGGTGCTTGCTTCTTTTGACATGGGGTTTTTTCCCCTTGGGAAAACACACATGTTGTTTCCTCAGAAGAGCTCTGAGCTGAGTTCTGCCTTCCGCAACTACTCCTACTCCTCCAGCCCTGGTCTCCAGCTGCTTTCAGTGGCCACAAGGCAGGGAGGAGTCAAGGTTTGACGAGTAAGTTTCAATGGAAAACTTTGATTTGTTTCATTTGTTTAATCATTCCCTTTCAAAGGTGGTCGGGTTTTTTGGAAGGGGAGCAAGCTATTTGCTTTGAGTGATCAGCTCTATTATAGTTACTCCATTTATCTCTATATGTGCATACTAAATGAGATTCCAGCCTAATGAGCTTCTGAAATTTAATTGAGTGCTCTAGCTATTACTAAATCTCTGCAGAAATCAGACCAAACTAAGATGAGAACGATATCATGAGATCATCCAGCAAAACCCATCCCTTCTCATTACCCACTGTAGGTTTTTGCCCATCAGAGGTTACGTGGGTTTTAAAATCATCCACTTCATTATTGATGAGAAAATTGAATTATTTTAACCTGTGTATTATTTTAAGGCTTTGACAAGCAGTCAAACCACTATGCTAATCCCTAATCCCTGGATAATCATCACCCAGCAATTTTAAACTGTGATCTCAGAGAATTACAGGAGGAGCCAGAAATAAAGCAACTGGAGTCTGCACATGAGATGACTTCCATTTTTATTAGCATTACTAGCATTTTTATTACTATTATTATTTAAAGTACACCTCTGGCATGCCTCACCAAAACCTCTTCCCCATCTGCTCTGCATAGAGAGTTTCAGGAAGGAGGCAAAGTCAATCACCCAAAGCAGAACAATGTTGAGGGTGAGTTTAATAAAACACAAATAATTCTTCCTTTAAAGAAATCCCATCGTTTGCCACACGTTTTAAAGCACAGAAAGTATTGCCTAACCCCTAACCACCAACGAGCTTAGAATACTGGATCCCTTTATTCTCTGGGTTTAATAGTTATAATTAGAACCTTTCCTATAGGGTTTCTATATCTCCATGTAATTCTAAAAAATCCCTCTTGTCTTTCCCAATAAACCGAAGCATTGTTACCCAGACTAGAGTCAAACAATTACAGTGAGAAATGGAGACGTTGGGGTTTGAAGAGGTTTTTTTTGGGGGGGGTTGAGGCAGAAAGACTCTCCAACTTGCAATGTTCTCATTTAGCGTCATTCTTTTCCCTGCAGCGTGGCTGTCCGCCCTTGGGAGGGTAGGGAGGCAGAGGGTGGCTACAAAGAAAGTGAGATGGAGCTGGTTATAGACAGCAGTGAACACGTGGAGAACACACACATGGCAAATCCTTGGTAGATGGTGATGTGCAATGAAAAGAGCAGAGGAATGGTCTTTATCATGGCAAAATAAGACCTGATTTGGGGGCAGAAAATATGCCCATAGTCCAATGGGAAACTCAGTCTTGTGAGAGCCTGGCTATTTGAAAAGAGCAGGAGAAGGAGACCCTGCAGCAGCAGCAGCTACAGGTAATGCAGTGGGTTTACATCTCCCAGAGGAGTTCCACTGCTGGGAGATGTCTGTTTAGCTCTGTTTAAAATAGCTTTAGTGGAGCAGTTCTCCCTGGGTTGATGGATCTCACCTTTCTCTCCCTAAGAAGGAAACTTCTCTCCTTGCTTAAAATCAGAGGATGGTAAATGAAAAACGTATTTCTTCTTCCTAAGGCAGAGAAACTCTTGTTATTAACACCGATGTCCAGGAGTGTGTTCTTCTTTATAGCCACATGGTTATAACACACTCAGGTACACATTGATATTTCAGAATTCTTTCTTTTTATTGCAGCTTATTTTTCTTCCCTCCTGCTCTGCATGTCAAAAGATGATTGATACGTGTAAAACTGGGCCTTAAAAACACAAGTCATTGCCTGAGGTTCTTCCTATAATCAAAGCACATGCCCACCCATAGCTAATTAGACATTAGCCTAATGTCAACTGATTGATTTAGAGCAGTCCTACCACCCACCCGAAAAAGAGCACGGAGCCCCTGACAGCAGCAACGCAGGAAAGTGGCACCTGAGGGAGGGGAGGCTTTGCCTTTAAAAGTTCTTGATGTAAAACACATTTGTGTATGTTTATGTAAAGAAGATGCAAAGCAGTTTTTCCTTTTCTGTGTGTTGAACAAAAGGATCTGGTTAGCAGGAAGAAAGAGTTAAGGTTCATTCCAGACAAATTTAGGAGGTTTAAGCTGTTGGATAAGTTAAGTGGAGTGGAGTGTGTCACCATGCTAAGAGCAAAGGTCTCTACCCTGAGGTAAGACCTGGCTGTTTTGCTGGTTCCAGTCTTACATTTGGCTATGATTTAGATACAATTTTTCAAAATCCTTTGCATTTTTTTCTTTTCCTTTATTTTTCTCCCCCTTCTTTTCCCTCCCCGCTCTGGATTTATGGGTCAGGAACCCTCAAACTCGTCCTGATGGATTAAGCAGCAATAAGTTGTATCGAGTAAATTAAAAATGAAATAGTTACAGCTGTTGGGATAGTCTCAGGGCTGGAGGAGGTAAAAGACTTTCTACCCTCAAGGGACGTGGAAGTAATCTGTGAAGCACCAACTGTGCTTAAATAAAGACAGCTTGAGAGAGGGCTGGGGTCCTGAAGGATGGAGAAAGCATCCAGTGCCATTGGGCTTGAGCAGGGTTTAAGGGAAACCAAGGGAGCAGCTGCCCTCCGAGCTCTGATTGCTCCGAGTGTCCCCAAACAGTTTGGGCCAGTCCCAGATTTAATGGAGCAGCAACAACAGGGGTGGTTGGGAATAACACATGGGGGAATTTTTCATCCCAGCTCATCTTCCAACAGTGCCCATGAGGCGTCTTTACTGTGTGCACTGTCTGCTCCCAGCACCAAGTTCTGCCTCTGAATTACTGCCCCAAAAAATGCTTAAGGTGGAATATGTCTCTGCAGATGAGAGGAGCAGCTGAATGTTGTCCATGATGCAATATTCCCTTTAACTCAGCAGCATATGGGGAGTAAGAGGAGGAGGGCATATCCTCAGCAGCAGAATCTGTGCAACTTCACATTTCTCAGCTATAAACCTTTCAATAGCTGGAAGTAAATCCTTCAGCTTTCTACTAGAGCTCAGCCTCTGCAGCTGCAAATTTATTTGGCAGGCAGAGAATGGGGCCAAAAGAAGTAAATATGAGTGATGTGAGTGATAGTGCTAGAACATTACGCAAGCTCCCACACGGCTGCAGCAATTCCCAGGCTCCTTATTCCCTGCTGGAGATCTCCTTCCAGAAGCTGGAGATATTCTTCCCAGGATGCTGGGAAAGGAGGGGGATGTGGGAGAAGGTGTTTCTGGAGGGGGGGGTCTGCAGAGCTCAGCTCCAGAGTGTGGTTTTGGGATACAAGGCTGCTCGTGTGCGCTGGAGAGGTGCAAGCGGGGATGATGCCCTGCTTGGTATTGTTTATGGTCTCACATATATAAATACTATAAATCTATTTCTGGCTACTGGAGTTGGGCTGGAAGTTCATCCCGGTATTCACATATTATAGCTGCGCAGGTAAAAATCAGTATAGTCTGATAGCCCAATGATGTGTGTGCTGAGCTAGGGATGATGTGGATGCCAGTATTCCCACTGATGTTGTTATTCTTGTTGCTATTATTACAATTCCTATTGCATTAACACCTTGGTCCCCTGTCATAGAGTTAAGAGCCCTCAGTACTAACAACACAGATGTTAAACAAAATTATGAGGACTGGCCCAAAGCATCTACAATCTGACTAATACTTTTTCTCCCCCTCACAAATTGATGTTGCTTAATACTTTTGGAATCTCACAGCATTTCAGCCATGTAAGGGTTTTTTAATGTCCTTTTTTGTACAGGGACCTTGTGGGCGTGGGGGGGGGGGCTTGGTTTTGGTTTGGCTTTGCTTCACTTTTGTAATTTGAAGTGATTTTTCTTGCCACTGTGTTGTAAAGGGGCTCCATCAACTCGCAAGCATATTGGCAGTACATAGTCTTGCATTTGAAAAGGAGACTTCATTTGGTTGGGGTCTTTTCTGCTAATTTTCAGTGCAGCAAAACTGGCTTTGGATCTAGAAATAGCTCCAAGATGCAGTCACTTTTTCAGGAGGAGTGTGGAATCTATACTGAATGTGGGGGTACTGAGATAGTGCTGGGCTTCAACACAAGCTTGTATGTGTCTGCCTTTGTCAGGAATAACATCTACATCCTAGACTTGAGTTACTTACAGAGCCTGTGCCATTGTTATCACCCCAGGAGGCAATGCCCCTGAAAGGGGACAGTCCCCATAACTGATGGAGCGTGGGGGGGTCCCTCTCCCAGCAGACCCCAGTTACAGCCGTGGCACAATAACTTGTTCTCTGCAGGACGCCCGGCGATGCCACAGCCATTACTCACGGCTCCATCCTGGAGCCCAGATGAGAACATTCATTTCACACCACAAACTTCTTCTTCGCCCCACGACCCTTTCTTTTATCGAGTTTCAATATAATAAACAAAGGGGAGATAGATATTATTTCATTGGCAAAGACTCCAACTAATGCACAAACAGTTTTCAATACTGGCACATGGAGGGGTTTTTTCACCATATACTGGCCAGTCAGACCCGTATCAGTCCTAATGGCACAGGGAAATGGAAACTCAGATCTTTCACCTTGAAGAATAGCTGCAATTCATACACTGCTCAGACTCCTCCTCCCCTTTTTTTTTTTTCTTTCTTTTATTGCTAGCACAGCAAAATGAATCATCACAGTGGTATCAAAGGAAACTTTTCCAAGCTGTTGATGTACAGCAAAAGGACAGTTTCTTATAACTTAGTATTTAATCTTCTCAGACCATGGCACTGTGCTTTGTGTGAATGCTTTAGTTCTCATCATGACTTTGGGCAAGTTGCTTCACTCCTCCAGACTTTTGCTGTCTTTTTAGATGGTCCATTTGGATATAAACTTTTCCATCTGAAAGTCATGAATTTAAGCCTTATTCTCGGCTTGTACCAAAGCTATTCCCAATAGACTATATTGAAATTGGTACCTAATTAATTGGGACAAAGGGTTAGAGGCAGCCAAGTCCAACTCCATCACTCTTTCTGTCTTTATTACTGTCTTTTACTACAGGTGCCCTTCACCATGCTGGCCCCTGGACTACAACAGACCCTTGACTAGTTATGACTACAAGCCGTATTTCATGTATTATTAGGTAAGCTTGCTTATTCTATAGGTCTAACTATTGTTAATCTAATGATAGAGCATCTGCAGTGGTTAAAGCAGATAGGCACTCTATTTCTTTACTTTTTCTGAGTTAGTTAGCTTTTGAGCATTCCTTTCTGGAGCTGAAAAGATACTGAAATTGTTAAAGTGAGCCTCTGTACAAATGTTTTAGGAAAGCAGAGCTTTTGCAGGCAACCCCACAGTGTGAGATCCAGAATTACCTGCCAACTGCCATGGCGATGACTGGAGTCCCCATCCCACCAGCTCACCCATGGGGTGTCGTCACTGGGAGAGCACACTCATGGAGGTAAGCTCATGAAATGCTGCCACTAATTAATAACCAAGGGAAAAAAGGAAACCAGCTCAATGCCTCTGGGTAACTCCGCTGGGTAAATCACTACCCAGAACAAGCCAAGATTCATTTCTGGCCAAAATTCCTGCACTAACACTAAACTGCTGCTTGATTAAGTGATTTTTCCTGAGCTCGTGATGCAAGGCATTGTCAGGGAAAGGGCTTATGCAAGGCTGCAGCAGTCCCTGCTGAATGCTTGAGCCATTCAGTGATCCAACCCACCACACACCCCGTCAGGTCTGTTACCTGCCATCAGCTCCCCCACTGGAAAAACATGCAATTTTCCAAAGGTAAGAGAGTCTTGGGTTACTAGGAACACAAATCATTACGAGTAAAACTGCATTCCCAATTTATTGTATTTGTTTTATTTATAATTTTATTACTTATTCCACATTTTCCATATTTTCCATGTGTTTCACGTCATTCTTGTCCATTCAGGCCTTTACGTGGAAACTTGGGCTCTTCTCCACTGCTTAATGTGTTGAAGGCTTTATAAACAGCCTTGATTCATTGTTTGCTCTGCATGCTTCCATCCTAAGAGCATGCAGCTAATGTTGTGCCTGGTATAAGTCTGAATGTTCTTTCACTGGGGAACTAGATGGGATGAGAAGGGAAGAAAAGCAATGATTATTGTGATAAGCAGGTGAAAATAAAGACCATCAAACTGTTCACCTGGAGTTCTAACAAAGAACAGTTTGAGACTGTTCTGATTTGGGTTGTGTTTTCTTTCAGGGTTTTAAGTTGTCAAAGACAGAGATTTTTCCATGTGCCGCAGTCAAGGTTGAAGACTGGTCAATGTGTTGCACGTGCACACCCAGATTTACCACTGACTGAATGATGAGGAAACCCCTCCCCACGCTGCTTGGATCCTTTCCTGCTCTACACTTCTGGAAGGTAATATCATGCATTTGTGTGCCCCGTTAATTCACTATTTTCCCCTCTCCTGAATGCACAGGCAAGTGTTTTCTTTCATGCTCACATCTGACCGCAATCTGTGAGCAAACCAGGAGCGTTCAGCAGTGCTGCTTTTAGCTGTGCTCTCGAGGTTTTGTGTCAACAGGAACATTAGGTCAATTTGCAAACAGCCTTGGAAAATCTGGTGCAGCATCTCTAATGCTATTGACAGGGCCTGCTTAAACCTGGCATTGCCGGGCTAACAGTTGTCATTCAGCTCTTGAGCACATTTAAACCATCTCATCTATTTTTCATCAGTCTTGTGCCCTTATCAATTCACAAGGACGTTCATTCTGATTCAGTGCAATCCTATGGGTAACAAGTCAGATATGAACCCAACTAATCCCTCAGATTGCAAAAGGATGCTCAGTTCCTGCAAAGAAACCTCAATGAGTTTATTCTAGATTCTAAAGTTAAGGTGACTTTTTCCTATCAAGAACTCATAAAACAACATCGTATTTGATGGCAGAGGACGGGGCGAGGAGATTGGATTAAAACATCTGGCGAGGTAATTAGATTCACTAAAAAGTTTATGCTCCAAACTGCCCCTACATAATTGATGGGACTATGGTGATGTGTCACTTCCACTTAGCGGCGGCCAGCAGCGGCTCTCGCCTCGCTGCGCCCTGCTCTAACCTTCCCCGCTGACCTGCTGCGGTCCCCCTATTAAAGCCACAATTACGGGGTGACTGTTAATAGCGAGGTCTTTGCTGCAGAGTGGGGAAAAATGTTTCTGTAGCTCACATGCGACAATTAAAGATAATTTAAAATGTAAGTAATTGCACTGGGTTTCTGGAAACTACTGTAGAGGTCTTGTCCCAGGCATCTGACAGGCATGGTGGTGTATTTTGACAAGTTTTGTGCAGATTTCCATTAAATACCAACTAGCAGCTCTATTTTCTTTGGAGTCATTGGTCAGGAAATGGAGATTGTGAAAGGTCAGGCCTGGAAGATTTGGGAGGGGATGGAGGTGTTATTCATGTTCTGATCCGTGGGGATCTAGTTCCAACACAAATGCTTCAGTCGCTTGATTCTTGCTTTTGGTATAGTCTTTAGGGGAGAAAGGTAAGGACTGATAGAGAAGAGCTGCTGGTGAGTTCCTTTCACCTTTCCCTGCCAGACAAGGTGGGACCCAATCAGCTATCTAGAAACCTATAGAAACCTGGTGAGTCTGAGCTGAGAGACCTGGCAAACACTAAAACCACAACAACCATTGCACTAACCCTCTTATTTTGCAGAACTAGCTTCGAAACTGCAGCTCCTCCGAGGCTTCTGCAAGGTCAGCAAAGTGTGAACATGACGCCGAACGCACCCAGATACTTTCAGAGGTTCAGCAGTCCCTGAAAAGTTTTTTAATGATGAAAACAGACTGTCAGATGAGTTTGGATTCTGCCACATGGTCCTAGCGATAATAAGCCATCTGTGTGCATCGTGCCGCTCGCGACCTTTCCTCTCTCACTTTCCTTCCAAGTCCTCTCTGTTTTGACCTACATTTGAGTAACCCACCAAATGCCAGCAGTGCACACAGCAGAGTTAAATATGTACTCAGTTACCAACATGCTAACAAACAGTGAGTCCATCTACAGCAAAGGGAAAACAAGCATGTGAAAAAGGGATGATCCGTCAAATGGAAAAGGACCCATCACGAATATAATCACCCTCTGCTGCATTTGCCTGATTACTACATTTGACCGGCTCCTCTCCCAGTTAGTGGGACTTTTGCTCCTAAATCCTTTGGGGTAGGGTTTTGAAAGATGTTGTTTGGTACCAGAAGATGCAGATAATAATAAAATATTTGTATAATAATATATACTATATAATTAATATATACTATTTGTATAATATTTGAAAGCTGCACTTTTATTTCCTTTTCCATAGCTGCAATTCTAAATTATGTTCAAAAACTACAGCTTATACCTCTGCACTATAGATATATTCAGCTTGTGCTATTGACGATTAGTGCTAAGTAAGTATGTTTGTAAGCAGTTGCAGGATCAGGATGTCTGAAAGCTTTACCTTTGTGTAACTTTATATAAGATAAAATAGGAAATAAAAGACCTCATTATTGCTTTCAAGTAGCTGTCTTTCTTTCTGTCTGTAATATTTCAAATGCATTGGTAATACCACAGCAGCTCACCACAAAAAAACATTGAGGGACTTCATAAAAACCAGAAAATGAAATTAAATATATATATATATATAAAAGAAAGAAATTAAATATAAAAAAAGGCAAATGCAGTGAAACACAAACTTAAAGTGCATGACCACAAAAAAAATGCATCAAACTTTCAAATCATTTTTCTTCCTTTCTAAAATGAAACGATCCCAAATACGAATATCCTTGAGCCCCTGCTCTCTATATTTATCCCAGTGTGGTGTTTTTAATGAGGAACTCAAAGAGAAATTACCCTTGAAATGGGAAGAGAGCTGCAGTTCTTTATTTTATCATGATCCAAGCATCCCTTCTGCAATGGCTGGATCCTTATGGATGAAACAGAATGACCAGAGATGGGTTTGGGCTTGGTTTTTGTAGCCCAGAATTGCTTTTTTCTCTATATTTCTAATTAAAAAGTCCCCGATGTGCTCAGACACAACACACCGCATGCTGCAGTGACCCAGACAGAGGGAAGAGGGTCTGCGCCCTCCGGAGAGCTGCGGCTGAGTGCGCCTGACAAATGCCACCGCGTGGCACCGAGCAGAGACAGGCGCTGCAAAAAGCATTCCTGGGGCAATTTCCTGGTGCCTCTCCAAGCTGACAGAGGAGGTTTATATTAACATCACATGGCTGTCTTCAGCTGCATTTGTTAGCACAGCCCATTTGGGGATCTTGCCTTGTTGGGCTGGACAGGGAACAAGAGGGGGGAAAAAAAGGCAAGTAAAACATATCTTGGCTTTTAACACCAGCATCTGCCTTCGTAACACTATCAAACCCAGGCTCCTCTGTCCCCATCCAGGCAAAACCTTTGTAGAACACTTGGAGGGCAGCTTTTAAAATGTTTTTGAACACATAACACATAGGAAAATAACACACGATAGAAACTTGGCAACGAGTCTGCCTCAAGTAGCCAAGTTGGGCACGGAAAAAAAAAAATTAGACAATAAAAGGTCATTTCTAGCCAAGTTTTAAGTGAGTATACAATACATACCTTTTTTTCCCCTGCTCTTTGCGTTAGTTATTGGCCAACTTGGCGAGGAGCTTATGGAAAACACTGAAGTGGAATTATTATAATTGGGTTGGGTTGGTTTTTTTTTTTTTCTCTTTTTGACCAAGCAAAAGTTCTTATAGGCAATAATTTAATTATGGCAAAAGAGTAACACAGACATGGGTTTTAAGGATGCATCATCAAAAAAACCCCTCTTTTCTACACCATACCTTAAACTAAGGCTAGTTCATGAGCACCAGTGATCTAATCCAACTGCTATTTATGATTTTTTTTGGATTATTTATTATAAAGTATGTCATAAAGTGGAAAATTACCGGTGCCGATCACATTTCCAAGCAGGCTAATTTAGAACCGAGTGCCGTAAATCAATTAGGATAATAAACCTGCTGGAGAGAGGTGGGGGAAACCTTCTTGGGATCAGCATTTTCACTCTGTTCCTGGTGTGCTGTAACGCAGGGATCAAACAGGAGACATTGAACAAGTGGCTCCTGATGCCATCCTTCCACTCACCGTCCGGGTGGCAGCTCTCCTGTGGATGGCTTCATCCTGCTGCAACATGTTCCTGCAGCCTCCTTCCTTGCCCCCAGGTATTTCAGGCGGATGGTTGATTAAAAGCGAGCTCCTTGCTGACGCAGGTTGCTCTGTTTCATACCTACATGCGCCTTGGGTTTTATTTCATCCTTTTTAGAAGGGCAGAGTTTAAAAAATCAATTAAAAGGAAATACAGGATCTTTTTTCCCCCCCTCTTAGAGGTTAACTGGAGGCATCCTCCTCACCTTTTGAAGGCTGTGGGTTTCTTGTCTGAAGGACCAGAGGTCTAACGAGATGTATGACTGAGAAACATGGATAATTCCAGCTTGCATCCACCCAGGCCTGGACCAGGCACTTACTTGAGAGAGAGTTGCATAAACAGCTCATAGACAGCAGCCTCTGTGCACTGAAGTATCCTGATGGTGCTGGGATATTTTGATGCAAGGGCACAGACTCTGGATGCACGACGACACAAGCGCAGTTTTGAGAAGCTGACCTCCTATGAGAGAGAGAAAAGGAGTCAGGAATGGTGTAAAAGGGAAAAGAAAAAGATTTGAAGATGGAAAGCAAAAGGCTAAGCTTGAGATCAACAGGAAGTTTATAAGCTGCAGGTTTGGGCTGTGTATAAATCAGTTTCCTCTTTGCCACTTGTCAATTAAAGAACACAATTCTTTTTCAAATAGGGCTGATCTTACATTTCTCATATTCTCTTGGAAATGTCCTTCCAAGTGAGATGGCTTTTTTGTCTTTAAATAAGTGGAGGTTTTGCATTTACCTGTTTGCCATTTTTTGGGTGTCTTTTCACAAAATAAGAATCTAAATTTAATAGAAAATAAATATCCATTTCTATTTATGCTACGGGAAAATGGGAGGAAGCTGCAGCAATAGAGAAAGCAAAATGTCTTTACTTTGGAGTCTTTACTAATTGCAAAGTTAATGTCTTACTTTGGAGAGACATTAACTAACTGTGCAAAGAGAAGGGGATGTTTTCCCCCACTAATATTTCATAGCAGAGCACTGCAAGTCACCTCCAAGCCCCTGCTGGTTGCAAGATGTAAGCAGTGAGCAAATGGGCATGGGTTGTAAGCGGGTGGCATGGCTAGGTTGGCCATCACACTGCTCTGTACAAACCCAAAGGCAGGCATCTGCAGCCCATGAACTTGGCCAACCCTCTGGGCAGGCTTCACTGGTGCTACTGGGGGGGTTCACAGCACAACAAGCCTTGTCAAGCTCCACATGTGTAAGGCGGGTGTGACAATCTCTAATTATACCCCTTGGGAAAGACTTACGTGACCTAATGTATCTAAGCACACAAGAAGTCCATTCCACACCATTCAGATGGCATTTGCTGGGTGGCACGACTGGTTCTGCGCTGCAGGAGCAGGGAGCTGGATGGAAAGTAAACATGGTGAGTAACACTGGCATCACGTTGGATGCAGCATGTAATAACTTGATTTGTGACAAATGCACTGGAGAGACTGGCTGATGCGACCAGCTGGCTCAAGGAATTGTCTCTGGTGATGTGCTTACTGATGCTTCATCTTCATGAGATCGTGTGGAGAAACATCTACATAGTGGTTCAAGAGCACTCTCCTCGGAGAGAGTTGGTGGGAAGGGGATGGGATTGTGTTAGGGAATCACTGCCTGCTCTGTTCCTACCTGATCACAGCATATTTTTTGGCAAGGAGACTCCTTTATTCAGGATTTGTGCAGTGCCTCTTGCGCCCTTCTCTTCTGCTCACCTGTTAATCATGCTCCAGCACAGCTACCAAGAACTTAAACCACCCACCGGGGCGTGTGCATCGCTGTACTTCTCTCATCACTGAGGAACCTGCCCAGTGCTATCATGCAAAACTAGGGATGGGATGTGGCAGCCTCTCCTCAGTGACAAGACTCTATATTCCTGCACTGGTGTCTGCAGAAATGCCACAAAATAAATTAAAAGAACAGTGCATGCAGAAATGACAGAGAGAGGAATATGCCTTTTGCTTGCAAACCCCAGAACTCATCCCACTGCTGTATTATCAGTTCTACTCTTGATCTTTCTTCTTCAGCCTAGCAAAGACACAACCTACTCACTCATCCTTCGGACTGATGGAACACAAAGTCTCATCTAAGCACAAGACCCTCAGAGCATCAGCAGGACATCCTGCCTGGCCAAGGAATCTGGAGGCTTCTTTTATGAGTCATTGTCATCATCTTAAGCAACATTAGAAGGAAATTGCTTTAGGGCAGTGTCATTACTGTTAGAAAGTATTAGCTGACAGTGCAATGACTTGTGCCATTTTTATGAACCTCAGGCGGGGTTAGATTTGAATCCCAGATCACCTGCTTTAGCACATATAAATTGGCCAACTGAGCTGAAAAATTAAGGTCTGAGCATCACCAGGAATTGGCAGTTGTTTAAAAGTTACTACACATCTTTGCACACAAATTAATAAAGATGGACCTAGCTTAGCTTAGGACAAAGTATAATTAAACATCTACATACCAATGTAGTTACAAAGAAGTAGGTGATTAAACACCATTACTGATCTGGACCTAAACCTGTTAGCAGAAGACTATAGATTGCCAATAGATACACACACTTTTGCCAGTGAGTTACACAATCTTGCACTCCTACAGCTCCTAAGAACCTGCACATTTCCTGCTCACATGGCCTGATGGCATCACCAGGAGGGTGCTCATTTATTCCAGTCAGTGAAAGCAGAATAGACTGGAAGTTTCCCATGCAGGAATGAGACTGATCCATGCGTCATCCTCCACATATGTCATTGCAAGACACATCACTAAATTTAGTACTTAAAAGTGAACTTGCAAGCAGACTTCACAGCTTTTACTAAAAACCAGGTGTGCATTAGTAAGGATGCTAATTGCTGGGCCATTTTCTCCCAGCTTTTCCTCCTTGACAGCTCACAAGATGCTAAGTCTCTACCTTCTTCAGCCCAGAGATGATCTTGGATTCAGCGTGAAGAAAGCAAGATAAAGTGAGAAGTTCCCTTTTCCTTCTCCTCAATGAACCCCACCACCAGTGATGTACAACTAGCACCCTTCACGTTAAGAATTAGATGCCAACATTACCTTCTGCAATAGGTTTTTGCCCTGGACACTGAAGGTAGATATGAAAATGGAAAGTCTGTGATGCTGGATGATCAACACTGGGTCAACTTTATACAGGGGTAACTACTTACAAGTATTTGATGACCCCAGCCTCCAGCATCCCAGTAATCAGGCAGATGGTGGCAAGGTCCATGGAGAGTCTGAAGTCTGGATGAAGGAAAGAGGGACAGAGAGACAGATAAATGTCATTATCACAAGGAAAGTTAGCTCTCCCATCCTTTTCCAGTTGGAGGCTGTCCATGCCGGTGAAAGGCAGGGATGGTGGCCTTTTCAGGATCTAGCTCTCAAGCTCATAGAGGAGCCAGGGCACTTAAAAAGCAGTAAGAACATCCCCATGCGGAAGTTGTCCTGCTGGAGAGATGTCCCCAGTGCAAGCAGAGATGAGGTGGACATCACTGGGCTGCCCTCCAAGGGTGTTTCCTTGCAGGCAGCCCCATCGCTCCAGGCTACTGATTCACCCTGACAGCTCATGATGCTCAGCCTCATCCTGCTCTTAGCAGAAAGCTATTTCTGTCTCCCAAACAGACACAGGAGTAGCTCTGGGGAGGCAGAGTGAAAAATTGCTGCATGCCTTCCCTAAAGGAAGCAAACACAAGGAGGTGATCGTCAGCCCCATCTCATGGGGCTTTAATCAAACTTTGGCCAAACTCTATGGACAAATAGTGGTGCTTTACCCACAGGATGACACGCTCAGAAAGGCTGGCTGAGATCCTGGTGTAGCTGAAAGCAACTTGAGGCCTGGCCAGCCCAAGCAGAGTATTTTGTTGTTGCTGTTTAGAAATGATATTCATTAAGACCAGGAGTCGGGCAAAGTTCCCCTCTCCTCGTCAGGCCAATGTTCTCTTCTGCAACTGCTAATATTGAAAGAAGGAGATGGGGGGAAAAAGGAAAATACAACTTACTTGGCACTGCTGATTAAAACCAGTTTGTGTTTCATTGTGAAAGCCTGTGTTTGCTCAAGGTTTTTTCAGTTCTGGTCTCTTCCATCCACATAAGGTTTGTTTTAATGAGCGTGGAGTTATATGAATCTATTAATTTTTTTTTCCTGAAGGTTTCATAATAACAATGCCTGGTTTTTCATATAGCACTTTCCAGCCACGCGTCTGGAATTGCATGGCAAATGGGCAATTAGTCTTAGCCCTGGTCTGAAGATGGAGAAACTCGGGCAGAGTCTGAGCAAGACAATTCCTAAATAGCAATGCCAAAACTTGATCTTGAACATATTGGAGTTAGAGCCTGAAAACACTCTGGAAGACAATTCAGCAGGGACAAAAGCAAAGCAATTCATTCAGCAAGAGGGGAATGACTGACCTGGGGAATGACCGCTGACCACCGGGAGAGCCTGGCACGGCTCATGCTGCAGTGAACAGGAGTCATCTGCCCTCATGAGAAAGGCAACCACTGGACCAGGAGGTATAAACAGGATTATTGCTCGTGAAGTCTGTAAGAGATGCCTGCCACAATCTTGGGATGCTGACTCCAGCCTAGTCCTAAAAAAGAGTAGGAGGAAGAGGACTGTTTCAGTAGTGAGACACTTCAGCGAAGCCACTGCAACCACTTCCATCTCAAATCTAGCGCTGGGGGAACCCACTGCAATGAAGGGCTGATGGTCATGGGTTTAGAGGCTCCTATATTTTTTTACATCTTGTTTCTTTTCTTCCTCCATGTTTTAATGGGAAAATCTGGAAAAGTTAAAGCTCAGAGGAGAAAAACAGTGATAATCTTATTTGAGGCAGATCTCAAACTCTTTACTTGGGCTATGTGGGAGTCAAGAGAAAATATTATATGCTGGGGAATGTTATTAATATTATGTCTAGGTTGAGATTGATCAGATTCCAGAGACATATAATAACCACCTGCTGCCTCCTCAGACAGAGATGTGTGGAGGCATGCATTTAACAAGCAGACTCGCACAAGGAGGACCACAGCCTGCAGAGAAACAGGTCCTGGGGCTGGACACACTGCATTCCGGGATGCCTGACCTTGGATTGTGCTCCTGAGCCACTGGTCATGGATGGGTCACATGAGAGGAGCACCCACAAGCCACAGACAAGTAATTGAGGTCTGGGTAATGGCATATGGCTAGTAGGGGACAGGGAAGCAGGGTGAGATTGGAGCCAGCTGGGGACCCGACACTGTATTTCACTTTCCTGCCGATCCCCAGAAACCTGCCTATAGATCATCCTGCAGGAGCAACACGTGGATCTAATTCTCTAATGCCAGGCCTTGCTGCGCCATTATCCACATAAATCCTGCAGCCTTGACACGAGCCTTTTCATCATTTAACTGGAGTTTGTAGGGAAGAGGGAGAGGAGGGAGTGTAGGCTTGGAGTGGGAGATGGGTTCGGCAGCAGGCACAGCTCCTCTCTCCTTGTGGCCTTTATCCTCCTTAATAATCCTCTCTCTATTTCATGTATCAGCTGATAACATGTGGGTCCTATTTCCCCCACCCTCCCACATCTGAACTAGGTGGCAGATGAAGCCGTCCCATCATCTGAGGCATGTTTGCAACTGCTCTTGATTAAGAAAGAAAAAGCCCTCTCACTGTAATGCTGCAAGGCTCAGATGGGCTTCCCATGCCATCACCAAGTGCCCATTGTGGTTTCAGTTTCAGGTCCTGTGGCATGTATCCTTGGAGCTGATCCTCTCCTGCCTTTAAGGTTATGGGCCAGTTTCACACCTAGGGTTCACTGGCACAGGGAAAACCCTGCCTTTTAATTATTCTCCCAGCTCATTTTATCTACTTAAATAAATATTAAATGTATTAAATAATTTCAGTGGGATTAGGAATAAAACCATGCATTTGGGGTAGATTTTGAGAGGGGAAGACTGTTTCATCCAAAATATTTTTGTGGGCATAATCAGGGGTTTTGTTTAAAAGAATAGAAACTAAAACCAGAAAATCTTCAACTTTAAAATCAGAAGGGATTAATGAAGCAGAAAATCTCCCTCTTTTTGGAGTGGGAATTAATAGAAGTTATTTGGGGCATGAGGGTGGGGTGCAGCAGAAGGAAAAATGGCCTGAACAAGTGAACTAACAGAGGCAGTATCAACCAAACTGGGGACATTTTCACCGTCAGACATTTCTGCCCGATATGTGTAATATGAAAACATAAGAAGTCTGAAATGGACTTCAGAATTCTCATCCTACCTGTTGTCAGCATTGCTGGCAGGGAGTGCTATCCTCCAGATTCCCATCAAAGACAAGCATTGAAATCACATCATTTGAAATCAACTGGAAATCTGTGGAGGGGGACATGAACAAGAGAACAAGAGGACTTACATCTCCTGAGACCTGGACAAACACTTCACCTCCAAGAGCTCCCAGCACTTCTGGGTGGCTCTCAGTTCCTGTGGGTCCTTGAAGTTTCTCCTTCCTGAAAAAACCCAGAGAAAGACAATTCAGTGCAGAGCTCAGGACCAGTTTTGTCTTGAAATCACCCCCCAGCACCATCAATACCATTTTGTTTCACACACTGATTTATCTACCAATTCACTTGAGTGGATGATAGTCTAAATCTCCAGCCTTCCCCCTTCATTGCCACCCATTGGCTGTACATCAGGTCCTCCACTGGTTTTGTGTGGTTGAAGCTGCTTTGCCACCCTCCCAGCTGTGGGCTGGCATTGAGGAAGGGTGATGCCACCCAGCGCCATGCCAGGGCTCTGGGGTAAGTGTCTATGCCCCATAGCAGCCCTCGCTAAACCCTACAGATTGGAATAATCCTTCACCAGGCTGGGAAATCTCAGTTAACCCCATTAGAAAGCAAGTCCTACTCTGTGAAGCTGCCACAAAGCAGAGCTTGCGAGAAGCAAAGAGTGGAGAAAAATTTAGAAGAGAAATACAGAAGAAAAGATACTGAGAGGGAAAGAGATGGTGAATGGCAAGAAGGGAGTTAATGAGAGCCAGAAACGCAAGTTGGAGAAATGTTGATTTTATTTAGCATTAATTGCAGGAAAGAGCCTATAAAGTGTGGTAAAAAATTATTAAGTACCACTCTGCAATGCCAGCTTTGTGCCAGGCATCCCTCGAAACAGGTGTATTATTCCTAGTTCCCCAGGTATAAATAAATAATTGCTTTTCCACATCTTTTTTTATGGTGGCATTTCATTATTTTTTACTGCCATATTGTTACGGCTCCAATTGCTCCAGAACAGATTTGGAGATCGGCTGGCAAGGCAACACATGTGCACATGCATGTGCGGATGTGTACATGGGTTGGCACACGTGAGCCGAGTACGTGGTGAGGTGTTTTGGATAGCAGCATCCCAGGGGAGTGTGCAAAGCCTGATCCCCCCCCCACCCATAGGTCAAAACAAGGCCTTACCTGTGATTCAAGCACTGGCAACGATGTCCAGATAAATACAGGAAGGAAAAATATAGCCGCTGTTACAAGGGAATGTGTATCACATCAGGGAACCACTCTGCAAATCCAGAGGGAACAGCTGTAAAAAAGAGGTCATGAGCTTTAAGATCCCTCCCAACCCAAACCATTCTATGATTCCTGAGAGGGGGATTGTCCTGGAATGGGACATTTTAGAGGGTATCATCCTGGTTAAAGCACTGGTATCATGTCAAAAATCTTGATGTCAGGGACACAGAGCTGGGGTTTCCCTGAGATATCCCATCCGTCCAGGACTCCTGCTTGCACGTATTGAGGTTAAAAAAGGAAAATAAAACCTGTATTCCACTCCACTTTTAACTTTCTGCTCATGATCTGCCCATATGCTCTTCCCAGCATCATTTCACACAGGCTCCGGTATTGGCTCCGTTAGGAAGAACAAGGGCAGAGCACGTTTTTCCTGAGCAATGTTTATATCAGCATTTTTGGGCTTGTTTTATCAAGTCTCTCACTTCTCAGAAGGAGACCCAGCAGGGAGATAAATGCTGGATGTGATTCCTAGCAATGTCTCTTGCTTCAGATGAGGCCACCAAAGACGCTGGGGGAAGCAATGATTCCCTGGTAATGCCTCAGTCCAAGCTCTGACCTGGAACCGTGGGCTCTGCAAATACGCATAAATCTTTAGCTCACATCCAAATCACTGCAAGGTTCAGTGAACATAGCAAAACTGCCAGTGAATCTAACCTAAGCTTTAATCCAGCTCTGGCATGATTTATGACCTCAGGTGGAAACCATGAAACATGATGGTTTCAAAGCCCCACACCAGAGGATGGTCACCTTGCCCCAGCCCCAGGATGGTTGCATTTGATGCTGAAGAAGCAGAGATGGAATTAAACAACACAAACACATTTAAACCCTGTTCATTCTGTGTTGAGTGAACATAGCTGACACACCAACTAAATCAGTGTCCTGCTCAAGTCAGAGACAGGAAATGAAACAAATCAAAGAATAATAAGGGCAAGCAAGCAATAAAGTTATCATTTCTGACTGAAAAGCAGTGATTCGCTACCTTCCCCCCTTGCGAACAGCACGTCCCTAAATGCAGAATCCTGCAATAGTGTTACCATATTTCAGGAGGTTTATAATGGCTTTTTAATATTTATTTCCCTATCAAAATATTATCACAGACAATAGGAGACACCATTATTTTTTCATACCTAAAAAACAAGAGGAAAGAGAGAGAGCTTCAGTCTCAGTGACCCAATTTTCCAGGGAAGCACGGATGTCACATCAGCAGGGAAAGAGGCCAGTAGAGAACAACAGGAGCAGAGTTCCCCCTGGCCAGAAGCAGGAATGATTCCCTCTACAGAGCATTAACAAGACCATTTTCTCCCCTTTCTCTGACCCTTGCTATCTGTCTACATATTGGCTTGGAAAAACTAATGATGATAACAATTAGCATAAGATCCCTATGAGGAGGAAGACATGACAGGACCAGGTATCAACACCACTTATCACTGATAACCTCCACATAATCATTCTCATTCAGCCCTTGAATTTAACAGTTTATCTGAGGAATGGGTGGATGGGGAGGGGATGGATGGGCGAGGGAGGGGATTTCTGCACCATTACCATACTGAAAGCCAGGCACCAAGAGTCTGCAGTTTACAGCTCATGTTGACGTGGGCTCACGGCTGCAACATCTGCATCCCATCCCAGTGCCAAGTTCGGCTTTTTTCCAACACTCGGCATCCCCCCACACGTGCATGTAAATCCGCAAAGGGAAACACTGCACGACCCACAGACAGCCCTGAGCTAATAAGCCACAGCACAGACGGTTTACAACACCCAGCAGGCTTTTGGGTCACAAGGCAATGAGAAATGGGTAGCTTGGCCAGTGACTTCAGGGGGCTGGGGAAGGTGACACTGTGTGTGCAAGAGCCCCATACAGCACCCAGGCCAGGCTCAGCTGGTGGGAAGGGCACGTGCCGTGTCAAGACAGAGATGGCAATCAGGGTGCCAGGGAATGGATTTCTGCCTCCAGTATCCTCACCAGCATCCTCACTGGTGACACAGCCCCTTCTGCATTGAGAGGGGCTAGACTATCTGGAGATGCTCAGGAAAATATCTCTGATGCTGAGTGGGTTTAATTCACTGCAGAAGTAAGAAATTAATCACTTCACCTTCATACCACATCAGGCAGACAAAACCTAAGGCAGTCTCCTGATTTTTCAGAGCTATTTCTCATTCCTAAGGAAGCAATTCTGACAATGGACATAGGTGTCACAAAAAAGCTGCCTGACCCCAGCTCTCCCTTCTAAAGCCTAGCATGGCTGTCCCTACTGATCAAGCTTTCTTATTTGAGGTGGCTGTTGGCAAAAACGTAATTCAGAGGGCTTATTCTCTCCCTCTCTTTCAGTGCAAAACTGAGAGATTCCCAGCTCTTCTCATAGGAAAAAGCAAGCTTGCACTGAAAGGGTTTCTGCAGGACCTCCCTTGTAAATAAAATGAGATTAGTAACAAAGTTTTTGCCCCTTTTTTTTAATTTCAAGTGAAAGAAAGAGTGTGACAAGGAACCAGGAGTCCGTCTGCCATGGAATATTCCTGCACTACTTGGGGCTGTGGTTTATTTTACTAGTGGTGACTAGTTCAAGCCACATTTAGTCAATAAATATGAGATATGAGGTCACCCCGCCATTTAGCTGTTACCCTGTCTACATATTTCACAGCTGGGTAGTAACCTTTTAACTAGCGTCTACCTCGGTGGGGAGTCTCCATAAAAAAAGAGCCAGGATCCATTGGTCGTGGTGGGGGATCAAGGCATAGGAGCACCAGGGAGATTTCTGAGCAGGGGAGTGGGAGAAAGGGAATGTACAGGGCTTCACTTTTCACATTCCTTCCATGTTTTCCAGTGACACAGCACCCAGTCAAGGCACAAAAGTCTCTGAGCTGGCCCTGCATCTCCCCACAGATAATGGGCCATGAAGCAGCACATTCCAGATGCTGAGTTTTACAGTGAGTTTCCCCATCTTTGATATAGAAATGCACCAAAAGACACATTTCCTCCTGTTTCCAGCTTTACAGAACAAACCTACCCAAGCCGAACATTTCCGAGGGGTTAATTTCTCCTTTTATCCACATCTTTTAGGATTTAACAGAAACCCAACTTCTTTAAAAGGTTAATTCTCTTTTTTTCCAACTCCATAGCTTCTCCTTGCTACCTTTGCTTGGCTTTGGGATGAGGAGGATGCTTCCCTGCTTTCTAAGCTGGTAACTCAGGGCAAAGTCTGGTTTAAGATGGAGCATCCCTGAGTCCAACATTAAACCTTCACACTAGCACATTTCACAACCAGACTTTTTGTGATGGCCCCAAGTATAACTGAGAATACAAAGTGCATCCCTAGCCCTGCCCCTACCCTTATTTGAAACCTACAAGGTGTCACAGCAAGCGGATCTTAAGATACTGTTCCTACCTTGTGCCCATCCTGCTCCATCATCGGCATGGTCCTGCTGAGGGCTCAGCCCCAGAGACGGTGGCAGCAATCCACAAGAAAGCAGTGAGCAGGAGAAGGGACCCTGGCCAAGTCACCTGGCCTGGCTCCAGGAAGGCATTTAGGTATCTAACAGAAACTAAATGTGTGAGTGGGTACGGCGAGAAGCTGGCAGGGAGGAGAAAGCCACCCCGTGAGTGAAAGAGGCCATGTGGGGAGGCCAGTGGTGGACCAGACCATGGGGCTGTGTTGCCTTATTGCTTCACAGCAGCTCTGCCCATCTCACTGGTGTACGTGAGCTGGAGATGAACAGAGACCCAGCACCACAGCTGGCCTCATCCTTCCCTGAAAACTCCTGTACCACCAACAGCAAACCCAGGGAAGGGAGGGAATGCGCCCGCCCTGCGGAGCAAGGTGCTAGGAAGTCCCTTCCAAGCATTGCACACAGTCTCCGAGAGGAGAGCCAGGAAAGCAGCAGCTTGGCGCCGCTGGCAGGGCCATGGCAATGGCTGGGGTGAGCGCCCGGCTCCTGCCCTCTGGCACACTGGGAATCCCAGCCTGGCTTCTCCCTCCCCAGCATCACGGCCACGGCTCAGCACCAGCAGACACAGCTCTGGCGCCGGGAGAGGAGCCGGCTCCTCCCAGCTCAGCTGGAGCCTCCAAAATCAGAACCTCTTCTGTCAGCTACCTTTTATAGGGCTATAAAACCACAAGTTCATGTATGAGTCTGTCAGATCTTGGCTGGCATCAGCCTCTGCCACCTTCATCATCGCCACCTCCCTGGCTCCCGCGTACACGCGCTCCCTGCTCCTTCCATCTCCATCACCACCACCTGAGGACCACCACCCTCAGGTGGACAAGGGGACATGGAAAACCAGACTCACAGCAATGCCACCATGGACGTGCCCAAGCAAAACAGCTATGAGCAAGGCAATGAAATGCCCCTTTATTTGGACCTCCCCATTCTCACAATGGTCAGTGGCAAAACCAATCCCTGCACTACTAGCATGGGGCCGGACATGCACTCACCCAACCATCCCCATTGCCCCCAGCCCCTTGCAGCAGGTTGGAACCAGGCAGTCCTGCCCCACGCTATTATCAGACATCCCTAATAACGTGTACACTTGTAATGCTGGGCCCAGCGACAAGAATAACATGAAATAACACTGCACCCACCCACTGAGAACACCAAGTGTGTCACACTCCTCTGTGTCATGTGTTTAAAAATATCCCTCCTGACGGCCCTTTCCCCCCCCTCCTTTTCATATTTATTTATATTTTTTGAATGCCTAACTTGGCCAGGTGGAAAAAGCTTGCATCAGAGGAGAGCAGAGATGGTGACGGGTGTCTGCTTGGGTTATGTTAAATGGGAGGAAAGGGGAAAAGAAGAAAAGTTTGCAATTACATGTTCTTTGCCCAGAGGTGTGGCCGTTGGCACAGGGAGAGCTTCCAGCCTAAACCACACAGACAGATGCTATGGGAGGTGGCTTTTGTGGCCAGTGGAAATACCCAAACAGGGGCAGCCTGCAGCTGAGATTTTATGGGAGCAAAGGGATTAGAAGCTAATTGAAAGGCTGAGGAAGAATTTGGTCCTCCTGAGGGCTTCCACTTTGTGTTAGTTGCTTTGCACAAAGGTGCATAAGATGTTAGCAGGTCCCATCTGGATCTGGATCCCAATGCAGTGGGGCTAGTGGCTGTGGCCATCCCCAGCAGCCAGTCCCCACTGGAGGGTAAAGATGCACAAGCCTCAACTAACCAAACCCAGCAGCACCCTGAGGTCCATACCCTGCAGAAACACTTCTACTCTTTTCCTGGCTGCAGGATTTTTTTCTCCCCAAAAAATAAGCATTGAGGTTGTATTTAAATCGTCAATACATGTAGCGAGCTTTCAATCTAAAGCATCCGCAAATGGAGGCATCTGGGAGCAAGGCATGTTTGGAGAACAGCCAAAAGCAAACAAGTCAAATAATGGGTCACATCGCACACGTAAGGGGAATTTTGCCAACTGAGAGTCAGGGCTTTAAGGCAAGGCTGGAGGAATCGGCAGGCTGGGAAACAGTGGAAGTGCAGGAGAGGGAAAAAAACAACTTTTTGGTAAAATAAAGACTGAATCCCTCTATGTTCCCCTTGTCTGTCCTACAAGCTTTGTCAAAAGGACTTTAAATTAAACCAAGGACAACTGCACTTGTAACTGGTTCATCTTTATGCTGAAGACAGCGTGAGTTGGGGCAGCACAAGCAATGAAGGCAGGTGCAGCTTGGGGAGGCTTCATTTCTCTTCTCTTCCCTTGAAATTCCTGGTGTCCCTCTGGGGCAAATTCTTCCTTCCTAAACCAGCTTATGGTTCTAAATGTATTTAATTAACTTTTATAAACCTTCCCAGAATTAGTCACCCATATTTTGTCTTTTCCTTTGGCGCAGGCTTCCAGATACCCAGAAATTTTGGACTTTCCTCCTTCCCAACCTCACACTTCAGCTCTTTGGTCTTCACCCCATCACACAATCACTCCTGCAAACACTGATTTCCCAGGTACAAGTGATTCATCCCTTCTACTGCTGATGCTGTTGAAGCCCATCACAAGAAAACATAATTGAAATGAATGGCTGAAACAGTCCCAGCTTTAAGTATCCCACTATGCTATGTTTGGTTTTGAGGTTTGAGTGGGGGTTTTCAATCAGACAAAAGTCCAGCCACACAATAACCATCTAAAAGTACTTTGGTGATGCTGAAGTACCCACAACACTACATAGGATGTGCCAAGCCATGGGAGGTACGATGTGGCTATAGCTGCCTCCCCGTGGAAACCTGCTGGCACAAAACTCATCCTTGAACCTTCCACAGCTGAGGCTGGAGCCCAGCTCCACCAGAACACTTAAATACACAAAGTCAACACGACTCTGCCTTGCCCAACGAGGCGTTAAAGCATGAAGAGCCGGACAGCGCTGTTTCCGTCACCACTTCAGCCTAATTTAATCATACAGAAAAATGGGTTTTAAGCTATTTTTGATTCTTTTTCCAGGATGGGAAAAGGATAAAAACAATGCAATAAAAGGCGCTGAGCTTAAAATCTCTCACCTTGACTTTTTTTCCCTTCTTGCTTTCTTCCACAATAGCAGGCTGAGACACCAAATCAAATTGCTGGCCTAACACATGCCTGCTGCAGGCTCAGAAACAAAACAATTGAGTGGTGCCTACAATTGCCACGTTGTGGCTTTGGGGAGGCTCAGCTGCTGAGCTAATTTGGTGCAGTTTCCTGTTTTTCTATAGCAGATAGGAGGAGGGAAGGGAGATGCAGCTCATCTGAACTCACAGCTCTTGCGTTCTGGGCTGCAAAAGCTCAGTGCACCACGCTCAGAGCCCAGCTCAAGGCTGTGGTTAATACCAAGCCCAAAGCTGCGAGGCAGCAGATAAACAAAGCTGGATCTCACAACTGGAAGCCAAGGGATAGGGTTTGAACTGCAGCATGGATGGCAGATGATGGGCAGCTTGGAGCTTGCACAAGCCCCTTCCAGCTCTAAGCGGTCATCGCTGATATCCCTCGGGCTCAGAAACCACTGAGCCTACGATGCTTAAGCCTGATAATGAGCATTAACTTCATCATTATTCTCAAACCGCACTGATGACATACACATCTAAACTCCTGAAAGTCTCTGCAAAACGCACACAAACCTGAGAGCTTCAAACTGAAAGAGGGAAGACTGAGATTAGATGTTAGGAAGAAGTTCTTCCCTGTGAGGGTGCTGAGGCGCTGGCACAGGGTGCCCAGAGAAGCTGTGGCTGCCCCATCCCTGGCAGTGTTCAAGGCCAGGTTGGACACAGGGGCTTGGAGCAACCTGCTCTAGTGGAAGGTGTCCCTGCCCGGGGCAGGGGTTGGAGCTGGATGAGTTTTAAGGTCCCTTCCAACCCAAACCAGGCTGTGATTCTATGATATGTGTGCACACGCACACACTGCATATATATATACTAAAAATATGAGACACATATTTTGAGTGCACTGTAACGACAGCAATCTCCAGGGCACTATTTTATTTTAAGGAGCCAACTGACAGTAACACTCACTGATGGACTGCACTGAGCTGCACATCCATGCCCAGCTCCTTGGACATGCATTACAGACTCGTACCACGGTCAGCCACAGCAATTCTCCAGCCAGTATAAAGCAGGGGCTGCTCACAGCTACCCCCCAAGATCTCTGAATCAAGAAAATACCCCTTATAAACAAGCTTCTTTTGGGGACCTTGCCTAAAGAGGCCTCACTGAAATATTTGCCCCACCTCCCTTCACCCAGCGCATCTGTGCAAATAAACACAAGCAGCAGCCATCCCTTCCGCACGAGGCACGGGCTCACGCCTGATCTCTAACAGGGAGATGCCACAGCCCCTTGTTTGAACATCTGCTGTCCCTAACAGGAACAGCAAAGTACAGCCCATGCCAACTCCTGACATGAAGGGATCTTAAAAACGCATTTCATCATCTGCACCAGTCGGTCCCATCACTAACACAACATCCCCCCGTCTCAGATTATGTGACGCTGCAGCCAGAGACTTCAAAAAGGACAGGATTATTGTCTAATTGGATTTCTGGTCTCAATTAAGGCAGAAGGGAAACCAAATGCAAAGCTGACATGGAAAGCTTCAAACATCTGTAACAACAAGTGGCTAATTTACAGCGTACCCACCTAGGAGAATGCAAGCAGGATGCAAATCTTCCCGTCAAAGCAACCAGGGACTCACCTGCTCTGAAATGAGCCCACGGATACTTCAGATGAGTAAGGACTGAATGTAATCAAATGTCTCCTTCCTTGCTCGTAGCATCACGGTGATGGTACCCAGAGGAGTGGGTTCAGCAGGTGATCTCTGACTCCTTCCTCCTTCCAGACGCAGGCTGTACCACAGGAGACAAGCGGGATTGAAGGGGGCAGCACCCCTGCAGCTCGTTTGAGAAACCTCAGGAAACTCAAATCGGTTTCACCTTGAAATCAAACAGAGATTAGGGCCTAACAAGCAGCTAAAGCAAAGTAATGGCCTGGACCACATGTTGCAGATCAGATGCCATGTGAGGCTAATTATTGCAGCCCAAAGGTTAGAATGGCTGCTCAAGCATTTCCACATGGGCTTTGAGAGCCAGCCCTGGAAGCACCAAAACAGAAATGAGTGAGGCAGCACAGAGGTACCAACAGCTGATGGACCATGCTCCTGCTGTGCTGCACGAAGAAGCAGGGCTGTGGCCAAGACAGCTCTCAGCGTGGCCATGACATCCTGCTTTGCGAAGGTGCCCTAGATGCAGTAACAGCAGCATCTTCCCATAATCCCACTCCCATCTCAGCATCCCAAGACTAAGAGCCATGCTCCCATGGAGGGAGTAGAAATTACATCAGTGTTTGGGGGTGACAGACTCCTCCATCACACTGGGTATCATGCTGATGCAATGGGAAAATGATAGTGCATCTTTTCCCCCCCCAAAAAAGGCCTGTTTCTCACTGAGCCACTCACCACCCTTCACGCAGTCACCAGGCTGCGGTGCTGTGAGGACACCAGGGCTGTGGCTGGGGTACCCGGGCTGGGTGCCACCAAGCAGGGGGAGCCTGGCCACGGCACAACCGCATCTTATTTATGACACAGGTTCTAATGATGGGCTGCAGCCACGGAGGAACTCCCAGCAATTTCCACCCTCAGCAGACACAGGTTTTCAGCACTGGCTATTTTTGCTGCCCACAAGTATTTTCATTCAGCTGGTTCAACATCAGGGCTGTAAATGTAGCAGGCTGGATGCTGAGTGGGCGCGAAGAGCTCTTGCTCCATCTAAATCCAAAGGAGATGCTGCCATTCTCACCCACACGGCATGAGATTACTGCTCGGCCCCTTTCCAGAGGGGCTTCCAAGCTGGTTTTTCCTTTCTGCTGAGCAATCTGGAATTTGACTTTCCCTTTCTGTGCCTTCTCCTCAGCGGTAGACATGAGGAATGAGGGTTCAGCACAAAGGTTTTAATGCTGCTGCTCAAGAAGGGCTGGAAACAAGCCTTGTGTTTTGGAGTGCATCTACAGCAGGATTGGGAAATGAAGCCTCGGCAGTCACCAGCTCTCTCTCATGTATTAAAGCAAAAAATGAAATCTCAAGGAGATGGCACAAACAGCAAACAGAGTGGAAAGAACAAATGCTTAGGAGAAAAAAATAGAACAAACCACAAGAGCTGCAAGCAAAGTGGTTATAGAAAATGGATGTAGTTTAAGTGTGCGATTCAGGGAGTCTTGTCTGAGTGTCAGAGGTTCAATACTATTGCCTCCAATTTAAATCATTTTTAAAAGAAGTGCAAAAGAAAGGTGATGAAAGGGCCCCACCGTTGTTCCTTGGTCGGAAAAACACAGCCCACTTGTGCACTGTGGTAAAGTTTTGCATTTTGGCTAGACATCGCGTGCAGGGCTGTGCTGGAGCCTTTGCTTGTTTTTAAAAGTTGAAGTCACTGATGATCCACAGAGGGAGAAAATGCTTTTGCCTTTGAGGAAGATGCTGTAGGAGCAGCATCTTCCAGAGGAAAGGAACCCAGCGGCTCCTGGGGGGGCCTGAGGGGCCAGCACACAGCCTCCTGCTCCAACAACACATGGGTAAAGACCAGACCTGGGCTGCCACCTCCTCCTGCTCGCTGGTTAAGGCCTGCCATAATGCATAGGACTGGATTGGAAGGAACCATCAAAGATCATCTTGTTCAACGCACCCCAGGCAGGGACACCTTTCACTAGAGCAGGTTGCTCCAAGCCCCATCCAACCTGGCCTTGAATACTGCCAGGAATGGTGCATCCACAACTTCTCTGAGCATCCTGCGCCACTGTCTAACCACCCTCCTCATAAAACATTTCTTCCTTACATCCCATCTAAACCAGATCATAACCACACTCCTCTCTCCACTCCCACTTTGGAGAGGTGCTTGAAGACATCAGAACTGCTCACCAGGGGATAGTGGCATGCTGAAGGTTCCCCCTCCAGCATGGAAAGCCACAGCCATAGGGACCAGAGCACGCAGATCCCGGGATGGGGATGCACAGCCACGTGCCGTAGGCTCTCACAGCACTGAGTTTGGGTAAGATCACTCAGGAGCAAAATTATCCCCATCCCTGGGTGTGCAGGATCCAAGCAACCCTGATCCTCACCCCCCGAAGCACAGGCAGCAGGTTTTGATGTACCCACCCTAGCTCCCGGCCTTGCCCGGGATTCCTGGTAGGGAAGGCTGAACTCCATGTGTTATCCAAGATAGATACACTGGGCTTTAGGCAGTTTAGTCTATGGAGGCCCTTTGCTGCAGCACCTCAGCTCTGACCAGGAGTCAGAGAAGTCTGCACCAGCCCTGGGAGTGTGGTCCTCCCCTGGTCCAGGTCCATGCCAGGACCCTCACCATGGGGAGATGATGGAGATTTAGCTGCTGCAGGATCTGGCCTCTGATGTCCATCACCAGGGCAAAGCTGGGGTTCACCTCACAGGACGTGAGGTCCCACATCCAGCCCTTGCAGCCCTCAGCAGAGCCTGTTCTCCTGACATCACAGCACCACAGGGATGCAGAACCCCGTCGTCCTCCATAAAGCATGGAAAAGCCAGGCACAAGCATCCACAGACAGCACCAGAGGGCCGGAAAAAGCCACTTCCCTGATGGGAAGTGCTTTGCATTCACACTTCAAATAAAAAAGGAGGAGGAAAGGAAACAAATCTATTTTTTTCTGCATTATTCATACACCTAAACATTCCATGCACCAAACTGGGCTTGGTAACCTCACCTGAGGACAGATTCACTGCACTGAACCTTAGATTTTAAGCTCAGCACGAGCTATTATTATCATCCATCTCCTTTGCAACCCAGGCCAGAGACTTTTGCTGCTGTATCCAAACAATAACTTCTGGTTAAACCTGCCAAAACACTTCTACGTGGATGTTCT
Source organism: Strigops habroptila (assembly GCF_004027225.2). Taxonomy (NCBI): domain Eukaryota; kingdom Metazoa; phylum Chordata; class Aves; order Psittaciformes; family Psittacidae; genus Strigops; species Strigops habroptila. The sequence continues at coordinate 11,225,631 of NC_044290.2, forward strand.
CTCTGTATTTTAAAGGAGAGGAACGCAAAATAAACACCTTTTCATTACAGCAGCCTTGTGGATTTGGGGTGTCTGTGTGTGTATAGGCTGGTACTGAAAGATAACTTTAACAATCGTGTGGTTTCTTCTCTCTTTTTTTCTTTAACTCCCCTCCTGCTTATGCAGTGAGTTACTAATATCCTGATTGGAACCAGATTTGCATGAATTAGAAGTCGAAATTGGAGCAGCAACTGCTGTGCAGAGGATGTAAAGGGAATAAAATGAATGGGGTATTAACCTTCAACCACTGAATATTAATCAGTGTTTCACAAAAAAGAAAATAGAGAGGCTGCCACACTAAATATTTTTAGCATTTATTGACGGGTTTGATTTCCTCTCTCTTCCAGACCTTTTGCTTCCAATCATGGACCATAAAAAATCACACAGAAGATGGGGAGGGCTAAAGAGGGGGAAGGGGTGAAGCAAAAAATAAAGATCATCCATTTTCTTAACTGCTGGATGATATTTGGGAGTTATGCAATGCAGAAACCCATCTGACAGAGTACCTGATCCCACAACTGGTCGGTTCAAAGGCTCATTTCTCCATGTCCCAAACCAAACAGAAACCTACCCTGAAGTACAGTGAAGCCTTTGGAAATGAATGCACGATAAAGAAATAAACTTCTTAAAAGCTAAACTTCCCGTGTGCCGAAAGGTAAAATGCACTTGAAAATCAGCCTAATAAAAGAAAAAAAAAAGGTTTTTTTCGTGTGGTCCAGTGCTGTTCATAAAACAGCTCCATGGAAAACAAATTATAAAAGCTTAGCAAAACCCCCCTTGAAACAGTGACATCTCCATCACACTGGAAACGCTTTGGCTTGGGAGCTGGATGCCACATCCCCAGGATCCTTGGGGACTTGGCTCTTCAACTGCCCGCAGCCAAAGGCCAAACTGAGATTTCTATTTGCATTAGCAGCAACGGCTATGGATCCTCTCGGGGTGTTATGGGGTGCTGGGATGGGTTGGGCTGTGGGAAGGGTGGGCAGATAGGTGCAAAGGAAAACCCACCAAATCATATTAATCAAACCAGGGTTTTCCCACAAACAATGTCTAAAATAACCAAAAACCCCACCCCACACAAGTGGAAAACTACAGACCCTCTTCTTCTGCCATTTCTCCCCTGCAAGCTTTGGCACAGGGAAGATTTTACAGCCAGATGTCCCTTGAAATCTCTTTTCAGCAGAGACAATTCCCTCCCTTCCAGACACTGCTGCCCTTCTCCTCAATGCACCTTTGCAAAACAGAATTCATTTGTTTTCATTAACTTCTTATCAAGTTACCTGGATTTGTTTCAATACTCAGAATGTATTAGAGAGAGAGAGAGGGAGAGAGAGAGAGAAAACAGTGGTAGGTTTTCAGGAAATAGCAAGTTCTTTTTCACTGAGATAGGAATCATTTGGCAAGCCACAGTGAAATACTTCTAGGTTCCAGAAGAAAGCAAAGGGGGGGAAAAACAAGCAAGGAAAGGGAAGATGCTAATGAACTGCAGAGGAGAGAAAAATAAAGCTTAAAAGAAAATGAAAACAAAAGGAAGATAATGAAACCCAATGTTGGTCATGCATCCACATCCAGCTGACCCAGAGAGGGAAACTGCAGTGTGTCTCCAAGTCGCTAGATAAGGACGTACCCTCCTTTCGTGGGGAATGATTAAGGATAGGTGACGTTAAAGTCCTAGAAATAACCAACATTTAGACCCTTTTTGCCTAAAAGCACCTAAACCACCAGGTCAGCAAAAAATTTAGGGGCTGCTTCCCTTGTGCCTCTGCAGGATGAGACCCCAGCAGGTATCTCTGTCATTGGAAATAGAGATAAACCTGCCTAATCTCAGCACACACTTAAGTCCTTTCTTTTCAGATGGCAATAACTCCATTGAAGCTGTGCTAGACTCTTTCATTTGGTGCTCTAGAACCTCAAAAACATACCAAAACCCATGAGGTTTCATTAATTCCTGTCCCTCTGCAGCTGAGCCTTAGACCAGGACAATGAAGGATTGGGTCCAACTTAGGCAGGATGAGCTGTCACCAGTCCTGTGGGAACAGGGTAAATACTGAGGTGGTTTTCCCAGGATAGGGCCAGGAGAGCTCAGCACCTCCTCAGCCACATCCCAATGATCCCAGGAAAGCACCAAGCAGCCACCCGATATGTGCACACCTTGTTTGATGCGTATTTTCCTGCTCTAAGCACATCTGAGTAGCAAAGCCAAGTTATCCCATATTCTCATGCCTTTGGTATCACTCGGTTTTTCTGGGGAGGAAAGGGGAAGGTTTTTTGCTTTTTTGCCTTTTTTCTCTGCATTTTCTTGGAAATGAGGCTGCATTCTAATTAGTCTGCATTTACAGGGTGCATAATGGAAACGTGATCCCTCCTCTAACCTTTATCATCTGTTTCTTATCTTCAGAGCTGCACAGTCCCCTTAACTCTTAGTGCACAGGGAGACATTTAAAAGCCCTTCTGCTCTGAGGAGGTTGACGTGGGAAGAAGGACGAGGCAGCAGCTCCAACCCACATGTGTATCATGGTGGGGATGGGGACATGGCTCACTCTTCCCACTCCCATTTCTGCTGGGACATCATCCCCAGGAGGTGTACAGGAAGATCCTGACTACTGTGTTCACCAAAGGTACAACAGCACCTCATGCTCTTCCACTTTTGGCATCTGAAAGAGGGTATATTTAGATTAGATCTTGGGAAGAAGTTCTTTGTTATGCAGCTGGTGAGGTGCTGGCACAGGTTGCCCAGAGAAGCTGTGGCTGCCCCATCCCTGGCAGTGTTCAAGGCCAGGTTGGACACAGGGGCTTGGAGCAACTTGATCTAGTGGAAGGTGCCCCTGCCCATGGCAGGGGGTTGGAACTGGATGAGCTTTAAGGTCCCTCCAACCCAAACCATTCTATGATATCTCCACCAACCATCCAGGCAGCACCATGTCCATCAGGGATGTTTCTGGATGGTGGAGCAGTGAACGCAAGGCGGCTGTTGACACCATCCATCAAACATGCTTTGAATTAAACTCTGTTCAGCCCAGACCTTTGCACCAGAGGCTGCAGTATGAAACCAAGCATGGAAATACAGCAGGAGGGAGCCTGCAAAGTCACCTGGTCAACCCATGCTGCAGTTGCTAGCACCAGTCTGGCCAAAGCCATCAGTAGCGCTCCAGAGCACTTTGGCAAGTGATGAGCATTTCTGCAGAGCTAAAAGTTTAATCACTTGCTTAGATGTTAAATAAGCCACATGCCTGAAAAACCATCTTCCTGCAGCAAGTGTCCTCAGGCAGACGTCTGTATGTACAGCCCCTCCGAGCCGCATGTTAATTGTAGGTTGCTATAAAGAAGTTTTTTCCCCTTGCACATTTTAAACCTGTCAGGTTTTATTTCCATCACATGCTACTAATGCAAAACGTCCTGGGGACGCTCTCGGCGTGGAGCAGGGCTCATCCCGAGCTGCTCCTCCTGCCCTGCGAGGGAAGTCCCTCCTTTGAAGTCCCCCCAGTGATTCATGTCCAAGTCCTTCCTGTCCCCTCCCCAGGAGAGGTTTCCCTGGGCCGACCTGACCTCCTCTCCTTTCCGCCTCCCTGGCACAGGCAGGGAAGCTCAAGCGACCTTCCCAAATCCCAGGTCAAGGAGGAAAGCTTTCCTGCCCTGCTGCACAGTCAGCAGTGCAGGGACCCGATTCTTCATGTTTTACACCAGAACTGGATTGGATTTAAATGCCTGGGAAACAGCCCTAAAAACACTCTGGGGTTTTTTTTTCATCTGGGATGGATCTATCAGGATCTTTTTCAGCACTAACTTCGGGGACTTTCAGCAGTGATTATGGTGGTGAGACACACAAAAGCCTTATTTGTTGGCATCCACAAATCTCCACGCTGCATCTCACTTTGAAGAGTGCCAGCTGGAGGGTCTATTATTTCTTTTACCATTTCTCTTTCTTCTTCTTCTTTTTTTTAAGCAGCCTCTATTGCTTTTTAACCGTTATCCTTTGCACGTGGTTCAGTCTTTCACAAAAACAAAACAAAACAAAAAAAATCCCTAGGTGTGAGAAGATTAAAGATGTTGAGATCTGGACATTTTCAAATCAGAACCACATGTTTCAAATACATGGGGCTGGCCGACAGCCACCACTTTGAAAAGCCAAAGAGCCGTTGCATTAAAAGGATCCCCCGAAAGCTGGAAGAGAACAAGAGCATCAGCAGTTCCCTCCACCCCACTGGGACAAGGCCAAGGCAACTCCAGGGGGTTTTCTTATGCATCTCCGTGGTCTGTGCTGTCTCCTACACACATGAATGTCACAATCATTTTTTAACCAGCCCTTGTGATTTCTGTGTGTGCACACTCTGCCCATCCATCCCTGAAACCTGAAGCACGTTCAATGTCCTCTGAGAAGACCTCAAAGCCCAACCTCCTTCCTGCATGGCCCAAATGAGTTCCTATTGAGGTCTCCAGGGGAAATGCAAGGACAAAAGCTACAAAAGCCCCAGTCTCACCTGAGTTCAAACAGGACAATCACCCTGCAAAGGACAAGGAAATGACCAGAGCCCTGTCTGCTCCCATGAACAAAGAACACATCCCTGCAGGGATATCAGGAAGAAGGCGGCAAAGCTGAGGAAGACTATTGCTGGATCTAATCTCCTGGTTCCTGCAAATAGTCAGAAGGGGACGGCTACAAACTGCCTCTTCTACCCCTTCACTGCTGCCTTCTGCCTGCAATATCCGAGATGTGCACCAAGGCTCAGACTAGCTCATCTCCCAGCCAAGATCCAGACCATAAAACCACACATGCTAACCAAATGAGATCTCTAGTCCTTGGTTTAGGTCAAATATACATCACCTCTCCAGCAGCAACGGCTGTACAGTACCAGGGACCTTGAGCTATTTCAGATTTTGCTGGCATGAATGCTGAGCAGAACCTACCATGACTGAAATACCCGCCCCAAGAGGGTCCACACAGCTGGGATGCAGCTGCAGACTGTAAAAGCATCCAAAACAACCAAGTTTCTTCCTACATGACAAGGTAGATGCATTCCCAACCACAACAGGAGAACATCCCAGAAAGAGCACCAGGCACTTTGCTCACTATTTTCTTCCTCCTGGCCTTTTCATACTTATTAGCAGAAGAACCACCTAGAGCAGGACTCTGAGTTTTGGGGACCTAAACTGCTAAGGAGAAAAGAAGAGTGAACATAATTACCTCGCCATGATGCTCAGAACCTGCTTTACATGGAATAATATTCTTCATCCTACCGTTGTTTATGGGGTCTTTAACTCTTCCCTTTTTATGGGGGGGGGTCTGAAATCTATTTTATTAGGGGAAAAAGATTTGAGTGTATTAGGCAAAGTGCCAGTAGCCATGGCAACCGTGGATTTTTCCATCTTCATTACAAGTTCAAGTAAAACCTTCATATAAAATCTAAATGAAAGGGTACATTATAAGTCCATTTTGAAATGTTTGCCTGGAAGTAAAACGTTGGACTGCATCCTTTTTGCTCCGCTGAACATTCGGGTTCTATGCGGAACACATTTTTCAAGTCAGATTTGTGTTTTCTTTCAAATTTTATTCCGTTTGCTCATACAGGGTGGGTCGTCTAGTGGTTAGAGCAAGGCAGCAAGGCAACTGGTTTCCAGTCTCAGTCTGTTCCTGATCGGTCAGGGAGTGTTCCCAATTTTATCCAGGTGATTTGGGCGAGTCCTGACAAAATCCTTTTTCTTTTCCTTCCTTACCAGTACAACAATGATGGTAACTACTGTCCTGAGGTTGCACCAGGAGTCCCTCATTAGTATTGACAAAGAAGTCGCTCCCCAGAAGAGTGGCTCATCTCTTCCATTGCATTTTCTCCTGGGTCTGGAAGCCAGACTGAAAGCTTAAGGAGAGGTAGCACTTAAAGGATGGCATGAATTCTCTGTTTGCTTCTCAAAGACTTAATTAGAAAATATGAAATTAGGCTGCCTGGTGTAGACAGAGACACAGTATTGTTCAAGGAGATATTCAACATACTTAGACAATCCTTTGGTGCCATCTCAGTGGACTAATTCTTGTACTGTGTCATCTTAAAGTGCTCTGGTTTCATCCAGTCTTGGTAGGAAGGAAATTCTGCAGCTGCCTTTCGTTTCAGGGCATCCTCTGGTCCCATCTCACCTTGGGCCAGAAAGCCCCCATCATTGCAAGGACTTCCTTCTCAAACAGTCCTCTCTGGTACCCAGAACTGGGCAGCTTCTCTAAGGCTGAATCAGAAGGAGAAAACTCCTCTCCAGGCTCTGTCCAGTCCATGCAGCCCACTCCTGGGGACCTGCTGGTACTTCGGGTTTCCATGGGAAACATTTTGAGCCCATGTCCATAGCTTGATCTCAAGGATATGAAACATAAGGGCTGATGCACTGTATGGAAGGAGAACTTGCAGAAAAGCTCTGTACTAATCCCCTTTGTTCCAGCCCATCGATGGGTACCATTCATGGCCAGAGCTGGTTTGGGCTCAACCCGTGTGCCATAGCAGCGCATTTTGACTGGGACAGGGCACGGATGGGGCACAGCCTTCAGTGCTTTTCCTCCTTCCTAACGATGCTGGAAAACACTTTCCACATCTGCCATTAGACTGAAAGGAGACCCCGCTCCTGTTGAAGCTGATTTCCCTTCTGCTCCGTTACGGTTAAAGCTACAACCTGCTGCCTCCTGGCCGCGTGCATTGCAGGAAGGCGAGAAGGGGGGTTACAAACGGTGTGGGGGCTTTTTCTGTCTTGGATACATCCTTCCTTCCGCTCTTCGCAATCAATTAGTGGGCAAAGACTTCCGAAAAGCTCTTTCCTCCCTAACCTTTCGCAGCCTGTTGCGATAATGACTCTGGAGAGCTCGACCTGGGCCTTTGCGTGGGGTTCGTTACCTTCCCGGGGCAGCGGAAGGTGACCTTCATCACTCCCTCCTCTTCCTTTCCTACCCCTGCAGCTTGGATCGTCTCAGGGAGGAGGAGGAGGGGTTGAAGCTGCTTCACTCCCAGCATATAGGGTTTCTATCCAGTGTCATTTTAGCAATCAAAAGTCAGAGGGTGGTTCTAGAGATAACATAGACCCTGGGAGGCGGAGGGGGCTGCCCTTAAAAATAACAGTTATAATTATGCGCACCTTGAATGGAGACATCAAAAGATGGAGGGAAAAGGGGCTTTCTGGTTTTAATTTTGTCATTTCTTTCTCCCTCTCGCACAAGGCATGCTGCTTGCCAGAAACCAAGCTCCAAACTGCTGCAGCTTCCCCCCAGGATACAGCTTACAACTGAAGCAACTACCTTTGCCAGCAGTAGCAGGGTTTTTTTGGTCCCTCCGTGATGCAAGCACACAGGTAGGATGTACCAGCAGCAGTTTTCCCTGGCACCTGCAGCTGCTTTCACAGCCCGTCTGCCTGGAGATGGAGTATTATGGGCTCTTCAAGCAACACCTTGTATTAAAGCATCCCTGCTTCACAGGGCAGCTTTGTGCTGGCTCCCATAAGCATGGAAGGATGGGAAGGATTGTGGATGCATCCTGGGATGTGTCCAAGCACATTCCACTCAGCGTTTACACAAGGTCTTCCCCAGAGCCCAGACAATACTCCCCCAAATCCGGCAAGTGCCTTTCCCATTGCACCATATCACAACCTCCCTCATCTGCTGCTCCCAATTCCCTGCTACGCAGAGCTGCCATCCTGCCATGCCACATGTGACACTACTGTGGTTTAGTGACTCACATCCCTGTCCCCAAAGAGGAAGCTTTGCGGCTAAATTTTCCCTGCTGTCACCAGCAGGATAAATGATGGAGCCATCTCCACAGCAGCACTGCTGCCCACGGAGCAGCTGCATACAGGGAGATACAGCAAACACGGGTAAATAGCTGCTAAACACCATGATTAGGACCATGTAACCCACTAAACATATCCCAAACCATGCCACCCACTTTAAACATCATCCCGATACAGCTGCAGCGATGCAGCTCCTTCTTCAAATGCAAAGTGACCCACACATGAAACAAAAAAGGCATTTTTTGAAGTTATTGCTAAATCAGATAATGCAGGAGATGTTTTTGTCCCTGACCATTGCCTGTGCCAGGAGGGTGTGAGCAGCCACATGTGCTCCAGCTCCTCCATGGCTCAGCATCATCCCATTTGCTGCCCACTGCAAAAGGGCTGCATGTTAACGACACCCAGCTCTTGCCCCTAATCGAAACCATCCCATTCAAACCCAGCAGAGAGCGACTGGAACCACTTTGAGGCGAGAAGCCTATTACTGAGTTATAAACCTCTCCCATCCTCCACAGGAACCTTTCACAGGGCCAGCTAGAGAAATAATAACTCAAACCCATGTGGCGAGAGGGAGAGAATAGGGTGTCTCCAGGTAACAAATATTTGCTTCTTTCACTATTGTCCCAGCCATAAAATGGATTTATTAAAAAAATCCAGAATGCGATTTCATTTGAATTAAATGGGAATTATACCCCCTTGCTCCCCACTGAGTGTTGCTTAATATCTTTTAAGCTACGAAGTCACTGCTGTGTGGGTATGATACAGAAGGAGAGGCTCATGATGGTCAAAATAGCCCAGCTTCCTTGGCATCAGTGGATTAGCACTGATTTACAGTAAGACTGGGCATATGGTGTGCGTGAATGTGAGCAGACTCAGCACAAACAGGTCTTGGCGTGGGCAGATTTCCTTCTTCTCCATCACACACTGACATACCAAACCCCTCGGCACACAGACTGTCTTCCCCAGACTGCATCATCTCCACTCTACACCATAAGAGTAATAGGATGGATCAAACTTTCGAGCCACTACCATGAACTGAAGCCTTTTTACCTCACCAGCTCTAGTTTCCACAAAAATCCCTGATTTTTACTCTTATAACTCTCCTTGGCACAGAGGGACTGAGGAAGCTCTCACCTGCTCTCTGGAAGTCAGAGATAAGCAGAGCTGTGTCCCAGTGGTGATGCCACGTTCCCTGCTCCTTGCCTGCCCTCCTCAGATGCCCAGAAAACACCTGAAATTTGCAGTATTCCATATTTTGCTTCCCTGTTTAGTCTACTTGAACCTGCTCCATCAGCCACTCACCCCACTCCAGCAATACCCTTTGGAGCGTCGGGATTCCCTTCGCGTAATCAAGTGGATTAAAAATCAAGGCATTTAATCCCAACTTGTCATTAATAAGCCCATGATGGATCCATGCAAGGTCATGGATCTGCTAAAGACTAAGATAACAACTACTGCACTGGAAAACCTCACAACCATAGGACAAACAGTCTATCACTACATGGTCTGTTAGGATCATTGTTTTCCTGCTTCTTCTCCCATGAAATCTCACCTCTGGCCACTAGAAGCAGAAGAGAAAGTCAAGAGACAAGCAGAGGACACGTTTCCTCCTGCTTTGCCCCCTCCTTCACCCAAAATCTAATAAAGATGATTAAATTACATGTCTTTTCCTCCCATTGAAATCACCGTGTGCCACTCGAATATTAGAGCTCAGGAAATAAGGCACGACAACTTCCCTCGTGAAACTTAAGCCGGCAGCGCAGGGGTCTGGAGCAACGGGCCTGCACGACTGGGCTGCTCTAATTAAGAAATCACCCTGCTGAGCAGAACCTAATCTAAATAAAATAGAAGAAGGAACTCGGTTCAAACCCGCTGCCTCGCGCTCGCCTCCCCCTTCCCACCTCCCCCCGGCGGAACCCATCCAAGTCACAGGGAGTTTTTCTCTCTCCTCGCTCTTTCTTGGAGGGCGAGGGAGGCTCACACAGAGCCCTGTGTGTGCTTGGGGTGGCCAACTTCCAAAGGAAAAATACACCCGCCATGGATGGCAAAAGGCGGCGATATTTGCTTTTATTGGTGATTTTTTTTTTTGCAATGATACTTGGCCTGCTGTTTGCTAAGGAGGGAAGAAAAGAAACCCCTTCTCTGATGATTATATTGTTGGTATGGCTGGTCAAAACTGGCCTGGGACAGAAAAGGGGAGGTTAGCTTATATTTCCCCCCTCCCCTGAAAAAGTTCCTGCTTTTCGTGGAAAAATGTTGAAAAAAAATGAATACTAAAACAAAAAAAACATAATTTTTTTTGCTTAAATTATAGAATTTACACCCAAAATATTTCAGCCAAAAAATCTCAGCGGATGTTATCAGCCACCATCTCTTCTCAGAAAATCTCCTTACGTTCCCATTCACCCCAACAGATCAGATCCTCCAGATTAAATCAATCTCCATCAACCAGCATCCCCCACCTCCCATGTGCCAGCACCGACATCACCATCCCACCAGCCCCCCTGCTTGGACCAGAGACATGACCATCATCTCCTGCCTGTCCAGATCTCCTCCAGTCCCACTCTTTTCTTCTCCCCACATACCCATGGTCCCTCTCCCCCTCTCCAGTTTGGAGGAGGTGTCCCACCACACACTACAGCCACTCAGTCCATCAGCTCCTCACATTCAGGAATTTCACAAGCAAAAAGTTACCATATGAATCGTTATTTAAAAGCTCAGGCCCAGAAAGATTTATAGCAATAAACAGAGGAGAACAGACATTCCCGTGTATGTTTTAAAAAAAGCACTTACCTGCTTCAAAGGGAAAGTGCTGCTACTTGAAGATTTCCTGGCCAGACCTGAGGAGTAAATCAAACAAACACTATTTGCATTTATTCATAATTCCCAGCAGATTGTTGTTCTGGGAGCTCCTGACTTTAGTGGCGTTAATCTGACACGTGCCAGCAGAGGACCATGCTCACTGAAGATGTTCTAAAGACATCAGGAACGGAACAAGACTAAAACACCAAAACCAAACGCTCTTATTGGTAGGCACCAGCCAAATGATCATGTGGATTGAGTAACCTAACCTAGAGGACATCTCTTTTCCTCCTCCATGTGACATGATGCAATGCTGTCAAGCATCATAGATTCAAGTACACACACATTGCCAGCATATCCTTTATAAAAGAATCACAGAATCACAGGCTGGTTTTGGTTGGAAGGAAGCTCATCTACTTTCTATACACATACCTACACATCCAAGGGTCTGTGTAAAGCCATTCCAAAGGAAGCACCTATGCTGCTCACAGGGACCACGTGGCTCAGCTCAAAGGGCAAGTTGCCGCAATGTCCCCATCCAGGACCAGCTTCTCCCCCTGCCTCTATCCTTGGCTTTGCGTTCTGCAATGCCAGAGCTTCCTAGAGAGCAGGGAGCACTGAGCATCCCACCACGCTGCAGCGGGGATGAGCAGCGAGCTGCCTGCCGCTGCCAGCCAGGGAATGAGGCTGGAGCACGCTCCCATCTCATCCTTTATACCGCTTTGTTTATAAGCTGTCAGCCCATTTCGGGAGGCAGCGGCAGCAAGCGGGCACACGCAGGGACTGGAGAAGATGATGGGTGTTAGCAGGAGGCCAAGGACACCTTTTCTAAAGCTTCATTCATAGCAGCAGGCACAGCACAACAGCCCAGCAATTGTTCTCTCCAACGTCACCTTCCCATGGAGGCCACTGACAAAAACCTCCCCTTATGGCAGGCAGGACTCTATTATTTTTCTAAGCATTATTTGGTTTAACCACACTACCCTGCAAACATCTCCAGAGAAATTCCACCACGCACAGACAAGGATTAATCTTTTCCCCCTTCCCAGCTCTTCTGTCTCTCCTTCACTTTTCCTTTCTCTCCTTCTCCCTCTCTCTTCCCTTCTTCTCGCGGCTGGAACAATTTGGCTCTGTTCACCTGCATTCCTGTGGGCCTGCTCCTTTGGCTGCTCCGGGCACAGGGATGCACAAGGTCTGCATTCAGGCAGGGGAGGGCAGGAAAGCGAATCTGATGTACCCAGGGATTGTTGTGCCATCAACTTAATACCTGTGCAGGGAAAACAAAGGCGCTTTAGAGAAGCGACTTCGATGCCGTGACCCTTCCCCCAGCCCAGAGGAACCTGAGAGATAACAAGGGCTGAAAGAAAAGGCACAAACATAATTAAAACTATCCAAGCGATTTCTGGAGGTATTATAGATGATGATAGCCCAGAGAATAATAGTGTTCCTGGTATTATTAACATCCACTGGCACGGAGGGCGAGCAGTTTGTTTGCCTTTTTTAAGCTCTTCGGTGTAATTATTTCGGAATGGGAGGAAAAAGGTCCTTTTTGGAAGGGAAACCAGGATGCAGCCGGAGCTGTGCCCAGGCTCTGCAGAGCTCCCTATGTATGGAGCTGCAGCCATGGGACAGGCATCCCAGCAACATGGCCATCCTGTACCCTTCCTCTGGACCACTCAGACCCGGTGTGCCCGGGAAGCATTGAGGCTTCCCTGTGCCAGCTCAGGAGTTCAAACCCATCTGGCATGGCTTGGTTCTCCGTATTGTGAGCTCAGTGAGTGAAAAGCATGGTTAATTCCTCTTCCATGGCTGGTTTCTTTGTGGCTGTGGTGTCGTGCCTGCTGACACAACTCCAGCTGGGGCAGACACAGGTGGAGCAAAGCTAAACAGGGGCCAGGGATTAATGTTCCAGACAATCCTTTTGTTCACATGAGACAATGTCAGGCTCTCGCCTAATCAAGTCCAGAATCAGGCTATTCATCTCTCTGCCCATAACAAAGTTTTCTTAATCAGGCCGATTAAGTCCCAAACCTGGGCTTGCAGCACAAGAGAGCATCTCCTCCATCCCCACCAGCACATGCTATAGGATGAGATGTCTCTGAGCGCTGCGTAAATGCCAGCCTTCTCCTTCCCTTGGCTTCAGCCACTTTGCCAACCCCACTTCCACCAGTATCACACATTCCATAGGTTTAACTACTCACCTAAAGAAATACCACCTGTTCCTTGGCATTTCTGGCCCATCTACACTCAAGCAAGCCAGGTCCATGTGCTGTGACCAGGCAGACTTCAGCTTTCCCAAGCTGGGAGTTGGACTCAAAGATCTTTCTGGGTCCTTTCCGATTTGAGGTATTCTATGATTCTAATTTGAGGGTTTTCCCATTAGTGCTGCTGATGCTCCACATCACTTTGAGTCTGGATTTGTCAGACCCATGGTGCAAAGCAGCAGGTTGGGGATCCAGCAAGATCAAGCAAAAAAGCTACCCATTGGTAGTTCTGGCTAAGTGACTTGAAGCCCATCAACCACCACCAGTCACAGCAGGAAAATGGTGTCAAGAGCATCACAGCAGTGGAATTTTCCTGAGAAATCGCGGAGATGTTTGCAAAGAGTTTTTCACCCTGGCCTGTTGCTAGATAGAGCCAAATTCCATCCTATTCCTGTTGCATAATACAATTAATAGTAATACAAACTCTGCCATTATGCAAGAAAATCAGCGCATTTTCTGTTCCAGTTTCACCTCGCCATAACCACTGTTTCCTCGCTCTGCACTCACTGTAACCTCATTAAAAATCTATGTTATTTATTTATTTTACATGATAAAACCAGGATATTACTCACTGTGATAACACGGGTTAATTTTCAGTGAAGCCTCTCTTGGCAAACTTTTAATACAATGAATAACACCCCATCAGATCTGAGATAAAAGGCTGTCACACTGTAACCTCATCAGTCTTCGGACCAGTAACACCACCCTTGGAGGCGCTGTAATTATGTTCCACTGATTTTTTTCTTAATTGTTACTCATAAAACCCAAAGCATAAAATTCAATTAGTTCAATGATATTTAGCACAAGCTTTATCAAAAGCCAGAGCCCGCGTCAGGCTGGGAATGGCTGTGTTAAACTCTGCTTCCAGGGCAGCTCTCTGCTCACCCTTGAGTCTGAAATTAGGTGGAGAGCAGTCAGGGTAAGTGTGATTAATAGTCACCCATCCCCTTCTCCTACCCCCAAAGTTGCATTCAGACCAGGTACCCACATCCTTCTATGGAATGGGAGAAACACAGAGGAACCATCCTGGGAGCTGTTAATTTGAGCAATTTCTATTAAAAGCAAAAGAGGACAAAGCTGTTACAACTGGGGGGTGAAAACATAAGATGGGCACAACTTAGATTCACCATTTGACCCACTCATTGCAATGCGGGACTCCAAAACCAAGCCTTTCCTCCAGCATGTGGCTGTTTTTGTCCCAGCAGGGCCCAACACTGCTTCTGGGGCAAACATGAGCAACAGACAAAGCAGTTCCCACTTTCTGAAAGTTCCTGGATTGGCCTCATTGACCTCAGATCACTTCTCCCAGCTCCATATTCTGCCTGTGTAAGTGACCAGAGAAATGGCCACATGATTTGAGGGCGACGGGTTTATGTTAAAATTAGATGAGGCTTCGAATGACCTATCCCATGAATTTATTTTGGAGGTTTACCTTTTTCTTTTGGTGTACCTAAGAAAGCAACGCAGTAAAAACCTCTGCAAGAGATGGCATGAAGCATGCTATTAAACCAGGGAAGCCTTCGCGAGGTGTCAGAGCCATGATAAGTCCTGTTTAAACTTTACCCAGAGCTAAACACCCAGTGTCAACACGAGCTGCTGCCCAAGCTCTCTGATCAGGCCAGGCAAACATCCAATCAGGGGTATAAATCAAAGCCGAGACACATCCAAGTGAGACTGAAGTGTTTAACTCTACAATTCCCATCTGACCAAAACTTTCCCAGCAGGTTACCCACAGCCAGGTCTCTCCCCAGACATTTATTTATATAAGAAACCTTTCTGTAGGCATGATTCTTGTATTTATTTTCCCCTGGTAGGCACAGACACAAAGCAAATGCTCTGCAGGGTACACGGTGTACCAGCCCCGCTGCATCCGCGGGGCCGGCTGGTAGATGCTGTATTTGCTTTTCCTCCCACCCCATCTTCCCACCACCAACCCTGCTGGCCCTGGGAATCGGCCCAAAATTCCAGCTAACAGGAGGGAAAACCCACGTTCCCGCTCTCAAGTGGGAAAGGAGAGCAAGGGTCTCATGTTAGCTATGGGGGCATCAGTCACAGCCCACCTTTACCTACAAGACCAGACATCAAATGCCAAGGATGACACCACCACATATATTATAGAATGGTTTGGGTTAGAAGGGACCTTAAAGCTCATCCAGTTCCAACCTCCTGCCATGGGCAGGGACACCTTCCACTAGACCAGGTTGCCCCAAGCCCCATCCAACCTGCCTTTGGGAGCCAGTGGCTGCAGCAGTCGCCAAGTGTTTGCTTCCAGGAATGGATTTGCTGTTTTCCCTGCCCATTCT
Source organism: Strigops habroptila (assembly GCF_004027225.2). Classification (NCBI taxonomy): domain Eukaryota; kingdom Metazoa; phylum Chordata; class Aves; order Psittaciformes; family Psittacidae; genus Strigops; species Strigops habroptila. The sequence goes on from NC_044290.2 coordinate 11,240,791, forward strand.
AGTGCTGGAGGACAGGGGGGACCCACTTCCACAGCCCCCCATCCCCACTGCCCTGTTTCAGTGCATGCCCACATGTCAGCATTCATAGCCCTTAACACATGAATGTATTCCGGGCTGGCAGTCTGTCTGCTGGGATCACTAAGCTTTGGATTAGGCCTCCAAGTGATGTAACTCATAATTAGAAACCCATGTCAATATTCTGAGGTACTTTTTTATCCAGATTGGGCAAAAGAAAGGTTAAAAACACCATCTGTCATGGTAATTCCTTTTCATATTTCTCTGTCCTTCCCCTCGTTAGAGGGGGGTGGGGAAAGGAGAATGTTCACTTGAAGCTTGCAACATGTTTTATTAATTGATGGCAAATAATCCCAAGATAAAGTGCACAATAAATTTTTTAATGAGAACATATGGTGGGGAAAATTGATAGGGCTGAGCCTTTGAAGATTTCCTTGTGAGCCACAGTTACAAGAGGAGCAGGGAAAGACTTGCACAGGGCAGCCCGAATACTCCACAAAGGGAGGCTACAGCATGGGGAGGGAATCCCTGCCATCACCACCCAGGGACCAAGCGCTCCAGCTAGACATTTACAAAGGCATAGAGGGACATGAAAAGGGAGAATGGCTTTAAACTGCCAGAGGGGAGATTGAGATGAGATCTTAGGAAGAAATTCTTCTGATTTAGGAGCACATGACCCCTGCTGATTTTTGGAGGGCTTGTGCTCACTTCAGCAACTCCAAATATCCCATTTTAACACACATCCATAAAGTTACACCCTCCAAATCGAACATACCCTGGCCCTTAACCCACCACTCCCAGAAGAACTTGAGGAAACAGATGAGTCTTGGAGGGGATGATGAGAACCGGCTTATGTAGACAAGTGCTGCCCATCACCCATCAGTGTGATTTGGTGCTCATGAACTGGTTCTACATCAGCAAAGCCTGGCCTGGCAGTGTCTGTCTGCCTGGGATAACACCTTCAGAAGACACGAGATTCACTGCACAGGTTTGGAGAGGGAATTTTGCCTTGTACCCCACAGCAAGACACAGCTCTGGGTGATGCAACACACTGAGCATCACCCCAATCCCCATGGAGTGATGCAGATGCACAAATAGCCCCAAGGATCTGGGCTCAGGCTGGTTCTGGAACCTGTGTAAAGCAAGAAGTATCCCCAAACTTAATCAAAAAGTCACTTTAAAATACAATTAAATCCCTCATTAAAGTAAAGAAATAAAAAAATGAAAAGGCCATCTGGCTTTCACACCAATCCTGTTCACTCAGAAAAGTGCCTCTCCTCCACCAAAATCCAGCTTTTAGGTAAAAAAACCCCACAGGATTCATGGGATCCTGGGAGCTGGAGCTTTAAAGAAAATCTCCTTGGAGTGGAGCTCCCAGTGCTTTTCCAGCCTGTCGATATTTCTTGGCCCTGTTCAATTCAGTCATGAGACCTGTTCAGTGCACCTCAGGTCAGGAGCTGGAAGTGCCAATTTGCATCTGTAACCCATTAACCACAGGCAGATACGGATATTGAAAGAACTTTGATTTAAAAACATATAGCCCAAAAATAAGATGCTTTGCACCTGGACTTCACAGCTTTTTGCCATTCATTTGGGACTCATGCCTAAGACTTTAAAGACCCTGATGAGATGGACAAACAGTTCTGCACCAGGAACACACTGGAGGCTTATAAATATAGCTATTTTTCAATAGCATGCAATATAAACTGCTTCCAATTCCAAGCAACCAGCCCTACAGCCCTTCAGGGGAGTGGGAAAAACAGCTCTTTTGAAGATAGGACCCCAAAACATCCATCGTTCTGCACCGGCACTGGGTGCTCCTGCAAGCTCCTGTCCTGAGCAGTGCAGGAGCATCCAAAGCTTCCCAGCCCTCATTGATCCCTGTGGCCAAGCCAGCAGGATTCCTCTCATTCTTGACGTGGACTTTAACCACTCAAACCAAACACAGGAGCAGAGCTGAGGGCAGCACGGGCAGGCAGCAGCAGTGCCCGGGCAGCACGGGCAGGCTCAGCTGACCCCGCCAGCTTTCCCATGCTTCCCGTGATCCCTATTTATCAGTGTTGTGATAAGAGATGACAAGGACTTGCCAAAGGTGCCTCTCTGGCCTTGTGGGGTGGCCCTGGGGAAACTTTGCCTTCCTATGGGGGGGTCCATCCTTGACGCATCAGCCGGATCCAGGGCAGCTCTGAGACACGACACACGGGAACACCTCAGTGCCATCCTTGGGAAGAAAATAACCCAAAACAGCTCCAGAGCCAGAGCCCTCATCGCCCAACCCTCCAGCACCAACTCCTGCTAAGCAGCCCCAGGGCAGAGAAAAGGTCTCCCCAAAATAAGGTGGTGAACAGCAGTAATAGGAGGGGAAACAGCAAACAGGAGTTAGTTGGACACTAAAACAGGCTCAGGATGCCTTCGGGATGCCTGCAGAGCACCCGAACACCAGCACTGGCACCAGCTTTAGGGAATGGATTTCAGAGAGGCCAAGGTCACAGAATCATGGAATGGTTTGGGTTGGAACTTCTTCCTAATATCTCTTTGCAATCTCCCCTCTGTCAGTTTAAAGCCATTCCCCCTTATCCTGTCACCACGTGTCCTTGTCAAAAGGAAACATATAACATCCACTGTTGTTCACACATCTACTTCCAATATCCCACTCTTTATCCCTATCCATTAAAGTCGTGGGACACAGACAGGATAGGGAGGAAAGAAAAAAAGATTTTTCTTTTTTCCTTTTGCAACTCCTAAAATTAACATATACAGAAAACAAAGGTAAGAAACTGCATTAAAACATTTACAACATTTATCTTGAAGCACCACTGGAGCAAAAGATAGACTGAATGGAGGGTTTGCTGATAGCTCTTGAAATCTGGCCAGTTCCATCAACACAGTAAAGGCAACATGCAAGTGTGTGTGTATATATATATAATTTCTAACATATATATGTATTTTTTCCCACAGAATTTTGGACTAAGTGGGAAGTTGGGCCAGGAATCCTATGAGAAGAGAAGAGGATTTCCCAGGAGATTTCCATCACTTCCTCCCTACACTCAGGCCGGAAAGCTGGTGCTGTGAGAATTGTCCTTCCCTGGGTATTTTGGCCTATCCTCTTCCAGGGCTGGACAACCCAGGAGCAAACTGACGGGAAACATCAAATTATCTCTGGTTTTTTAATTAAAATAATAATAATTATGTAAAAATCATTCAGGATTTGGATAGGCCCAGATTTCCCTATTTTTTAAATTGGGCTCAAGACACTTTTCCTTACTGGCTGGCGTATCAAAGAAGGAATCATAAATCTTGCCTAATTTTAAGGAAGCGGGGCTCTGTAAAGCAAATGGAAATGCAACATGCAGCCCTGTCACACTCAGTTACTGTCCCCATCAGCAGCCTGTCCAGAGGGAGCCCCAGGAGGCCAACAATTTGCCCCATGCCAAAGAGAAATGAATTTGGGACTTCAGAACTTGAGGCAGGGTAGGAAATATGACGGATTCAATTCTCTGCACACCTACAATAACGGAGACCTTTCTCTTCACAGCCACAGAAACCTGCAGAAAATGCTTTGCCCTTCCTTACAGTATCCATAAGTCCTTTTTTCTGTCTAGACTGGATGGCAGGTCCTTGGGAATCTCACTGCATGGTTATATGCATGAAGCAGTATGGGAAACAGTGCCAAAACATTCCGGTTTCTACAGAGACAGAAAACAAGGATGAGGAACCAGCTGAAACTGAAAACAAGGCGGTTGGATGTCCCTCACTTCCAAACACCCAGCACTACCACATAAATAACTATCCAACCTTGCACCATGGACAAGGTTCCCCTAGATTTATTGTCTTTACCACTAGTTTTGCTCTGCTCTGACCAAATGCCTAACTCATTTCTTTACTTGTTTGAACATCACTGTTCTCAAGCAGACACCAAATTCAGCCCCAGAGCTCCATCACTACCCAACACTCACTTAGGGATTGTCTCTGTATAAGTCCTTCCAATTAAGAAAATACAATCTATGGGGAATAAGCCAAAAAAGGATCTCAGGACCTGGACTGAGGCTTTTTCCAGCTTCAAAACCTGGAGGTCTCACCTTTGTGAGGAAAAAGCAGTGCACACACCCAGCTCAGCACACAAACCAGCCCTGTGCTCTCTGCAGCCATAACTCATCCATGTTTCAGACAGTGATTAGCACTGTGTGTTCCCCCCCCATCCCTTCCCGCACCCAAGGAGGTCTCTGGTCAGAGTTTAGAGTGAATTTCAGACGTTCACATCCCCTCTCCAGATGTGCCGGGTTAAGCGGCCGGGAGTGGAATCTGACTCCGGAGGAAGGGATTTAAGCCATGATTTAGCAGTTTACCTCCAACGTTTGTCCTGCATTTTTTACGGAGCGGTTCGAAGTCAAGCTGAGAAGTTTCTCAAGCCCTGGTCCAAGGCGTTGGGGCCGCAGCACCGGTGCCAGCCCTCGCCCTGTACCTCCCCATAGATTCTAGGAACTTCACCCGAGCAAGGCAGGAATTTTTGTGCAACCTCCCTACCTCACCCTGTGCTTTTTGGCCAGGGCTGCGTAACACCGTTTGGCCTGTCCTGGCAGCCAAGTGCCAAGGTATATATGTACGTACCCATCCAAATGAATGGAGCTGCTGAATTAAGTGTTGGAGCAAAACCCCGCAGGACAATAAAATCCATTGATGGTGGAGCGGAGTCCAAGTCTCCGTTGCTCCGAGCCAGAGCTCCCACAGCAGAGCCCTCTTGGTCTGAGCCACCTCTGCTGTGGGATGGTCACCAGGCTGGATTCCTCCTGGGGGAAAGCCACTTCTCTCTGGAAACAAGATGGGCAGACCTCTCCTGCCAGCCCACTGCGGGTTTAGGTCTTTTGGGGCACCTACTACCTAGCTGGGAGCCCTCTCAAAAGCTGTCCAACCCCATGATCATTGAAAGAGGGAATCCACACACAGACATTGTCCTCCTGGTCACTAAATCCACATAAATTGAGACTAGGTATGGTTGAGCATGCATTGGTCTAAGCCAGGTCCATGCCCTGAAAGCCTGTGTGATTCAAAGCAGCGGTGGCTGCATGTCCCTTTGCTTTCCAACGCTTTCTCTTTGCCATGCAAAACGAAGAGCAAAAGCAGCTCCCAGCTGCCACACTGAGTTTGGGAGGGAGAAATCTCCCTGCGACTCATAAATGGAACAAATCCGACACGGACACCCATTGACAAGTCATGAATACTAAAAAAACCCTAGGATGTCAATTTTACAGTTGCTCTCTGGCTCTTTTCTGACCATAACCACACTTCAAACACTAGTTTATGATGCAAACAGCCAGAAACCTACTGCTGGAACCTTGTGGAATGAACTACCCACTTCGCATAGATAGCAACAGCCCAGGTAGACACATGCAAGCCAGCTCGCTTGAAGGCTGAGCCAGGACAAGATGACTTGCTTGGCTCTGGGATGCAAACCACAGCTCTGAGCCATTGATGCTGCCCATCTGCATGTGAAAAAGCAAACATATAAATAAAAATTATGGTGAATGGCAGAAAACGAAGCTGAGGAACGTTCTCTCTGGCTTGGCTTCTCCTTAGCCCTGGCAGCAGGGCTGTGCCACAGCCAACGCTTGGCTAGAGCCAGCCTCAAACCACTCGCCCACCTCTGTGCCTCGGCACACAGGCTGGGCTGCAAACCTTCTCCCACCCACTGTGGGTGTTGGAACAAGGGAGAGGCTGTGAGCTTGGAGCTTTGAAAAACTGTTAGTAAAATGCCAACTGGTTGGTCAGGGCTCCTTTTCCTTAAAAAAATTGGTTTGGGATGACACAAACCCTCCTGTATTGCAAAAGCTCATCCACCACGGGGCGGATTTGGAAACGGTGGAGTTGGCTTTCTGCAGAGGATGGATCCATGAGCTGCCTGAGTTTGGGGTTAGGATGGAGGTCAGAGAACTCGCATGGCTGCCTCTGGGATGGACCTGCTTCGTGACATCAAGAGCTCACTTCAGGTCTCTCCCATGTAACTTGTTCCTGCCATTGAAGGCAGGGGAGATCCCTGCTCGATGGCTGCATCATTGCCACCAAACTGGTTCCTGGGGTTGTTAGCAGTGACATCCCAGAGCACACAGGGAGTCTCAAATGCAGCAAATGGGTCAGGCAGATGCTCTCCAGCAGTTCTCAAACACACAACACCCTCGCTCTGTTTTCTGGATGTTAAAAATCCCACAGCCAGCCAAGCAGTGTACAGGGTACCCAACCTGAGAGCTGCCCCACAACAAAATGCAACCTCAGCCTCTCTTATTTTTGCTCCTTTTTCTAATAGTCATGCAGTTTTCCTCTGTGTGTCCCTGGATCTGTCATTCTGACAGCATCAAAGTTATTTAGATAAACTGACCCTTTGGCCAGCTTTTTGGGAATTGATGGAGCTCCTAAAGGATGGACCTCTGTGATAGAAGATGGTCAGGGAGAGGAAGGGATGCCTAGGGATGTGGTGACTGAGAAAGGACTGTCCTGTGGACATGCATCACGTAGATCCATTGGGCATAAGAAAATTTACCCACAGAAAGCTTGGAAAACCTTTCACCCGTTCACCCTAACAGAGTTAGAGTTTCTCCTCCCTTCGCCCCACCTCTGGAACAAGATTTATTGATAGGAACAATTTAAATCTAGCCCTCTTGATGTGCAGTAGCTGCACACGAGCACTGGAGCGCAGTCCCATGCTGTACTCAGCACTCGGCTCACCCAAAAAGCCAAGCCATAACTTCTTACACTTGCTGTTTACCACATTCCCCACAGCCTGTGCTGATGCCTCTGCAAAGGCTGGGACTCTCCATCCAGCAGAACACGTAAAAATGGCCATATAAACCAACAAGGTCACACCGAGATCCACCAGTCCCTATAGTTTTCTCTACCATAAACAAACCCCATGCTGCAAGCAAACCCTACCGATCACCCTGCAGTTACCAGCAGGTCTCATTAACGCACTTCACCCTCCTGCAGATCATAATTTAAAACAACAAAGAGACAGGCAGGTGGCACACCCTTAAACAGAGAGGTTTTCAAACGGGTTAAACGCTGGCCTGGAGCCAGACCGCAGCTCTGAAAGCTTAGCGCAGGAGGAAGGGACTTAGGATCTGAACTCCCAATTTCACAACTACCCCCATGTATGCACCAGGACCAGCCCAGACCCCCACACTGAGGAGGCTGAAGCCAGATCTCGATCTGAATTTGGTGGCTTGGGCTAGTTTCAAGAATCACAAATTACCTCTACTTATTATTATTATTAATAATAAAGTGTTATTTTATGCCGCAGCTTTGAGGTTCATTGTGATACGCAGAGAAGCGGTTAGACCAGGGGCGAAACACGCCGCTGGCAGGAGCAGTGGGATTTGCATTGTCTTCAGCAGCTCCCAGCACTGGAGCCGAACTCTGCCTGAACCTCGGAATGGGAACACACCACGTGCAGGTCTCGGCACCGCCTGAGCTCCACACCAGCCCCCAGCCTGAGGAATTCACCTCGAATTCCCACAGGATTCAGCCTCCAGAACCTTCACCATGAGCACCACCAGCCAGGCTCATCCCCTGCAGTGACCACAAGCACAGGGCTGGCTCATAGAATCAGAGAATCACAGAATGGTTTGGGTTGGAGGGGTCTTAAAGATCATCTAGTTCCAACCCCTTGCCATGGGCAGGGACACCTTCCTCTAGTTTGTAAGAAGTAAAAGAAGGACAAAACTTTTAGTAAAGAAGAAAAGAACCACCAATTTTTAGTTAAAGAAGGATCAAATTGTAAAATAAAAATGTTACTTCAACCTACAAAAGGAGGGAGAGTGGGAGCCTGGAGAGGAGCCATCGGAGCATCCCTTTCTACACTGGCTTCCAACAGATGTCCAAGAGCTCAGCCTCAGCTGCTGAGCATCTTCACATTGCACCAGCAAACCCCTCCATGTTCCCTAGGAAAGCACCAGGACAAGCAGCATTTCTGCTGATGCCAACTGCTCCTCCAGCTCCCAGAACCTCGGTGGGCATTTGTCCATTTAAATCCTTGTCTTCAGCCAATGGTACCAAACTCTGAGCAGCCCTCACTGCAAATGCTCAATGTCTTCAGATTCAAGGAGTGGGTAATTACTATTGAAAGGTGTGATTGCAGCCAAGCTGCTGGCTAATCAGCTACTGATTTTACTCTAATGTCTTAGGTCATTCAGAAATATAATCTGGAGGTGGTGGGAGGGATGGGGAGCACTAACTGGAATTACTGTGGAAATGCAGTATCCCCTTCCACATCTAAACATTGCACAATTACAGCAGTGACTCGGTTACCTCCTTATTCATCAGGCCAAGTTCCAAGCTAAGGAATGTGGATGGATTTCTTCCTCCAGCCCCTTCTGCACCATGTCAATGTGGCTCACCCAGGCACAAGTAAAGAGGAGGAGGATGCACAATGGTTTGGAGATTTCTTTATCACAGATTACTGACCCTGTGGATGTTATAAGGCCATTCAAGTGATGGATTACTGTGACTACTTTGGGCCTAGATATTCCACAAAACAGTTTCTTTAAAATGCTGCACAAACCAAACCCCATACTTCATGTATAGGCTACTTTATAAGTGCACTATCTTGTAGATGAGCTATATTAACAGCCAGGCTCCTGTTTTGATGCACTGAAGACCACAAGGAACTGTTTGATTGATTTGGCCTCAGCGAAATACCAGTGGCTTATTGAAACTCTGAGCCCCAAGATCGCTGTAGCCAGGACCTCAGCAGAGTAGGTGGCTCTCAAAAATGACCACTGCACAGTTGAAACCTACCACTGCATCCCTCCAGTCCTCCTTATCCCTGACAACATCTCCCCACTAAACAAGCCACCCTGTGGCACAGCAAGGGCAGGGTCAATTAGCAAAGCACTGTAAATCCCCTTGGCCAAGCTCTTTGTTTGCATGCCAGAAAAACACAGTGGAAAGCTGATACTGTGCTGAGAATTTCATCCTCTCCTTGCTGCAGAGCTGAGAGCCCATCACCAGCCATGGGGTGCTGGGTCAGAAAACACTCCCCAAGCCACAGCCATAGGGTGTTGTCTCACCTTGTGCAAAGGAGATTAGAAACCAGGATCTTACACTACAAACAATGGTGCTTTCCTTTAAGATTTCAGCAGATCCATTTCTTTCCCTCCCCTTTTTAATTCATTGATACAATCCCTTTGCTCCTTTTTCAACCCATGAGGGTTTCCACAACTTCCCCCTCCTGCTGTAAAGGGAAAGGTGGCGCTGGGATGCCAGCACATGGGAAAAGGACACTGACCTGCCCCCTCCTCATATGGGAATCACCTTCAGCGAGCCAGCATCCAGCACGATGGCTGTTTGTTTTGGATGCAAAGCCTGGAGCATTGGGGTAGATGTTAGCCAAGCTGACCTCTCCTGTTTTCTGAGCCAATGCTCTTAGATCAGGCAAGTCAGGCAAAGATGTTGAGAATTAATCAGCATCTGGGGCTGCTTGATTGGGAAAATGTGGTGGGAGCAAAGAGCCCCATTTTCTCAGCTGAAGCAAGGACCCCTAATGCTCTGCTGAAGAGCCTTCCTGGGGCCATCATGAACTGCTGCAGAGGAAAGCTCCTATAAAACATGGAAGAGTCGCAGCCTCACGAGAGTCAGCTGAAAGCGCTCAGCATCCTCCAAGGTGAAGCTCCAAGTGGTGATTGCAGGGAGGGAAGCACCGATCCCCTCAGGAAAGCTTTACCTGGGGGTCACAGCACAAGCCTGTTAGCCCAATCCACCACATTCCCCTAAAACAGTCCAATAATGCCTGATATTTGCCTTAAGACCCTTACAGGCAGAGAGGTCTCCTCTCACACATGGACACACTCCACAGTCACCCTGTTTTACTCCTGCCTTTTTCTTTCACAAATGCTGCCAGACCAGTAATTCTGGATTTGATTTTCTTCAGGGGTTTTCTTTTTGTTTCCCTTATCCCAAAATACATCCCTCCTACCTCAGTAATCCAGAAAATACGTGGGTATTATCTGTGCAGTTTCAGGTCATTTTGGGGACCTTGGATTTGTCACCTTCTCAGCGACAGTCTCTTTCTCAGACTGTCTCAAAGAAACAGACCTCTTGGTCTGGACATCAAACCTGGACCCTTAGCCCCAAAAGAGAAAGGATCTGATTCTTTGAGCCAACTTGGGACAAATTATAAGGTGACAGACCAGCAAATAACTAAATAAAAAGCCCATGAAGAGTTCTATGGGCAGCAGAATACAGGAGCCTGCCTTCCTACAGACAGTCCTCAGCATCTATGTATTCTCTGAGGTCTAGTATAGGTTGAAGCTCACATGCTGCTGTTCTTTTTCTCAGCACTGTTTTACTACATCTTCACAAATGATCATAAAACCCTGATCTTCTTCCACATTGTTTTTGTCACATTTGGCTGAAACTGGAGCAGGAGTTCAAAAGGAGGATGCAGGGCACTGATGAGGGAGGAGGAGATGCACATCTCCATACTGGTACTCTGCTTGGTTTGAGTTCAGGCACACAAAAGGGACGCTGAGAAGCCTCACTAATAAGAGATTGAAAACAAAACCCCTCAAGTGTTTTACAAAGAGCAAAAATTCCCCACTCCAGACCCCAGGGCCAATGGCATGGGGATGGTCTCATCCCAGGACTGGCAGAGCAGCGCTACCCCAGACAGACCTGATCCAAAATCCTCCTTTGTTTCTCCTTTCGGCTCTTTGAGTTTTCTTTGCCCTTTTTTTCTTCCTCTTTCTTTTTCTTTTTCTCTTGGGTTTTTTTCTCTCCCTCTAAGGTAACAATACCTCCTTTCAGGCACTGCCAAAGCCCTACTCAAGCCCACTCAGATAAGAGCTGGCAGGAAAGGTAACTGCCATCAATATTTTGGTGAATGTTAACTACCTGAGGACAGACTGGGTGGGGGATCACAACAGGCGGTTGCGAGCACCTGGGCTATGTTTAAAAACACCACATTAAAAGTCATCTCTCTCCCTGGATCCCCCTGAATTCCCAAGTAAAGTCTCTCCAGCGTTAGTGGCTGCATAAGACAGCACTTAACCAAGTCGGGACTAAGTCGAGCGTCGTGCTCCACATGAAGGTACGTTTTCATGATGCTTCTCTTGCGACTGCTTCATTTACTCCCCTAAAATACTATTAACTTCAACCAGAGTTTATTTTGGATACGTGCGAATAGAATTTGCTGCCCTGAATTCTCCAGTGCAGGTTTTTGGAGTTAAATGTTGAAAGGAAAGAGAATTGGGGATGTCTTTTTTCTCTGGGGTTTCCCATAGAGCTGCGGGGCAGCGGCGCTTTGTCTGCTGCTTCTGACGGCAGCACCTGTTTTCATCCTCTGCTTCAAAGGCAGAAATCGCTTTGTGTGTTATGAGTAGGAACCCGGGATTACGATAAAGAGCGGTTTCAGACTGACAGCAAATTCAACTGCAAGCCAAGGTATATATATATATACACCATTTAGGAGACGTATTTATAATAGGCTGTTTCCTAAACCCAGAAAATATAATGGTATTCTGTCATGGAGTTTGAGACTTGCCGTGTTATTATTAAGACACAGCAAACATTTTGAGCTAAAAAAGCAGGAGCCGGTTGGTGTTATTCTCAGAATAAACTTTTCCCACTTAGCAGCAGGATGAGGTTTTTTTCTCATGTTCATGCAAAAAAAGGATCATTTTTGCCAAGCTAAATGGCCAGTGAATATTCCTAATCTGTCCCAGCTAGGAGAGGCAGGTAGACAGAGAGATGCAGAAACCCCAGCACTCCCTGCCCTCCCGATGTCTGTTTTTCTATCATACTCTGCTTTGCTATGTTAATTTTAACACGATTTGCTACTTTCCTTTTCACTGTAAGCAAACTGCTCCTGCGACAGCCCTTCCTTCTCTTTTGGTACAGAAAGACAGCAAATGAAAATAGAAGGAAAATGGAATAAATGATAAGGCCCTGCAAAGTTTCATTGTTGAATTAAAAAAAGAGCAATTCTGTTTGTGGAGTAAATAGGAATTTAAAGAAGAATTAAACCAGCTCCTCTGATGGGCTGTCCTGCCCGTTGGAGGCTCGGGATGGTCCATAAACAGTGTCCCACACTCAGCAGCATCCTTGGGAAACGCTCAGTGCTCATTGCCAGTCACATCCTGCCCTGAATTCATGGACACAGCCACATCCAACAGGAAAGAGACTAGGGCAAAAAAATGCCCAAATTTAAGCAGAGTGGACCCAGACCATAGTGATTTCAGCATCCCCTGTGGTTGGTGCCCATCGGGTGTGCGAGGGGACTCACACAGAGCCTGATACAGAGGCGAGGGCAGAGGGTGGCCCCAAGCACAGCCCTCGCCTTCCCCACCTAAATGCAACGCAAAACGTGAACAACTTTGTGTCTAAATTCTTAGACACGTCTTAAGATTTATGCTCTCTGTAAAATAAAATATTTATATAGCGCTCAAGCACATAGCTCTGAGCTTGGCATAAACGAGGAACAGCAAGACACAGATAGACACATTCTCGGTATCGGAGCGCATGCATACGTGAGGTTGTCTTTCGATATATATATAAAAAACTAAAACAAATCCCTGTTTATTACTCAGTAGAGAAAACTGCAGGGTTTTTTACATAAATAATCCCAGTGTAAATAAACTCCCCACCCTGAGCAAACTAAAAGTGATCCCATAGCAGATTTCTCTCTTTTTCAAATAAATCATCGTTCCACCCGAACATGGACCTGGCAGCTAGAATTTCCAAATCACTCCGGAGCAGCGGTGGGATGGGAGCTGGAAACAACCTAAACAAACAGTTTTACAAGTTCCAGAAGCCGAATGCTCCCCCCACTACACCCCACATCCCCCATGCTTCCCTTTTCTCTTTTTCATTTTAATTTCTTATTTTAATTTGAAGAGCAGGAGGGGTGGGCGCTGCCGCGGTCGCTGGCCCATAGGAAATCAGTGACCCAGGGACATCTGCAAGCCATTAGGACATAGACTTCAGGTAGCTCCCAGAAACACGTGCTGTCCACATTACACCCTCCAAGGATATTTCCACAACTTTACTTCTCCAAATAAACAGTCGGGCTCTCCCTGCATTAGCAAGGAGCTGCACAAACAGGTACAGAGAATGGCAGTTTTATTCCCCTTTCCAATTCTGATGGATTTCTTGTAAGCTGTTGCTGGGCTGTGTAATTTGAACTATCGCTTGGAAAACATAATAGGGCCTGTTTAAAATTAGGGCCATTTATTTATCTGTATGTGACTATGAAACATCAGGTATGATTTGCACAGTTCGCTTCCACGCTACGCCCAAAACTGCCGCTTACAGAAACTGCATGGAACAACTAGAAATAAAACTAGAAAAAATACATGTATTAACTAGAATCCACCACGGTTTATAATTGGAATGCCTTTTTCTTTTAATTTATAAGCAGGTTTTATGCCTTCTAAAGCAACACTGCTTCTCTTTAATCTCACTACACTTTGTGGTGCCACACGTGCCCCTGCACGAGCACGGTGCTGCAGCGAATGCTGGCAGCGATGCCCTTGTCCATGTATAAGGAACACTGGAATAAAATAGGTAGAAGATGACGCTGACCACTTGTTGCCAGCACTTGCTTTAGGGCATTTTTCCTTTTTCTGTAGAGCTCAGTATTGTTATGAATGAAAACTACGTCTTTTGTCCTCATTACCGGAGCTTTATGTTTAGCTTTGATCAGTTTACCCTGAGTGATTCGAACCAGATTGATTTATCTTAGCATCTGACGGAGAATTGCCTCCAGCTCCGGCTGCCACCCGCTCCAAGGGGATGGCCAGGGGATGCTGTGGCTGCAAACAGGGAAAATCCAAGAGCCGAGCAACAGACAGTGTGGATCAGACCAAAAGCATTCAAGCAAGTTAAACGTGCAGCTTGGGGGGGAGAAAAATTAGAATTAATAACACTAATTCTCCTCTTTTTCTCCTAGGAGAAAAAACCCAGCACTTTGGGGAGGGCATTTCCATTCCGCTTTAACGGAGCGGGATAAACTTTCCATTTTACCCAAGTTTGCAGAGCTTCGAGCCAAACGCTGAGAGCAAATAAAGAAATAAATATAAATAACCCCCCAAAAAAGCTTGTATGGCTTTGATCTCCAGAAAAAGAGCATTTGTTAAGTACAAGCCTTGTGCGCGGTGGTTTCCAGCTGTGGCAGAAAGAGCAGAGAAGGACGGTGAGGTTCTCTTCCTATGGTGGAGCCTGCGCCCGAGCCAGGCAGTGTTAAAGCTCCTCTGGCGCTGTGCAGCGCAGAGCTCCGGCTCCAAAACGTGAGTGGGAATAAATCTCTCACTGGATTTTCCCGTGGGGGAGCAGCTCAGCAAACTGGGGAGCTGCCCATCAGCACCGGTATTTCTCAGCAAAGTTTAAAATCCCTGATTTTGCCTTCTGCTTTTCTCATTTTTTTAGCATTTTCTATTTTTCCAGGGGGAAAAAGCCCTTCTCCAATCCAAAGGACCCCAATGCCTTTACCACCGTCCTCAAGACTCAGCCTAATCCAAATCACCCCCAGCAGGACCTGGCCCCCAGCACCTCCATGTTCCCAGGACTATTTTGTAAGTGGTAAATCACAACGCTGTTTAAAGTGATGCTGTTTCACCAGCTGCAGTGAGTGCGCAGTGATTTAATAGGTAAAACAGACAGACGTGGTCAAATTAACGCTGCCACCCAGCTCAGCCCCTGTAAATAACCAGCATCATTTTACTGCAGCACGGAGATCATTCTCCTGAAATTCTGCATTTCTTTCACTTTATTCTGCACAGCGAGTCCATCACGAGGGTGGGTTTAGGCTTGAATTAAAGCACCATAAAAGCAAATCTCTTCTAGGCACTTGCCTCAGAGTTTTCAGGCTCCCTGTTACCTTACACAGCGAAAAAGCGGGGAAAAACCACCCGTCCTCCAGCTTTCTCACCCACTCCCAGGCCGGCACTTGCCAAGCTTAAATCAACACACCGTGTTGTCTCCAGCTCAAGCTGTGGCCGCTGTGGAGGGTGGTGTATGATCACGACAGGGCAGAGAAATAGATTCTTTTTAATCAACACAGTGATGTAACTACACGAAATTAAGGAATTCTTAGCTAAAATTATAGAACAAATGATAATTCTGCCCCCAGTACATCATCAATCAGCTACCGCTCTTTCTCTCTTTTTTATCTTAACTGTACAACGACCTTCCGATAAGGACATGTTGGAATGTGAAGGCTCTTGAAAAATAAATACATATAGTACAGCAAGGGACAGCAGCACTGCTCTGCACTAGGCAGAGTCTGCAAACCCTGCCAGGGCAGATGTGTCCAACAGCGCCAGTCACCTCCAGACCGGCTCAAATCCACTGCGGTATCACAGGCCACTTCTGAATCACGGAATCACAGACTGGTTTGGGTTGGAAGGGACCTTAAATATCATCCAGTTCCAATCCCCTGCCACGGGCAGAGACACCTTCCACTAGAGCAGGAAGTGGCTCGACACTGACCTCATGTCCCAGGGACTGTGGTCCCGCAGCCCTTGGGCAGATCACCCTGTAAACCAAAGCAGAAGCTTCTGCATCAGCAAATCTTCTGAGATAAGAAAGAAATAGGAATTGCAGTAACATCTAAATTGGGAAGATGTAACATCCCTGCCCTGGAGACCCGACCACAACTGAAAAAAGGTGATGGAGAAGCATTAGCTATAACACTAACACTGTGCACTACATGTAAACGTGTTCAGTGGTGACAACAGGGACGCCTGATTCTTCCCCGCTCACAGCCCTGGTTCCTTAAACCCGGAGTGTGCCACAGCTGCTGGGATTATTGGTTTTTTAAACCAATATTTTTAATAATTGGTTATTAAAAATCCCCCTTTTTAATAAAATGTTAGTGTTTAGGAGGGAGTGATTTTATAGGAGGCAGCACTAGTTACCCAGCAATTAACTGCACTGCACCACCCCTGGGACTTGCCCGAGGAAAGCCACCATCCAAAAACAGACAGTCCCAGATAAATTCAGAGGCACAATCGCATCTGGCATTTTTATTTTGTGCCATTGATCAATGATCGATATAGTTTTGATATCAAAATTAGGGGATCTGGTGTGGGAAAGCCTTTGGTTTTTTTAGAGGATCCCACTATAACCCAAATCTTGCCATTTCACCCCGTTTGGCGCTGCGGCAAATGCCAGCAGGGAGAGCATTCCGATAGATGGGGAGGCAGCATTCCAATGGATGGGGAGGCAGCATCCGCATCTCCTCAGGGTTCCCACTGACCGGGGGAGACCAATCCATGCTGGAATGAGGTCAGAGGGATGCGGTGGCATCACAGCCTCCCTGGTGATGCCATCACCCATCTAACAGCCACCCCTCAGCTGAGGAGGAGAGGCACACTGGCTTTAGGAAGGTGCAAACTGAATCCAGATCAATGGGAGACCTGGATCAGCCTCCCAGCTCCCACAAAACATCACTATAACGCAATTTATTCCAGCACAACAGACCTGATGCACATCAGCCTCCTATTTGTAAGGTTTGAGGGAAAAACCTCCCCAAATACCAACCCAGGTGCTGCTCCCTTTGCTCCGAAAACTCCTTCCCCCTCTGCTCAGACACTTGCAAAGATTGTTTCCTAAAATGCAGTGATTTGATTTAACACAAGGCAGGAAAAAGCATCAAACAAAGGCTGCAATCCACACAGTTCTCGCTCCAAACCTTTCCTGAGATCCGAGTTTGCCTCTGGTAATAAGACAATGTTAATTCTTTCAAAAGAAAAGAAAACTTCCAGCCTGATGTAAAGGCAGCGGCAGCTTCTCACTGTAAAGGGAAACTCCTGACCTTGCAAAACAACGGGGATTAATCAACTTGTCCGTGTCGTCTGAATAGTCCCAAGAACAGGAACTGAAAATAATAATTCAGAAGGTATAAAACGCTGTGTGATAGCAGAGCTGGGAAGCTCTTTTCCATGTCCCTCTTGTTTAGTGTTCGAACTTGTCAAACCACTTTCTTTTGTCAAAGCAGGCTCTTTTGTCGCGAGAAGGCAGAGTTCCGTTCAGCAGACGGACTCTCAGGGTGAAAAATGTTCTAATTATTACACTTTTCATTAAATCTATTATCCCCCCCAAATTGTTCCTGTGTTTCTCTCTGACAATCAGCAGGAAAACCACGGGACAAGCTGTTGTTACCATATTTTTCTCCTCCACGTACATTTGTTCGGGTTTTTGCTCCAGCTGAGATAAGGACAATCTACTGCCCGAGTTTTCTTTGATGCTCCTATAACAAATACATATATTGAAAGAGATTTGTTGAGCTAAATTCCACTCATGCTCCAGCCTAGAGCTAAAAACACCAAGGGAAAAGATTTCAAGGTTATCTCCTTTAACATTTGCTCCAAGTTTACCCTTATCACTGCAATTAACAACACAGAATTCAGTCTATCTTCTGAACTATGCACATAGCAAAGACACATAATGCTGCGAGAAAGCGTCTTCAGTGCTGCAGGCACAAGAAACCCCAAATGCTCATGAAGAAAAATCCCCCCTGTTCTTACAGACAAAGGCTCTGGAAATAGGACAGACACTTACCTTTAAACTCACCCAAAAAAACTACTTCCCAAAGGTTTACAAGCAAAAATAAAAGTTCAAATCTCAGGGTAAGACAGCAAAGGCGAGCAGGGAAATTGCTTTCAAACGCCTTTATTCAGAGCTCCTGCCCCCGCTGCCTTTTCCCTTCTTTTTCAACCTTTTTCATATGCCATTTCCAACACCTTTCCAACACTTTTATTAACGTAACGGTGACAATCGTGACACGGGATCCACACCAGGGCCCCGAGGACTCTCCACCAGGACAAAGACTCCAAATTCAAGCAGCGGCTTAAAGCGGCTTCGATAAAGCACCAACTTTTTAACGCTCGGGTTGAAATGAAAGATTACGGGCTGCGGATTTGGGAAAGGGAGACCTGGTTGAAGGTTTCTCCCCCCCGAAACACGCTCATAGAGCCGAGCGTGCAGGACAGCAGCTCGCTTTGCACACCCGGGCTGCCTTCCCACACTTCTGCGCTGGATCTCGATAACTCTCACACCAAGATCCCCCCTGCTTCAAACCCATACAGTTATTGCCTCCCGGCTCCCCCCGAGACCAACTCCTTGGAGCAGCAGCTTGCTAATAAAACGCGTGTTACTGCTCGATCCGCTTTGCAGCGCTCCAAGAGAACCCTGGAAAGCTCCCAGGGTTGGCTTGGTTGCTCTGGTTCGATGGCAAGAGTTGGTGTGCTCGGCAGAACTTTGGGGGGAATGAAAGACAAGGAGGGAGGACACCTCTTGTACCCCTGCCCAGCGCCGGCACCGGCCCCACGGCGCGGCAGAGCCGGGAAGCGATGAGACAGGGCCACCGGCCCAAAGAGCAACGTTAGACCCGGAATCAGACCGGGGGGCGCGGGGGACACGGCGGACCCCGCTACATAACAAGGCAAAAAGTGATTTCGGGGTGTTTTAGGTCCACGCACCCCCGCGCCTACCCCACAGCAGGGCCGACCCCGCGGAGGGGCGCGGAGATTCCCCCCCCGCCCGGTGCGCGCAGGGCGCCCCGCCCCCGCCGCGCCGTTCCTGGGCCTTTGGCGCCCCCTCTGGACGGTAGCGCGCACCGCCCGCGGCTCCCGCTGCAGTCCGCAGAGCTCCGGCCAGCGCCGCGCTCCGCTACCGCCGCTCCGCGCCCGCGGGGGAACTGGAACCCGCGGGGGGTCGCGTCCCCCCCACTCCACTCCGCAACTCCCGGGAAAATAGAAAATACCGCGGCGGGCGGAGCGGTGCCGGGACCGCGGGGTGGCTGCGGGGTGGCACCGGGGTCCGCCGCCGCCCCGCACCCGCGCAATGCACCCGCCGCTCCGCTGCGCGCCCCGCCCGGGGCTGCCGCTGCCGGGGCCACCCGCCCGCAGCCGCCCCCTGCGCGGAGCGGAGCAGCGCTGCGAGCCCGCCGGCCCCGCCCCGCGGCGGCAGCTCAGCCAATGGGATGCGCGCCAGCCCCCGGGGGCCGGCCGCCCATTGGCGGAGAGCTCCCGGGCCGAAATCACCGCGCAGAGTATTTATTCCCGCAGCGCGGCGCGGGCCGCAGAGCCGCGCTGGAGACCGGCGGGGCGCGTCCGGCACCGCGCTGCACGGCCACGGCCACAGACGGCCCCGAGCGGCACGGCCACGGCCTGCCCGGCCCCGAGCTGCCCACCGACAGCCACCCCCGGCCCCGCGCTGCCCAGCCGGCCCCGGCCTCTCGCCACGCCGGGGTTTTTCCTCCTCCTCCTCTCGTCTTTTCTCTCCTGCAACTTGCAAAAGTTTCTCCGCCCGCCTTTGGGCGTTTGGAGTTTTGGTTTTTGAGTTTCGTTTTTTGAGGGGTTAGGGAAAAATAATAAGAATAAAAAAAACTTTTGCAAACTTTTTCCAGCTTTCTCCCTCTGCTCCCCAGCCGCGCTTCGCGCTGGGGGAGGCTTCACTTCTCCCAGTTTTCCTTTTTTAACCCTTCCCTGCCCCTCAGCCACCTGATTTTTTTTTTTTTTTTCACATTTTCATTTTTTTACCCCCTGTCCTCCCCCTCGGCCACTTTCTCGCATGAATCTCCTAGACCCCTTCATGAAGATGACAGAAGAACAGGACAAATGCATCTCCGACGCCCCCAGCCCCACCATGTCGGACGACTCCGCCGGGTCTCCCTGTCCCTCCGGATCCGGCTCGGATACGGAGAACACCAGACCCCAAGAAAACACCTTCCCTAAGGGCGACCCGGACCTGAAGAAGGAGAGCGACGAGGACAAGTTCCCGGTGTGCATCCGGGAGGCGGTGAGCCAAGTGCTCAAGGGCTACGACTGGACCCTGGTGCCGATGCCGGTCCGGGTGAACGGATCCAGCAAGAACAAACCGCACGTCAAACGGCCCATGAACGCGTTCATGGTGTGGGCGCAGGCGGCCCGCAGGAAGCTGGCGGACCAGTACCCGCACCTGCACAACGCCGAGCTCAGCAAGACCCTGGGCAAGCTCTGGAGGTGAGCGCTGGGGAAGGCAGGGGGATGCTGCGGGAATGGGGAGGAGGAAAAGGATGGGCTCAAGCCTGGAAAACTCGCGGAAAACTTCTGCATGTGCTGGCAAACTTGCAGGGCGTGGGAGAAGCCACAATAGTAGGGAGGAAGTAGGGAAAGTGGTTGTCCCGTCAGGGTTTGCTGGTGGTTTCTTTCCCCTGAGCAATGCCCGAGGGAAAGGGGGGGGCTGGCAGGGCCCCCCCAGTCCGGGACAGCCTCCGTGCTTGTTTGTTTGTGCGCTTGGCTGGAGGAAATGATGGGTTTGGGGATTGCATCAGCTCGGCCCGGAGGAGAAGCGGGATGGGGGGCGCCGGGCGCAGGGTGAGCCCCGCGGGGGTGGGGGGGATGAGTGGTGCATGGCTGCGTGCCCTCCGACTGCCAAAATAAGGCAGGGAGGGGAGCAAACCAGCAGGGAAGTGAGTCACCTGGCTGCCTCCTGCTCTGTGACTGCAGAAGTGGGGAGGGAATCCTAAATTGGTGGCAGAAGAGCAGAGAGTAAAGCCGGCAGCTAAATCACCCTGGAGTGTGTCCCTGCAGGGGTGGCGGGAGGCAAGGGATGGACTCTGCTGAGCATCTTGTGCGGCCACCGACCCTATTTACAGGGAGCAAAAAGGGGGTGACAACCAGCATGTGCCCTAAACCAGGTGTTCAGCATTGCAGGGGGCTTTGCATTTGGAGGGATCAAGGGAAGAGCCTTGGGTTGGTGTTAATTAGCGGGGGGAGCCGCTAATGCCCTCCAAGAGCTGCAACTGACCCCTTATTCCCTATGTCCCCCCCGCCAGGCTGTTGAATGAGAGCGAGAAGCGTCCCTTCGTGGAGGAGGCCGAGCGGCTGCGGGTGCAGCACAAGAAGGACCATCCTGACTACAAGTACCAGCCGCGGCGGCGGAAGTCGGTGAAGAACGGGCAGTCGGAGCAGGAGGAGGGCACGGAGCAAACCCACATCTCCCCCAACGCCATCTTCAAGGCGCTGCAGGCGGACTCCCCGCAGTCATCCTCCAGCATCAGCGAGGTGCATTCACCCGGGGAGCACTCGGGTAGGTACCCATGAAGGCTTGAGGGGGGGAAATCACAGCTACCTAAGAAAAGTTGCACCCCAAACCATGCTGTGATTGGGATTTGGTACAGGGGGGTGGAGAGAGACCCAGAAATGCAGCAAGAAAGGGATGTTTGCACCAGGAGAGGGACAAAGCTGCCCCTTGCCCATAGCACGGGCACAACAATGCTCACCCATGGGTGCCAGCGCCTACAGCAACTTCCACTCCCTCTGCCCATGCAAAATGAGAACTCATACTTTTAAAAATATAACCCAAAAGATGGCCCTGCTGCCATGCCTTATGTTAGAGTTCTCTATTATTTTACCCGGTGCAATAGTTGGGTGCTGATAGGGCTCACAGCTGCATTCCTCACACCTGGAGATGCTTGTGTTACCATATACAACTGCTTTAGGAAGCAATGTGCTGTTATCCAGCCACCCCACAGACCATGGGTTAACTATTAACAGCTTTATCACGGCCAGCAGCACCTCCTGCCACGGGGAGCCATGGGCACTGGGTGCCCGGCCATCATGGGAGCAACACCCCCTTCATGTCCATGCCCTTTCCTTCCTCCCGCAGGACAATCACAGGGTCCCCCGACGCCCCCCACTACCCCCAAGACGGACACACAGCCGGGCAAGCAGGACCTGAAGCGGGAGGGCCGCCCTCTGCAAGAAGGCGGCCGGCAGCCGCCCCACATTGACTTCCGAGACGTGGACATCGGCGAGCTCAGCAGTGACGTTATCTCCAACATCGAGACCTTCGATGTCAACGAGTTCGATCAGTACCTCCCCCCCAACGGCCACCCGGGGGTCCCGGCCACACACGGGCAGCCCGGCCAGGTCACCTACACCGGCAGCTACGGCATCAGCAGCACGTCGGGCACGCAAGCCGGGGCCGGCCACGTGTGGATGTCCAAGCAGCAGCCGCAGGCACCGCCGCAGACACAGCCACAAGCACAACACACGCTGCCAGCGCTGAGCAGCGAGCAGGGCCCGGCGCAGCAGAGGACACACATCAAGACGGAGCAGCTCAGCCCCAGCCACTACAGCGAGCAGCAGCAGCACTCCCCGCAGCAGCTCAACTACAGCTCCTTCAACCTGCAGCACTACAGCTCGTCCTACCCCACCATCACTCGCTCACAGTACGACTACACCGACCACCAGAACTCCAGCTCTTACTACAGCCACGCCGCCGGCCAGAGCAGCAGCCTCTACTCCACCTTCACCTACATGAACCCCACGCAGCGCCCTATGTACACCCCCATTGCAGACACTTCGGGGGTCCCCTCCATCCCCCAGACCCACAGCCCGCAGCACTGGGAACAACCCGTCTACACGCAGCTCACCAGACCCTAAAGCCATTAGAAAAACCAGAAAAAAAGAAGAAATTTCAGAAGAGAAAACACACAAAACAGCACGAAAGCTGCAAGAAGAAGAACTTTCACAGACTTTTTCCTTCTTTGAAATTAAAGTAATAATCAAAGACACTGAGGTTAAAAGCTGGCGGGGAGGAGGAAGCGCTTCTGCACTACAGCATCCCCCCGGGAAGTGGCCAGCCCGCTCTGAGAACCAGCAAAACTCGGTGCAGACTTTCCAAGGACTGGACTTAAACTCCGCTTCCAGGAGAGAGGAGGTTTCCAACCAGCTCGGCTGCCTTGTTCTCTGGACTTTTGTAATGAGTTTTTTTAGCAGTTATTAACAAAAAGAAAAAAAAAAAAGGAGAAAAAAAATGGGGGGGGGAATAAAGAGAAAACTCAGAGTCCTCTGTGAGGAACATTCTCTATTTTAAATATTTTTTAGTATGTACTGTGTATGATTCGTTACCAATTTGAGGGGATTTATACCTATTTTTTAGAGATTTTTTAAATGCTCTTATTTTTCCAACAGCTAAAAAACAACACTTAGCGGGGCAGCCCTAGGTTTTCTTGCAGTCAGAGGTATTTTTGTATAGATTAAGTGTCTTTCTTTCTCTCTCTAAAAAGAAAAGGCAAAAAGCAAACCGCCGCGCTTCGACCTGGGACCGAAGCTCTGGGAAGCGGCCGGCGTCGGGAGGCAGGAGCTGAGCCTGTGCAGGGAGGAGCAGGGGAGAGGCTTTATTTTTCTAACTCATAGTAAAAACCAGCTGGGAGGAGATTGGTTTTTAACGTTTATTTTTTAATAACCTTGAGCCTTAAGAAAGAAAAAAACATAAAAGATTCTGTTTGAAAACCCCACGGCAAGAGGTGCTGTGGGGAAGCCTTAACCGCAGCCCTGTGCCACTCGCCTGTCCCCATCCTGGGGCAGGGGCTGAGCTCGACCCCTCTGCTCAGCCCCGACCACCCCAGACCCCCTCTGCTTGTGGGACATCACAGATACTTTAAGTTATTTATTTTGTGAGAAGAGCAGTTTTTAATCATCTTTTTATTTTCTTTTTTTTTTTCTTAATCTCCTATTTTAAGCCCTTTCAAAAGCGATTGCATTTGTCGGAGCATTATTTGGAAGGTAACCGTGCCTGTTAAATTATGGTCTAAACTGTAACCAGTCCTTTATTTATCTCTTTAATTCTTTTTTATTATTATTATTATTATTCAATTTTTGTTTTGTTTTTGGAATCTGTGTCCTGGGTTTGTACAAACTTGTGCTCTTCCTGGTTTTTTTTCTTATAAGGATAAACTGGAAAATGAAAAGAAAAAGAACTTGTACAAACTAAAGGTTGCCAATGTAGCGGATCACTGAATCATTTGCCTTGTTTTCTGCCTCAGCTCTCTGGGACACATGAGCTCGGGCAAGGACGAGACCCGAGGCTTCCACCCCCCTTAAAACTGGTGTGAGGTGGGGACGCGGACGCTGGGGAAGCTGTGGCTGAACAGTTAAGGATTGCTTTTTAAAAAAGACAGCAAACTTTTTTTATTTAAAAAAGAAAAAAATGATATATTTGTTAACAGGTTTGTTTTTTTTTTTTAGGGATTCAGTAGAAGAAGAAAAAAAATCTTAAAGCACTCTTATAATATGGCATCTTTCTATTTCTGTATAAAAGCAGATCTTTTTAAAGTATTTCTGTAACTTAAAAGACCTGTCATTTAAATCATATTTTGTCTTTAGGTAAGTTTTGGTTTTGTTGGTTTTGTTTGCAAGATCCTTCTCTTTGTGAAACTTACCTTTTTTTTTTTTTTGTATATTATTGTTTGCAATAAATATACATTGTATTAAAAGTTAAACACCCCACCAGTGTCTGAGTTATTAACAGCTTTCAAGCAAACAGGGCCCTGCTAGAAACGCAGGATGGTTTTGGGTTCACTAATGGGGCTTGAGGTCCTATTTATAAGCACAGTCTGAGCCCACCATCAGCAAGCTCCAGCCATCCCCGAGCTCATCCAGTTCCAACCCCCTGCCACAGGCAGGGACACCTTCCACTAGAGCAGGTTGCTCCAAGCCCCTGTGTCCAACCTGGCCTTGGGCACTGCCAGGGATGGGGCAGCCACAGCTTCTCTGGGCACCCTGTGCCAGCGCCTCAGCACCCTCACAGGGAAGAGCTTCTGCCTCAGAGCTCATCTCAATCTCCCCTCTGGCAGGTTAAAGCCATTCCCCTTGTCCTGTCCCTACAGGCCCTTGTCCAAAGCCCCTCTTCAGGTTTCTTGTAGCCTCTTCAGGCACTGGAGCTGCTCTAAGGTCTCCCTGGAGCCTTCTCCTTCCCAGGCTGAATAACCCCAGGGCAGATGCTCAGCACCAGCCGGGGATAACGGACTGCCAAAGGGGTCTAGTCTTTTGGGGCATTCCTACAAAACTGCTTAAGTTCTCCCAAAAGAGCTGAAATCCCCTGAACAGACGAGCAGGACACGTACCATCCTCAAAGATCAATGTCACCACATGTCCCTGCTCTCCCACAGCCCCAGACATGCAGTGCAGGCCCCCCACTGAGGGGCTTTTCCTCTCAAACCCATCTCAGATAACTCACTGCTCCAAACCTGCTGCACCTCAGCAGCAGCTCACTTTGTTCCAGGAAATCCTGCCCATGGCAATGCCATTTCACCCCACCATAAACCTGCCACATCACTTGTTCTATCCTGCCCTGGCACACAGCTGTGCTGAGCTTCACCAGTCCTCAGCCCATTTCCAACAATGAGAAGTGTGTATCATTGCAGAGGTCACTAACATGAGTCTATGTGGGTCCTTTCCCCACCAAGGACACAGTTATTCACATAGGAAAACTTCTGGGAAAACATCATAACCTGACCCAAACTCCATGTGGAAGACACAGTTGGCACACAGCACGCGAGGGTGTGGGGACACTTCAGGAAGCCCCAGCAGATAGCAAAGTCTATGACACCGACCTGATCTACCATTACTTTTCCAACAGTTTATTCTCTCCAGGCTCTTTCCTTGGCCAAAATCCCACCTCTGACCCCAGCAGCACGAGCCTTCCTCCTCGGGGCAGGGATACACACCCGCTGCAGCCCCAGCACACAGCACAGAGCTCACGGCTGCACTGCAAAGCCTCCACACCGTTGTAAAATATTTACTCTCGCTACAAGTAACACTTAAGCCAATTAACTGAAAGGGATTCATTTACTTTGTGCATTAGTTGGGGTCAGTGTCACTATTTACCTGTGCAATCAGCCACCGCGGCCGGTGGGAACACTTTGGTCCGGGCCATTTTCCCGCAGCACGTGGCGGGTTCCCCCTGCCCTGATTGGACTTTGCCCACTCCAAGTTTTGGCTTTACTGTTGCTTTGGAATAAAGGAGCAAACAGAGCTACTGGGTGATGGTGAGGAAGAGCCCTGGAGCCCCAGTGGGATTGAACAGTGCAATAAACCAGTTGATGCCTTTCTGATGCTCAAGTGGGTGGGTTGGGCTATAGCAAGAAGCGGGAAAACACCCCAAAAAGGGGACAGCTTTTGCCTGTCTGTCTCTTGGGGGTCTGGGACATGAGAGACCCTCTGCATCACCCCAGTTTGCACCAGTACAGCAAAACTGAAAGGTGGGAGCACAGGGCAGAGCTGAGCCAGCAGTGCTGCAATGAGCCCCAGCACAGCACCGGGGTCTGCAGTGGCACTGCTGTCCCAACACAGTTCCCCTTTGCTCCCCCTCCATGAACCAGCTCCACCTTCCAGCCGGAAGCATCCCAGGGATATCTTCCTCACAAGAAACTAAAAGAGCAAAGCTCATGACCCAACCCTGGACCTATAATTTCTGCACTGTTTACTTATGGTGTGGGCTTTAATGCTCTTGGCCTCCATTTGAGAAAGCCAAAGCTAGACGCAGGTCCCTGGGCAGCTCCGAGCTTCCTGCCCACCCACAGCTGGGGCTGCGCCCTGCATTGGGGGGGCATGAAAGAGACACCAGGAGGGAGAAACATGCTGGAAAAGCTGCAGAGCTTCAGGGCACTTTGTGCTAGAAAGCAGAGCAGGAGGGGTGGGGAAGCAGAGAAATTAATGGAAGGGAACTCTTACAATGCTGCAGGGCAGGTTTGAGCAGCAGCAGATAAGAGCAGGCGCAGGGACAGATGTGCACTGGGGTGCTGCAATGCTGCATGGTGGGTTTGGGGGCACTGGTGGAGCCCCCCTAGCTCCTGCAAAAGGACACAGGGTGGGGATGGTGGTAGGCAGCATGTGCCTGGCTGCTTTGTCTTTACAATGGCATTTTTTGGCTTAGCCATAGGCTTTTGCGGAAGGAAAATAGCATTTACTTCTTTAAATGAATAGGGAGAAAGTTCCAAAGCAACCCCGGGGAGCCCCATGGCCCATCCCTCATCTCTACCCAGGTCCCTGCGGTGCCCCGTTGTGCCGGGCTCGGTGCCCGGCCAGCTCCAGCCACACACAGCTCTACGTGCCGGCCGCCTGCAGCGGTGTCAGCTGCTCAGCAATGGAGCTTCAATTTGCATTTCCTCAGCCAGCTGTTCATGTTGACATCGTATTAAAGCCTTTTTCCAAGGGAAGGCAGCAAGATCGCAGCCAGCTGTGCAGCGGGATCCTGGGATCGGCTGCAGCTCCTGCCCAGCTGCGGTGCTTGGGATGTGTAACAGGGATATATCGTAGCAAAGCTGGGCTTGCTGCAAGGCAACTGAGATTTGTAAGGGTTTCTCTTTTCCTTTTTCAGGGCCCAGTTCCAGGAGTCAGGTGGTTAAATGAGATGGGGATTTTCATGTCAGAGTGAAAAGAGCGAGTTGGGTTTCCCATGAATCTCAGCATTGGGCTCCCTCCCAGACCATGCTCAGCAGATGGGAATTGCCACCCCTCGGCAAGGAATTGCTGCACCCCAGGAGAGGTGTCTTAGGAAGGGGAGAACAAACGTGAACCCCCCCTTCCTCTGCTGCCACCAGCAAAATTTGACTAAGATGATTGGATTTGATGCTGTAAAGATAAACCTGTCTGGAAAAGGTGGGGAAAGAGGAGAGCTTAGAGTTACAAGGCACAAATGGGTCCAAGGAATAAGAGAGGATACTGGAAAATAAAATAACCCTTAAACATCTTCAGCACAAGGCTCCTTCCTACCTTTCAGACCATCTCATGCTCAGAACAGCAGTGACCATGGGGATATGGGCATAGATGGGATCAGAGCTTGGGAAGCAGGTGCCAAGGATGCTCCATGCAATGCTGCAGACCACAGAGCCCCTGCTGAACCCTCTGCTGCTGCCCCCAAGGACTTCTCCTGCACCCACATCCCTTGAGTTTGCAGCACCAGCTCCAACAGTGCAAAGGCAGAGGGCTAAAGCAAGCGGTTGGGCAGCACCCATCACACCAGGACCACACTAACACCTTGTGAGGGAGGGAAGGACAAGGCTTCTGCAGCCCTTTCCTGCTCCCCAGCAACTTTCCCCCTTGAGAGGAAGGCAAAGCCACCTCATTGCAGAATTAACCTCTTTGGAGCAGCAATGGGTCATTACTGAGTGGCCATTTGCAGGTCAAGCAGCAAAGCCTAGTATCCACCCATCCTGCAGATCCCAAAATTCCCAGGAACATGCCACAGACACGATCAGCATGGGCACAGACATGCCGTAAGTGCTACTGTAATATAAATAATTGATCCTAAGGTGCCTCGGGGGCCGTAAAGACCTCAATTGTTAGCTCCTTGGGTCAGAGCCCACCTCTTTACTATATGTTTGCACAAGGCCTACTCTAATGGGGCGCTGAGCCACAATCGGGGTCCTGAAGTGCTATTGTAATACAACTACTAATCGTGCAATAGCTGTTATACAAGCAGCCCCTGCTCAGGGCTGCACTCCGAAGGCTCATAAACCGGGCAAGACTCTATTGAAGTCAACAGGAGCTTGGCCCACGCGCGGGGAGCTGGATTGGAGCTGGATCAGCCAACCCTGCGGCTGTGAAATTCCAGGTTAATTCCACACGTGTGCATGTGCTGTGTGCACATGCGTGCATGTAAAGGCTGAGACCATCAGGGGCGAGTAGCTTGAGCTTTGAGACACGTTGTTTGTTGAGCTGGGGTGGGGAGGGGAGTTATTTCTTCATTAAAACAGAGTCACGTTTATAAGAGGCACAATAAAAGTCGCTTGAAATAAGAAATAGCAGCAGCGATAGGCAGGGAAGGGAAACCAGCCTCCAAATCCTCATTTCTAATTAATTACCTGCCTGGGAGCTGCTCTCTGTTGCAGTGACTACAACGTTTTACAGGGAGAAAGTCTGAGAGCTGGGTCTGTGCAGCTTACGAGCGCTGTGACCGCAGCGCGCCGGGAGCGGAGACGCAATAACACAGCTTAGGCCCGACAGAGAGAGGTGTAACCGGGTCCAAGGGCTGCCCGAGCCAGACAGATGAAGCCATTCAGCCTGGAAATAAGTAAATCTTTAACAAGGCTGTAGCTCCGACTTGAGGAAACCCACAGGCTGAGGAACGTGTGGTTGTCCTGAGACAGCCACGTGCAGAAAACACCCATGCGGAGTGCGAGCTGCAGAGGTACCAGCACAATGACAACCTGGCCACATCCCCTGCCATGTGGTAGGGTCAGCTCCAACCCCTGGATCTGGCATCACCTGCATCATCCTCCTTAAAAATCCCATCTGCACCCTACAGAGTCCAATTTCCCGGCTTTCAGGGGACTTCTAGTCCCCAGCCTGGAGTTTCCTTCAGTACAAAGTGATGTTTCTCGCTATTGGAAAGGATGTCTCATCTCTTGAAGAGTTCAAGGCCAGGTTGGACAGAGCTTGGAGCAACCTGCTCTAGTGGAAGGTGTCCCTGCCCGTGGCAGGGGTTGGAACTGGTTGAGCTTTAAGGTCCCTTCCAACCCAAACCATTCTATGATTCAACCTTTGGTGCTCAAGGTGACAACTCGGATATGATCCTCCAGCTCAGAACAGGCAGGACACTGTTTCTGCCCAGAAGGTCCCTTGCATGCCCCAAGATGTGGCAGAGGGAAAGGGAAATGGGAGAAAAAAATTAAACTAAATTAAAAAACCCCTTTACGTTTGGTTTTCTTTCCCCCAAAGCGGGGATTAGTTACACACGTCAGCTGGGCAGAAACCAACTATCACCAAGCAAAGTCTCGCTCCATAAATTTTAAACTGCTAATAATAAGGCTGGACAGGAGTTTTAAAGCTTCAGTAGACAGTTTACAATTAACCTACTCCTGTCAGCTGGAAAATCACCTTACAGTGAGATTCCAGTTCATGTCTGACTCACTTTGAGAGTTAGAAACTGCTTCTGAAACCCAGTAAATCCAGCATCATGCAGGGGAAGGCCCAAGGGGCAGAGTTTCAGCCCAGACCTGACCTGAATTTCTGATGTTGGGGCAGATTTTCACAGGCATCCCACAAGGCTGCAGCCCAACCCTCAGGAGCCTCCCCAAGTTTTGAAGCTCTTTGGACTTATCCTTGTCAAGGTTTTTATCATCTGCTCCAAGGGCACAAAAACCTGGCTCAATATGCCTTTGATCCAGCAGTTGCAATGCAGGTGAGGGAGAGGAAGATAGGGATTTTGAAGCCGCAAGCTACCAAAGATGCACAGAGGATCACAACCCAATGCCATCGTGTCACGGAGCATAGGACATGCCTACCACACCAGCCCTGTTGCCTCCTGAGTCTCTCCATGAGCTTTTCCAAGCTGTCCAAACTGGTAGGTGAAATCCATGAGTTGAAGCCACCATCCCAATCGTCACCTCCTGACCAAGCCAAGCTAAACAGGTACACATGGACATCCCTATGGCCGAACATGGGTACAGCCATTGAGACACAACTCGGTTGTGTCTGATCCCATCTTCTCCCTCTTTTGCCAGCTCACTTACAACTCTTAAAGACAAAAAGCATACCATAGAGAAAGCACAGCATTTCTTTGGTGAACAGCATGTGAATTCAGGGAAGCTTTGGCATCCAAACCAGCCTATGTGGAGCCGACAGCTTCACATGCCAAAGACTTTGGTCCCTTGTCTTTAGCCACAGCCACAAGGTGAAGCTTCAGAAAGGTCCCATCTGAAATATCTTTAGCAAAACCCTGATAGTGAATTGCATTAGTGAGGAGTAAGTTGGGGGGGAGTGTGGGGTGACACCCAGTCATTTTCTGTGATTAAAAGGCAAATTTTATTCCTCTAGAAACTTGGAAGCAAATGTGGCGTTGCCATGGTTTCACACCCACTGGCTGGAAATGACAATATTAGCAGGGTGACCTGGTAATTAGAAACTGTGCCCCCAGGTCAGGCTGCGGAGAAAATAAAGAGAGATTACGGAGTCCTAAAGACACAGCATAATGCTGCGGGCTCCTGGGCTCCCTACCTTTTATAACCGGCCCATTTAAATGCAGATTATGACTTTCCACCTGGGGCTGCTAATCTGTCTCACAGCCAGATCAAACAATAAGGCATCTCTCCACACTGTGGGGCCAGGGTGCTTTCGAGCCCGGTCTGTCATCAGGTCTGTCAGTCTGTCTATCCCCCTTTTCTCAGGGTAAAACCCAGAGTTTTTCATTGGCAGATGATTATTTTTCCACCCTGGATGTTTATGTCCTCCCCTCTCCCTCCCCCAAACCCCATCCACTTGGACAAACCAGGCTCAGATTTTCCTCTCGGTGATGCAATGTGAAACAAGGGGGAGCAATCAAGCTCATTAGCACAGAGCTGGCATACAGTCAGTTTAGGAGGGGGGGGGAAGGATTATGCAGCACTACTGAGATAGAAGAGGGTGATTTCAAGGAAGCAGGTGGCTGCTCTCAGCCCAGCATCCCTATGATGGCACGAGGAGGACTTGAGGATCCAGACTCTCTCAGCCCAGCAGATCCTACTGGTCTTAACTGGGTGAGGGTGGGAAGAAGCATGCAATCCCCATGAAAGCTACCTGCCATTGCTCCAGCCCTTCCCCGATGAGATGTCTCATGGAAACAAGTAGCATCAGTGTCATCAGCATTTGGAGACTATGCTTAGCACTGAAGGACAGGGAAGACAAACACTACATGTCTGAAAGCATGGAGATGAGAAGGGTTCAGGGGAAACCTCAGAGCAGCTTCAGTGCCTAAAGAGACTACAAGAAACCTGGAAGAAGGGCTTTGGACAAAGGCCTGTACAGACAGGACAAGGGGAATGGCTTTAACCTGCCAGAGGGGAGATTGAGATGAGCTCTGAGGCAGAAGCTCTTCCCTGTGAGGGTGCTGAGGCGCTGGCACAGGGTGCCCAGAGAAGCTGTGGCTGCCCCATCCCTGGCAGTGTTCAAGGCCAGGTTGGACACAGGGGCTTGGAGCAACCTGCTCTAGTGGAAGGTGTCCCTGCCCATGGCAGGGGGTTGGAACTGGATGAGCTTTAATGTCCCTTCCAACACAAATCATTCCCTGACTCTATGATTCTATGAAAGAGGGTGGGATACCTGCATATCAAAGCAGGGCAAAGTCTCCAGATCCAACACTTGTTCTGGTCCCCAGCTTGCCTCAGATATCAGCTTGATGAGCCCTTGGCACGCAAAACCACCCAAGGTTCCTGCCCTGGCACAGCAAGTGTGGTTCATGCTACTCTCAGCAATAGGGTGCTTACCCCAGGGTCTGATCAAGGAGACAGCAGCCGAGGTGTTTTCAGCTGTGTTTTCTCTGTTGGCAGCTGCTGGTGAGGACTGTCCTCACGTGGTGCACAAGGAAGGTAGAAAGAAACGGGGCACAAGTAATCCCTGCACCTGGACATTAAAAATCCATCCCCCGTTTGAAACGGCGACAGCGGGTAACGCCAATATCACTGCAGCCAGACGAGTACATCAACACCAGCAGAGAGTCAAGGGTTTAAGCTCCTTAGACTCCTGCACCTGGCTCTTTAATGCTCTTCATTTTCACCAAGAGAGTATTTCAATGAGGGCTAATAACAACTCCACACACTTAGCAGCCTCTGTCCCTGTGCCTGTCGTGTATTTCTTCACCACCCAGAGCAGGTGCCAGGTTCGTGGTCATTGGGAACCTTCTGCAGCTCCGCAGAGAGCACCACGAGTTTTGTCTGCTGTGCTGAGGTTGCCAAACTTAAGGGCTCAAGACCCAGTTTGTCCTATCATGATCCTGTCTGTGACAGACTCTGGTGTAATATAGGGGGTTTCTAG
The DNA here is from genome assembly GCF_004027225.2 of Strigops habroptila. Lineage (NCBI taxonomy): Eukaryota > Metazoa > Chordata > Aves > Psittaciformes > Psittacidae > Strigops > Strigops habroptila. The sequence goes on from NC_044290.2 coordinate 11,273,352, forward strand.
GTCCTACTATTCCCTCCTTGTATAGACAGTCACCATCTCTGTTGCTTTATAGTCCCAGAAACCCAAGCTCAGAAGCTCAATCTATGACCAGTTCTAAACATTCCCCAGTCCAGAGCCACCTCACCCTTCTCAAAGTAGGAATAAAGGGAAAATGATGCCTAGAAGACTCGAGAGGACACAGCAGAGGATACCATCTTCCTCCCACACCCCACTCTTTACAATGTGCTCTTGGCAAACAGGAAGTAAAAACCAACAGGGCATCCTGGAAAAGAAACCAACTACCCTTGGAAAGCTCAGCCTCCCAAGTGCAGCTCTGGGCAAAGCCCTTCCTTTCCAGCTGCCTTTTCTTCAGCAGTAAAATAGTGGTTGCTTCTTGAAATAAAACAAAGAGGACTAGTGAAGGCATTGGGCACACAAGACAAGCAAGACTGGATCCCCCAAACCTTCCCGCACTCTCCTCTGGCATCCAGGCAAACCTCAGCTCTTCTGTGCCTCAGTTTCCCCCTGCTTGCCCAACTGAAATCCAGCAACACTGCACAAACAACTCTATTTCGACCCTTGGAAATCAGAGATATTGCACAAGATCATTGTTAGATACCAGCACTGCAAAAGTGGGTTTGGTCACTTTAGTCCTGCAGGCAGCACAGGCATGTTTCATACCACTACAAAAAGACCGCAATAAAAAGCCTTATTAGCTTCATACTTGCCTTCCCCAACCCCTCCGCTGCCTCCCATCCCCTTCCCTCGCCCCCACTCCTCCTCCCTTCCCAAACTGTCATGGTTTATTTTGTTTGGGTGAGTTTTCTTTCTCTTTCCTCCCCTCACCCCTCGCAAACAGATAGCTTTCCCATGGCGATCCAGCCCGCTCTGTGCCCATTAGCATCCTTGTGCATAATTAGAGCCGGGGGCATTGTCATGCAAAGCAGCCTCGGATGACAACACTTCAGCCCGGACGACGCAGAAATGCGGCGAGGAAGTTTCTCACACTGGTTTTAGCCAAGGCAAACTGGTCTGTGCACGGGTTTGAGATGTTAATTAATCGATGGGTGCTGGGCTCCCATCACAGCACCACCGATACAGGAGGAAGGAGCCCCAGCCACCCGTTGGTCCCTGCACCCATCTGACCACAGGCTTCACATTGCTCTGTAATTCTTTTAGCTCATTAAAATCAATTAAAACCCGCACCCCAGACAGCCACGGAATCATTTCCCACCAATCTCAAGGGATAATGGCGCACAAAGTGTTTCCATTGCAGCAGCGTGGCTCTGTCCTCACTGCTCTAGCAGCTCACACACAGCCAAAACGGCTCAAAAACCTTTTTCTCTTCCCAAGTCAATGTCTTCCGGGATTTTCTTTTGGCTCGCTCTAGCTGGATACTGGTGGTGTCCCTTGGGAAGAGTTCACACAGTGTAATGATGGTTGGGATGGGCGAGCTGGCTGAGGACAACTCAACAGAGAAGACAGGCTCGATGCTGAGTTCTGCTCAGCCAAACCTGTCCTCTTCTGGAACCTTCCTCTTCTCAGCTGCCACCTCCCCTGTTCCTTGGGCAGCAATGTGAGCTGCTGGGTGCATGTAATGGGCACAAGGGCCAGAAAGACTCTAACTTAGGAGGAGCAGATTTTGAAATACCTTTAGGAGAGCCAGAGGAAAACATCCTGATCTACCCACCCCAACAAGAACAGCCACATTCACTATATGGCAGAGCAAAAGATCAGCTTGTAAAGGGAGAATAAAGGTAAAATTATAAGTAGGCTCTAAGAAATACCCACATCCCATTTTCAGAAGGGATTTAACTTCCTAAGGGGCAAAGTCCCTTTCACTTGCAGTGGGATTTGCACGCCGTGTGCAGCAGTCTCTGCTGCAAAGAGTTTAAGAGCCTCCAGTGGGAGGATTTCACTCCAAGGGAGAAGGTTTGGAAGCATTTTATCACCCCCCAAATGCTCGCTGCAAGAACATGGCACATCTGCTCCCTGCAAACAAGATTTCAATGTCTCTTCATATCCCTCGACCTGCTTTGCCAACATTTTCTGTAACAGTAACAAGCTTTTGATAAAGAAATTACGGAGAAAAACCTGTGGAAAGCTGCTGTGGGGAAGGACAGCATCTGCTTTGAATCACTCCTGGTTATTATTTTAGCTATTCTTTGCCCTCCCTCACACTAATTCCCACTCAGCAAAGGACACGGGTGCAAGCAGCATGCCTATACCAGCCCAGGCTGGATGGGGCTTGGAGCAAACTGGTCTAGTGGAAGGTGCCCCTGCTCAAGGCAAGAGGTTGGAATTGGATGAGCTTTAAGGTCCTTTCTAACCCAAACCATTCTATGACATGATTCTATGGTATACACCACAGGAGGCTTCCCAACAGACTGTATATAGAACCTCGCTCCACCTGAACATCCCAAAGCTTTCCTCATGATTCCAACGACCCCCCAGACCACAGGCATCACCCTGACTCAGGATCCCGCTGCAGCAGGTTGACTCACAGCAGTTGTGGTCTCAGGGAGGGTATCTGGGACGTTTCCAAGGTGCCATGGGTTTAACTGTTAACCTCCGAGCTCCACCCTTTGGTTTCACCCTGGGAATTCGCCCTCCCTCAAAGCAGAGCCCGAAGCAGCAGCACATAAAGCTGCCGCAGAAGTGAGCAAGCATGAGTCAGCGAGAGGTGATGGGGATGTCTCCTGACCACATCCCTGGAGGATGCCAACACCCCACATCACCAGATGGCCGACCCCAGAGAGGGTCACGAAACTAGTGATTTCAGCCAAAACTCCAGCCAAGGGCCACCCTGTACACCAGGTTGTTAAAGGGTCTGGTTCTCATTAACAGTCCCACAGGGCTGTGTGTGCCCGTGGAACCTCCCCTGCATGACCCTGCCCTGAAGTGAACAGAGGGAAAAGCTGCAGTGAAGGAGTAGAGCATGGTACGAACACCCGCGTGTCCCTCCCCACATCCTATCCTGCTCCCACCCACCTAAACCAACGACAGCTCAGCCGAGGGGACACTGTGATCTGCCTAATACTGATTGACTCGTGAATGCCACGGCTGGAGCTGCCTGGTGGGTGTAGCACTGACATAGCGCTAGAGCAGCAGAGGGGAGAGCACTCCAGCCACAAGATACTGAAAAGATTTAAATGGATCTGCTTTGAAGGTGGCATCATTTTGTTCTACCATCTCCAGGGGCTTTGTGCTCCGCTCACCACACACAGGCAGCCACTGACATGGACTGCAGGAAACCCCAACAATCCGCAGATGCTCGGGGCTGGGGAGGTCAGGGATCGCTCTTGGCTGCAGCTCCCCAGCGTGTTTGCTTTGCCTGCCCCCAGCCCCTGCTGCAGTGTGACCCAGCCTGTGACCCAGAACCAGCCCCTGATTGCAACCTTCTGGAAGGGCAGCAGGTTTAATGCACTCCCCCGGGATGGGAGCAGGGCAAGAGGAGCTGCCAGCAGCGCCTTCCCTCCGGGGCTGGGTGGTTTGGTTGACAAGAGGCTCCTACAGAGCTGGGTGATGAGCAGCAGAGCAGAGGGCAGCCGGGCAAAACAAGTGGGTGCAAACCTCAGAGTGTTTCGTAGTTATGAGTTCAACCAACGTGATAGCCCAGACCCTGGGGAGGGGGACAAGGACATTGCCAATGACTGGGCAAAAGGCACAGAGCACTGATGGAGCAGGACAAAGCCACACGAGGGGTTTGGGTTGCTCCTCTCCAGGGACAGCCACCACAGGCATGGAGCTGCAGAACAAACCCAGCTTTGCTGCCTGTTTGCTCCTGTACATCCCCCTTCAGCACACCTCTGCTGCAGGGAAGTGTCCTGGCAATGCCTCCGGTTCACCAGGATGCTTTCCCAGTTCTCTAAACGGAGCAGAGATCACTGATCCCTTTCACAACTCTTGTTATTTTACCAGCTTTCTGCTAGTGAGATCTTTGTTTTGCTTCCTGCAAAGTTTCTTGCCTGGGAAATGACTTTGCAGCAGGACAAGAGTTCACTGGGGTAGATCACACATGGTTGTCCCACCACAGGACAGAAAGAGGTTGGAAGATAGAGCAGAACACCACAAATTCTCCATATCCCCCCAAGTGAGCTGCCCTCTTCTCCATTCATTTTGGAAAGTGAAAATATAACCCAGAGAAATTAAATCCTCCCTAAAGTTAAACCTCCAGCACACGTTAACTTCAGCAGTTCAGAAAATGACAACTCTTTGTTTAGACTTTCTCCTAATTCATATTTTATACGGGCCTCTCATAATCCATACTCCATCCATCTTCCTCCTTATTTGTTTTCTCTTTCCCCCTCCTTTTTTCTTTTAACCTGTTTAATCCTTTTAAGTTCAAGGATTTGAAAAGTAAATACCATAAAAGATGAAAGGTGCGTTGGAGGAAATCAACTTTGATAAGAGGCTTTTATGGCTTGTAAACCTTATTCCGGCCCTTTGGCTTGAAAGGCGACACTAATTTTAAGAGCCTTATGCAAGCCTCGCGTTGAGCTTAGAACAAAATAAATTGTACCAGCCTACAAGTGATGGGCACCTGGCGAAGGGTCTTCTCACCACAGCACACTGAAGGCTTGCTGGAAGCTGGACAACGAACAACAGGACAACTCTGGGCTTGTAATTCATTTGCAAGAATCCAAGCAACCCACAAAGCAACTTTTTAAAGGTGAAAACCACTAAATATTAGATTTAGGAACATAACCCTGACTAAATCACTGCTGTGATACTCTCTTTAGCTGCAAGGCTGCAGCAACAAAGCATTGCACCTCCAACCCGCTGCTCCAGAGCTAAAGCAGACAGCGAGTGGCTCCTCTCCAGCAGCTCCACATCACAGCCCCAGGACACAGGACCCCTGCCCAGCACCATAAGTGTTAAATGGTCCCAGCTCCACTTCATGGGCAAGCTTCAGCTTCTTCCATCACCAGACCCGGGTGCAGTTAGGTCACAGCTTGGCAGAGCTGCTCCTGCTCCGGGCGGAAAGACGGAGAGCGCGGATTGCGTAAGAGGAGTGTTTGGAGACGGAGATGTGTTGTTTGACAGGGTAAACACAAAGACTGCATCACTTGTTTGAACATGGGCCACAGGATTCAAAGGGAAACGTCCTGAGCTTGGGTTTGTCCACTCGGACAACGCCTATGCACAGCGGATGTCACACTCCAGGTCCTCAAGGCTAAGGTTGGGACCAAAGAGCCACCACCCTCTCCTCCAGCAAGCCCTTAGTGCTGGGCACCACCAGCAGTGCCATCACCCCCATTTATCAGTGGGTGACTGCACCATGGAATCACTTCCATGTGCTCTCTAGAGGTGACTAGCGACCACTCAAGGCAAACTCCCAGTGTCAGATTGGGGTTTTACAAGTGCTCCCCTCTCCCTTGAGAAGCAAGGCAGCTCGCTCCTGCACAAGGTACCGGCTGCAAATCACCCCAAAACAGATAGCTGCTGGGGGCTGAATAATTACACTGGGAGAGTGAGCGGCTGCAATCATCATTAGCTATAATGCTGCTTGGTGCTAATTAGCATCACGTGGGAAGCTCATGCAAAGCAGTATTATGAGGGAAATGAGCTGCAATCCAAAAGATGAATATCTAGCTGGAGACCAAGGCTGGTTTCCTGCAACACTGCTCTTCCCAGACAGGCAGGGATGTGCTGAGAGAGAGACCATTCCATTAGATGATGGAAAGGAACTCACTGAACATCAGATCATCATCTTTCAGATACAGGGAGACTCTCTTAGTGGCATGAAGGGTTTGAATTATTTTAGCAACATTTACCCAGATTCCTCTGGCCTCTGGAGCAGGCCAGGAGAAGGTTATCTCCATCATCCCATACCACACAGGGTGGCGTGCTCTTGGCCATGTGCAGGGGCAGATTGGTGCCTTCCCCATGCCATGTGCGTTGCATACTGGGTCCCATCCCAGCTTAAGGCTTTGAGCCAACTACGTACAATAACAATCCTCTCCCGCAGACACACGCTGTGTCCACATATCCCCAAAGCTGGAGAGGAGTTTGTAGATCAGCTCCTCTCAAGTTTTAGCCTGAAATTGCATCAAGAACCACAGAAGAAGGGAGATAATACTGCTCAGCCACCATGGAGTTTTCCCAACAAACTTTGGGTCAGGTCCTGTCTGTGGTTTTGGGACTGCCTCGTGCAAGAAAGCACAAAGAAAATACAATCTTTTTCCAGCCAAGCCCAGTGCAGAGCTGAAACCTCAAATCCTCCATGTGTCAACTTAGCCATGATGCCAAGGAAGGACAGTGCATTGAGCTGCATCACCCCAGCAGAGGGAATGGCTTGATGGACCCAAACCCATGGGATCTGTGGGAGGTTTTTCCATAGCCTCTGCTGCTGGTGGGTGCTAAAACTGAGCAGCACGTTTAGCACAAGCAGGCTGGAATCTGGGCTCTCCTCTGCAGAGTAGTGGAGACACAAAGGGGGAAGCAACAAACAGTTCTTAACTTAAATATGTCCCAGTCTAAACTAGCAAAATGGATAAAGGGTGTGAGAAAATGGGACAGGCGGGGAACGCAGACTGAGAGAGCTTAAGGATTTGCCACAGTGGGGACTGAAAGCTGGATTTCTGGATCCCAGATCAGTTTGATCCCAAACCCCTTCACACGCCACTGCCCTGGCTGTTGGGAACCGTTCCTACGCCAAGGCAAATCCAACTGCAATTCTAATCCATCCCAAATATCATTACAAACACTACCTGGGGCACTGCAACCCCCTGCTCACCCCAGGAACAGGGATTATGATAGCTGAAGGTGTTGAGATCCTGGAAGAAATGCTGCTGGGACACAGAAGTCCATTCCCAAGGAATAGACTTTTGGAGCTCAACCTTGCCCCATGGGGCTTTTGCATTTATTCCCCTTCTTATTATAGTATTTTTACTGAAAAGCCAAAACGTTTGCAAATGCTGTAATCAGTGTTCCCAACTGAAACATGCTGCCAGCAGATCCAAACAGCAGCAATTGTTTCCACTACCAATCTTATATCTCCTGCAGACCTGCAAATCCATGAAACATCTTGTTAGGACGCTGGGCTGAAGCAACACAGCGGGCTAGAAATTACCCCGGTGAAACCAGCTCAGCTTTTTTCCATTATCCAGGCTGAAAAAATGCCAGTAAATAATAACAATAGTGAAAATAATCAGGGGAAAATGGCTGAGGACTTTTTCATAACCACATGTAGCACAGTTATCTTGGGAAAGACTTTCCATCTCAACCCAGATGTCAGGTGTTACACCAAGAATCCTTACCAGACCCAAGCTCAGTTTTCAAGGTCTTTTTCTTGAGTGAACCAGAATTAGAGTTATTATTTCATGGCAATTCTAAGCAATTTCCAACCTTTGGCTAATTTTCACCTGGGAAGCACTTCAGGCAAGTCAGGAGCTGAAGGTCAGTGCCATAAGGAGGAGATAAGACACAGCATACACTGTCCCTGTGCCATCTCCAGCACAAGAACTAGGGTGGGATGCAGACACTTTGCTTCCACTCACTACATGCCTCTTCCAACCCAGGAGCCATCAAGCTGCAGGATGATGAGGTGGGAGAAAAGCTGCCTCTTCTCACAGGATACCAACCCTTAAACCTTTAATACTAATGAACACTCATGGCCAATACAATTGTCTTTGCACCGCAAGCATTGTCCAGCCTGCTCCACACTCATCCCCCTCTCCCCACTCAGCAACACCAGTGCCCAACTAATGTTACACAGGAGAAGGAGAGGCAAAACCTGCAGCTGTTTTAAGCAGCCCCACACCGCAAATGCGATTTGCTAACAGTCATTACAACGTGCCTGCAACATTTGGCCACCAGACTTGCTCCTTATTTGTTTTTAGAGGACAGAGGATTGCTCAACAGCTGTTGTGTAGGCCTGGTTAGCCAAAAAACAATCATACCCTACCCTAAGCACATCTCCAGGGAGACCAAGTGGGTTTTTCCACTTATTTGTACACCACCAGTAGCACCAAGGGATTCTTACCTAAATCAGGCCCTTTGCAAACCAGCCCCACATGGAGGGAGAGGAGCCATTCAACTCTATGGGAATGAGGGCTGCAAGGCAAGGAGTGAGGAAGAGGAAGGACTGTCCTCCCCAGGCTGGGAGGAGTGGCACAGAGCAGCTAAAGCAGTGTCGTAGTGGTGGCCATAACTCTGATGGACCTAAATTTGCAAGGTCTGAGTGCCCAGAGGAAGAGAAAGCACTTCCCTGGCTCAAAGGGCTGTTTCCAATAAAGACCAGCATCCAGGCAGTCACACTTTCCAGACCTATCCATTCCACAGTGCAGGAAACCAGTGGGACCTAACCAAGGAATGAGGTAAGGAGCCCAACAGCCTAGGAATAGCAGCCCAGGCACTCGGACCACACGTATATCCTGCACGAGCCCTCAGCTGAAACCAGCCCCATAGTCCAAGAGCTGGTTTAACTCATTTGAGACCTGGAAGGGACCCAGCAGCAGGGAAACACACGCACAAGTTGTACGAAGGGACAGGCAAAGCTCCTTTGAACTTCACAAGCCCTTAACACATTCTCTTTCAAATATTTTGGGGAAGATCTTAATTATAGCAGATTTTCTTATACATGAAGCAGTTGACATGCCCTTCCTACTTAAAAATCAGGTTGGAGAAACACAGCTGCCTCACAACCATCTTCCAAGGGTCTGCATGCCCCACAGCCCCACAAAACCAATGGTCCCAGGAGCCAATTCACCCAACAGATCAATGCTTTTTTGGATAGGAAAAGAATCAGAAATGGGTCTCTAGATTTACAGTTTTCCATTGTGGGAAGAGAGGACAGCACTGCAATGAGTATCCCCACTCTTCTTCAAGAGCATCATGTCACAGTTGTCACCTTAGTCAATAAACCAACTAATTGACTGAACACCTCTAAAGCAAATACAGTGGGCTATCAAATGCTCTGCCCTGGATCTGGGGAAGAGACCTGCATCGTCTATGGATCAGATGCAGAGACACTTGAAACACTCTGGAAAGCACTTCCACTAATACAGCCACGTCTGACACCTTTCTTCCTCTACTCCTCTTCAGGTCCGCTGCTGAGAAGGGTTGGAGCTGCCTCTCCCAGCCAGGGAAGGTTGTCCACAAGTCACTGCGTGCAGCCCTTGCTCATCCGTTGGGACTGGGCAGGTTTGCACATCTGGCCCCGCTTCTATCACAGCCAGCCCCACGCTCCTACGCTCGCTCTGAAGACAGCACGCACCGAGCGCCCTGTACCAACATCAACCCGTGCAATGGCCAAAATATGTACAAAAACACTTCAAAGATTTTATGAAGGAAATAATGAGCCTTTTCTCCTAAATTAAAATCATTTTCTTCCCTTTTCCAACACAGCAGGACTTACGCTATCCTGAGTCTGATAAATAAAAGAGCTTTCATGTCAAAAGGGCTATGTATTTATGTATCTCAGGCAACCTTTAAAACGTTCTTTTAATTAGTAGAAATTTCCAAAGCCTGAAGTTACACCCAAACTTTCTTCATATAGGTGCACTGCTGCCAAATTAGCAGAGGTAACAACACCCTGCCAGTGTTTTATGGTACGTCCCAGAGGAGGTGAGTCTCCATAAGTCTACGTGGGCTCCCAGCAGGACGTAACACAGACTGAGGCTTCAAGTGGAGAGAAAGACAGGGATGAGGAGAAAGCAACCCCATATTGTAACAATCTTCCCAGTCATTAATTGCATCCTGCTGGCACAGCCCGCTCAAAGTCTGGTCCTAAAACACGTCAAACACTTCCATCCTCCGAGCACTTGTTAAAGAGGCTTTAACCTCTTCACTCCTGAGTCCCAGAGAAGTCTGCTGAGCCGGAGGAAAGAAGCTGGAGAAGAGGGTCCAGGGGAGCAGCACTCAGAGGTCACCAGCCAGCGTGAACCTCAAGTGCCTAAACTTCCTTCTGTTACAACAAAATAAATGGGGAGGGGGGCAGATGCCTTTGCTGGGATGAACACTGGTGGGAACCCACTCCTGCTTCTCAGCTTTGGGAGGATATGGTCCCAGTTGGGGGTTGTCTAAGATGAAAGAGCGTTTGACATTTTCAGACCAAAGGGTCCTATTTTTATTTTATTCTTGAGGGCCACATGCAGTCAAACGCCTTTAATGGTGCTAGAAACAGATGGGCCACCGCTTTCTTTGCTCATACAGGGCGCCAGACATAAAAATACCACTGAAAAATGAGGAGTAAAAGCTTTCCCTTTTTCATTTACTGTTTCTGCTCCTCTCTGGCTCCTGGAGACTGGTACTGGACAAAGAAAGTGGCCGGAGTGGGCCAGCAACTGTGGTGCCTCCAAGGGAAGAATGATGCCACAGAGGAGTCAGGAGGTTGGAAATCAAGACAAACTGGATTCAAATCCCAGTTTTAAGACTTTTGCAGTGTGCAGACTCCTGTGGACCAGACTTATCCCAGGCATCATCCCAGCAGCACCCACCTTCCCCGAATCCTCACTGGAGAGAGGTCAACATGGCTGATCCCTGTGGGTTTCTCCCACTGCCTGCTCTTCTCCCCAGAGGTCTCCAGGAGAACTGAAACAGCAAAGAACCACTTACAAGAACAGCTTTTTTTTCCAAGGCTACCTCCAGCCATCCCTGTTAAAGGGATGACTTAACCCTGCTCAGCATTCAAAACTATTGAGCAAAAACAGGAGCAGCAACAGGTCAGTGTTGTTCTGGACAGGAATCAAAGAGCCAGCTCTTCAAATGGAGGAATATTTCTCATTTTCAGCAAGAAACCAAACAGATTTCAAATCCTTCCAGCTTCTTGATTTTGCTTTTTCAGTTCTTGGGATTATTTTCCCCCTTTTTCCTTTACTGAGATAACAGAGAGAAAAAAGAAATGAAAGAAAAAGAGAAACCACAAGGAAGAGGGAAGGATGGAAGAAAAACCATATTCACAGCTGAAAATCAGAAACCTCAAATCCATACTTTTCTCCACAAAAAGTAACTCGTTAGGCTTTGGGACAGGAAGGATCAAGCTTTGGCTGAAGAATTCCAATCAGGTCAATTCAAATAACCTACAAGCCTTTCACTCAGGGATGGTCGCCCAGGTCCACAACACACAGCCCAAAAGCTCTGGCTCCACATGGATGAGGCACAGCATCATGTTTGGAAGCACACAAGACCTCTCCTCTCCCGCCCCTCCTTCCCCCTGGAGCTCTGTATTCCTACCACTTCTGCTCGGAGCGTGCAGCCAAAGCAAACACAGATTCCTGGAGCCGGCTCTCGGGAGAGCAGCTGCACGAAGCTGGCAGCCCACGTCCTGCGGGACCCCTCTTTGCTGTCATCCCCACAAGCCACATGTGCAGAAGGCTCCCCCAGCAGCACCCGTGTGCTCCGGAGCCAGGCTCTCACTTGCACAGAACCCATCAGCTGGGCTCATGCTCCCACAGCTGGAAAGCAAATCCATTTCCTGCAGCATCAAACCCCCACAGCCTCACTCTGCCCCAGCATCGATGGAAGTATTGGATTCTTCACTATGAGGGTGCTGAGGCGCTGGCGCAGGGTGCCCAGAGGAGCTGTGGCTGCCCCATCCCTGGCAGTGTTCAAGGCCAGGTTGGACACAGGGGCTTGGAGCAACCTGCTCTGGTGGAAGGTGCCCCTGCCCGTGGCAGGGGGTTGGAAATTGATGAGCTTTAATGTCCCTTCAACTCACACCAGCCTGCAATTCTATGATTAGTTCTTGTAACACAGAGTAACTTAAACATCAATCTGCTGTGAGCTTCCCAAACTTTACCACCTCCTCCTTCACTTTGTATCCAAAGGTGTCCTGTAATGGGCAAAACACATATGAATTCTGCCCTAAAGATAAATGTATTTCAGGATAATACACTTATGGTATAAAAGTCATCCTCAGACCTCTGGCCAAGCCAGCCCCATCATTTCTCTAGTGCACTGGAGCCACTTGTCCAGCTCTCCCAAATAGACATTGCAGGCTTTGCACAAAGACGCACTTTCAGTCTCCAGGTTGGCAGTACCAGCTGCACAGCACTGGAAGGGCATCCTCTGCCCTGCACAGCCTGCATGCACATACTTCTCTATCTGCACAATAAGGGCAATTACAGGACAATTCTCCCCATTAGCTTTGTAAAAGCAATTTTGGAAACAAACCAGTTTAAGCTTTCCACCCTGGAATGGAAGGAGAAGCTGAAGCTGAGAGGCTCAGCTGCATCTGAGGGAGCCACGTTAGTGGAGAGAAACCAGCCCCTTCTTCCAGACACTTTTTCTACCATTGTGGGAAACCAACTGATTCCCATCCAAGCAGCAAGGCGTAACCGAGCACTTCCCCTTTCCAGCCCTGCTCTGACAGCACCTGTACAAAGCAGTCGGAACAAGCACTCCTGCCCAGGAACAGAAATAGGTTTTGGTCCAAGAGCTATTTTTATTCCCTCCAAAAATATTTTGACAAAATCCATTTGCATCATCTCTGACACTTCCTCTCGCAGAGCTATTGCGAGAACAGATCCACCCATGGGTTGAGGAGGAATCTGGGAAAGAGCCGCCTTTGGCAGGAGCAGGAAGCCCAAAGGGATGGAGAGCCATCACGGCAGCGAGGCAGGTATCACCCAAGGCTTGGAGATCCTCAAAGCAGCGATGAGCCCAGGCAGCCTGTACCGGGGTTGGCAGCACCGGGATGGGAGTAGTTTGGCTCAGGTAGAAAGCAAGATTCCCAGTACTGCATCTGGTGGAAAACAGGGCTGAGAAAGCAGAGCTGCCTGCTGTGAATTCCAGCCCGGGTTGCCAGGCTGGCACTGCTCACCCTCTGCATTGTTTCCTTTATCAAAATAAAACATAACCCCCTATAAATCCTTTTGAACTTCATCACAGCCAAACTCCATTTTCCCTTCTCCCATAGCTTCAGCCCATACAGGCCCCTCTGCACTGAGATCTCCTGGAACAACCATTTGAGGACCAAATCCATGCATGGATATGTCTCCAATTATGAGGGTTCCCTGGCTTTCCAAAACATTGAGGAAAACATCACATTTGCAATATGCTGGAGGACAAAGCTATGGGGAGGAAGGTCCTTCCATCCTGAGCAGCCAGAAGACACCCTGAAGTAAGAGATTAACACAACCCACATGGTATAACTCAGCAATCTGGTTGCCTTTCGGATACCCTGGAGACATCGATGCACTTAATGACAAGTCACACCTTTCAGCTCAACTTTCTACTTTCAGAGCTGTTCCCATTCAGTGATGGCTTAGATACGGAGGAGCACCGGAGCCTGGTTTTCTCCTGCCCCACACCTTGCTCACCCCAGACCAAAAGGGAGATAAAACTACCCCCAGGGCAGAGCAGGTACGTGCTCTTTCTCTTTCCACCAAGGCGAGCAGCTCCCTGTGACCTCCCCTGTGAGAAATAAATGCTGAGCAGATGTTGCTCAGCAGCATGGCTGGGAGCAATTTCATCCCTGTTCTTTTAGGGGAAAGCCCAAGACTAAAGAAATACAATTACATGGGACCCCCCTTCCCTGCTGACAGTCCTTCCCTATGTTTTCTGCTGCCTTGTGCAGTTACAACATGAAAGATAAAATACTAATTTTCTACAGAAGCTCCTGGACTTTTGTGCCCTTCCCCAGCATGGGGACCCCACCAGCTCTGCGATGAGGGGCTGCCCCATGGTGCTCTCAAAACACTGCCTGGTCTTCACCAGGAGTTAGCGTGGTGTTGGTGGATAGTCAAGTTGGAGGCATCACAAACCTCTCTAAAATCCTTCAGCCAACCTCACCTTGGCCTCCCAACTCTTCTCTCCTCCATCAGCAGCATTAGCACCAATTTTCCAGGCCAGAACCTGCTCTCCTGGCCACGTTTCAGCTGGATCCAACCACCATAAAAGAGCCCATTTAAGCAGCAACTTCCTGCCAGGCTCAGAGATGGCAAAGTCTGGGTGGGCAACTGGCACAACATCCAAAACTAAAAGCCCCAAAAAGCAACCCAGGGATCCACGGTACCAGACGACATCCATCCTCTGAGTCTCCCCTAACCCACGCACCCACATGAGCTGAACCATGCAGTGGTTTGGAGACATGGGCTGATGACCACCGGGGAGTGAGGAGAGAAACCTGCCAAATACCACATGCTGGAAAAGCTCCGCGGTTTCGGTTGCCTCAACTGACACTTTGCCAATGACACCCTCTTCTCCCTTCCCTCTGTGGTATTTCACACTGAGCTCCAGGTCTGGAAGCCAAACTGGAACCGCCTCAGCTTGCCTGGTTTGGGGTTGACTGCTCAAGTTTTCCCTATGCTCTACTCAACAGCTTCCCTGTGTTCCTGTAATCGGTTTGGCCAGCCTGGTCTGAATTAAGGGTTTACAGAAAAACCTGAGTGTGGGTGCTGAGGCTCAGCTGGCCACAGCTCTACTTTGAGCTAATCCTGGTGGCTCTTAAAGTTGGAAGGAGGAAAAAAAAAGGGGGCTGGTGGAGCTAAGCAGGGAGAGATGAATCATGTCACTTTGGGTAAGGTGGGTATGATGGGGCAGAGAGGGGGGAAAAAGTATAGAGTTTAGTATGAGGTCACATCTTCAGCCAAAAGCTAATAGAGGCACACCAAAATCTATAATACATCAAACCCTTTTCAGCAACACACTTGTGGGAAATAATAGTTGCTCAGAAGCTGGGGTCTGAATGAGGTGTGAATCCACCTTCAGCCTGAAGCCTACCACAGTCTCACCTGGGAAGCCAGATTTCCCAAGCCTTACGCATCAGGGGTACCCAGGGTGGGCTGCTCCTGTGGGAAACCCACCTTCCTTTGGATTAGGGGAGACCCAGGGAGAACAAATCCCATCCCACAGCCACCCACAAGTGTGGAAGGGGGTGAACATCACCATGGAAGATGTTGGGGGGCATTGGACACCCTCTCCACCCCCCAGCTTTGCAGGGATAGAGCCACACTGCAGAGAACCAAATTCATCCTTGACCTAAATTCTCACTTAATCAATACAAGGATCTTTGCCTGCCCAGTACCCATGCAAGGAGCCATCCCACCTCAGCAGTACCTGGGATGCTCTGGGCAGGAATATCTGCAATGCCTGCCTTCCCTTTCCCTTTTCCCTTCCCTCTGCAGGCAGACCCTCGGTTTTTCCCCACAGCAGGAGACCACAGCCCATTAGACAAGGCCTGATTGCTCCTCCTCACCTCCCCCGTGACACAATCGAGTGCGCATACAAGGCAGAACAAAACAGTGACAATTGGTGACAAATGGACTGCACAGCATCCCGTGGCCCCGTCGCCAGGGAGACCCTGGCCAAGCATGGGCGGCCGGGATTCGGGAATGGCAGAGGGGACACAGGTGCTGGGAAACCAGTGCGGACCCATCTGCTATTGAACCCACCGGAGCTGCCAAGGGCAGAGCCTGGGTGAGCACTGAGCCCTGGCACAGGAGAGGGCTGCAAGCCATCGTGCCAAACCAGCTCTGCTTGACCTCTCCTGGGTCAGCCCCCTTTAATATGGTTGATTTTCCATATTCTCCCAGGTCAGGGTAGTGGTTTGACAACAAACAGAAAGGGGAAAAGAGTTTAACTATTGCCAGCACTGGCCCAGTTAGCACCACTAAACACATTCCCAATGCTAACTCACACAGCTCTGTGCCGGACACTCTATCATGAGCTCTGCTTTGCCAGCGAAGAAACTGAGGCCAAGAGAGGGAGAATGATGCTTGCTCTGCAGCTCTTTGCTGGCAGAGACTGAAATCTCTTCCGGGAACATCTTGGAGTGACTCAATGCCTTTTACTTTCAATGCAAGTGATGTAAATGCCCCGCAGCCAGCGTGGAAGCACCTCACGCTCACCCAGGGCTGCAGACATTCTCCAACACTCCAAACATCAACAAAACTGGACGTGCAGTTTCTGAAAGTCAGCCTCCCTCCCCCAGCATTGCCCTGGGTTGGGCTTGTTTGAGTTGTTTCCCAATGAATACCTGCAGCAGACACCCAAACCAGCCACGCAGCAGCTGGAAAATGACTTCCCCCCACTGCCGCCACACAATTGTACATTGGCAGCTTTATTCTCTCCAGTCCCCCTTTGCTACAGCTCTCAGAGTTGCCACAGGTGAAGCTGAGCATCCTCACATGGGGTACGTGCATTTTGGCTGCTCTTCCTCCCTGGTCCCCCCTATCTCCATCCCGCTGTTGGGGGCAAGAAAGAGTTAAGGCTGCAGCTGCCAGCCCTGGCAGTGCAGAGTTATGCTCAAACTGTTCCCACTGCTGCATGAAGTCAGCTGTCATTAGGGAACAAAGGCGCCCGGAGCAGCTCAAGTTGTGTCACACTCAGGAGGCACGGAGACTGCTCCCTGATTAGGATTTCTAAATCAGTCCCATCGAAGCCCGGAGAATAAAAGCCACAGAACAATGAGTGGGGGCACATTCACACAAGCAGCAGCCCCTGCCGTCCCCCACTGCCCTCCCCATCCCCTCGCACGCTTCTCCTCCCGCCTGAGCCCTGCAGCACTTCACCTCGAGGTCCTGCTGAGGATCACAGTTTCCCCAGCTCAGGCAGTGGGCACATCTCCTGCTCCAGAGCCTGGCTCCATCTCCCTGCTCACCCTCCAGTTGGGGCATCTTTTAAGTCACCAGGTTGGGGCATCTCCTCAGTGGGGACATCTCACCTCAGGAGCTATCAGCTCTGTGGTCCAAGGTACTTTGGGGCAACGCAATGAGACTCCTAGAGGAGGCAATCCCAGGCAGTGCTGCCTTCTGGCATCCCTCCAGACCCACCATCCCAGTGGCCTCCCCTTGGCTGCTGACCATGGTAGTGGTGGCCACTGCAGCCATCAACCTCCGCACCCATGCCCTGCGTCCATCCCCAGGGACAGCCAGCCCCACCATGCCCCAGCGCTGCCAGCCATGCTCAGCATGCACCAGGTTGAGTTTTCTTTGGAAAGAAGGCGTTTTCCACACATATAACAGACCTATGTACATGTATAGCAAACCTCACCTGCAGCAAGACTTAAGTACCTGCAAGGACGGGCCACCTCATTCAATCCTGGGCTGCTGCACCACTGCCAGAGATGCTGGCTTTTGCCAGACCTGCCTGCACTGAGCCAGAGTATCTCCTCATCCCTGTGCTTGTCCCACAAAGGGGACAACTAAGCAAGTAAGCAAGACTTAGAGCACACAAAAACAGATTGGAGGCTGCAGACCCGGTTACTAAACTCAACCAACAGAGACTTCCTCCATGAGCACTCCAGTTCTCATGCCATGGGTGGGAGGGAGATGTTGGTTTGGCTGGTGGGGTCTGTAAAAACCATTTTCTTGGAAAAAAACAGGAGTTCCAGCACAAAATGACGCAGTACAAGTCAAAAAACCTGAAGGGAAACCAAGACAGTTGTAGATTTGGGACATTAAAACCACAGAGGCAGGAATTAAGTGGTAGTAAATGCGATTCTTGGCTTTGAACCTGACTTTGCTCATGACACTGGCTTTGCCAATTAAGAGTTCTCTGCCTTGGTTCTTCCCATGCAGATGGAGGGGAGGTGACCCTGTAAGTGGTTACTTCCCACAAGCACAAATCCTTAACATCAGGGTTCCCACAAGTAATGACAAACATGATGGGATTGTCCTCCCTCTGCACTGGCTTGTCTGGACCTGTGACTGGCTGCGGCACCCAGGGGTCTCTTCATAGAATCATAGAATGGTTTGGGTTGGAAGAGACCTTAAAGCTCATCCAGTCCCAACCCTCTGCCACAGGCAGGGATACCTGCCACTTGACCACGTTGCTCTAAGCCCCTGTGTCCAACCTGGCCTTGAACACTGCCAGGGATGGGGCAGCCACAGCTTCTCTGGGCACCCTGTGCCAGCGCCTCAGCACCCTCACAGGGAAGAGCTTCTGCCTCAGAGCTCATCTCAATCTGCCCTCTGGCAGGTTAAAGCCATCCCCCTTGTCCTGTCCCTACAGGCCCTTGTCCAAAGCCCCTCTTCCAGGTTTCTTGTAGCTCCTTTAGGCACTGGAGCTGCTCTAAGTTCCCCCCTGAGCCTTCGCTTCTCCAGCCTGAACAACCCCAACTCTCTCAGCCCGTCTTCTTCGTGCAAAGATACTTCCATCGCACAGAGCCAAAACGACAGCTCCTTTATCCCTCTTTGCTTCAGATTTGGGATAACGCAGGGGGATGGGAGACGGGAAAAGGGCCAATAATTCACTGCGCTCCCCTGCCCCAAGGTTAGATCCTCAATCCCGCAGCGAAATGCCGGCAGCCAGCAGGTGCAATGAATAAATATCCCGGCAGAAATCAATATGGAGAAGAGGGGGAAGGGAAGGAATATAGATATCGGGCATCCCGCCCCCCGCCTCCAGCCCCCGGCAGGACACGCACGCAGACACACACACACTAATCCGGTGGATTTGGCCGTCATATGACATGCCCGGTCCGTCCGAGGGAGGGGATTTAAGGCACGCCTCTCCTTTCACGCCAGGAAAGGATTTTCATCTCTCAAGAGCACAATGAGGGGGGAAGGAAGGAGGAAAGGGAGGAAAAAAAATAGGGGGGGGGGGGGGGAAAGCCAATCAAGCCGGGATCAGCTGTGGGCTGGGCTGCTGCAGGTCTGCTTGTCCCAGAGGGGGGTGCGGGGAGACATATTGGGCCGTGTGGGAAACCCACAGTCTCAGCTTCTCACACATTGTTCTCCACCCCGGCTCCCCCCCCCAGCCCCCAGCCAAAGCCGTTAATGCCACAAAAGATACTTTGCCCATTGTGCCGGGGGACAGCTGAGAGGATAGAGTTAGCCTTACACAGCTTTCCTGCCTCCCTCTCCCGCTGGAGAGGGGAAGAGGGGACAGAGCAATCAAAATGGAGAGTTTGATGCTCGCCATACAAAAGAATTAAATCCACTTAGGCCCCTTTCTCGCTAATCTCGGACTGTGGGGGGTTAAATATGGTTACATTTTCATTAGGTACTAATAGCAAAAGGGCAGCTAATGGTAGCACAGACCGACGCATTGTCATGCAGATGGCTCCAAAAAGGGCTACCCAGCATCGCTGCAGCACGATGGCATGCTCGGAGTGGGAAATTGTGTCACTTCGGCATTGTCAGGGCTGAATTCCATCAATGGGAAAAGTCATGTTTCCTCCGCCGAAAGGAAACAAGTTAAAACGCCCAGGGAGGGGTGGAGGTGGTGGGGAGGCACCTGGGGTCTGCAGGGACCCTCCTGCAGAGCACAACCGTGCCGGCACAAAGCGATGCCCAGAGCGAGGAGCTGCTGGTTTTAGGTCACCACACAATGAACTTGGTGGCCATAGGCCATTAGGTTTGAAATGAACCAGTGGCTTGACCAGCCAGCAAGGTCCCTACTGCCCAGGCACTAGGAAGGTGCCCTGGCAACCTTCATTTGGGACTCGGGGCACACAGTGAGCTGCGCACCCATTCATTGTGCACTTGCCATGAATTTGGACAGAGCAACAGGGACCAAAAAGCTGGTTTTACCCTTTATCTTTTTAAGCACTTTCTTTGTGGCCAGCTCAACCTCACTGGGACTTTCTCTGCCCACTTCCACTGAACTGGGAACTGCAGATTCAAAAGGATTGGAGCAGGGGGAAGCACCCAAGTCGCTGCCTGCATGACCCGGCTGCCCACACAGCCCCTCAGGCTGCCTGTGATCACCGCTGCGATGGCAGCTCCTCCCTTTCATACTCTCCACACCATCCCCAGCAGATAGAGCCATTCTTCTCCCTTCACCCTGCTCCTGCCACAGGTTGCATTAAAGGCCCAGGGTTACATCAGCACTGTGCAGGCAGGATGCCTGGCTCTGCTGCTCAGACATGCTGCCTGGCTCTGGAGTAAGCAGCTTTCCCAAAGGGTAGGTACTGTGGTCAGTGCAATGGGTGTCATCCCTTTGGGAGCTCCATACACCATGGGATCCCAGTCTTCCAAACCTTCGCCTTGCTAGAAGACCAACCCCTACCATCCCTCATAGCTTCAGACACTTAATGATGGCGTCTGAGCTGGAGGAGTGTCATCCCTCAAAGCCCAGCAGCTCCAGATGGATCCCAGACCACGCAGGACTGCACTGCCTTAGAAGTGCCCACCAGCAAAAAGGAACACCGCTTATTTGGATGCCTCCACTAAACATTCACACTAAGAAAGAGAAGTCAGGACCTCCACTGCCCTCCTAGACAATCCCACCTTAGTGCTGGCTCACTAACATGATATACATGGAAAATGTCTGCCAAAGTATATTTCATAGGGTCAGAGCACTCTGTGATATTTTTCACTCAGGGCTATAGAAGAGAGACCCACAACTCAAACACGTCAGCGAAGCTATGTCCTTTCCCCCAAACCAACCGGCACGAAGGTAAAAATCCATCACTCGGGAGCACGAAGCAGCCGCAGCAAAAGCCAAGTTAAACAAGAACAAGGTCAGCATCGAGGTGGTGCAGCCAGTAACTGTAAAGAGGAGGAAATTGGTCATACAGTCACAGTACAGGCACCTACAACCCTGGCCCCTCGCCAGCCAGCACAGCATCATGGGGAGTCAGAGCTCGAGACCCGACTTCTCATCCTAGTTCTGGCACGGAGCATGTCCCTTCACCTCCCTGTGCCTCTTTCCCTTCTGCATCTGTGTGCTCCACTGTTTTCTCTCAGTCTGCAAAATGCATCTTGGGGAAGGGGCTGGAGGACCCCCAGCTTCTCAGCCAGGAGCTCAGAGGAACAACCAGGGAATAGCACATTCCAGTTAACAGTGGATTATTTCACCCACCCCGTACAGCACCATCAGAAGCCACTTGCCTGATGTGACTCGCTTTGGACAGCCTCCTGGCCTGTCACAAGCTCAAATAGACCAAGGACAGACAAATTATCCATCTGCATCACACTCAAGTGCCAATTCCCTAACAAGCTCCGACACCGTGTCTATCTCTCCTGACTGCCAGAGACCAAATCTGAGCCAAATTTCCTGCAAGCATTGCTGAGTTTTGCAAGCTTCAAGTCCTTGGAGAGTCACATTTTCATGCTTCTCTCTGTAACCTTGAGAGTCCGAGCTGGAGTCTTTATGAAAGCTGAGATTCCCGATGCTCTGGAGCCAAAGCTTTCAGGGAGAAAGCAGAAAGTGAGAGCAGGGGAACCCAAGAAGATTGGCTTTCTGCAAGATGGCATATCACACTTAGATTCTCTGCTGTCCAGTAGGCTTGAGCTGAAATACAGTTGCACCCTTCCTTTCAGCAAGAGTTCCAATAGGCCCTTCTCTTCTACTTTCATCTATCTTGCTGTGACTGGGTGTATGTTATACTCTCTGACATGCTGGCAAATTTTGTTGACACTGCCCAGAAAAACTTAAGTTTCTGGATGGTGACATGGATGGATGGACAGACAGCACGTCTCAAAGCCCGCTTCCCCAGGAAAGCCCTCCATGGAATAGCACGTTGTGCAACCACCACGATAACATCTTGACAGCTTGCACCAATATTTTTCCTCGTTTTGGGGAGAGATGTGGTGTTGCAATCCAGGCTCAGGGTTAAGAGCTGGAGTTCTGGAAAGCTCATCTCTATGAGGAGCGCCATGGAGAGGCATCACGTCTGATGGGCACCCAGGGGCTGGAGGGGCAGGAGCCTCTTCCGAGAGCAAAGCAGTGCAGCTTCACTGGCCCCACTCCAGTGGCTTACGCAGCTGATGATGTGTTCTGGCCCAAAGTGTTTATTGTTTCCCAGCAAAGTTATATTAGAAACAACAGCAGAATATAATACACCACCACTCAAAGGTTAACACATGTTATTTTCCGCTATTCCGCCTCAGGACTCTCCGGCACTAACATTAGCCAGGGCAGCTCATTTGCTTCCCTTCAACCTGATCAACCGCAGAAAAGGGAGGAGGGGGGCAGAAATCAAATCCCACCAGCAATGGGAACCACTTTCAAGGGGAAGCTGCTTTCGGAAACCCAGCCACGTCCAAACATTACAACTGGTCTCGGCAATTACGAGAAGTAAAACATTAAAAAGCATGAGGCAAAGTGCATTTGCATGCTAAAAGCTCCCGTCAGTGGGGCTGAGGGGCTGTATCCAACACAAAGCACAAAACTTCTCTGTCTAAATATACATTAACCCTGCTATCACATCCCTCTCTGTTTGCACCCCAAAGGCTGTGGGGTGCAGAGCTGGCAATGGGTGCAGCCACAGCACCCCTGCACCAGACATCTTAGACCTGGACCCAGATGGATGCCTAAACCTGCTGGACAAGCAAAGCTGGAAGGGTTAATTCATGTTCAGTCGTCCCCATCATAGCACAGCCCCTGGGGCTTCACAGGGAGGGAGGTGCTGGGAGGTTTCCTTGAACTGGGCGGATTTGCTGGAAAGCAGCGTTCCTGCAAACCTAGTTCCGTAGTTGCTGTTGCAAAAACAGGTTTGAGTTGAATTCAGAGGCCGCAGGTGGGCAAGTTACCTGAAGGCCATGAAGAGGAAACTCCTACATCCGCTCTGAGAGCACAAACCTTCAGCCATCCAAGCAGAGAGGGGAGCAGGGGAGCCTCCTCCCGGGTAGGGTTTCACCTGCAATCACAGCTTCGTGCTCAAAACAGGAGCTGATGGGAGGCTCTGAGCCAAAGCCCTGGGAGAGGCAAACTGAAAACCCCAATTAGAGCTTTCTAAACCTCTAACGAGTATCAGCTAGAGAGCAGGAGCTAGTCTGCAGGAATCGCGAGTTCATCCCACCACCATTTCTCCATCCCAGCCTCATCCATCAGCACACCATGGGTCCTTGATGCTGTAATCCTGCCCTGCCTGCGCTCCTCCTATTCTGTATTCCTCTCCTCCACAAGCAGGGTCACCCATAGGTTTAACTGGGAAGCCAGCCAGTCTCAATGGCACTGTAGGAATGAGGTATCTCACTGGTAAAGCCACTAAAACCATTTCCTGCACAGGGCTCAAGTCCACGCCTAGAATTCACAGTGATAAAACAGCCCTCCAGAGACTTCCCAAAACACCCTGAGCACCCAGAGAAGTAACCGATTCACAAAGCAAATAGGGGTTATAAAAACAAGGGGCACATCCAGGGCTTGTTACACACAAATCCTACCAAACTTCTATTTAACTCAGTGATAAAGACTTGTAAATGACAGGCTGCGGGAGAAATGGAGCTCTTTGTACTTGAGAAGGTAGTCTGGTACAGGACAGTGACCCTGGACATCCAACCTCCTAATTTTAGGTAATGCAAAGCAGCAGACAAGATGAAATGAATTAAATCACCCAACAGCGCCTTTAGAAAAGATATCAAACCTCAGGTTTCATGGCAGAAAAGGCAAAGGATTCATCTTGGAGTTAAGTCAATAGCTGGGCTACCAACCTTCACCCCAGGACACCACACCAGTAGGGTGATGCCTCCTTACTCATCCTTCTCTCTCCAAGGTCCAGCCACAGGACAACACACATCAATGTCCTCCAGAACAGGCAACCTCTTAAAATGATGCACACAGAAAACTCTTTGCATGGATGGATTCCTTCCTATTTTTAGGTCTAGTACCTGAACTTCACCTGCAAACCTATTTCCTGTTAGAGAAACAGTGGACAGGAACAATCTGGGAATGAAGTGGGGAGACAACTCTCCAGAGACGAGCTTGGAAGACAGACAATATGCCTACGAGCTGCAAAGTCTTTGGTGTTGGAATGGGCAGGAATGACAAAGCAATATGTAACACATGCATGTATTTTTATCAAGCAAGGGCATTTCTGGATTCAATGCAAGAGAAGGGCTTTCCTAGAGGCAAGCTCATTAGAAGTCCTCACCAGCCCAGTACCTTTCCCCTCAATAAAGAAATAAATAAATTAATATAAAGAAAAGCAGGGCATGTTCTTTTGAAGGTTGTTTTCTTTCATCCCTCCTCCACCCCCCGTCGATCTCCTCTTTGGCATTTGTGGCTGGCCTGTTACCTCCGGCTGAGAGAGCAGGCGGCAAGCCAGGAGATCCCGCTCCAGCAGCTCTCCGCTCCTGCCAGGGCCCCCGGACGCATCCCGAGCAGCCAGACCCTCCTCCTGCTGCCCTGTCCTGCCTTACCCAGCCCTGGTCCATCACCTCGGGACATCTGGAGCCCCTGCCAGGAGAGAGGGCCTGGGAAACCAAGTCCACCCCAATTAGAACTCAAGTCTACTGCACGGCAACAGGGAGCGGGTGTGCTGAGACAGCTTCCCCTGGGGAAGGATTGGTAGGGATGGAAGTTTCTGTCCAGGGAACAAAAAGGGTTGGGAGTGTTTAGGTGGCTCTTTTTTGATGTTATTGGGGTTTTGTTCGATTTTGGGTTTTTTCTTTACTGTTTTTTCAGGCAGTAGGTTTTGGTCCCCTACAAGGCACATGGTGCCCTATCACAACCTAAACTCTGACCCTCATGGATGAGAAATGAGCTCAGCTGAATACTTCATAGAATCATAGAAATTGTTGGAAAAGACCTTAAAGCTCATCCAGGTCCAACCCCCTGCTCACAGGCAGGGACACCTTCCACTAGAGCAGGTTGCTCCAAGCCCCTGTGTCCAACCTGGCCTTGAACACTGCCAGGGATGGGGCAGCTACAGCTTCTCTGGGCACCCTGTGCCAGCGCCTCAGCACCTTCACAATAATACTTAACATGTTACTTAACATGGTTATTGTTGAAACCTCTGTCAACACAAAAGTACAGAGCCTTTGCCTGCTTGCTGCGCTGAATTTGTGTCCAGCCAGGTTTATCTAACAGCAGATCCATGTCACGGAGCCACATCCTAGGGCTGGGCACCAACAGAAGGAGTTGAAGTTGGATTCACCAGCAGTTGTGCCTTGACCCAGTTCACTTCCAGTACTGATGTAGCTGTTCCCCAGCCTCAGGTGACCACATCCAGCCCTGCCCAGCCCCAGGTATCAGGCACCATCAGGGCTGATGGGTGAAATAACTCTTTATCCTCACAAGGACTCACCACTTAAAAGTCCCAGCACCAGCCCAGAGAGGGCATCCTTCATTTACATCACAGCAGCACCAGCAAGACTCAGCCAGGCTAGGATCAAAACGGAGGCTCTGAAAATCAGAGAGGAACTAATTCTGCTCTGCTCAGCCTTTCCTACATTCTCTGCACGTGAACATGAGCACGCAAAGCTCCTGCTCCAAACGCATCATGTCCTCTGTGTTTTACTGCTTTGAATGATGGAGCAAGGCGGATAGGAGCTCGGAGCCAGGACAAGAGAGAACGACAATCCCTGCCCCCAGAGCACTTACAAACCCAAGGAGGCAAGATGTAACATGAGGAGGAAACAGGCTGGAGGCCAGAGGGGATACCATAAAAATAGGATGGTTTTAGAACATCTTTGCTGTGGGCATAAATCACCGCCCATCTCTCCACTGATCTTGGGAATACAGAGCAAGTCCTCACCCAAACCAGACCTCCCTCCCCACAGCTCATACCAGAGCAGCACAGCAAAACCCATCCCTGGTGGAAACGAGATGGGCAAAAAAGGGTGTCAGAGTCCTGGCTACCGGATGAGGATGGAGGCAAAGGGACTTGGCTGTGCCTGGCTACAGGGTTCAGTGGCAGAGATGGGGATGAACTCCTGGTTTCCCAAAGCTTTGATAAGACCACCCTTCCTCTCCTTTGCTCAGAGCTACCTTCAAAGGAGGGTAGAACCCTCTTTAAACCAGCAAGGCTTAAATAAATGCAACAGTTCCCCACAAAGCTTGTTCATCACCTCTCCTTCCCCACTCTTCATCCCACCTTCCCTGCTTCACTCACAAGTCTGTGATGGCAAAAGAAGGGACTTCTTTTTTCCCCCCAAGAAGAAAAGAGAGGAAGGGTTGGGGGGAAGGGAACATCTTATTTCAAATAAACAAACAGGATTTATTGCCGGACAGATCCCTAAACCCTTGGCCCAGGCCAGCAAACTGCAGCTTGGCTGTAATAAGCACATAAATAAAGTTTACAGCTAAACTGGCCTGACCCAGTATTGCCCCGAGGTGCAGAAGCAGTATCTTGTCATTAGTATGCAGAACACATCGCCTTAATGTCTGCTCATTTGTTCTCAGCCCACTCGGCTCTATAAATCTCCACAAAAGGGCAAGGCAGGGCTGCGGGGGAGAAGGGGGAGCGGCAGGGCCAGGGGGATGGGAATTGCCTACTGTCCCGCTTCCAGCCCGATGGGATCACCAGGCAGAGCCACAGCAATACAGGCTTCACATGAATTGAGTCTTTCCTTCCTCCCAAGCAGGGACCACCACCCTTTGAGGAGAAGGATGGGCAGAGGGGAATGCCCACACTTGCCTACCAGAGAGGAGGGGAATGGGATAAAACTGGTGTATCTGGGTCAGTGCAGGATCAAGCGCAACTAGTGTGGCAGGAAACTGCCGGCAGCTGCAGCAGGTGAGCACAGACCAGGTACTGAGATGGACACAAACACAGCTTGTAAAAACCCATAAATATCAACAGTATTTACCTTTCTTTGCATTGCTTTAATCAACATCCACCCATTCTGACCCTCCCTCCCACCTGCAATCAGCATCTGCCAACATCCTGCTGAGCAGTGTATCCCCTCTTGAAAGCACATAGAATCAAAGACTAGTTTGGGTTGGAAGGTACCCTAAAACTCATCCAGCTCCAACCCCTGCCACAGGCAGGGACACCTTCCACTAGAGCAGGTTACTCCAAGCCCCTGTGTCCAACCTGGCCTTGAACACTGCCAGGGATGGGGCAGCCACAGCTTCTTTGGGCACCCTGTGCCAGCGCCTCAGCACCCTCACAGGGAAGAGCTTCTGCCTCAGAGCTCATCTCAATCTGCCCTCTGGCAGGTTAAAGCCATTCCCCTTGTCCTGTCCCTACAGGCCCTTGTCCAAAGCCCCTCTCCAGGTTTCCTGGAGCCCCTTTAGGCACTGGAGCTGCTCTAAGGTCTTCCCTTAAGGAGCCTTCTCTTCTCCAGTCTGAACCAGCCCAGCTCTCAGCCTGGCTCCAGAGCAGAGCTGCTCCCATGCTCAGAGCATCCTTGCGGCCTCATCTGGAGTCACTCAAGCAAGTGAAATGACATCTGGCAACTCCATCCTTAACAGCACCTTACTGTAAGTCAACCAAAGAACTGTCCCCTAGCAGGGGACCTGGCATGGGCAGCAAGTAGATGGCACTGCCTTGACAGCAGCATCAGAACCAGCACCAGCAGTACCTCCCTTTCCCCCAGCCCCCTGACCCAAAGGCAGATGTGATCTCTCCCCCACACTGCAGCCTCACAGGCTGTGCTAGATGAGAGCAAGCTCTCTGATTTACTGTCCCACATAATCCCACAAGAAAGTAGCTGCACCGCTTCAGCGCTTTGCACTGCACAGAACTGCTTTCTGTACAGGGAAATATTAGCCACCCTTCTCTGTCATCAATCTTGTCGGGATCTCCTCCACATGTTTGAAGAAAGCAGAACACGATTTACTGTCTGCCAAAAGGAAAAAAGAATGAGGCAAAGCCGCCACAGAGCAGAGCAAACATCTGGGGAGCAGAAAAGAAGGTACCTTGGGTGGAAGATGCCAAGGGAAAAGTGTCTTTAGAGGAATCTGCTGGCTCGAGAATTGAAGTTTAATCAGGTACAAAATTCAGGCAGTGTCCCCACACAAATCTCTGATGGGAATGGCAACTTCCCCTCCACAGCACATGGCAAAGGCAGCTCAAGAGGTGAGAAAGCTGCAGGCTTTGAATCAGCACAGTTGATCCCCACTGAAACACCAAACTCCTCAAATGCAGCAGGCTCCGTGCCTCTATCTGCAAAAGGCACTTGTTACTGCACCCCGAGAAAACACAGTGCTTGGACCATAAGCCTCTCAGACAGCTTCGTACAGAGTGTAAAGAGTCACAGCGCTTCAGAGATAACACAATGTAAATGAACACCGACACAACTCAGCGCCTGCAGCAACTTTCAGGTATTTTCAATCAGAAATAACTTCTTAGTAATACCAAAATATTTTAGTGTTACACTCAAGAAATTCAGAACATCTGGGTCCTCGAGCACTTCCTCATGGGCAATATCTATAGGGGATATTCTGGGACCTTCGTAGAGCAGCTAAGTGAGGAAGAGCCAGATGTGGAACTAGTTCCTACCAACAAAGCCCCATCACAGAGAGGGGTCAAGGCACAGCAAGTCACCTCTCTCAGGGCATTGCCTGGCCAACGTCCATCAGGGAGAACCACCGAGCTCCTACCAGAGGCAGAGCACTGTACGTTTGCCTTACGGGAACAGGAGTGACATGGAGGAAAAGGGGGTCCCATCTGTGGGACGAGGCCAGGCAGGACGGATGGGCAGCAGAGGGGAATGCTCCTTGCTTGCTCAGCTCCCAGCCCTGTTTCCAGGCTTGTTCTGGAAGGCAGGAGCAGGAGAACCTGCAGGGCCTGAGGGCATCAGTCCTTCCCACGGCAAACAATAGGAAACCTCTCATTGACTTCCAGGAGACACTGCTCTGAAGGCTTTGTGCTGCCTCCTGCTACCGAGAAGGAAATGAAGGTGTGGAATCCTGTCTCCACGTGGGAACGATCCACCACAGCCCTCATTGAGAAAACCGCACCCCAAACTGAAAACCAATTATCTACTTAAAACAAAGGGACTTCCCTTCCCAGCTGGCCCCTTCAGCCTGGGATTGGCATCAGGGAAGCTCAGCACGATGTTGTGAAATAGACAAGCAGCTTCAGAGACATCAGAGCAGAGGCTGGGCTGGCCCAAGCATCGACCTGTCCCACCTTCGTTGGTACCTTTCCTTGCCAGGTCTGTGCAATCAGGAGATTATCTCACAGACAAGCATATTTCCTGGTCAGAAAGGTGAGGCCAGCAACCAGCTGAACTTCTGATTCCTTCTAAGCTCAGTGCCTGCTCAATTCCACTACATCCCTGCACAAGTGTCCTCTGTGAGCTAAAGCCGCTTTCAAGTAAGGATAGACAAACCTCTTGAGATTATCACATCACACACTTTCTATTGAGCAGCCACTGCTCAAGAAGCCCTGGGCTTTGCAAATAACTTGGTTGGAAAAGACCTTTAAGATGATCGAGTCCAACTGTTAACACGGCACTGCCCAGTCTACCACTAAACCATGTCCCTAAGTGCCACATCTCACATCTGTTAGATACCTTGAGGGATGATGACTCCTCCATCACCCCCAGGCAGCCTGTTCCAGTGCTTGACAGCCCTTTTGGTGAAGAAATTGTTCCTCATATCAAACCTAAACCTCCCCTGGTGCAACTTGAGGCCATTTCTTCTCATCATATTGCTTGTAACATGGGAAGAGACCGACCCCCACCTTGCTACAACCTCTTTTCAGGTCAAGAGCAACAAGGTCTCCCCTGAGCATCCTTTTCTCCAGGCTGACCACCCCCAGTTTCCTCAGTTGCTCATCACAGAACTTGCCCTCTGGACACCCTCCAGCATCTCAATGTCTTTCTTGGAGTGAAGGGCCCAAAACTGAACCCAGTGTTCAAGATGCAGCCTCACAGGGACAAGTCCAGGGGACGATCACTGCCCTCATCCTGCTGGCCACACTATTGCTGACATAAAATCATGGTCTTCTACTCCCAAAGCAGCCAACCTACATCACATTCCTAAGCCTTCTCCCTAGCATTTGAGGTCTTCTGCTGTTTGGAAGTCTCAGAGCAAAGGTGTCCGGTTAGTTTAGATGTCACATCTCCACTTTTTGCCAGCCTGAGCAAACTCGGATGAGTTATTACAGGTGCAGAAAAGGGCAAAACCAAGCACATGTTCCCTGGAACTTGTCTGCACGTGGGTACCTAGAAAACCTCAACTATAGACATCATCATTTTCCTAGGGCACACCAAGGAAGTCAAAGCTATGTGCTCTTTTGTATTCCAAATGCTTAATTTTCCCTTACTTCGTAAATGATTAAGTTTGCAGACACACAAATTTCACACGTTTTGGAATTCTTTCAACATTTGAACACACATAAAATGTGGTGCTTCAGCAGCACCTGAGCTCTGCAACAGCCTCCAAAATAAGACAGAAATAAGCTATGTCCTGGTCTAGGAGATTTAAGGGCAGAGACTGAACTGAAGAATAAGATTCGAGCTGCAAGTTGAAGCTATAGATGATTTGCCAGTTTAAGCCCAGGTGTTGTAATCCTGTAACCTGTCTACCTCACATGCACAAGATGCCTTCAGATTGCCTTTTTAAGCAGCTGAATCAGCACTTCACCTTGGTTCCCACAGCATTCCCTGCAGGACAGCAACGAAGAGCTGGGATCCAGCACAGCACTTGCACAGAGCTGTTCTGGATCAGGGTGGAGGGGTGAAGCCTGAGAACATTTCTGATGTCAGAAGCAATCAGGACATGCTAGAAGGTTCCACCATGACACAAAAGACTGTGATGCAACCACTAGATATTTTCATCTCCTTACAGCAGAGGATTTCACTTCACAACCTCGCAGCCCAGAGGTGTTAAACGCATTGTTGTACGTGAGCAAGATTATATTTAAACATGGCAAGATGCATTGAATCTCCCTTGGTGGCAAGGCAAGTGACCTCTCTTACCCGAGGTGGGAAACCAGCACATCCGGCCTCTGATGCATCCCTTAGATACGCCAAGTTGTTAGGTGCTAACTGACATGCAATAAATCTGGTTTTTAGCTCGGTTAATTACCAGCCTTGTGCTCATGAGTAATACGATAGCATTTAAGGTGGGGCAGATTTTCCATTACAGAGCCCTGGTTGCATGAATTCCATGAGAAGTGTTTTCTGCTGGATGCAGCTTTGACAGAAGAGAGCTCTGCTCCAGCCTAAGCTTCTCAACCCCAAACCACCCCTCCAAACCACAACAGCCTTCTGCAGAGTGGTTCCTTCTGCAGGATAACACTCTGATCACCTCCACACGCATCACTAGCACTGCTGTAGTTGACCTTGGACTAGTTTCATACCTCTCCAAACCTCCCCCTTTCTATACTATGGCCCTTACATCAACAGTGTTGGCAATATCAGATGGATTGGAGGACATTATGCCTAAAAAAATAAGGAAGGAAATAATGCAATCCAGCCAAACTACTTCAGAAAAATGAAGTTCGAGGAACGAGGTGCTCAGGTTCCCAGCTGCAAGTTGCTCTGCAGCATGGTTCAATTCCATGTAGCAGCAAACTGGAGGATTTGGTAAAGGGAAAAACAGAGCCCCAACAGGAGGAAATTCTCTAGGAGACAGGACAAAGTGGTTCATGAGAACACCTCTCTATACAACAGCAAACTCAAAACATAACCTCTGTAATCCCAACCTACACAGCTCACACAATGTGTTGTACTTTTGACAGAGCAGAACCCATTGAGACAAACCTCAAGATGATGCTTTTCCAAAATACCCCTTTGCAGAGGCAGGTAGGTTCAAAGCAACCTGCATCAAGGCTCAGTACAGAGAAGTTTTTTCTCAACAACAAGCTAGAGGAAAAAAGTCCATATGCTCAAAAATGTCCATGAAGGATTTTGTACAAACATATGCACACAGTAAAAGGAATAATGGGAAAGCCCCACGACCACAGCCCTTGCCTGGAAGCCTGAGCTTAGGTCCTAAATCCAATACAAGGTCAAGGGGAAGGAAACGCTATCAGATGAGCCCTGGTCTTACAAGAGCAGCAGCAGGCCGGGACTCCAGGCAGACTGTCCTGGAAAGCTCAGCCTCTCCCAACACAAGCCAACCACATATCAAAAACCTCATTTTCAGCCCAATGTGGAAACCTTTCGCATTTGCAGGGAGCTCCACAGATAGGACCACAATATACAAACAGCTCTTTGTGGAGCTGCAGTGATTTACTCATCGCATCTCAGCTCTTCACCTCCAGGTCTACTCAGTGCAGCCACTGACACTCAAGGTTTAGTCTGAGCAGCCTGAAACCATACACTTACCCTCTGACAAAGAGGGACCCAATGCATTGCTACCCATGCACCCAGCCCCATGCTCCGCCTTGCTTTCCAGCTGACAGCTTTTGGTCAGAGGACAACAGAAGATGAAGCAGGGGGGAAGGAATAAAAATAAATCCCTGCAGATTCTCATCTTCCTTCTCTAGTCTCCTCAAGTCATTGTTTTGCAGTACAAGTATTTCAGCTCTCACTGCACCAGGGAACAGGATTAGACAGGTCACTGCGGAATCAGATTACAGACTTTTACCTTTTTAACTTTTCTTCTCAGCACGTAGGCTGGCGAACTGACACCCGGCGAGGGAGCAAGCAAGGGACAGGCATGGGTGGAGATGGCAGCAAAACATCAGTGATTCAGTGAGATTTGCCAAGTCATTGGAAGTTCTCACGATTCCAGGACCTAAAAAAGAAGATAAAAAGAACCAAATGGGTTAAAATTAAAGAGCTCAGAAGAGAAAAAGTTTACATAACTCGTGCAGGCGACAAAAGGAGTACAAACGTCAGAACGTGGCCTGATAGAATTTAGTCCTAAAGGGCTTAATTTTCTTTCCAATACAGAATGGCATTTTCCCCTCTCAGCCCCACAGTTGCCTGCAGAGCCAGAAACCCCTTGGTACCCTGCAGTGCATGGCTGGTTTGTGGGGATGCAGAGAGTCCCAGTATTGGAAAGGTTTGGGACTTTACAGGGGACTGTGGCAGCCACAGATTCCAAATCATTAGATGAGTCCTGCAGTTTCTGAGATAAATTGCTGTTTAACATGATGTTCCCTCAACCAGGGAGTACATCTGTCCTGCCTCAGCATCTCTCAATTTCTTCATGTGACAGCATATTAAGATTAGATCTTAAGAAGAAGTTCTTCCCTGTGAGGGTGCTGAGGCGCTGGCACAGGGTGCCCAGAGAAGCTGTGGCTGCCCCATCCCTGGCAGTGTTCAAGGCCAGATTGGACACAGGGGCTTGGAGCAACCTGCTCTAGTGGAAGGTGTCCCTGCCCGTGGCAGGGGGTTGGAGCTGGATGAGCTTTAAGGTCCCTTCCAACCCAAACCAGTCTGGGATTCTGTGATGATTCTATGATCCTGCAATGCCTGCAGCAAGTCCAGGAACTAGGACTGAATAACATTCACACAAAGACAATCCCAGGCTTGATTGGAAGACATCAAGAAATGGAAAAGATAAAGAGCCCATTCCAAAGGATAATCATTCTGGTAAAAGCATGTGTTAAACGTGTTATGTCTGTTTATAAATTAGAGCTATTAATGCTCATTACAATCTTCTGTGATAGCACAAGACAGCTTGTGTTCATCTTCTGTCTTGCAAACTGAAAGCTACACTGCCTGTCCCCACACTGCCTGCCCAGGAGCATCATACAGATTAGTTAATGCTTGAAACATCTTAAGTATGATTATTTGAAACACTTATTTAAACTAAGCCTTTTCACTGCAGTTAGCACTACTCCTGCTACATATTGATACATATTGACTCTTAATATAAAGAGTATTTTTGAGTGTATTTTGAGTATAACAACATATTTTTCCCCCCATAAGATACACGAGTTACTGAATTTACTACAATTAGCCTCAAAACAGAAGGAGCATAAAGAGATTAAATTAATTGCCCAGATTTATGCAAGGCAACCATGGCAGAGAACACCACAAACTCCTTCTCCAAAGCAGAGCAGTGCCCCAGTCAATGAACCGTTCTTCCTCTATTAATGCCTAAATGACAGGGGGGAAATAAATTACCAAATAAACTATTTGACCAGCTTGTTTTTTTTAATTTGTTCCCCAGTTACCTTCGTGTTTATTAACCTGGTTACCCCCCACTTTGTTATTCCAAGTCTTATCACCCTCAGATGTCAACAAGACAGCGTTTCTACCACAGCACACTAAGTTACCAACACTGTCAGATAACGCAGGGGTCATTAGCTGGACCTAGAAGACAGTTCTCATCTCATCCTACACCTGGAGCAGGCAGCAAGCCATGGACCCAAAGGCAGGTAAGGACATGGTGTGAAACACAGCGACTGTGAAATTCCCAAGCCTTACGAGTTCAAACCGTGTGAACAATCGTAGATGACCAAGAACAACCTCTGGCAAATCCCAAGAAGCCAAGATGTAAAGATGTAAAGCTAAATAATCCTGTTTCTCCGCTGCAGGGCGTTGCTCATGAGTAACACTACAGCACCCAGGGTGTGCTGTGCCTCCCAGCACCATGTCCAGCTTCAGGGACCACAAGCTCTAAGGGAAAAACCACTTGCCTACAAATCACAGCCTGCAGGGAGTAAAACCAGGGTAGATTTCCCTCAAATAGCATCAACCTCTAATGTCAATTCAGGGTCTAATCCCCAGGGGCACACTGTATGGTTTTGTCTCAAAACTACTGAAGAAGGCTCTGACACATGATTTCAGCTCTGAGTCATCCCCATTTGACCAAATCAACTACTTTCCCAGCCAGAGGGATAACGAAGACAAACCAATATGAGCTGCATGCCAGAAAATATGCAGAAGAGCAGCTAAGTTTATTCCCCCATTAAGGGAACTATGAGCTAAACCCAACATTTCCTCAAGAGCATTCTTAGTGTATGTACATTATAGACACAATGAGTTTCTGATGGTTTCATCACATTCAAACAGAAGCCTGAAGTACTGATTTCCAGAGCTATACAGTGATTTCATATCATGTGGTTAGTTTAGGAGTCCTTCCTATATGGCACAGCCTCCACAAGTAAACCACAGGCTTCCTCCCTCCCGTCCCTCCAATGACACCCATGGACAAACAAGAGAAACCAACAGCTTTAGGCAAAGACCAAAGAGTAGACTTTTGTCAACCCAGATGAACCTCCAAAGCAGAGGACATCATCAAACCAAGAACTGGAGCCACCTCCTCCAAGTCCTGCTGCTGGGGACACCGTGGGGCCGAGGCAGAGCCCTCCACCAGCCTGTGCCTGCCCCCAGGGCTCTGCACAGCTCAGGCACCACTGCAGACATTCCAGCATATCCCAAAATGGCCCAGAACATCTTCGCTAATAAAGTTCCTGAGATAAAGACTAACGCAACGCTTTTCACAGGCTTCTGCTGGGTAATTACAAGCCTATCACTTCTGAGTTAATTACATACAGCTAAAGATGTTATTATGTGTAGATGGAAAAAAACCATCGTACTGGAAACAAGTTCCTTCTGCTCTTAGTTGGCTGATAGCTAAGTATTTCCAGAGAAGAGGAAAGGTGGGAAATCTCCATTTAAGCGGTGAGCGTGCTGTTGCATAACACTTCTACCTATGGAAGAGGGACCTGGGAGCAAACACATCTCAGATGAAGCACCACCTGAACCAGAAGACCTTTGAGACTCCACTGCTTGTGTTTGTGCCCTTGCTGTGACTACAGGCAGGAAGGGGTCAGGGAAGACAGAGATGAGCTGAGAGCTCTTGGAAATAAACCCAGATCCTTTGGTGTGCCAGCACCAAGATGTGGAGCAGTATTGGATCCAAGCATCATTTTCTCTAGAGCTTCATAAATTAGACATTGGGGTGTCCAAATGGTCACCTGAAGGTGTCAGTGGCAAGAGCTCATTTTCTCTTAATGCTACCAGGGAAGGGTGGTAGGCTCAGGGAGCAATTAAGCAGCAACAAGTCCTGGTCCCTATTAACTGTAACTTCATTTTCAAACGATAAGCAAAGACAAAAAGGCATCATCACATGAAACATATGTGCAGCTCACCCCTTTCTTGGTTTGCAAGGGGACAGGGGGACATCTCTGCACATTTCTGGAGACAGAAAGTTTCCAAACAACATTTAGTACATGCACCCAGGAAGCCCACGCAAGGGCACAAAGAACATCATATTCCCCACCCCGCTCCATCACTGCTCTGCTATTTTAAGCAGATAGCTTTGAAAAAAAAAGACGAGAAGCAGAAGAAACCCCGTCAAGCTGCAACAATTAATAAATGCCAAACAGATGCACACCAGCCTCTGTGGGATGATGTCTGCAACAGGCCAGGGCAAACCCCAGTGAATGCATTTCCGAGCTGGGCGCCTGAGGGCTAGAACAGGTAGCAACAGAGAGGGGGAGGAAAAAATTCACCATTATAAAAAGCAATTGTTGGAGAAAACACTGAAAAGGAGCAGGCAAGAGAAGTGACAGTGTGGTTAAACAGTGGAGGTGGGGAAAGTAGCTGGAGATGCTGTCAGGAGGTGGGATGGGCTGTGTGCTGTAACCAGCCCCAGCTAACGGTCCATCACACGGTCACCACAGCCCTGCCATAGGTATATGGGGTGGTTTGGCTGCTGGGATGGACCCGTAGCCTTCCCTGGGAGATGATTTTCCAACAGTGTTATAAGCCTGGCTCAGCAGCAAAGGCTGGGAGCTCACACGGTGTGTTCCTGAGGGGTCGGCATCTCATGCTGCAGTGACCACGCGGCTTCGGAAAGCTGCTTGCTCTCATTAAAGACTCCAATGGATGCAGAATTTACTCTCGCCTTCCTCACAAGTTGATCTAGTATTTAATTAAACTCCAAATAAACCCACACACACTTTCTTGTATGAAATTGGCCACTGGCTGCTTCCAGTGGCCAGTCTCTGCCCGGGTGTCTCTGCATTTCCTGGCGTTGGGAGCGTTCGTGTATCAAGCACCTTTTGGAAAGATGCATCACCTCATCTCGTACCACTCATCCCATTCAGGTGCTGCTTCTAGAACTGAGTCAATCCTGAAAACATTTGCCACCAATATGTCAGGTATGTAAATTAGTATTTAAGTTCTGATGCCTTGTACCTAATTAAAGACTTAATCTCCAGCTGCGCAGCTGAGACAGAGCAGCCAAGGAGGAACCATTCCCAGACAGCAGTTCACAGATGGTCCCTGCTACTGAAAAAGTCGCCTTGTTTTGGCAATTCCTGCTGAAAATCAGAGCTACTCCCTACTCCAGTCATAGGGAAATCCCAGCTTTTGACATGTCAACCTGGACCAAAAGGCCAGCAGCCTCAGTTGAGGTTCATCCATCACCATCACTGCAGCGATGAAGGCTCAACCCAGTGGTGGGCAGGCTGTCCCTCCACCATCTCACCTCCCCAGACAGGAGAGAGCTCCTGCAGCAACTCAGGTGTGGTTTTGCCTTTGCCTACCCACCCATCACCCTGGCTGCAGGAATGCAGCATGGTCAGTCCTGTTTACCCATGGAAACATCAGCCTGTTCTATCAAATGCACAACTGAAACCATTTCCAAGACACTTGCTGACCCCTCCACACCCATTCTGCAGTACAGGAGGCCAATAATTATTTACCCAGCAACATATTAAATAAAGAGACCAAAAAAAAGCAGCAAGCTTTTAGGACAAGCAGAACTACTTATCATTTCCTTCAATCTAGGGTTGGGTGTTTGAGAGTCATTCGCCTGCAGGTGATTGACAGCAGTGTTTTATGATGAAATACTGTTTGCAAAAACATCTTGCCTAAAAATGGTTCCACCAGAGCTAAGAAATTCCATCAGCTAATCTGACGTTGCCACCCACAAAATGTATTTCTCATGGATACAGACGTACCAGCCCCAGGACGCAGCATCAGCGGTGGGGTGGGGGAGAAGCAGATTTAACTGATGTTCTCCAAAATTCTGCACCCTTAGAATCAGAGGATCAACCAGGTTGGAAAAGACCTTTAAGGTCATCAAGTCCAACCATTAAACCATGCAATGAGGAAAACCAAACACCAATTTTAGTGCAATTTGGCCTTTGAATGAGGGACCTCACCATGCTTTGCAAGGCACAAGCAAGTGCTGTTTGGTCTATTCTTAGCCTCAAGCACCTTCACATGCCCTGGCCACAAGCTCCCCAAGTGCCCAGCTTTCTTCTATGAGCTGCTTGCAGTGAGAAAACACTGTGCACAAGACAAGACCCAACATGTTTCCTCTTTGTGATGTGTTCGGACACCAAAACCACACATCTTTGGAGAGTGCCTTTATTCAAACTGCCCAGGACAACAGTAACATGAAGGCACAGAAGGGTTTATTCATTTCCCAAGTGGAGAAGGAACATTAAACAGATTTTGCAGCCTGTGCTGGCAGGAAGGAGGCAATATTCCCATTCTGCACAAGGGGAAACAAGGATACAGAGAGATAAAGTGGTCAGCCCAGGGTTTCTGAAGACCATCAGTAGCAAAACTGAAGTCAAGAGTCTCTGCATTCCAGTGCAGTGCTAAAATATATGATGCCATGGCTAGACTTCAGAGAGAAGCTCAAGAATGTTTCAAACTTAGTTTAGCTTCAGAAAGCAGCACACAAGGACACCCTTGAAGTTAATGAGCCCATCAGCACACCTAAAGTTTAAGGAAATTATTTGAGAACTTTCAAAGCAGCAAGTCAGTAAACGCCCTATATTGCCCAACTGAAGTGACCCACAAGCTGCCTTACTACCCCCAACATTTTCTAGGTTTGGTAACATCCTCTTTGCTCTTCAAAAAGGTGCCAGAATAGTCAAAAAGCCCTCAGCAAAAATAAGCACAGAGGCAGAGAAATAAATGCAACCCCTTCTTCCCAGTGTTCCAAGCACTGCCAGCTCCTTGGAGAGGAGTATCTCCCACTCCTTTTCAGGGAGAGAGCCACCCCCAGGGTCACCTTCTCCAGCTTCCTTTGGGAGTCAAAGGGGAGAGCTGGGAGCCTACATCCCAGCCTAAAATAAAAGTCCAGGGCTGGTGTGTTGCCTTATCCAGTTAGATCAGCCTCTTCATTTCTAGATGACTAAATGAGCTGTGACAAGTTTGGCCCGAGTTACGTTCAAGCAGCCTCCCACAGAAGGCTTTCCAGATGCTGCTGCATTAACCTCGGCGATACACTCAGTAAATCCAAGGGCCACCCATTCTCCTTACAAAGCCCTTGGGCAGTTTGTGTCAGTCAAGCCGAAGCCAGGTCCACACAGTGCTCACACCCTGCTTTGGTGTCAGCTTATGTATAAACCACGACAGTGTAATGCACTCTATCCCTGTGAGCACAGCACGGATCTGTGACAGGGTTTGGAACAGACACAAGTCAAAAAAAGAAAGGAAAAACATGAATAAAACCAAAAACATCCATGGAAAGTAGGGGTTTTCAAAAGCACGAGGCAGGGAAGGTTAATTAAACCAGCTCGGGTGTTCCCTGCACCTCGGGCTAGTGTTGGGAAAAACAGCCCACATGCGCACAAGCAGAAAAAGGCAATAGCCCATAATATGCACCCAGGACTTCTCAAAAGCTTTTACCTAAATGTTGCCAGGGTGATGTGTACATAAGTGTGTCCTTGCCCTGAACTGCAATCACCAGCTTGACAGAGAACACCCAGCCGGGATCCGCAGGATCCGTAGACAGGCAGTGGTCAGGGAGTGGAATGGGACATTCTGCTGGGTTTAACCCGAGGTCCCACCAGCTGTGGGGAGCCCTCGGAGCACCCCATGGCTCCCACCCCCCAAAAACCTGTGGGACAGCCGGGCTGAGACCACCCCCCAACACATTCCTACTTGGAAGGAGGAGACCGGAACTAGGAGCACACAGGAATGTGCAAGGGCAGGGAAGATGTTTGTTTTTAAAGGAGACTTTCTTAGAACATGATTCACCATATCAGACACTCTTAGGAAGGGAGGCATCTCACCAGGTGTTACTGACAGGGACTTCAACTACAGCAAGTGATGGTGGGTTTGATCCCTCCCCTAGAAGAACAGTTTGTGGGTGAAGTTGCTCTCACAGACATCAAGCCCTCTCCAGCTGTGCCAGCTGCTAAAGGAGCAACAGACTCTTCCACGTGGATGGGATGAATCTGAGGCAATGCTCAAGAGAGCCTGAAGGACCACAGCCAAGTTCAGAAGATGCTCAAGTTAACAGCCTGCACTCTCCACCCCACTGAGCTCCCTGGACCGTTGCACAAGCATCACCTCAGCATCTGGGAAGGACAACGAGTGTAAAGCAACAGGCTTGGAAAACCACCAAGACAGAACCAGGCCACATCTATGCTTAATGAAAAAAAAAAAAAAAAAGCTCCTCAATAGCTTCCTTGCAGAAAATTACACTTCCAGGAAATTACTCCTTACAGGAGCCCTGTAGTCACATCCCCCTTGGCACTCTGCATCCCTCCTGGAGGGAAATCTCCAGCAGCACCCCAGCAGCAGCAAACTCACAAATCTTAGCTTCCCAACACAAAACCAGACCAAGACCCTCATGGGATTCACACCACTGAGAAACCCAGGCAACTCTGGAAGACATTACTAGACCAAACGCACCCGATACATCCACTCAGTATAGACCTCCAAGCCATGTCCCCATCCTCAACCAGAGGAGACCCTTTTTATGACCACCTTTGCCAACCTGCCCCTGTTGTGCAGATGATGCTGGCTGCAGGAAGCAGAGCCAGGGACCCTGCAAGAGCAGTTTGACAATTCCAGGACTTTCTGAAGCGGTTTTGTTGAAACTGGCAACTTAATTTGCAAAAAAAAAATCCTCTGGTATAATTTCGGAAGAAACATTATTTCCAAGTTAATGAGAAAAATATTTTAATTACAGTATTTAACATGTTATGACTGTGCCAAATGTTCTCTTGGGAAGGCTGCGCATATTTTCCCTGAACTTCAAGCAGGGGAGAGCGGAAGAGGGAAGGGGGGAAAGCGCAGGAGGAAAACCGCAGAGAGGAAGACAAGCAGTAAGGAAAGGCTTTTGTAAAAGCAACAACAAACTTCTCAAGCCCCTTGTCAGCTATTAGCTGATGTAAAATGAAGGCAGACCATGTAACAGCAGTTCAGTGGCTCTCAGTACTGGTTAAGGTGCACAAATCCCTTGATCTTGTTAATAAGATAAGGCCTGGTTGGACGGGGCTTGGAGCAACCTGCTCTAGTGGAAGGTGTCCCTGCCCATGGCAGGCAGCTGGAACTAGATGAGCTTTAAAGTCCCTTCCAACCCAAACTAGTTTGTGATGCTGTGATTCGCAGCTTAAGAGATCCAGGGATGCTGGTGTTGCTCATCACCATCCTCCTCCAGATCCCTCCAGCCTCTCCCCACACTGCCATGCGGGTACCATGTTCACTGCCCAGCCATTGGCAAGCAGTAGGAAGCTTCTTCCCTTCACAGACAGCTGATGAGGTGATATTTGTTTTCTCTGCACGGCTCAACAGAAATACAAATTTCCCCATCCAAGCTGCAGGCAGGACTAAGTGGTGGCTCCTGTCAACTCAGATTTCTTTCCTGATGAAGTCCTTCTAAAGCAGCTACGTCTCTCTCCCTTTTGGGGACACTTTGTGCTTGCTCACTGACCACAAGTCCCACTGCCAGGAGGCAGCACCACAAAAATAGCATCAGTTTCAGGTCTGTAGCTTGATATGCAAAATTGCCATATCTGGCAGATGATTCATTGATCCAAATGATCTTATGACGGGTTCTCAGGTCTTTATTATTCCTGAATCACATCTACTCATAAATACCAGAGGGTTTTTTCACACCTAGTAATATTACAGCAAAGAGCCGAAGGAGGACTCATTCTAGTTGCCTTTAAAAAAGTACTTCCTCCTCTTTCCAGCTCCTACAGGATTACAGGAAGGGACCAGCAGCAGAGGCTCCCCAAATAAATCACTACATCTGCTGGGACTTTTGGTTTCAGCTCCTCTTGAAGCAATTAAAAAGTTAAATAATGGGAGAAAGAAAAAGAGGACGAAAATAAAACCAGAGTCATTGTTTACTTCCCCATGTTGGTTTTTAGATGATATCAAGCTCTTAAGCAGGAACTCAAACAGCAGGGACTCACTTTGATAAAACATATCCTTCCTCCCTGCTGCAGGCATCTGGGGAGTAGCTCCTGCGAGCTTGTGATCCCCATTCCCCTAGAATAAGAGTGGGATTTTCCAGTCACATAAAGATGCTGAATAAACCCTGAGGCTGGCAAATCCCAGGACCTACCAAAAAGGCTTGGAAAAATCACTCACTCATTGAGCTGAGACAATTCCCTGTTGTCCTCCTGAACCCAAAACCTGCAGAGCTTCAATAGTAGAGGAGCTGGGCCGAGAATAGGGGGGAGAGGGGCATCTGCAGCCCCAAGTTTTCAATACATTGATCAGAATAGCTGCGGAAAACATGAAAGTAAACTTTCCAGTAAGTAAAGTATTCCCTCAGCCCTTCCTTAATAGCAAAGACTTTATAACAGCCTATAAAAATTGACCTCCACATCTTTGCAGGAAGCAATAGAGTGATTTCCTCACTGCCTGGGGAAATAATAGCGAGCCACGCTAGGAAACAGAGCACCATGGGTCACATTGATCCAATGTCCCGGTCCATCCATGGGCAGGGCCGGCTGCAAGCCAATGTTCATACATGAACCCCTGACCTCCCAACCAGGAGACCCACCTTGAGCAACGTGCCCCACCACAACCTGTCGAGATGATTAATGCCCTCGACATGCAGGGCTGGCACGGGCTGCACATTAAACCACCTGTGTCATCTGTCAGGCCTCGAGAAGACACTGTTAACCACAGCTTCAAATTTCCTGAAACTGGAGATAACTGTTGGTTTTGGCCCGGCTCGGAAACGTGCCCAGTGCACCCGGCTCGAAGGCTCCTTGGGAACGTGTGATTTAATAGGAGACAAGGAAAGAAAAAAGCCCTGACTCTAGCAAAACTCCAGGCTGGAAGGAGGCTTCAATGCACTTCAACAAGCTGCATTATTGCTTTTTAATATTCCCCCTAAACTACCTCTCCCTCCTGCTTCAAACGCTCGTGCCATTAGAGCAAAGCGCTAGGCAAGAACTGGGAGCTGTGACAAAAGGCAAAGTCACACATCGCGCTGTGTGTGCACAGCCCTGCCTGGCTTTTTCCAGCTCCCACCCATCTCAGGCAAGCTGAGTTTTGGAAACCAGTGTGCACATGCAGGGAAAGCCTCAGGAACAGGGGCAGGGCACAGCTTCAACACCACTGAACACCCATCCAGCAAAACCTCCCTGTAAAACCTTCCAGGTGCCCAAAGGATGGGGCTGCTCCAGTTTGGGGTTTATTTTTCTTCCAAATGAAGATGGAAAAATCTTTTGCTTGTTTGAAGAAGCCCCAAGGCCTCCGGCAATGGTGTGGTCAGCTCCACACTGGATGGATACACATGGTGTACGATGCGTAATGCAGGTGGGTGCACAAGAGGGGTACTCAGAGCTCAAAGTTGCAATGTAAAACATGTCTCCGAGTTGGCAGGAGCCAGGTCTGCTCAGAGCAGGATGATTAAAGCACAGCTCTGGCCTATTTACTTGTATTTACCAGCATGGCCTCATTTTGCCGTCTGGATAGGCACAACTCCCTGGAAAGCTGGACTCAGATGGGCTGGGCTGAAGGAAGCACAGCGTCCCCCAGAAGAAAACCAGTCATCCCATTGCATTGCACAGAGCTTTCCCTATGGAAGACTGCCTGCTTCCACCCCTTCACTCACTCCTCTTTGGCAAAACCATGACCTTAAGCCTCCCTCTTTTATTGCCAGTCACGCAGCCGCAGCCTGGGAGATGTTTTCTTTGGATGCAGCATGTAACAGAAGGAACATTTAGATGGCACTTTCCCTGGCCAGGTTGCACATACCCATAAGGACTGCAGCACCTTCGCCCTGGTGGATGGAGATACCATCTATGCCACCACTTATGACACTATTGGCTCATCCAGCCCCGGGAAGGCAGCCCAGGGACACCAGCACATCCCTGTGCTGGGATCAGGATCCAAACAGAGCTCCGTGCAAAAGCCCCAGAGAGCGAAGGAGTTAAAGCAGCCTCATTGCTGAGGGATTTCTCTGTAATCTGTACACATGTCCCGGGGATCAGGACTGTGGGTGGTAGTGCTAGTCTGTGGCAGTCGGTCAGGCCCATGGCCCAGCACCTGACTCACTCGGAAAGCCCTCTTATTCCAGCACATTTCAAATTTAATTAAGAGGGACCTGTGAGGGGCTTAGTGCTGCTGTGCCAGCCCCAAAGCTCCCCCAGGGGCTCTGCACAGAGGCAGGAGGAGACACAGCCCAGGGGTGGCTCGGCCAGCACGGGAGCCTCGAGGGTTCTGCAGCTTCACCCAGACCACAAAGCAACAGCGGGGAGGGGGAAAAGAGGAAAAAGAGGGGGGAAAGCAAAGGTGATGCTGAGAGCAAAGGGTCAGATTCTTTTCTGCAGAGGTAATAGTGGAACCAGGAGGAAATGCAGGTTAATGAAAAACGGGCTCTGTTGGTTAAAGTTTGCCAGCCTGAGAGTGCAGAGTGTCTGGGATGCAGCTTTAGACGCAGCATCAAGCCAGGTCTCACCCCATGCACAGCCAGTGAGGAGGGGAGCATGGCAGCAGTGTCTGCTCCATG
This sequence comes from Strigops habroptila, assembly GCF_004027225.2. Lineage (NCBI taxonomy): Eukaryota > Metazoa > Chordata > Aves > Psittaciformes > Psittacidae > Strigops > Strigops habroptila. Next base: position 11,317,422 of record NC_044290.2, read on the forward strand.
AGCAGAGATCGGAAAGGGAACGGTGCTCTTCCAATGGGAAAACTGCTGGTTCTTGCCATTTAGGTTCATCAGTCCTCAAGGATTGTGTTGATCCCCCCTCACCTTGGAAACGCATCCACCCTGGGTGCCATTCACATAAGAGGCAACCATGGGGCATGTCAACATGCACTAGTTTTAATCTCCCTTTAGGACAACCTGTCCCAAGAAAGTCAGCTCCATTCAGGGCAGGGACCACCAGTGTAATAGTGAGAACATCAGTCCAGGAGGAAGATCCCCAGCTAATATAAACAGCTTAAATAGAGACTCATTTCCTAAAATTAGTCCTACGCCAAGATCCCACATGGAAGTTATGTCATTAACTGCTAACACAATTAAGCTGGATGACAGTAGCTCTATGCCCTGACTTGAAATTTGAAGTCTTCATCTGAGGTTGGGATCTAAGGGTTTGGGTGTCCCCCCCTCCCCTCTATTTTTGGCTACTTGGCAAACTCACCCAAGAAGGAAATTAGGAAGAGAAACAGTCTCAGTGTCAATACTTCGCTGAGTCTATTTACCATGGGCTATTTGCACTAGATAATCACTCACAAGTGTCTCACCTCCTCCACTCTTCAAGAGCCAAATGATGTCATGGAAGTGGCATCCAGAGCAGGAGCCAATATGAACCAACATAACCTGGGCCCAGCAGGAAATTGCTGGGGAGCACCTACAGACACATCAAACACAACTCCCCTTCTCCCCTGGAGCTGCCTTTGCCAGCACAGGGGCACAGAGGGGGGACACGTCCCCTCGCCCACCCCGAACAGGGGCTGAAGTGCTGCTATATGAGCGCCTGGGCAGGTCCAGAGCTCACAACCACAACTGCACACAGAGAACATTGAGAGTTTGGTGCTTCACCTTCAAACAAGCCCAACTACAGCCATTAAGCAGCAAGTCTGTCAAATCTGCAAACGAGTCACAGCTCCAGCTGAGCCCTGTGTCCCTGTAATTCCTCTTAGCCAGCGACAGCCATGGGAGCCATCAGCATCCAGCAGCCTCTGTAAGAGCTAGAGCTGCCAGATTCCTCCTGGCTGAGCCCCAGCCTTTGCTCTGGCTGGGAATGTCAAACCCTACCCGGCTGCAGTGACATTTTCTCTGCACCAGGCACAACTGGAAGGGGTTATGTGAGACCCCCAGGATGCCCTAGCGAGGCTCCTCGTTCCCCTCTTGAGGACCACCAAGAGCATCTTCACAGCCTGAGGCTGAGCCAAGCCTACCTGATGGGAAGCTGTGGACATGAGAGGGGAGGTAGATGTGGTTAGAAACATTATGTAGAAGAAAGAGAAGAGGGAGATTTCCTAAAAGGTGACATTTGGTTTTACAACATTGGCTTTTTTCTTTTTCAAGGATGGTGCAATTCAGCCTCTCAAAAACCATGTTCCCTTTCGCTTAGCAGAGTAAGATGCAGCTCTGCTGTGGATATAGGCTGAGAGAGCTGGGCTTGTTCAGCCTGGAGAAGGCTCTTTAAGGGGAGACCTTGGAGCAGCTCCACTGCCTAAAGGGGCTACAAGAAACCTGGAGAAGGGCTTTGGAGAAGGGCCTGTAGGGACAGGACATGAATAAGCAGCAGGGTCCAAACTACATGTGGGTAACTGCCTGGTGGCCACCTCCAAACCACAACAGGGCTATAGCATCTTGCCCAGTCACTCAGCTCAGATGCTTTCACTCCCAGAGGAGGCAGCCACAGAAGTCAGAAAACAGGCTCCCTGCTGCTAGAGAAGCAGCCAAGGGGATGAACCGAAAGTACCCGAGCACAGAGAACAACATGGGTCTGCCGGGGTGGCTTCCGCCGGAGCCGGTCCCACACCCACTGGGGTCACCCATGCGGGATCCCACCCAACCCTCCACATTCCTGCACCCTGGGAGCCGCTTCCATACAGCCAGACACAGGCTCTGGCACTGCAGTCCCAGCCCTGCCTGCGCTACGGAATCTGTTAACCAGGACAAGCAGCAGGGAACTGGGACAGAGCAGGACCTCCTGTCACCAAGCACCTACCAACACCATGCAAAAACCCCCAGGGAGCTCCATGGGGTGCCAGCCTCTCCCAACAGCACCCTGGTCCCAGCAAGGTCCTGCCCCATGGCAAGCGGCCACCCCAGCACAGGGAGGGCGGCAGGAATGCTAATACACCCTGCACATGTCCAAACACGTTTCCTCCGGGCGCTTTTGGGGCCACGGAGCTGCTGCCCAGCTGGGGGAACTTGGATGAAGATCAGTCTTGGGAAGAGCTCTCAAATCCCACTCCAAACGCCTGCAGGGCGGGACAGTGGGCTGAATATAGGCAGCCAGGGGGAACTGGGGCACTCCTTGGAGGGGACCCCCATGAAGAAGAGGACCCCCTTCACCTGGATGGGCTTCCAGTCCCTTGCAGTGGAGGGGACGCCCACAAACCAAGGACAACTCACAAGCTGGCGTCTCCCCCAGCTCCTTTCAGCTCTCTATGGGCAGGCTCCAGAATGCACACACAGGGACCGCAGCGACAGGCCCTGCATGATCTTTCCTTGGCAGAGCTCAAAAAGAAACATCTCGGCATTTTATCCCACTCTTGGAAAAGCTAAAAGCAAAGAGGGAGGAGGGGGGTGTATCAGATGATTAAATGTCCACAGCAGCTGAGAGAAAGCGGAGGACAGGAACATGGGAACAAAGCGGGGAAAAAAAAAGTCTGCTTTTTATTATTAAACTATTCTCTCAGATTTCTAATAAGCAGGTTGAAGTTTAAATTACAAGATCTCTAACAAAGTCAGGATCCAAACAGTTCAGGAGCCTCCAGATAACAATCGCCTTTCCCCAGATCAGTTTCAAGTCATTTCTTTGCAGGGACAAAGCTCCCTTTCAGAGCAGGGCAGAGGGACCTCGGGGGTTTTATTACCCTCAGCATTGTAGCCCCGAAGACGCAGTGGCAGGGAGAGAAGCGGGACCAGGACTGATGGGGAACAGTGGGAGCCCAGCCCTGGGAAGCACAACCTGAACCCCTGCTCAATGCAGCCCTGCAAGTCACCCAGATTTGGGGTGAAAAAGGAGGTTAATGGGGATCCCTGGGTGTACGCAGGGCGCCATCAAACCTGGTCGAAACAGCAGTGGAAGCTGCTGTTGCTCTGGTCCCCATAGCGCAACCAAGTTTGGATGCTGTGCAGGATAACGACAGAGCCAAATGATGTGCCACAGCTTGTTAGAGAAGGGATTAAGCCTTAAGTATACGTTCTGCGGGTAATCTGGCAGGAAGGATATACCAAACCCTGATAAATTAAAGCTCTGCTGAAATATAAGGGAGAGAGACATTTGATAGTCATTTGGGAAGGTGAAACTAGGCGAGGAGAAGCAACCCTCTGCCAGGTGATAAGGAGAGAGCTCCTGGAGCAAACAGCAGCGCAGTCTCCATTTACAGCAACGCAGATGATTCCTCCCATAAGATATTGGATCCAGCATCCTTAGTGCCTGCTTCAGAAGCATCCTAAACTGGAAAAGCCTGTGTCCAACAAACCCCCTCAGGGCAGGGTTCCCAAATGTGTGGAAGAACCTACAGACCACTGCCTTACTTCAAATCCCTGGGTCACAGGACCTCTGAGGTCTGTGGGCATGGCTGACACAGAGATACAGGGTGCCTTGCAAATGTAGGTGTCCCAACCCCACTTTTAGCAGTGGGTTTGGATACGCCAAACCCATCTCCAGATCAGGCACATTGGGTATGGCACCACCTCCCTTCAGCCTATGCCCCCAGGAGGTACCAGTGCCTAAAGAGGCAGCAGCACTTGGACTAATTGGGGTTAATTAAGCGGGTGCAATAGCACATTGCACCATGCCATGACCATCAGCTTGTCAGGAGCTGGCTAGGGGGGACCCTAACACCAAGACAACAGCTTGGCACTTGCATCCCCCAGGACCAGCTGGCCAGCACGGTACTCATAGGAGATGATGGACAGAGCCCCACCACCCTTCTCATCCTCAGCATGGGGAGGGAGGATTTGCCTTAAGATATCCCCCTTTTCATCGCTCCCCTTGCCCCCATCCTGCTTCCCTTTCCATGGCGATGGAGGGAGGGGGAGGAATTTCCATCTCTTTTCCCCATGGGTCTTCCCCTCTCTCCCAGCTCCCCCCTTCTCCCCCTCACTCAGTATTGAGGCCAATAATTACAGCTGAATAGGCTTCCAGATTCCCATGCTCGTCAGCCTGCCCTCCCCTCACACCCGCCTCCGCCAGCCAGGAGCAGGGAAGGAAGGATTAGCCACTGCTGACCGCAGAGCAGCCCGAGCTGGGGCCATGGGGCAAGCAGGACACACACAAGGTAACACAGAGCCCCACATCCAGCACGATGCTGCAAGCACAGCCCTGTCAAAGCCAACAGGAATTTTCCCCATCCTCCCCATATGTGTTTGGCAACCAGCAGAGATGCCTGTGAGGCAAAGGGAAGGACTGCCCCGCATGGGGAGCTTAACCTATACATAGCCATTGTGTTGATGTCCCTGCTCATTGCAGAGGGGTATGACTAGATGACCTTTGAAGGGCCTTTCCAACCCAAACTATTCCACAATTCTACCAGCTGGTGTGTAAATCAGTGCACACCCACCAGCACACTAATTTCTACTGCTTGGCACAAATAGAGTTGGATGTAAGAAGCCAAGCTGGGTATGATGCTGGAGATCTTTCTGCTGAGCACAGGGTTCCCCAAGACACAGCCCCCCAGCCCTACAGCCTCTCAGTGCAAGCGTCATGCACTAAAGGCTCATGGCATCACTGCTGCTCCCCTGTTTCCAAGCAGACTTGAGGCAGCAATTCCACCAGTGTTACACTGTATTGGCACAGCAAAGCTGAGAACAAACCAACATCTCCTAAACCCTCTCCTCTGCTGGAGCCAGCAACTGAGACTGAGTTTCCTCCTCCTCACACTTGAGGAGCACATCCTGGGCATCCCCAGATCTGTCCATTCCATTTGTCCCACTTCAATGCTGGTTATGTCAGTGGCACACACAGAAAAACAAGGAATAAATGACTTGAATCATCACTTGGGACAGTTTCAGCAGGGACACGCTGTGCACAGGACCCTGCACCCTTGCCCACGCACTGGTCATGGCTGAGAGATGAGAGCAGCTCTAACAAGCAGCCTGGGAAGGGGGAGAAAGGTGATTTAATTCCCAATGCCAACAACCTATATATCACCCTGAAAAAAACTCCCCCCACATTTTCCTGACCCAGCCTCCCTTCAATTCCCCTAATTAATTCAGAAGAAAATTAATTACAGTGGGATTTTCAGGAGCGCGGCATCTAATGATCAACTCCAAACCAGATAATCTCAGACTCCCATTCGCGCTGCCAAACCTGGCTCTCCCACCTCCCCCTTCCCACCCCAGGACAATGCCACACTCCAAATTGGGCAGGGAAAGAGTCGCTTGGCAAAAGCAAATCAGAGCAGTAAGGTCAGGCCCTGAAAAACAACAAAACTGCCTAAAGAAACCCCAGCGTTAATCCTGTCATGCTTCCGCCAAAGATTCCCCTTTTCAAGTGTTTTCTTCCTGGTAAACAAAGTTCTCTCCATTGGGCTGTGAATTTCAGGGCACGGTTGCTTAGTAATACCAGGCTGAAAACCAGGAGGTTCGTCCTCCCCCTTCACCCTCCCTGGTCCTCAGAGGATGGCACAGGGTTTAGTAAAAGAAAGAAACCAAAAAGGCTGTTGGAATCCAAAGGAGGGCAGCTGATTCACACAATTCCTCCTGCCTGAAGCAGAGTTTTGCTTGGAATGATTTGGATGTGTGCACAATAGAGATGCTCTCCCCATTCCTCCCCAGGAGCTGGCTCTGCTAGTCTCCCCTTGCTCCTTTTGGGATGCTCCCAAAAGCTCTTGATGCTGAGTGCCCAAAATCAGGCTCCACATCCCCACTGAAGCAAGGACCAGTCCAAACCCTGCCCTCAGGGCTGCCCCTGCTCACCCAGGGCTGGAGGCAGCTTCACCCCGTGCCACTTTCAAAAATGCAGCTTTTCACCAAAACTGTTTCTAAAGCCAGATTTTAGTGGAAAAGATGAGAGAACAAACCATTTTTTAGATTATATTAGGGGAAATACCCTCTCTCCCCTGAGAAAACAAGCATTAGCAGTGCTTCCATAGCATTCCCTGCAGCTGGCACCAGGATGGAGACCCCCACCCCTCTCCCTGCTGCCTGCACATGTGTAAAACCTCTGTCCTGCTACAAGAAACAAGCAGCAGTTGTGATCAGATGGGAGACGCAGCCAGGGCAGGCAGAGAGAGCTGCCCCTGGTGTCAAAGGTGCAGCCCCAACAGCCCCTCAGGCTTTTCCCTACCACCAGCCTCTGAAGAGATGCTCCAAGCTGAAGAACCAAACCCTGACAGCAAAGTGCGGAGCCACAAATGTAAGAGGGAGAAGATAAAGCCGCAATTGTGCATCTGTCCCTGGGCTGCAGCAGCACCAGGTCGCCTGCGTCATCCTCCAGACAGCAGCACCCACAAGGCCGAGGTCTATTCTCTGTTTGTTTTCCCAATTTCTCAGCAGCAAACCAGGCCAGTTGGAAAGAAAAAGGAGTGAAAAACAGAGGGGAGGAGAAGGGAGGGAGGGGGATTAAACCTCTGCAATCGAGTTGTCCATCTTTGCGAGATTTTAATCCTGCCATAGCAAGGTCAGAGGTGAACTCTGGGTTAAAGGGCTTTGTTTTGTCCTTGGAAATAGTGGCAGACAAGAGTGGGCTGGTGACTGAAGGCTGGAGGAGGGCAGCAGCACGGCCTCCACTCCCAAGCACTGCTTCCAAAGGACTGGCTGCTTTCAACTCTCTTCTCCAAGAGACATTTCACCCTTAAAACCTCTTGTCTGTATTTCCTATTTTAAAAAACATTTCTTTTCCAATGTTTTAAAGTTTCTTTTTAACTTTCTCCTCCAGCCAGACAGCAGCCAGGTCCTTCACCAGTACTATTGTGGGCTGGGGAAAGATTAAGTTCTGCTAAACGAGACAGTGCACCTTTTTAGACTCCCTGAAGACACCGAGCAGGGGAGAGGCTGCTCCAAAGGCTGCTCAAGGTGCTGGCTGGGAGTTTTGTTTCCCAGAGGAGCATCCCTCCCACCCGCACCGCCTGTCAGCACATCAGGACTTCACTTTAATTAAGCAAACTCTCTTAATGAAGTCATAACTCACCGCACACAAGTTATCCCACCCCGGGCTGATGCGCGGTTATCCCGCAGCATCCCCCGCCGCGCGTTCCCATGACAACGCCGCATCCCGGCACGGGAAAGAATGGGTCCAGAACGATGACATCACCAGCGGGGCAGCCAATGGGCAGCGGAGGCGGTGATGTCATGGCCGCGCCCCCGGCCACCGGGGGTGACCGTGGTGGGGTCCTGCGGGCAGCGAAGGGGCAGCGGCAGCGTGAGATCGGGGTTAAAGCCAAAGGTCCAACTGTTGGAGATCTGCCCCATCCCTGGCAGTGTTCAAGGCCAGGTTGGACACAGGGGCTTGGAGCAACCTGCTCTAGTGGAAGGTGTCCCTGTCCATGGCAGGGGGTTGGAACTGAGTGAGCTTTAAGGTCCCTCCCAAACCAAACCACTCTGTGATCTCACCCCAAGCCTGATCTGAAGCTTTAAGGCTCCCCAGTCACCCCCCAGGTTGTAGACCCCACCACAGGAAGCCTATAAGCTGCAACTTCATGAGAGCATCAAGCAGAGCAAGACCCAGTGACACAGTGAGAGCAGCCACCAGCGCTGCAGGCAGGGTCTGCACCAAGGCTTGAGAGTCAGGTTATTGCTGGGGAAGTCATTGCTGAAAAAGTAGATCTAAGGAAAAAAAAGGAGGTGGGGAGGCAGAGGTGCATTTCCAGTCAGCACTAGGAGCACACCAGTAAGGAGGTTACATGAGAGCAGTATCAGGAGAGCTCTGGACCATGCAGCTCGGTCACATCAAGCACAGGCAGTGTCCCCCTCTCCAGTCCCCCATCTGGCAATAGAACAGCGTGACTCAACGGGTGACTCACCGACCTCAAACCAAGCCAGTGATGAAGCATTTTGTTCAATCAAGCTTTAGATTATCCCAAGCTCCTAAAACCCCTTGCAAGGACAGGCACTGAACCCCACGCCAGGCTCAGGACCCCATCGCACCCCACAGCCCCGGTGGCCCTGGTGTGGTGCCAGCAGCAGCCGGGTGCATCTGAGTCACAGCTCAGGCTCACCTGCTCAAACACTGGGAACGTCATTCCCCACAAGATGCTGTTGCCAAAACTGTGGCTTGGCCTCTCCCAAGAGACAGGAGGAAAACCCAGCCGGGCACAGAGGGTGGGTACACGGGGGCCAAGCCAGCCCCACACACCCAGGGCAGGGTAGAAAGGTGGCACTTGGAGCTATCACCCACATGGCATCGTGATGGTGATATGGGGTGCACAGACACAAAGCTGCTGGGGTGTTAAGAGGAGACACACAGAGAGGAGGGAGAGACCCAGAGCCAAGCCCAGCGTCATCTCTCATACAGCTAATCAGTGCACTCAAGCAGCACAGGAATTTTATCACTTTAAGACAATTCCAGGCAGGTTTCTCCTCGTTCATCCTGCTGTTTATCAAACACACAGGCAGGCCAGCCCTGCCTGGCCAGCAGAGCACAGGCATGTCCGCTCTCCTCCAGTTCATGGGGGAGTTTGGGTGATCCATGCTGTGAGCTGGCAGCAGCACCCAGCTGAAACACGGCTGTCCTGCAGGTAAAGCTGCTCCCTCAGCTTATTCAGTGTTACCACATTTTCTCCAACCTCTACAATTTCCAGCTAGTGGCTACCATGGATCTATAAGCACCAGATCCCAGTCCCAAGCTGGGCAATTTTTGGCAAAAGAGGCGAAAAAACCCATTTAGAGCCAAGAATGCAGCTTTGAAAGCCAGGCAGCTGATGCCCCAAGCTGCACAGTCCTCAGCATCTCCCCACTGTAGCAGCACAGGTCCGGCCATGGGCTGTTTGCAGTGAAGCCCTGGGTACTACCCACCAGCTGAGACCCAAGTCAGGGTCACTGCAGCTTGGTGACACCCTGTAGCCTTGAGAAACACCAGGAGGTCTCTTTGGGAAAGATCTTGCCATCCCTATTGTAGTCCATGTCCTAAGGATGGTCACCCAAATGCCAGGTCCAGCTGCTGCGGATCAGAGCCTGGGAACTCAAACACTCCTGTGCTCTATAAATCAAGACCTGCAGGCCTTCTCCAGTGCATCTCACCTGCTGACCCTTCCCAGATAGTTCTGACACAACTGCTGATTTAGCAAGAGGGAGATTGATGCTCTTTAGCAGGTTGGATTACAGGTGGATTAACAATGATAACACTTCTGATACCTGGCTCTTCAGCAGCCCAGTGCCACAAGGTCAGCCATAAAGAGCTAGAATATCACCAGTCTTTATGATAACCTAACATACCTGGTTCTCTGCCAAGAAGAGATATGAGCATCTCAACAGCAAAAACAGATGGGCCAAAGCACCTTCACAGTCCTCTGACCTGCTAGATAAGGTTTGGCCAAGAGCAGCCTGTTGGGAAGGGAAAAGCTCTGCAAGACAGTGCACTTGCACACAAAGCTCTGCACCTCTCCAAAGTACTGCCTGGGTGCTCTTACACCATCCAGACACACACACAGGTTGGCTGTCCACGACTAAGGGGAAGCTACAGACCTTCCCCAGACAGACAGAAATCTCAAGAGGCACTAGTTGCTCACTCTGCTCCAAGGCTGGAGCCAGACCCTGCATTTCTCCATCCTGCACAGAGCAGTTTTCCTTCTGTGCTTGAACAACAAGCAACAAAAATGACTCTCAAAACACAGTTTGTTCTGAAAACAAAGCATTCCTCACTGCTCCTCAGAGCTGCACAGCGCAGAGAGCCCCAGATCGAGGACTCCCTCCAGTTAAAACAAGCCACGAGCCCGGGTGCCAGCCACCAGCAGGTCCTCCCCTTGGCTCTCACCCTCACCTGCCATTCAGAAAAACCAGCGAAGAAGAGGATTTGTTAGCTCCAGTCGGGCCCATTCCTGTCCAACAGGTTTGCTCTCCTGTCCCACATTGTTACTGTTCCCATGCAACCCCCCCCCCCCGTAGGCATATTGGGGCACGTCCGGAAACGATTACCATCAGCTACAATAATGTTCGAGCAGCTCCAGAGCCCAGCCAATGCAGAAAAACACCCTGTTCCTTCAGTTTATGAATGAGTAAACCCTTATGCTTTCTATAAACGTCAAGATAAATTACCTGTGGGCATTCCCCTCTCAGCACAAACAACCACATTACTGCTGCAGTTTTTTAATGGAGACATCAACCTCAATTACTTTCTTTCCCTGCGGAGGTGGGGGGGGATATATCAAAGGAGGGGGCAATGATCATGGCCAGAGCTCCAAAGGTTTCACCTTCCTCACCTCACCTGCAAGCCTCCCAAAGGCAAAAAGCCTGTGTGGCCATTCACAGAGCTGCCTTGTGGGGGTCACAGGTCTCTAGTTTTAGCAGTGCCCTCCAGGAGGAAGAAGGGCAGTCCAGAGAGCAGCGAAAAGGGAGGACAACCAGGGGCTTCATCATCCCATGGCTTCATCATCCCATTCACTGCACCCAAGTGGAGGGCTCCTCTTCAGGTGGCTCCAGGGGGACATCAAGGCACTGTGACCATCAGCAAGGTTGCAGGAATAGCTTAGCATGCCTCCAGCATGCGGCGCTGCAGACATCAGCCATCACCTCCACACCATCCCCTCCTGCATCCATCACCATACTGGCCACTGGCCTAGGACTGGGGAGGGGATCCACAGGTTTGAGCTTTGGGAAAACCCTTAGAGCTGTCACCTCTTTTCCCACTGCAGGAACCAGGCTGCTCAGTGCCGCATGAGAAGCCTCATGTCCCAGCAAAGAGCCACTGAACCAAGGGGGACAGGGGTCATTCCACACTGCTGCTCTCCTTCCCCTCCCTCTGGAGCTCCGTTTTCCAAAACGCACTTGGAAGAGCAGCAGCTCCTTTCCCAAACATGATTCACCTCCTTTCAGCATTGATAAGACACGTCTAAAAATACACTGAGATAATGATCTCTGAGACACAGGTGTTGGCCTTTCTGGCACAGCAAGAGAACAACAGGGAAATAACCAGACCTTGTGTTCATTTTGTGAACCCACATTTTTGATTTAGGACCTGGGTATGGAAAGACAGTCACAGATACGCCAGCGGTCCCTGCCCAGGGGCTGCCTATAGCCTGCAGGACAGCACCAAATGTGCCTCAAATCCCTGCGTTTCTCAGAGCTGGGGGTGAAGAAGAGCTGGGACACATGCGAGGCCTCTATATGCTGGTATCCCCACAGAAACCCCCTGAGTCTTGTGGCATGTGTCCCCATCATACCAATGCAGCAGCACCTCTGCTATGGGAGCAGCACATGTAGCAGTGACACTGACTTTGCCAGGCTGGTGACAGATGCCATTCACTGTGCACAGCCTCAAGGGAGGGCAGTGAGGACTCAGAGCACATTGTCTCAACCAGGGTACCCAGGGGCTGCGACTGCTGAGCTGTGCAGAACCTCCGGATGGATCCCCATGGACACAATCCCGGCAAGGGGAAGGGGCCTGGGAAGAAAACAAACCCCCTCCAACTCCATAAGCTTCCTTCAGGCCCTGACTTGTCAGGCAGGCTTGCTTTGGTGCTGTAGCTTATCCAAACATCTTCATCTCTTTCATAAATTCAATCCCTCCTTATCAGCCATCAGGAGGAAATGCAGGAGCTTTAGCGACTCAAGTGTGGGGAAGAGCCCAGCTTTGATTAACCCACTTCACTCCCCGGAGGTCACTCACAGTTCAATCATTGTGGATTCACATGTTCCCAATCACGTACTTGGAACTGGGGCTGGAGGTGAGAGTTTTCTTTGCATTAACAAGAGAGCAGGAGCAGAGAGAAGGGGGGGGGGAATCTGCAAATATTCATTTCAGAGCTGCCAGTTCCCATGACTAATAGGAGGCTGTCAAACACCAGCAGCTCTCCTTAAAGCCTCAGCTCCTGGAGCTACGGGAATAAACAATAACCTCAGCTTTAGGATTTGGGGTTTTAAAAGTGACATTTCTGTAACCACAGGCTGCCAGGACCATTTTTGCTCCTGGTACACACCCCACAGGCTGACATTTAAAGGTCAGTCAAAAACTCCGCCAGATCACCTTTAAAATGAAGTTGCATCACTCTTACATACTCATCACATACCTATTAAAGCATGTGGAGCTGGATAACTTGGTGGGGAAGCATGTTTGCTCCTGCGGCCAAGCCAGCACCCATGGAGCAGTGATGGTATTTGCAAAGGGCACACATTCAGTAGGAAGCTCCCAAGGCTTTGATTTCCTACATTGGAGCTGATGTTCTCTCCCTGGTGTACAGAAAACCACCTCGGGATTCGTGTCATTCACCAGGTGAGGTTTCAAAATGCAAATCTCAGTTTGCAACCTGGGTAGTGATTTGTGTTTTGGCAGTTCTCAACATGGGGCAACACGCAAGCACCCACTGGAGAGACAAAGGTAGGGAGAAAGGTGCTTCTGAAGGGGAAAAAAGTCATTGTTTTTGCTAAGACCATGTGGGGAAGCAGCTAGACCCATCATACTGCTGCTCCTGGGGACAGGGCACAGCAAACAGGCCTATTTAACGACGCATTAACAGGCGGCAGCGTCGGTGCGGGGAGGCACATTTCCCACACCCAGACATCCTGGCAGGACCCAGCTCAAAACCCAGCCTTCCAGGATGCGGAGAGAGGGACAATACGACCTGCCCAAGGGCAAACAGGAGCCTGGGGCAGTGGAAATGTTGATGCTGGTGTTCTCTTTGTCACAGCACTTTGTCACCTCAGCATCTTCCTCCCACAGCTTTGCCCTAAGCAGCAGCTGCTTGTATTTGCACATCCCCAGCATTACCTGTGGGCAAAATCCCAGCTGCTGACTTGGGGCTGTCTGGCTCCATGGAGCATTGTGGGACACTTCCCACTGCTCTGTTACCACTGCATGTCCCACTACTCCAATCCAGGATGTGGAAATGAAGTACTTTCCCCACCAGCATCTGCTCAGTCTCCAAAATCCCCATCCTCCCAACCAACATCCTCCTCCTTGCAGTCTTTATGGCTACTTGACTTGATCTAACCCTACATTACAGGGAGACAGGGTCACCATGGGAGAGCTTCTGAATTAATTACACACTTCTCTCCCAGAAAGAGCCGATCTCCCATTCCCAGCACCCTCAGCACTAGAAAGTTCATTTTCCCATACTGTTGCATAGATGAGGAAGGGGCAGGTTTTCCCCAAAAGCATTCCGATCAGTCCAAGATATTAAAGAGACTGACATTCCCTCTGAAAACAGAATGGAAAGTGCAAGGAGGAGCTGAGCCCTCTCTGACAGTGCTTGTTGGTAAACCCAGTGCTGGGTGGAAACACAGCTGGGAGAATAAGCAAGCAGCAGGCTGCAGATGAAACCAGCCTGCTCATTTCCACAACCAGCTCTAATAGACCACAGAAAGATTTCCTTGGGGAACAGGGAGCAAACATCACCCGAGGCACCTCAAACTGTACAGCAGAAGGATACCTCAGAACAGCAGAGCTGGGCTGGATTAGATGGCCAGATAGGTCTTTCCCCAGATTTAATCTTTTTAATTCCTTGTCATTCCCACAATAATGCTCTGTGTTTTTAATTAAGCAAACCACAATATCATTTCAAGGAGACGCAGGAACAAAGGGCTGGCTTGCTGGCAGCAGAGCTGACGTGTGTTTCCAGCACCCAGTTGGATGGTGATGCTGGAGACACAAGTTGCTGAAAACCTGGCAGCCAGCTTTTCCAGAAGGACTTTTCCCTATTGCCCACATACTCCTGCCTGCAAGTTCCTCTGCATCAGCCTTGGGAAGCTGAGAGCAACTCAGTGAAGGCCAGTGGCGGCATCTCACAGTTCTAAAGTGAGCTCCAAGACACCCTGCATCGCATTTAAGGTTCTTTTTAGGTTGGTTGGGTTTTTTAAGTCACCTTTGCTTAATTTAATGACTGCAAGAAAGTATGCAATTAACAACATATGAGGAAAGCATCTGCAGGTCAAAGAGATGCTCCCTGAGCAACCCAGGTTGGAAGCCATCAGGAGCATCAGCATGCACACAGCGCTGAAGGAAGCCAAGCAGTCCTCTGGGCTTCTCCATCAGTCAGGAGCAATGCAGGGATCTGGGGTTCAGCAGCACCTTCACCTCCTGCATACACCTCAGACACCAAGAAGGACCCATCCCACAGCCTGGCAGGTAGCACCCCACTATTGCTTCCCCTAAAGAGCCATCCAACCTTCACCTTTCTCATCCCAAACCCCTTCATCCTATCAGAAGGGCATGACGTTTTCAAAATCCCTGTTTTTCTTAATAAAGGGGGGGGGGGGGGGGGAAAGTCCAGAAACATTTCTTCATTCTTCAGGAATGATTAATTATCTGCCTTGGTAGAGTGTAAAATACCTCACTAGTGCTGTAGGCTGGGCTGAGTTATTGAGTGAGAGGCTCCGAAAGCTCCCCCCGCCTCTAGATTACACAGCAAGCTGAAATTAAAGCACAGGCAGCTGAAAGGTAAAAGGCACAAACACCCCTTTTGTAGAGGAAAGGGTTTGGGGACTTGCACTGTAACAAGGGGCCAGCTTCTGAAAATAAAAGCAGTTCTTAATAATCCACAATTAAAGCCCGTGATGGCTGTGTCAGCAGAAACACCTTGCTTGAAACTGGGTTAGGTCCCTCATATATGTCCCCAGGCACCAGCACAGAGCAGATTTCCAGACCCAACCTGCTCCCCAGGTATGCTCCAGCACCAGCTGCCATCACACCAAGAGGGGAGGATGTTTCCCACCTCCTGGCACTCAAGGGGTGGGATAAGGGTGCTACCCATAAGGAGGATGTTAAAACAAGCATTTTTAAAGCATAAATGCAAGATTCAGTGGTCTGGGAAGTCAGGCTTGCATTGGGTCATGGCACTTGCTCCCCTGCAGCAGTTTTCAACAAGATGTGCTTCAAAAAGACGATGAGGTGGTCTCTCCCTTTCCTTTCCCTGGAATCACTGGCTGAGGCCCCAGCAGCACTGCCCATTGCCTTCACCCCAGCACTGCTCAAACAGCTGCAGGAGTCTCAAATAGGTGGCTATTTGAGTTATTTCTTCTGCAGAAGGACTCCCAGACCTCCTGACTGCACAGAAAACAACGCAGTTCAAATTTAACCTTAAACCCCAGAAGCTAAACGAAGAGAACCTCAAAGTATATTACTGGGTTAGTTGGGTTTCTTCTTTAAGACATCGTGGTTTGGAGTTCCTGGTCTGGGATTTGCACATACAAGAGCCCAGCAGCACTCCTCAGGCTGTGCCAGGGGAGATTGCTCAAGCACATGGAGATGCAGCTCAAGGGCATGCCCAACCTGTCCCCAAAGGGTGACAGCCCAGCATGGAAACTCACAGCAGCACATGGATAACAAAGGCAAAGGCTCAGAGTAAAGCCTTGTGCTGGGCGGGAACCAGGATCCAAGAGATGGACATTTCTCAGAGGAGGAAAGAGGTTTCTCCATCAGGATCCAGGAGTCGTAGGAAAGATGCTTCATGGGGGAACATCATTGCACAGAAAGACCAGACGTCTGCAGGGAAGGCACAGCCATCACACAGACCATGCCCATCCCCGCTCCGTCCTGCACATCCCACCACGGACTTGCTTCCAACACAAATCCTGTCAGTGGTCCTGAGCAACCTGAGCAGCAGAGGCCAAGGACCAAAAAGAGCCAGATAAATTAGGTTAGAGGTATTCCCTTCATTCCCAGAACAGAACCAGTGACACTCTCTGCGCTGCACACCTGAGTCCCTCCGGGAAAGGAGTGGGATTGCATAGAGACCGTGAAAGCACCTACAGTGAGTGATTCTAAGGAAATGTGCATTGGTAGCAAAACACACCAGTGCCCAAGCAAACAGCGGCTGGTGAAGAATGTGCTGCCCCTGCCAGCACCGCATGGGGCGAGTGGAGACGGGGCTCCAGGGCTGTCAAAAATCACCTTCCACCAGATCCTCTGCAGCATTCACAGTCCCCTCCCACACGCTCCTGCCCTTATCCAAAGCCTTCCTTGCCAGGCTTTGCAGGATTTGGCCTCAACATCTCCTCCACCCCTGGGTCCCCTTGCCAAAGCCTCAGACAGAGTGGGAGGTGGTATTTCCACCAGGATCCTGCTGCTCCCATCCTCCCTGCAGCCCAGTAGGAATAGAGCTGTGGGAATATTGGGGTTGGGAGAAGGCAGCATGGTCAGTGGACCACTAACCCCAGATGTCCTGAAAAATGCCAGTGCCACCAAACAGCATGTCCTCAAGCACTGGCAAGAGGGAAAATCCAATTTGGGAAGATACAGGCTGTACTTCATCAGCAGGTCATTATGAGACACTGATAAGAAGGTTGCAATGAATTATTGCATCCTTGGGATCTTTTATTTTCTCTGCCAGACCAGAACACCCTACTTCACACAGAAAGATAGGACCCCACACCCTGTACGTTACCATGGGTAGCCTGCAGACCTTCTAAACCAAACTATTCTGTGATTCTATGACACTTGTGAAGGAGGAGGCTGGGTGACAGTTACACTAAGAGCACAAGGCAACGTGCAAAACTTCAGGACAAGGAATCCCAAAGGTCATACTAGTTTGCAAAGAACAGATTCACAATGGGAGGTGCACCAGAGCACAAGGTTGAAGCCATCACAAGGACCATTGGCACCCAGAGAGATCCTTTCCTCAACAAACACAGAGCAATCCGAGGAGCCAGGACTCACTGATGCCTCAACTTTTTAGGGTGTCTGGAACTAATTTTATATTTTCCAGATTATTTGCTAGAAGCAAATAATTTGCTAGAAGCAGCTCTTTCATTTGGGTTCCATAGAACAGTTTGGGTAGGAAGGGACCTTAAAACTCATCCAGTTCCAACCCCCTGCCACAGGCAGGGACACCTTCCACTAGAGCAGGTTGCTCCAAGCCCCATCCAACCTGGCCTTGAATAATGTTTAATAACATTTAATCATGTCCACATTGTGCAGCAGCTTCAGAGCAGCCCAGAGCTCACTGGCCTCCTTGGGACACAAGTCACTTCCAACCAAACCATCCCTTTGCCTGGATCCCACCCTCTCCAGAACAGCACCCAGTGGCAAGCAGAGCACTCCCTAGCAGCTCTGAGCAGGGAAAGGCTGAGGACCCCATCCCTGCCCCATCCCAGGACCCAGCACCCGCTGCCGGAGGCCGGGACAGCCGGCGCCTGGTGCTGCCCTAAGCCCATCATGTGCACAGGCCTGATGCCAGCGGCAGCCACTGCACCGCCTCCCCTCTCCAAATCAGATTAAACCCCCCGAGCCGCCAAGGCCATGCAGGTTGTGTCACTGTAATTAAATCAGATTTACCCCCCTGCTCCCACCCTCTCCCCTTTCCCAAAAGGAATTCTAATGACCTCACGAGGCTGGGCAGGGGGAAGGGCTGCCTGCATCGCACCAGCCTGTGGAAAGAAGGGAAACCAGGAAATGCAGCACTTAATTCTCCACTTCTAATAATCCTCCACAGGAGCTAAAAACACCCAGCTGGGTGCAGGACTCATGGCACTGTTCCCTCACCAACACAGGCAGTGCTGGCTATGGCCAAGCCAGGGTTTGATTGCCAGCAGAGCATCACTGGCTTCACTTTGGGATACAGGGTGATGCAGACTGGGATGCAAAGCAAGGTGGGGGCTTGGTCCTGGTTCGCATACACCATCCGCTACTCCTGCCCCAGACAGCAGCGTTCCCATCTCCACGCAGCACACACAGAGCTATTTAAGCCTTCGTGGCCAATTCACACCCAGCTCAAATTGCTCAAGACCAAAAGGCAATTACAGGTTTGGTTTTGTTGTTTTCTGATGGCGGGTTAGATGGATCACATTCCAGAAACCACCAGTGCTACTTTTCCAAAGCAAATGTTGGTACAGGGCAGGGAGAGCTGGAGCAGCAGATCTGGCTCGTGAGGACGCAGACACACACGGTTCCTGGCAAAGGAGCTATTTCTAAAGTGTAGCCTAAACCACCCTGTGCACGTAGGGACCTCACTTTGCCACTATTGCAGAACAGAGGCCCTGAGTTTTCTGCTGGTATCACCAGGTGACTGTAAAGACAGAGGGTTTCTTTTCCTTTCCTGGGATGAGAAACACAGAGCCAGGGTCCTGCTGCCTAGTTGATCTCCAGCAGAGCTTTGGACTTGTTCTTGCTGCAACCACCTAGATGTGGACAGAGCTGAGACCAAAAGCAAGAGCGAGACCAGAGGCATAAGCGTCCTGCCCTATCCCATAGCCTCACTGGTGGGTCAGAAAAGCCCAGTCCTGATGAGAACTAAGAGCCAAGTCTCCTCCTTCCTTCTGCTCCTCACCAACACAACTGTGCTGGCAAAGCACAAGTGCAGACCAGACTCAGAGCCTCAAGGGTTATCTCAGTCCCATACCTCCATCTCCTGTGGCATTGACTGTGAGGGGACATCGCTGCCCTCCTGCAGGCAACAGGGGTCTCACCAGCACGGGCTACCCCAGCTCAAGCTCTTCCAGGCAGCCACCAAAGCTTTATTTTCAGTCTGAGAGCAGTGAACAGGTCAGAGAGGAAGAACAAAGTGTGCTCTGAACTGCCTGGGGAGGTGGTGGTGGGAATTACACTAATTAACATTTGAATATGCATTTGGCTGTATTTTTAGCCTACAACAAGGAGATAAGTTTGGTTTTCTCACTGTTCTTTCAACATGTGAACCCAAACCCACAATACAAACTGGCCATCACCACCATAACCACAGGAGCATCCTCCCCTCACCGCAGGGAAACATTCCTCCATGCATTTCCACACCAGCAGCACACACCCACGTCCCCAGGAGCGGGAAGCCAGCCTTCAAATTACAGCAATTAACATTAAGTGTATTAATAGATGAGTCTGGTTTTCCCAACAGGATAACCTGCAGGGGCTTGTTGGCAGAACCGGGAGCCCTTTTTGCAGCAGATGGGTGAATTGTTGGCATTGCAGGATGAGACCATGGGGAGCTCTGGAGGTCCTGGGAGCACATCCTGCCTCAGTGCAGGGAAAGCTGGAAGGAACCATCATAGTCCTTCTCTGTCCCAGAGCACCCAGGAAGCATCAGCTCCTGCAAAGCCATGAACCCAGGGAACTGAAGCTGCATTTCCAGCATGCAGATATCCACAGGGATATCTCCTCATCCCACTCCAGCTGTTTCTCTCCAGTCTGGGAAGGTTTTTTCTATTATTTCAAGGTGCAGAGTAGATGTAGGTAAAAAAGGAGCCATTTACTCCAAGCCCTGCCCTTCCTCATCCCTTTCCAAATACTTCACAGCCTGTTTTCCTTTTCCAATCAAGAAAGAAAAAGCTCAGTGAGCAAGACCAGACACAGGGAGAGGAAACCGCAGTTTACTTCACCTTCCAAGGCAAATTATGCCACCTATTATGCAAGCCACCCAGTCCCATTAATGGTTGCATGTGAACAATGGGGTAATTTCACCTTCCCTGGAGCACTTACGAGCTTTCGCACCACAAACCCATGAGCAGCTTCTTCACGCAGCCAACACTGTGCAGATCTCTACCACACGAAGGGGAATTAAGGCAGGAGTTTAAGGGAATACCTGAAATACATCCCAAAGGAGTTTCCCTGCAGCCGGTAACTCACCATCCCGCCTGCAAGCATCCAGGTTGGCATTCCCCATCTCATCCCTCAGGCCACCTTGGATCTGCCACCACCCGGGCTGGTCCCCTCCTCAGCTGGGCTCTTAGAGCTCCCCAGCGCCCAGACGATAATATCACATTTTATATGGAAAACACTAAAATGGGCTCACACCTTTTAAAAAGATATTTCCACCTCACTTTTACAGCCAGGCCCTGCCTTTGCCTCCCCCTCCCCACCAGGCTTCACTATCAGGCCTCTTAAGCCTGTTTTAAGTGAAAAAACGTGATTTCAGCTAATTGACAGCAGATGAGTTACACGGCTGAAAGCTAAGGGAACAGTGGATCAGTTTGATTTATGGCAGCAGAGACTCAACCATCCCAGGTCTTTGCATCCCACTTGCAGCCCCACTGCCAAAACAGTTCAGCTGGCAAAAAAAGTAATTAGCGTTTAATTTCTTAACAATTTTTTTTCACCTTCCTTTTAATTGCGCTACATAAAACTGTCCTAGAACTTTACAGCCTCCAAAGCCATGTCCTGGGCCAGTCCTCTCTGCTGGTTTTAATTAGGGTGAGACATGGCTGGCACATTAATGTAAGGAAGAGGAGGGGGGATAATGTCAGACCATGCTCTAGGAAGGGTTTTGCCATTACAAGCACCCAGCTCATGTCACCAGGCATCACAGGAGCAGCAGGGAGCAGGGCTGGTCCTCCCCAAGCACAACCTGCTTTAGCTGCTGCATCCTGCTCATAAGGGGAAGGTTTGACTCCTGTGCACCAGAAAACTGCTCTTATAAAAGGAGACAGGTCTCTCCAGCAGGAGAATTTCCTCTCCTTGAAGGAGAAACATGAAGGCTTAGAGGGGAAAACTAGCTTAGCTTTGAGCACTTGCTACCAAGCAGCTTTCGGGCTAATCGGCATTCCTGCAGGATTGGGTCTAGAGGCACCCCAAGTCTGCTGCTCCTTCCATGGAGGGGGTATACTGGAATGCACAGCATGTGGAAACTGTACAAAACACATTCCCATTCTCCCACTCAAACCATCAGGGAGCTCACAGGATAAGCTGGGCTGAGTCCTTGGTCATGGTGGGTATCAGAGGAGGAATATTTGCCTCCCTTTGCTCCTGACCTCCCCAGCAGAGCTGTGCACCAGGCAGACACACACCAGCCAGGGCACCCATGGGATGGAGCAAGGCCACCTCCTCACCATACACAGGGCTTCACAACCCAGTGGTTATTACAATTAAAAACATGACAAGAATATTAGAATTAAAATAAATGAGAAGCATCCCCATAGCAACACCACAGCCTGCTCATTCCTGATTATTTACAGGGGTGATGGGGAAGAGCATATTGCAAATACGATCAGATTTTCACCAGGAGGTGAGTGGGAATGGACCACCCTCCCTTTCCCAACCCTTCACTCTCCGGGGAAGCCTTGGTTAGGTCAGATACTACAGGTTCCAGGGAAGTCTTCAGCAAGGTAGAGGTGAGAGACCTGCCCAAGGGGCTTCTGAAGTATCAGCTTTTCCCTTGTACGACACCAGACCTCCCCAGAGGAGTGTCTGTGCAGAAGGTGGGAAAAAGGGAAGCACACAAGCAAGGAGGGAAATAACCAAAGAAATAGCTGAGAAATACCTGATGTAATGGGAAAGGAGCACATTTTCCTCCATTTCCTAAGCTTGGCCCTATTTAGAAAATCTTGGGATTCCTGGAATGGATTTTTTTCCAGGGGAAGACAAAAGATTAGCTGTCTTAATGAACAGACAGCAGGCTTGGATTTGCTCAGCTGTGTTGTCTGAAGAACGAAAACCAATAATCACTACTTCATCACTGGGTTCGTCCCTCTTCTCATACTAAATCCCTTGGCAACATCACACCAACACGATAGTCCAGGCACGTAACCCCCAACCCCATTTATCTGCAGCTTACACAGACCTCGGTCAAGTCCAGGAGCCCATAACAACATCAAAAATCAGTAAAAGAAGTTCAACCTCACCTACCTCCTGCAGCACCCTTCTCCAGCACAAGGGAAACCACATAGAGCTGCTGCTTCTCCTGCAAAGCCCCACCACATCAACAGGGCTCAGGCTCTGCAGGGAGCTTGTAACTGATCACCCAATGAGAGACACCTGAATAGGCTTTTAGAGGCTGCTAAAGACCCTGGAAGCTGTTGGAGGATTCAAATTGCCCTCAGGTGGTGGTGATTGCTCAGGGCTGTGGGGCTGCTGCAGGTGAGATTGAGTAAGTGAGTAAAGCTGTGCAAGAGCATCAATAGCATCTTGCAGAGGGTGAAGCTATTGCTGCACAGAGAGCACTGGCAACGGGTTTCCAGCTCATATGGTGGTCACAGAGATGCTTGTTTATTAATAATACTGTTATTAATTGCTATTGTTTGCATAGCATGTCTGCAGAGAGCTCTGGAGGTACCTAATGGACATGGTGCTAAGCAAGCACAAGCAATAGGGAGTCTCCAGCTTTAAGGAGCTTTTGCACCTCCCCACAACATTCCCAGCAAAACCAAAGAGCTTAAAAAAAATAAGAGAGAAAAGAAAAATCCACAACAAAATAAAAGTTAAACAAATGAGGAACCACACAAACCCCCACTCCCCAAACACAAAGCCAGAGCCTTTTGCCACCTTCCTCGTGGCTCATGAAAAGCACCAAGCACCATTCATGGACACACACACCCTTTTTTTACTTTAAATAAAGTAAATTATAAGCTAAACCACACTTTTGGAGCCTTTAAACAGCTGTGGCAAGGGGCACATGTGCCCATCCCAGCTCAGACTGGAGGATTTAACTTTAAGGAGAGAAGCATTGAGAGACTTTGGGGGGCTTCCAGTGATGGGTACCCCCAGTTTGCTCTAACACCCTTCCTTCCAGCAAGGGTACAAAGCCAGACACTTTCCCCTCCTGTTTGGAGCTAAACTAATGGTGAAATTTGGCATTTTAGGAGGAAAAAATATAGAGAAGAGGTAAAAACAACTCACCAGCAGCAGATGCTCAGAAGCAGACCCTTCCCCAGAAACCGCGTGTCTCCTCCCCACTCATTTAAAGGGACATCCCCTTCCTCCCTTCCTGCCCTACAAGGGCACCTCTGGGGCAGAGACATCCAGTAGTTTTGTCGAGGGTGAATGATGGGGAAGTGACTGAGAAGCAAAATCTCCTCAAAGAGAGGGGGGCTTTTGCTGAAGGTGCAACCTGTTAGAGCAGAGACTCTTGGGGACAGAGAGAGGACAATTACAAGGGCCTGTAGGGACAGGACAAGGGGAATGGCTTTAACCTGCCAGAGGGGAGATTGAGATGAGCTCTGAGGCAGAAGCTCTTCCCTGTGAGGGTGCTGAGGCGCTGGCACAGGGTGCCCAGAGAAGCTGTGGCTGCCCCATCCCTGGCAGTGTTCAAGGCCAGGTTGGACACAGGGGCTTGGAGCAACCTGCTCTAGTGGAAGGTGTCCCTGCCCATGACAGGGGGTTGGAACTGGATGAGCTTTAAGATCCCTTCAACACAAACCAGTCTGTGATTCTATGAATTACAGTGGGACTGGGGTGAGCACTCCCAGCCTCTTCTATTTCTATTTTTTCATTTAAAAAAACCAACAAACCAAAACCAACCAATCAAAAAACCCAAGCAAAGCCCCAAAACAACCAAACAAAAAACCCAAATCAAACCAAACAAAAGAACCCAAACAAACAAACTAAAATCCCAGAACTGATCATTAACAGGATTGTTACAGCTGCAGAAACCACCTGCCAGTGGATGTGGTGAAGGACTTCCATGGAGTGATAACCCAGCCAGCCTCAGCAGCAGCCCAAAAGCAGCATTCAAATGGCTCTGTGCAGCTCAACATCTGCACTGCTGTAGCTGTGAGAGGAGCAGAGGTGGTGTTGGGTCGTAGCTGAGCAGCTGAGAGGTTTAAGAGCTTTAATGTCCTCCAGGGAGAGGTGCTGGAGGTTCTCCTGGATAGTGCATCATCATGGAGCATCACTGGTCCAGGACCTCCATGAAGGAAGAGCCCTGCATCACCTCCCTGTCATGCTCAGGGCCAGCAGCTTGAGGCTGGAAGCTGGAGGATGCAAAGGGGCTGCATCCTTGGTCCCCTGTTTGCAGAGGAGATTTGAGCTCCCCAGATGAACTGCTTGAGTGAAGGATCCATGTCTGACACACACAAACACACTCAGAGAATCATGTAGGAAATGAAAACTGTTATTTCCAGCCTCTGTTGAGCAGATTTTGGATGTTTTGTGAGTGTTTCTCTATTTCAGGGGAAAACAAGCAAGAAAATCTGAAAAAAATCAAGAAATAGGAAAAACTTCCTCTTCAGGAAAGCCCAACCACTCGCACCCAGCGATGATGGTGTTTGCTCTGCTCAGAGTGATGCTGGGTCCCGGTGGGCTGCATCCTGCACACACTTGCACCGCAGCCCAGCACCACTGAGCTGTCAAAGCAAACATGGGAATGAAGCACACACACAGCCTCCAAATCCACACATCACTGGTGCTGGGACACAAGCAGGGCCTGGAAATTCCCCCCGAGCTGGCGGGCAGCTCCAGCAGATGGCTTTTACAAGCCCCAGAGGAGAAATAACATCTCGACGAGCATCTCTAACTGCCTGTAAATACACAGCAGCTGATGCAGCAGCAGATGAAATGGGGCAGTGATAGGGATGAGAATGGAAAACTGCAAGTGGGGGGAAAGCTGGGTTTGGCTCGTGCTCCTCCCGGCTCTTCCTCCTCCTCCTCCTCCTCTCTGCAAGGGCTCCTGGCTTCTAACTTTGTGTTTATTCAACTTGAAGCAAACAAAATTAACCGCCTGCTCTCCTCAAGCCATCCCCATCCCATCTGGACTCTGCTCCCCTCTTTTTCCCAAGCAGTAAGATGAAAGCAAGCAAGGGAATTTCTGCCTGCTGAGCCTTCTGTGGAACTGGATCCCTGCATTAGGAACCCAAGGAAAAACAAATCCGGCTTCCCCAGGCCATCACTCACATCCGTTTGTCCCCAGTGGTATTGCTGCTGGCCTCAATGCCCTGAGTCTTGAGGGGAAAGAAGCAGTAATTTGGCACTGGGGTAGCAAAAAGGGGCTCTTCAAAGCTGGGCTTGTGTGGCTGCAGGTACAAGCCAAGCTGGACAAGCTGCTTTCAACACAGGGATAGAAAGAGCCATAATCGACAAGGCAGGATCGTGCTTTACCCCTTACAGTGAGATGCTGCAGATCAGGGCTGGAGGGTCCAGAGCATGACAAACGCATCCATCACTATGCTCTGCATCCCTGCCTGGTGCTCAGCCCCTGCAGGATCAGGCCTGAGCAAAGGGGAGACAGAAACTCCTTGAGCACAGAGCACTCCTTTGTCAGCACCCAAAGGCGCCAGACACTGCAGCACACACAAAAGGCAAAAGGCAGCCCTTGGGCCGAACCAACCAGTCTTAATATTTGCGTTTGGAAAAGCAAACTAATAAATCCCCATCAGTTTATCCATGCTTCCAGTTTGTATTTATTAGGAAGAATGACAGGCAGGTTTTCCTCCTGGTTACACAGGTAAATAGCAGTACAGCTCCCACACCCTTCCCCTTTTTAACGGCCCGGCTTTCTGTTTGCTCGCTGGCTCTAAACAAGCCAGGACTATAGAGCAACATAAAGGCAACCGGCGTTGGAAGTAAATATTAGTTATGAGCTCCAAAAGGTCCATATCCAAGTGCTGAGTTTCCCCCCTTCATCCTTGGAGCAGAGTCTGCAGAACCGCAGGTCCACGCATGCTGGGATTCTGGAGGAGCAGCTCCCAGTTAGGGAACTGTTTGGAAAAGGGATGCCACACCATGAGCATTGGCCATGGCATTGCCAGTGTGTGCTGGAGTTGGCAGGGCTGAGTGACACAAAGCCTTTCTGCCTTCTCTGTGGGAATTCAAGCTCCTCACAACTCAGCTCTTCCATATGGACATTGCTGTGATCCACACATGGAGCTGAAAACAGAGCTTGGTGCAAGGAATACCGTGCATGGCAGCACTATGTCAGATAGAATCACTTCTTGCACACTCCCTGGGGTGGTAACCAGGGGATCATCACTGGAGGTGTCTCCCCATAGCCACAGCCTGTGTTTTCAGCAGGAGAGGTACACTGCAGCTCCCCAGCAAGCTGGGACAATGGGTCTCAGAGCTACCCGAAAATCCAGGTTTGACTCATGGGTGGGAAGCCTGTAATTTGCCTGAGGACTGCTCCTACACACTGCTGCTGTCTGGGGCACAGCCCCGGCTTCACAGCTCAGACTGGGAGGAGGAACTACCAGGGAGAGAGTCTGGGAGAGCTTGGGACACGCAGTAACATCAGCCTTATCCCATGCTGGCTTGCTTGCGAAGGGCTCGGAGCAACCTGGTCTAGTGGAAGGTGTCCCTGCCCGTGGCAAAGGGTTGGAACTGAATGAGCTTTAAGGCCCCTTCAACCCAAACCACTCTGGGATTCTGTGATTTCTGATCTCTGCTGTTCCCTCATAGTTTTGCCCAAGAGCATAACATGGTTCTTAAACCTTCCAGAGTGCTTCTGAGCTGAGTAATGAGTTTTAAAGGACAAATTTGTCTCAGCTGGGGAACTCACCATGAAGAGAAACAAAGCCGTAGATCCTACCAGTTACACCATCAGCTCACTGGCTGCACACTAAGCACCATTCTACTGGATCCATGCTCATGAGGCTACTGTGCTTTTTAAATGAAAGGACACCTTTTTTTTTAATAGTGGTCTAAATCTTTTCTAAAAGGATAATAAAAGGATATTTCCATTACATAAATATCCTTTTTATGTCGTATTTCCACACAGCACCTTCCACTGCTTCACATCACACAGTGCAGGGATGTGAAACAACATGATTTAAGGGGAATGAATCGGCAATTCAGTCATTTTTGGAGCAGGAGGCAAGCAAGATCCAGCTCACCCAGCCGTGCTATGGGGCAGCAAGGGGTAAGGGTTGCAGAAAGGGAAGGGGGAAAGGACAGGGGAGAACTTCTCCGCAAAGCAAAGGCATTAAACTCTTGGCCTGAGTCTATTCGGGCAGAGAAGTTTGCCAGAGCACTGGTTTCCTGTGCATTCAAATGCATCCCTCGGCAGCCCCGCGATAGGGCCATGATGTAAGTGTGGCTGAGCCAAGGCAAACGGAAAAGAACACCGAGCACTCACAGAGGCAATGGGTTTTATTAAGGAGTTTAATTGTTTCTGAAGGTGACATTTTCCCCCATCTTGATGTTTTCCCTACTGGGCTCCACATGGGATGTGCCAGGGCTGAGGGTGCTTGGCTGGCTGTGGTAGAAGGACCCCCACCCTGAGGCCATCCAACACCCGTGGCACAAGATGAGACTCTGCCAAACAGATTTAAACCCCATGCACTGTGATCACCAGCTCAGCTTCTGCCCCATGGCTCTTCCAAAGGCTTTCACCCCTCCACCACAGGCATCAGCACTTGGTGAATGCCACATGCTGCAGGCTGGGTGCAGGCATCCTCACAGAGTCCAAAGCTCCAAAGGGCATCAAAAAGAAGAGAAGAGGGGTAAAAGAAGAGAAAAAAATCCATAGTTGGTTCTTTGGAACTGGGTAAGCACTTGGTCATCCACAGAGGAAAGCATCGAGCTACTGTTTGACCCAAGAGCACTTCACCATCCATCACCAGCACTTCCCAGCCAAAAAGATGATTTCCAAATCCCAGTGGAGAGCAGCCATTAAGTCCTTTTAGCTCCATGTGGGAGGCAGGAGCAATGTCAGCTCCAGGAGGAGCCCTCCTCACTGGGCTGGGAATGTGGAGCCCAGCAAGTGTCCAGGGGCAGCTGGTTTTGGTGGTGGGCACTAGATGAAGGTGCTCAATGCAGCTCCTGGTGCTCCATCGGTCCCTGGATGAGCTGAGGGCAAGCTGCTGGTCCCTGCTGTCCCTGTCTCCATGTTTGCAGCTGAAGCACCCATCCTCAGGAGGGTGCTCCTGGGTCTTGTGGTCACAATCAGTGCTGTAGCATCTTGGCTGTCTCCTCTCAGGTCACTGAACCCCGAGCCTTCACCATGGATCCTGCAAAGGTAAAAACATGGTGTTAATGGAAGGTCCAGGCTGGTGATGAAGCAAACTGTGATTTTTCTTTGTTGCCAAACTAAATGCTTGGAGCAATGTGTAAGAGAGAAGATGCACCAGCAGCCCCAGCATCCTCTTAAAAGCACCTTTGGCACTGGTGCCATCGAGCTCACCGCACACTCAACACCACCAAGGGCCCCAGGCTTTGGAGGCTGAAGGCCTTCCCAAGCCCCAGCCCTCAGGGCTGTGAGGGACCCATTGTGGCTGCAGAGTCCATGTCTAAGCAAGCTCGGAACAGCTCTTCATCCTCAGCAACTCTCACTGCCGGCGCTGCCATTCAGACAGCGAGAGCGGAGGATGTGCTGACAACAGCCAGGGGAAATCCAGCATTACTCACAGCCACATCGCTCCAGAGAGCTCAAAAGCAGCTCCCACGGGATCAGGAGACGCCAGATCAGGGTGCAGGATAGTGTGAGGGTGGATGAGACATAGCCAGGGGCTGATGGAAGAAAATCAAATGGCCATTTCCATGCGGCAGACAAAACAACGGCATCTGGGAACACAGAGGAAGGGAAAGCAGCTCCTCTGCTTGTGTGTACGTGGGCTGTGTTACACCGTCCAAGGGAGGTGGAAGCCACTGATTAAACATCCCAGTGCTGAGCTGGGATGCGGGATGAGCGCAGTGCTAGTGCTGAGGACTGCACAGGGAGGTATGGGCAGCTCTGCCTGAGCTCTACCTATCCAGGGAGGCTGCAGCCAACCCATGCCCATCCCCAGCAGAAAGGGGCTCCTTTTCCTAAGTTGCCATACGTTTTTGGAAGGATACAGGGAGAGGAAAGCACAGTGGGACAGCAGGGTGAGAATGGATCTCTTTTATCCCTCTCTGTCCATGGGCTCCCCACCTACAAGCTCTCAAATCAGCTGCAACACACAGGAGGATCCAAACTGCGCTGTTAAGCACAGCACAACCAGCCCCCATTTGGCTCAGACAGGCTCTTGGCCCACTTGGGGAGATTAATCATTTGCTCTCCTCTTTGATTCTCACCCTGCTCACTCCACAGGATCATTAAACAGCTTTTCTCCCCAGCAAACCCTGCCCGACTCCCCGTCCTGCTCCAGCATTAACTAGGGGCACATGGAGAGCATGGTAGAGGTTTATACTCATTTATCGTGCAACACTTATCATCTGTTTGCTTTGGACTTCACAAGGAATATGCAAGCCAGATTGGCACCTCCTGGCCAAGATATCACACCCTCAGCAATACAGTGTGGAGGAATAAACCAGCTCCCATGCCCCTTCCCCAGGGAAAGCCTGACGATCAGCTTTGGGATTTCTGGGAAAGCAAGAGCTCAGCGTCTCCAGGTTTGCAAAAGGCCGTGTGCAAGTGTCCCCGGCTCTTGTAAATGTGTTAAAAAATAAAACCCTTTAAGAGCTTCCAGATGTTCTGTTTATGTTGTGGTGTTACCCAGCTCCATCCTCCGGAGGCCAATACACAGCCTCAATGAAAGCGCAGCAGCCAAGGGGAAGGCAGGGGGGAGTGGAGGAGGTCCCAGCCCTCTTCCTCCTCTTTCCCCATTAACTCCCATGCTGCTGGTGAACACACTGAGAGTGGCTGCAAATCCTCCCTTCAGCTCTGAGCATCTCCCTGCATCATGAGCATCACTGAGGTTTGCAAGGCACTAACCCCAAATGCCCAGGCTCTGGGGAATCACTGCACAGCGGGACACTGCAAGGAGCAAACACATCAATGGTGGTACTCCAGAGGCAACCAGTGCCCACCAAGAAGATCCAGAGTATCCAACCCTACTACATCCACCTTCACCTCCACTCGAACAGGCTCTAAAGATCTACCAAACACTACCTGCTGCTGGTATGAAGATGTGACAGGGCATAAAGCTTTGTCAGTGCACCCTGGGCGTAGCCACACACGTCTGCATGTGCACAGAGAGCCTGTCTCAGGTCTCTTTGCTCAGGGCGTTGCAGGTCCAGCGCGCTGCTTTTGAAGTCCCCTCGAGTGCGCTGCATGGCTGGTAGCGATCAAAGCCCCATCAAGGCGCGATACGGCGGCTGTGGGCGCAGGCTCTGATGTGTTATCTCCTCTTCCCGGCGCGGGAGGAGGGCAGTCACCCCTGCGGCACATCTGAGAACGTGTTAGCACCCGGAGATCAAAGGCGCTTCCTGATGTGATCCACCCCGGTGAAGCCTTTTTGGCCAGTGCAGTCCTTCCTCAGGCTGGGATGGAGCTGGAGCACCACAGGAACATGCTGCTGCTGCAGGAACTGACATGCAGCTGCAAGGATGGGAGCACTGGGAATAGGGGCAACGCGTCCAGCCTGGGTGGCTGCTGCAGGATGTCCTCCTGCCTGCACTGGGGACATTATCATGTCCTTACTGCATGGATTAGGTTCATTGTCACCCTTCAGGTGGGGAAATGGAGCCCAGGCAGGTTCAATGCCATGTGGGTGCCCCAATTTAACCACGTACCATCCAACGGAGCACTTTGTTTTGAACCAGAGATGCTCCCAGTGAAGGTACATCCCCCCTGGACCCTTGTAACCTGAACAAACCCCACTCAGGACAAACCTCCTTCCTTCCCTACCACCTAGCACTAAACCTAAACAGAGAATAACATCTCAGGTGCAATTCATGTCTTCCTCAGGCCGCTGCCTCCCACAAACCCCACGCTCCCCAGTGAAGCATCATCTGCTTCCCGACGCCCTGGACCGCTGTGGCTGTGAGAGGATGAGCAGCAGCAGCACAGCCAGGCCACACACTGCGAGCCCCGAGGCCACCAGTGCCTCCTGGCCACCAGCCCCCGCGCTGCTGTTGTTCTCCTCTCCATGAGCCCACCGCAAGGTCCCGGGAGAGCAGGGGGGGAGGCAGCAGGGGGCTAGAATAAGGGCACGAGCTGCCTCCACGTTCAGCAGGGAAGGAGAGCGCATCCATCCAGAGCAAATAGAGGAGGAGGTGCTGAGTTTGCAGCAGGAATGGTGCATTTGGAGATGGGGATCTGCCTCTTGCCCTGTCCCCCCCAACACGTGCTTGCAAGGAGCAAAGAGCGGGAATAGAAACAGGACTTTTGGCTGCGGAGGGTGGGAGCATCGCATCTGCAGACAGCTTGAGCACAAACTGTGTGGGCAGCAAAGCCAAACAGGAAAGGAAACCAAGAGGCAGGGAAACGATTCTGGCAGCGCTCACATTATGGCTTGCTCGGCGCTCATACCTCCCTGCTGCTGCCTCTCCCGGTGTCCCTCCCTCAGACCCCTCGCCCTGCTCAGACATGCCCCAATTCCACTTTTCCTATTGAAACGCTTCCCCTCCGAAGGGCTGGATTGAGAAAAATGCAGCTAGAGAGCTAGAACCGGTCCCAGCACATCTGTGTGAGCACCACATTGCACTGTCCCCACACACCCACCCCGGCAGCGCTCAGCCTGGCCCCAAACCCCTGCAAAGGGAAGGGGAAGTCCAGATCTGCAGTGGGAAACTGGGAGCTGGACACCTTAAAGGACCTGCAAAGGGATGGGGCTTCGGACCTGCACTGCCTGGTTGGCCTTATCCCTTTCTAAACATCCAAAATGAAGAGGTGGTGGCAAACAGAGGCGAGGGGCAGCCGGAAGGACACGCAGGGTCAGGCCGTGCCTTTCACATCCCTCCCATTTCATACTGGCTTTAAAGCGATTTACAGTTTGGAGATGCAGGTTTACTCACATGCCCCAACGTGCTTAATGACCGAAGTGCTCTTCAGTGAACCCAGCGATGGATTGTAAAATAAAGTCAATGAAGCAAGTGGATTAAAGAGGAAAAAAAAAAGGGCAAGAGATCTGAGAGAGATGAAACGGACCCACTGAGTCACAGCCGGTGCGTGCCAAGGCTCGGTGTCCTCCCGAGCCTCCTGTGCAGGACACAGACAGAGCTGCACAGGGACCGCCCCATGCAAGCAGCTCCCCAGGGCTGGCTGTGACCCCTGTGCTGCCAAGGGGACCCGTCCATCACTCTCTGCCTGTTTGCACATGTCCCATCTCCCATGGGGTCCCCACAGCTCATTCCTCCTCTCTCCTGGCTGCGAGATGTGCCACATCCCGATGTGGAATGTGATGGGACATCCAGCATTCCCCCATCTGAAATGGCTGTCTCCAGCTCTGGTGGAAGCTGCCATGGACCAGGGCACCCTTGGCATGGTGAAGCTCATCCCAGTGCGGGCTGGTGGGCTGCTGTGGCAATAACCTACATGCACTATGCCACAGGGCCCCTTCCTCCAGCAAGGAGCTGAGTTGGCCACACTTCAGTGCAGGCACCAAAGCCCAGTCGAGGGTCCCATAAAGACCCTCAGGTGCTGGAGGAAAGGAGCCCAGCAGTGACCAGCCCATGCAACCCCATCCCACACTGTCCCTAACCTGTGAGTGAACATAGGAGATTGCAGCATCCATGCCTGTGGGAAAACCACACTCAGAAGGGATCGTTCCCATAAAAAGCTGAATGATCCAGTGGAAAAAGCAGTGGGGTGGGAAGAGGGGAGCCCAGCTTGCCCCCAGCAGTTCCCAGCCTCATGCAGCAAACTGCTTCTCCCTATCCTCCTGCCCAGCCTCCTCGGGCATGTCTTTGGAGCAGCATCTATCTCATTCCTTGTGGCTTTAAACTGGCTAAAATAGAGCCCCCAGGCTCAGTGCAACCACAACCTGTCGACACCGCTGCAAAGCAAATGAGCCTTCTCCATAAACCACCAGGCTTTGCTGCCAGACCCAGCCTAATTCCCAGAGTTTCAGTCCAAAGAGATTATCTTCGTTTACTAACCTAAGCCTGCAATACAAAAAGCCTTGCCAAATTCCCAGAGAGCCTCCGAAGAGATGCCATTAAAGCTCCTGCAGCTAGAGGAAGCGAAGCAAGTGGTTTGTTCCCATGCCGCCCTTTCTGGTAACGTGTTAATAAATAACCCTGGCCCAGACAGGTGCTGTCAGCTCCACCACGAGCTGCCTGAGTCACCGACCTGCCACCGTGCAAACCACCGTGAGTCATGGAGAGACCAGCCCTGTAACCAACCCCATGGCCTCGCACTCGCCGAGACCCAAGGGGGAGTGGGGATGCTCAAGGCTGCACCATCGAGGGGTCAGTCTATGAGACCCCCCCCTCAATCCTGGCTATTTAACCCAAAGAAAGCAAAGGGTGTTCATGGAAAACTCGCTCTAAGATGCAACACCCTGGAAAAACTGGTAAGGTTGAGATGCAGCAGGTAGGATTTGCAGAGAGGGACCAGCGTCTGCTCCCAGCATCACAGCAGCCTCCTGCTCTCCAGAGAAATCATAGAATCCCAGCCTGGTTTGGGTTGGAAGGGACCTTAAAGCTCCTCCAGCTCAACCCCCTGTCACGGGCAGGGACACCTTCCACTAGAGCAGGTTGCTCCAAGCCCCTGTGTCCAACCTGGCCTTGAACACTGCCAGGGATGGGGCAGCCACAGCTTCTCTGGGCACCCTGTGCCAGCGCCTCAGCACCCTCACAGGGAAGAACTTCTGCCCAATAGCTCATCTCAACCTCCCCTCTGTCAGGTTGCCAACACACCCCGGCTGCCAACACATCCTGGAGAGTGAGGGTCCAGGAGAGATTCTGCCAGCAGTGGCTCAGCCCCACCAGGATG
Organism: Strigops habroptila; assembly: GCF_004027225.2. NCBI lineage: Eukaryota > Metazoa > Chordata > Aves > Psittaciformes > Psittacidae > Strigops > Strigops habroptila. The sequence continues at coordinate 11,350,763 of NC_044290.2, forward strand.
CGCAGCATCATCTGCAGCTCAAGACACAGGCACAGGTTCCCTCCTCAAATACCAGCCCTGATCAACGCACCGAGCCCTAAACACAGGCACTCACCCTAGAATGAGACTAAAAATAGAGCTTTTACCCCTCAACAGAAACACCTCTGACAACTTTCTCCTTGCTCACATACTCCAACCTGTTCTGCGTGTGGGACCAGGCTCCCTCCTCCTCCTCTGGCTCTTTCTAGCAATTTTTCCCCCTCCTTCCCCCCAAGAAAAGGCCACTCTCTCTTCAAAGCCATGTGTCACACAGACTGACAGGCAGGTGAAGGAATGAAGAAAGTCCCATTCTCCTTCATTTTTGCAACAAGGCGATAAGCACAGCAGGATGTCAGGGTTGGACATCAGGGGCTCCCGGGAGAGGCTGCGGGCAGGTTTCGGACAGGCTCTGGTGCTCAGTGACAGCTCTGGTTTCTTTATTAAAAGCATCCCCTAAGTGATAACCCTCTGACAGACTGATCGATGGGCCCGAGCAGCAGAACCATGTTCCCTGCGCATGAACTCCATTCACCTCCCAGCACTTCTGCTTCTCCTGTCAGAACTCCAGCAGTACCCCACTGCGGGTGGGTAGGAGCCGAGCAGCTCCCTGTGGTTTCTGCCATCAGCGGGAGCCCCTCATGATCCATCTGATCCCTGGGCTCTTCCAAACGAGCTGGAGAGCTTTTCCCCCTTCCTCTTCTCATCAACAGAGAGAACGAACCCTGGACCTCCCCAGGGAAGAGGGGAGGCACAGAGGCCACGTCCTGACTGAGCACAAGGCATCTCCATTGCAGACACAAGGGCTTCCACTTCCCTTCCACCACTCTGAGACCAATCCCACTGGGGAGGAAGGAGGAAAAAACCATCCGGCTGCACACTTATTTTGCAGCTTTGAGCTGATTTCTATCCCTAGGGATTACCAATTTAAGCAGTGTTTTTTCCTGTTCTGACCCTAAGCTGATTAATTCTCTGTGCTCCCCTTCTCTCCTCATTCCCCCGCTTCTTTTGGTATGCAAAAATGAGGATATGAAATGCCATCCATGTGGGATGACCAGGTCCAGAGCCACCCACCTGAGCAGAAGGAAGATGCTCCCCTGCCTCCCCTACAGGGCATCAGCCCTCCTGTGTCATCAGGTTCAAACCACAGCTTCATGAACGTACTTCTTAGCACAAAGGAACCGATATCACCCTGATCCCAGCCAGTCAGAGTGAGCCGCATCACCACCAGCATCGCTCTCCCAGTGCAATGGAAACTACTGGCTTGTACCAGCAACACTGGTAGGGACTGATCCAAGAGCAGCAAAACTTGCCCTGGCATGATCCAGCTGACACTTCCCGAGTGCAGGAACCTCCTCTTCCGAGTGCCGTCACTGGCAGCAGCACATAGCCTGGCATGCCGGAGGCTGCTGCTTTTAAAGATGGGAACTGGGGAGGCTCAGGGACTCCAATGAGACAAGCTACACCCTGTCAACCCACCAGCACCACGACTACACAGCGTTTCCTCTCCCATTTGGCTTTAGCAGCCATGGAAAAGCAATGTTGTTTGCAAGGTCTCTTCATGTGAGAGCCTGGTCCCTAATGGGAGACAATTCCGGTGATTCCTTTTCCCAAAACCCTAGGCTAAGCCCAGCTTTCACTAGCAGAGCCAATACACACCCAGCTCATGGAGCCAGGTTAACCTTTTGCCACCTTAGGGTAGCTCTGAAGACACACTTCCACACCGCACAAATCCGGATGCCTTCCCATGGGAGCCACCCAACACTGCTCCATCACCGCTCCTCTTCCGGCGGTACCACATCCACAGCATCCCCAGAGCTCCATCGCACCCCAGCGCTACGGATGGGGATCTGTAGCAGAAGATAATCCCCAGGTAATTTCCTGAAATCACAGAGGAAACCCGGAGCAGAAGCTGGGAATGCCAGAACATCTCTCACAGGCAGACACAGGCAGAGCTGGCTCTGCGCACAGCAGGAGAGCCCGGAACACACCCATCCCTATAAAAAGATAATTACACAACCTGTGGTGGTAAATTAGCACAGCAAAACACTGTTAATTCCCACAATGGACCTCAGCACCGGATCAAGAGGTAAAATTACCTCTCACCTGCAGTGAGATGGGCCCCCAGGTCAGGATTAGGGCTCATTGCTGAGGCAAGGTGGGAAGCTTCAGCAACTGCCCTCACCCCAAATTTGGTCTTTGGAGAGGAGCAAAGTTGGGTGGTTTGTCCCTTCTGGGCACATGGAGTGACTTTAACCTGCCAGAGGGGAGATTGAGATGAGCTCTGAGGCACAAGCTCTTCCCTGTGAGGGTGCTGAGGCGCTGGCACAGGGTGCCCAGAGAAGCTGTGGCTGCCCCATCCCTGGCAGTGTTCAAGGCCAGGTTGGACACAGGGGCTTGGAGCAACCTGCTCTAGTGGAAGGTGTCCCTGCCCGTGGCAGGGGGATAGAGCTGGATGTGCTTCAAGGTCCCTCCCAGCCAAAGCATTGTAAGACCATTCTGCAAGTGAAACATAACCATGCACGGCTGCGCTTGGAACTATCTGGGCTTGGTATAGCCCAAGGACACCATGTCACGTTTCCCATGGGTAGTCCCAAGTGGTAACATCCATCTGCTGAGACACAACATGGGATTTCCGCACTGCCATGCCACAGAAGTGCTCCAAAATTCAGCCCTGGGGTGCACACAATTCAAGGAGGGGGTTTGGTGACCCCTGGAAGTCCCCCAGGAGCGAATCCCAGTGGGAGGGAAAGGAAGCAGCACCGTAGGGGTGACCTCAGCAGAGGACACGCAGAAATGTACTTTCAGCCCAGCGTTTCCTAGAATTAGTGAGGAATTTGTTGAAGCTGTTCCTGGCTGAGGAACCTCGGTTGGTTCAAACTTCACTTGATGCAGCAATATAGAAATGTAGGTCAGGAAAAAAAGCAGCCAAGTGAAAAGCTCCTTGTTCCTTCTCCAGCTGGCCCTATGGTGCCATCCCGGGGCGAAGGGCTTGGGAAGGATTGTATGTGCTGCTCACCTGGAACATGTCTCAAACCTCAGGGTTTTACAGGGTGAAGCAGCAGCTCCTGCAGTGCCCGTGGAAGGAGGACATCAGCGGTGGCACTGCGGTGGGGCTCCTGCTGCCAAGGCACACTCAGCCCGCCCCGGCTTGCCCTCAGCCACAGGGCAGACACTGATTTGGTACAACTTCTATATCTCTCCCGGTTGTTCCAGGTACGTGCTATTCAGTTTTAAGCACAGGCTGCAGCACAGCAGCAAACGCCTGATCCCATCATTGGGACAAAATCAGTTTTCAACATAGAATCACAGACTGGTTTGGGTTGGAAGAGATCTTAAAGCTCATCCAGTTCCAACCCCCTGCCACAGGCAGGGACACCTTCCACTAGAGCAGGTTGCTCCAAGCCCCTGTGTCCAACCTGGCCTTGAACACTGCCAGGGATGGGGCAGCCACAGCTTCTTTGGGCACCCTGTGGCAGCACCTCACAACCTCATAGCATGAACATAACATGCCGTGGGGCAAAGCAAGGAGGGGAAACCAAAAGACAGGGATTTTCCAACACAATAATAAATGCAACAGAGCAGCGCTGCCACCCTCAAACAGCATCATGGTGTTTTGTGCCCAAAACCCACTAGCTGGGGTGCAAAGGCAGTGACTGCCCAGCAATCATGGGGCACTCCCAGCCCTCTCCGTTCCCAAGCTCGGGAATCGCTGATCCCTTTTCAACACTTCCACATATCATAGCTATAATTTACAGAGCTAATTTAACCGCACACAGCCAGGCCTGCGCTCAGCACCGGCACCAGCCACTGAGCTCAGCCACCACAGCGCCCGCAACAGCCCCTCCTGCGCTTTGAGTTTTGTTTGTTTTAATTGAGAAAAGGGGAAAAAAACATAAGAAACCCCCTCTCCCAACCCCCTGGCCTCATTTTTCAGGTGCCTTGATTTATTGATTGGTCTATTCCCTTTTAATAGGCTCTCTCCGCCAGAGCCAGGGTGTTTCCTGCGGGAAGGCTGCACACACCGAGGATGGAGGGGTCCTGCCCTGTGCAGCCCAGGCAGGTGAGAGGACCCTGGTACTGCCCAGCCTTCCTCCCACTGCCCTCCTCCTCCCCTGGCTCCCTTTGTTGCCTTGGGTATGATCCAGGGCATGGTGCCCACAAGGAGAATTCCCAGCGGATGAGATCTACATCTCATTTAATTAAATTTTTCCTTTTAGAGCAAATAAGAAGACTCTGCCCAGCCAAGGGCTGGAGGAGTGGAGCCGGCCAACTGCCAAGCCCTGAGCCCGCTGGGTTTGCCCTCCCAGGGTGGATGCAGAAGCTGGCGGAGAGGTTGACCCAGCAGCTAGGAGGGTGCTCAGAGGAGCTGGAAACCTTTGGATATGTGGCCAGGGATGATGGGTGAAAACACATCCTTTGCTGATGGAGAGACACATGCAACCCGGATAACCCATCCAACACACTGGGCTGCTGAGGGCAGGGAATGACTTGATGAAATGAGTCATTGGGGGGGGGCAGCCCTGTGGTTTTCCAGCTTTTTGCTAGCTCTATGGCCTCTATTCTGCAGAATTGTCCCAAATGCCAGACCTGGGCCAGGCAGCCATTTGGGAGACAGATCCTGACCCCACTAGCCATTAACAGCAGCCAAAAAACACATTGCAATGACTTCAAGCAACAAAAGTAAAGAGCAAAACTGGAAATCTACCCCTTCACCAGCCCCTATGACAAGGGGGAGATCCACCAGCTCCAGCCATTCCAGGCTCCTTGAAGCACCTCCCTGATGGTAACGATGCTGAACCCACTTTCGCACCCCGTGTCAGACTGGGTGCATCCCCCAGCTCCCGCTGGCACAGCTCCATCAGTTCAGACTGGGTAAAACTGCTCAAAGCCATGTTTTTTTACCAGCACAGTGAGCAGGTTTGGCCTCTCAACAACCAGGGCTTCTTTAAATAATATATCTATCTCAGTCTAGTGACACTGCTGGCTGAGCCCCAGCTGACTGCAACTGGGGCCAATCCCCAGGATAAACACAGCCTTACCTGGGTTTGTAAGTGCCAGAAGCATGTAGGCACCATGCAGGATCTCTTATATAAACAGCACTGCAAAAACAGCCCTGAGCATTGCAGGAGCACTTGTAGTACGCACTGTACACGAGCTGAAGTGTTTGGGAACGTTACTGCAATGGACCCCAGGGAGGGGGGAGAGATGGGGCGATGCTTTCCCTCCCTCCTGCCTGCTCCATGCATCACCCTTAAAGGCATAATGCTTGGTTGGAGAAGGAGGACGGTGTGCTGCAGCCTGAGAAGCTCTCAGCCACCCAGAACATGCAGAATAAACTGCTTATTCCTGCTGGAGAATATACAAGTGGTGCTGGGCATTCAGCATGGGCTGGGATGCAGGGGAGCAGGCAGAGTGGGGCCCAGCCCTCTGGATGGGCACAAAAACCACTGCAGGTTATGGGAAACCCAGGACTGAGGTTTCAGGTACACTGTCCCCACACAAGGTGCAATTGCTCTGCTTCTGCACTTGAAGAACTTGCTCCTAGCTCCAGCATCACCGGTCCCCAAGGTAACACTTCATCTTGAAGAAGGAGCAAGGGAAGATTCCTTCACAAGACACTTCACAAGCAGGTGCAATTCGGGCTGTGCCAATCTTTTCAGAGCTATTTCCAAGACCTGTGCTTCCCACCCTTTCTCCCTCTACCTGCACTTGCCCTCTAGCCCTTCCTTTCGGAGCCAGCCAGCAGCTTTTGGAGAGTTAAAAGGTGTGTGCACCCGCGGGGCTGGGTCCCCTCCCTCCTCACCCCTCTCTTCCCGGCATTGGAGACCAGAGGCACTCCAGATTTAATCTCCAAAACAAACACTCCGTAGCTGGAACCTGCTCCATTTGCACTTAGACCATATATATTAAACAGCAACAGCCAGGCTCAGCTCTGCCCATCTCACCCTGCAGCAGCGCTGCATCTCCCTCGCCTCTCCATGCACAAGGTGCCAGTGAATTGTCATTAGCTTTGCAATAAGGCTACAAGGGATGGTTTGTAGCCAGGAGTGAAGAAATACCCACCACAAAAGCCACCGTGTCTCTGCATGGGTCTTTACGGAAGGTGAGCACTAGAGCTCACACTGGGTCCCCTCTGGCATGAGCCACCAGCACAGCTGTGAGGATGCAGGAAGAAGAGGAGCATCAAAACATCAATGTGACCATTACTGCGGCTCAAGCTGCTGATCCAGTGAGGGCCACGCTTCAGAATCAACCCTGACAAGGTGGTTTGTTTCAGAGAACCACTATTTTATTTCCTTTCCTCCTGAGATCCTGGTATAGTACTCAGAAACATCAGCTCCCCCCAGCAAACATCAGGAGGAGGAGGTATGGAAGCTGCTAGAAGACACTTGATACAAGTCACTGGCTTGCTCATTGTTCAAGGTAGTTATTATTGTGATGAGGATGAAAACCTCATGTCAGACCAGAACATGCAGAGTACAGCATCTCTGTGAGCAGTTAGCACCTGGATGGTCTTGTTGGGAGGAGGAGGAAGGAAAGGGTCTCCAGGCTATTTGGCAACAGCAGCCTTCCAGTAAACGCTTATCTCACATCTTATGTTTCAGTCGGAAGTTGAGAGATTTGGTTCATTTTCCACAGGGAATGGGAGAGGTGAGGCTGCCAGCAGCAAGTGGAGCGGCGGGGATCAGCCCCAGAGCTGAGCTATGGAAAGGACCAGGCTGGACAATACCAAAAACACCTTCTGTCCTCAAGACCTACTTTGTGTTAAGTCAGTCTGGTTCACTCCATGCACTGGCTTTCTGGACACTTATTTCTCCACTAAGAAACGTATTTTCATGTGACATTATGGACTTCCAGGAGAGAAAAACTCACCCAACCAAGGTTACAGCCCACAGCCTGGAAAACAGGAGCTTGGATTAGCTCTGAACAGGGTGAAAAGCTCAAGCTCGGCCTCAAGCTGGCACAGGAGAGCACAGCGAAGGGCCCAATGGCATTTTGGATCCCAAGCACTATGTACCACTGCCCTAAATCCAGCTGTAAAATTGCTTTCTGAAGATGGTGCCTGGGTTAGTTACACACACACACAGATGTGTTCATGAAAAAGGCGATTATATAAAAATTCTGGGAGCAATAAAAATATAAATAGTCCTCAAGGCACCACAAAATGATGCCATTTTAAGTGCATTTATTTTTTCCTTGAAATCTGCGGGGTGGTATTTAAAGATGAAGGGAGAAGGAGGAGGAGGAGGAATACGTGCTGCTCTGTCCAAACACTAAACACCCCGCAGAGCTCTGGTGGTCTCCCAAAGCCAGCCAAGGGCTCCAGGTCCCCCACTCCACACCCTTTATGTGCCACCCCACTGAAATACATCAAGCATTTCCCCCTGCATTGGCTACCAGCAACCCAGAAATGCCCAGCCCATCTCCTCCCACCCAAAAGGGTTCCTCAATATTTGCCTTTGCCATATCAAAAGGTGGCCACAGCCCGATCCCTGAGGTGCTCAGCGCCTCGCTGGTGGTCCCTAAATAAGCAGCCAGATGATCTCACCCCAAACATCCTCGGGTCTTTGTGGGCAGCCTTCATGCAGACCACAGAAACCTTCAAACAAGCGCTGTGAACAGGGCAGGCACAGTTCCCTCCCCACCATCATCCTTCTCCAGCCGGGTCCACCCAGGGGGACATTGCTCAAAGTAAACTCAGTGTTCTTGGGGTTTACCCAAAATACGAGCAAGGCAGGACAGACAGGCGCTGGAAAGGCAGCGAGAGGGAAAGCAGGAAAACCCACAAGCTCTGATGCTCCATCCAAGTCACGAGCCCATGAGTTCCCTGCCGTTCGGTCAAGGGGAAGAGGATTTTTCCTGGATGGTACAATTCTCTGCTCACATCTCTCAAGTCCAAGGAGACAAAGACAACAGTGTCCCTTCACTCCCACCTCTCCAGGAAAGGAGGGATGGACCAAACACTTCTGGCACCCCATAGCAAGCAGGGTGCCCTGGGGACAGTAGGGTCCCCGTTCAGGGACCTGTGGCTTCTTGGACCAAAAAGCTCCTGTGTGTTTTCTCATTCTCTTTGGGACTGAGCTACACACATCCACAGGCTCCGGGAGGGATGGACTTGGGGCAATGAAAGCAGTTGTGTCCCCTGCAGCCACAGTGATAATAAACAACCACCACCAATGTGCTGAGATGTCCCGTCAGCGAGGGGGATACCACTAGCCAGGATGAGCGGGATGAGTGGAAACTGCTGTACAGCCCAGAAGTGGCAAAAGCCCTCAGGTTTTTACTGTGTCCCAGTTAGTTACTGCTGGAAAAGTCACCAGCAGACCCCGTGAGTTAATCACTTCTGTTTATCCTGGCACGTGGGTCACCCTGGGCTGCAGCCTCTGCTCACGCGAGTGGCATGAGGTGCATGGAAACCCTGCAGCAACGTCCAGCTCCATGTCAGGGAAAAGAGTCTGCTCCTGCCTCCACGCCGTGAGTGGAGAACACGTCTCAGGATGGGCATGTTTCACCCTCAACACCATCAGATCGTGAGAACACGGAGGTGAGAGCAGGCTGAGGCTCCCCGAGCTGTCACTTATGTGTCAGAAATAACCCAATACCAGCCCAGCAGCTCTCACGCTGCAAGAGGTGGTACATCAAGAATCCTTCTCTCACCCATGGGTTTGTTTCCTTCCAAAACACCCAGTTCAGTTTGTTTTGGTTTTTTTTAGCTTTGCGCCTTCCTTCACTGTCACTGAATTCCCCCCGTTTTCACTTGGGGAACGGATAAAACTGCTTCTCCTCTCATTGCTTTACAAAGAGGCAACATCAATGTCCATGTCACACACATGGCGAAACTGAGGCACAGGGAGGTGGTCGACTCCAGAGCATCCCCTAGACCCAGAAAGGCTGCCTGGGGCCGCAGGGCCACCAGCTCATCCCTGTGCCACTCGGCTACACTCATCCGCATGGGAAGAGCTGCCAGTGAGATGTTCTTGTTTTACGCTAATTCCACAGGCAGGCCAGGAGAGCTTTCCTAAAGCAAACAGCTTCAATCCCAACAGCAATAAGGATATAACGTACTAACTACATACTGCAATGCTTTCACATTGACTTCACTAGAGCTCACCCAAGAACAGCGCGGGCTCGGCACACACCTGGTGCCCTCTGCTCCCCCTCCACTTTCTGTCCAACCGGTTCTGCTCTATCTCTGTTTCAGGGAGGATTTATCACCCCAGCCATCTCCAGCAGCAGAAAACCCACCCCAGGGAGTCCCGCGTGGGATCGAGGAACAAAACCACCTCTTGCAGACACAGGACATTCACCAGCTGTGCTGGAGCCAGAGGCGTTTTTAAGGCCAAAATAACAACGGACCAAGCTGCTCTTTCCATTTGAAGTCTCAGGACCTGATGATCCGGGAAGGAGGAGTTCCTGCACTAGGCAGAGGGGACAGCTTTGTGGTTTTAAACATCTGGTTTGCAACACCCAGGAGCCCGTTTTGGCTGACAGCCTCATGGTTGGAGCATGGGGGGTCTTAGAGATGCTGCAGCTGCTGGGGAGTGCCTGGCCAGGCTCCTGGCATCCCGTGTCACTCCAGGGGTCCCCAGCCATCCCACATGGCACATCTGCACCAGAATATCAAGATGCCATTGCAATTAGTCCCTACCCACGGCTACATGAGCTGGTGATATCCAGCACAATTTGCCACCTTCAGGCACTGAAGGTCACCACCTGAAACTAAGAAGAAACTCCAGCCCACAAGGCAGGAGTACACCTGAAAGCCAAGTCACCCCAGGAACCCATCCCGTCCCATGTCCCTCAGGCTAATGAATCTCAGTCTTGTTCCATCCCAGCCTGGGGATGGAGCTGCAGATCCAGGCACTTTCCCTCCTCACTTCAGGGAACACACATGCATTTTAAAGTTTCCTGCCAAGTATCAATTGTGCAGATGTTGAATTTCCTGGCAGGGACCTGGGACCGTGATCCCTGAAGTACTAAGGAAAACTTCCCCAGCGCAGGCTTGGCTGAACATGTTTCTGAAGCTCTGTACCCACCACACTGGGCTTGCACAGTGGCCCATGAATGCAAACACCCAGGAGGGAAGCAGGAGCACATCCTTGCAGTCTTCAGGATTACCATCATGCTGCACTTTGCTTTCCAAAGGTGTATGTGGTGGAAATTCATTTGGTGCTGGCCCCACATGAGCCAGGGGTGACATGGAGCCAGAGGCATCCACCTCCAGGGGACCCAGCTGACGGGCTGAAATCAGCCACACACCTCAACAACACAGAAACCATCGGAACCACACGCAGGAAGGCACACAGATCCATGCACTCTGCTTCCCCACTGCAGGGTGATTCAGGAGCCATAGCAAGATAAAAGGATGCGCTGCAGTAAGGCAACCTGCTTGGCAGGGTCATACAATCATAGAATGTTGACAGTTGTCAACAGCTACAGGGCCTTGTCAAAAGCCCCTCTCCAGCTTTCTTGTCGGCCCTTTAGGTATTGGAAGACTGTTATAAGGTCTCCCCTGAGCTATTATAAAGTCTCCCTAATGATTTATTATTAGTCCCTCATGACTGTTAAAAGGTCTCCCTAAGGTTGACTCAGTTTGCATAAGCACAGCTTATTTTCCTGAAAAATCAGCATAAAAACCAAGAGGAGAAGCTGCACACAAACAAGACAGCAGAGATTTGGAGAGGTGAATGAGCCCAGTGCAATGCCTGCGAGTGGTGCTGGGTGCTGAGCCCAGGACCAGTGGCTGCTGGGGGCTCAGGGTATATCCTACAACGGGCAGTGATGCTGGAGGCACTCTCCCAGCCCCACACAGCCATCGGAAGGGCAGAAAACGATCCTCTCCTTATGTCAAGCTCTTGGCAAGCTCCCACCCAATGCATCCTGTTCACTGCTTCGTATCCGGCTTGGGAATTCCAGGAACATCTGCACACCTCCCTCGCCCAACCGTACATCTGCATGTCCAAACCTGCTCCCGTCGCGCTGGTGCAGCGCTCGCAGCCGGTACCCCCTGCACCCTGCGCCAGCCCCTTCCTGCTCACCGGGGGGGAAAAAGCAGTGAGTCCTTCCAAGCATGAGGCCAACTGCCCCAGGAGCCAAAGTGTTTTGCCCCCAACCAGTCCCCTTGAGTAAATAAACGCATTGGCTAAGCCAAAACCATCACTTCTCATAAAACACAGTGCAACATCTGGACAGGAGCTCCCATGTGCTGGGGATGTTCACAGCATGCATGGCCACACATAGAATGGCTTGGGTTGGAAGGGGCCTTAAAGCTCCTCATCCAGCTCCAACCCCCTGCCACTGGCAGGGACACCTTCCAGTAGAGCAGGTTGCTCCAAGCCCCTGTGTCCAACCTGGCCTTGAACACTGCCAGGGATGGGTAGAGCAGGAGGGTTCAGGAGGGAAAGCCACTTGCCAGCACACCAGGAGAAACCTAGGAAACACTCTCCTCCACCGACCGGGAAGCGACGGCTCCTGCCCTCTCATCATACTTCTCCTGCTCGATGGGAACAAGCTCCAGTGGCAGCACTGATGGGAAAGGGGCCTGGCTAGGGCAGAGGAGAAGGAACAGCTCTGCCCACCCCACTAGCACTCACCCTCCCTCGCCCGGAGCAGATGGACCTGGCAGGGCTGTATTTTCCTAGCACCTGCCTGGTTTTTATGGAGGAACAGAGCTTACCTGGCATCTGCAGGCTGAATAATAAACCCTTTAGCAGCAGCAGGCTGGTGGGATGATGGGGGAGGCAGACCCCAAACCCACACTCCTGAGTGATTTACACCCAGGGAAAACTTTATCCCAAACACCCCGCCAGTTTGCCATCTCCTGCTCCTGGTGTCCTGGTCCGTGCACAGCATTAAAGCTTTCCAAGCCTTTTGCCTTTCCTTGGTTGATGCATCTTCCCAGCTTGTCTGCTGTCCCCACATCACCACACTGGGGGATTCTCACCAAGCTCCCACTCTGGCTATGCACAAGTATCATTACCTTCAGCAGGAGCAGCCCAAATGGTAGAGGCTCCCCTTTCCCCTACACCCTCTGCAAGGATCCATATTCCAAGGCCACATCCTCTTTGTGGACACTGAACAGCACATCCCTCCCTCCCCAGAATTAGAGGGCAATGAGAAGCTCTGGGCAGGAAACTGGTCTCCCTTTGGAGGAACATTAGGCAGGAAAATACCCATTTGAGATGCTGGAGGCTGCAAGAGCAGCCCCATCTCTTCCAAAAGCCAAAACAGGAATTTATTGCTCCCTCCACTGTGCAATGCACATGTGAGGTATGTCACCTCCCCATAGCTCATTGCCACTGGCACAGTGCACCGGGGCTGGCAGCAGCTCACCACAGCCCTGGCATGTAAAGGGTGCACATTGGCACTGAGACCCATGACCTGGAGCTGGCATGAAAGGGGCTAAAAACTGCTGGTGTGATAAAATATATTAAAATCATTAAAAAAACCCAAAGCACCCAAATTCCGTGAGCCGGCATCAGCAATGGCATGAGCAAAGCAAACATCTGTGGGTGCACATGGGCTCACCGTCCCTGCGCCTGGACACATGTCCCTCTGCAGACACTTTCCAATCTTTAAGGCACCTAAAACCTCTGAGGCCACATTTTGTATTCTCTTTACAGAGCAGCTGAGTGTGGTTTCATGCGAGCAGCAGTTCCCTGTGTTTATTTTAGCGCTGTAGCAAGGCTGAGTTTTAAAAGGCAGGACTGTTTTTGGTGGCTCCGAGTTGAAATTTGGTTTAACAGCAAAGAAGGGGGAGAAAAAGAGAAAAAAAAAAAAAAATGAGGCAAGAAGGGGAAGAAAAAGGTTTGGGTGAAATTTAAGAAGTCCCATAAACTTTGCCGAGTTCTGTAGAACATCCCCTGCAGCCCCACGCTCCCGCTGGAGCCGCCACTGCTGCCAAGGGAGCAAACAGGCCCTGTAATTATTAGGCATGGCCAGACCCTGCAAGCACCTTTGCTCACAAGATCTCCTCCCCAAATTGCAAGGGCTAGAGCAGTCGCATCCTTGCTGCCTGTACCTGCATGGACAGGCACCAGTGCCCTCTGCCCAACTGCTCTGGAGAGAAGCGGGATGAAGGAGATGAGTTCATGAGCATCAAACATGCAGAAAGCTGCTACAAAGAGGAAGGAAACAAACCACAGGGCAAGACACAGCCTGAGCTGAAACAGCAACAGGATGGACTGCATGGATGGTGCCTGCAGCCTCCTTGGAGAAGCTGAATGTGCCCACCAAGGCTGACACAAGTACAGCAACCAGACCAGCACAGGGCACACATTGAATGCCTCCAAGCTCCTTCCCAACCCTGTTTTTACAGTCTCACACTACTTTGGTTCCATCATCCATCAGCAGGGATGAGCCACGCATCGGGAGGAGCATCGGGGCCGCACAAAGGCTCTCCATCCACATCCCATCACATGGACCAGTACCAGGAAAGGACACAGAAAGCTGGGTTTGGTTCCCAAGCTGCAAGGAATGAACCTTCTTATTTCAGAGCTCATTTGGCTGCTGCAGGTAAATTAAGGGGAACAGAGAGGTAAGGGGGAGGCAAAGAGATGTGCAGCCCTCTGCCCCTGGTCCATGCCAGCCACTGCTGCAGCTCAGAAGAGGCCAGGCATGGAATGAGATGGAGAGAGGAAGACAAAAGGGACGCTTTGTGGAGAGGCTGAATTAATTCAGCTCCACGCAAAGGAAATTTGTTCCCTTTGCCAGAAAGAAAACAAAATGAAGCGAGTGGTGCAAAGGAGCGGTTCAGCTCAGCTCAGCATAGCACAGCTCAGCTTGGCATGGCACGGCTCAGCTCAGGCTGCCTGCAGCACCCCAATGGCAAATCAATTCCTTCTGCCAATGCACCACACCAAAGGCACCCATGTCCCACACCCAAGACCTCCAATTAGGATGCCAGGGGACAGGGAATGGAAGGCAAGAGAAACTCTGCTTAATTGAGGAGCTGCAGCCAGGCCATGCTTGCCTAAGATTATAGAGAGGAATGCAAGTCTCCTTTACAGCGGGTGCATTCGCTTGAAACAAAAATGAATAGAGCAGACTCCAGGCAGGAGAGGAAAAGAAAAATAAAGCTTCATATGACCTGGATTTAGGGCTGGGATGAGATCTGGTGACTGCCTGAGGACCAGAGAGTGGTTGCACGCTCCTGTCCCATTGCAGCCCCATTTGTCGTCCTCCAAAATCCTCGACCCTGGCCATGAAACCTGCTTGGTTGGGAGCACCAAGCTCCTCGTGGCCCCCAGGGAATGTCATTAAGGCTGTGCCTGTAGCAGCAGCCAACCTGCAGGAGAAAGACATCTAGTTTTCTCCATGGCACCTAAATCCAGACAGTCACCAGCCAGGAGCCAGCTCCAGTTGCAAAGGAACACATGCCTGTGCCTATCCCAGTGTAAAGAGAAGGCAAAAAGCACCAGCTTCCCCCTCTTCCAGGCAGTTTTACCCAGGTCCCATTCCATCCAGAGAGATGAGAGCCCTCAACTATCCTGCAGCTCCTCCACATGGTGCTCCAACAGCCCAGGAGGCACTCGCTTACTCCTACATCCATCTAATATCTGCTGGATTACCCACATAGGGGAAAATTCACCCACAGCATGGACAGGGCACACAGCATCTTGAGAAGAGACCCCCTTAACACCTGCCAACAGCCACCTCACACCCATGAGCCAGATCCCCCAAAGCAGAAAGGCTTTTAGCTCCTCCTTCAGCACTTGAGCTCCCAAGGAAATCAGTGAGCTGCAAAGAGCCCGAATCCTTCTGTGGATCTTGGCTGAAGGGACTATTATTCTGTCCCAGACTCGGCAGGCACAAGAAGTCCCTTTTCTGTGCTCTGAGAGGGGAGGACCACAGCAGCATCCATCTGCATGGCTTCAGCCTCCCACTAGTGATGCAGCAGCCCTTGGCAGCAGCACTGGAGAACGCTGTGCTTGTTCTATACTTGTAGGGGGAACAGCAGCATGTTTCAAGAGTATCAGCAACTTTTGCTATGGGAAGTAGTCCCTCCCATCTCCTCCCCTTAGCTCCTCTTCTCAGCTCCAGGAAACAATACAGAATCATCCTTAAAAACTGGTATTGTCCAACTGCATCTCAGGGCATCGTGTCCCTTCAGCAGAGGGAAGTCAGAAGCTTTGCCCTCCCCTTGGCGGTGCCGCACTGAGACACATCTCGTCTTAATGCCATCTGCACCGGGATAAAGGCGCTTTGTGTAACACCCATCTCTCAACACATTCCCATATGGAATTTGATCAAATTGGATTTAACTCAGCAGAGCTTTGAAATTCCCCCCCCTGCTCCTTTGCTCCTGACACAACCGCAGATGCCGGCTGTGACATTAAAGGGCGGCTGGCACACCGGCATCGCCAGTGGCAAGCAATGCTCCTGTGTGAAGGATTAAGTTCAGCTTAATCCCTTGGTTAAGAGCAGGGCAATGCCACAGAAAACAAACAGGACCTTGGCTTGGGGTGGGCACACCGGGGGCCATAGTGGTCCCATGGCTCTGTCCTACAGGGGTGATATACACCAGGTTCCCCTCATACACCCCTTCTTCACCCAGCCCAGCTAGGGATTAACACAGAGCCTCATGCAGATAAGCATCTTCCCACCCAAGGATCTCAAAATATCATCTGCCCCTTTCCAAAGCTCCTCCTATTCCTCCTCCTCCACAGGGACTGGAAAACAGGTTTGCAGGGACCTCAAGGTGCTTGCCATAAAAGCAGAGGCTTAAAGATTCACCCGGATCCAACTCAAAGAAATAGAAGGTTAAACAAGCAAAGAGAAAGCAAATCGCGAGTCTATCCAAGAGCAACATCGCTTGGCAACTTCGGTTGGAAAAATCAGTAATTCTGCAAAATTTCAGGAGGAGGTAAGTGGATGGAGAGTGGGAGAGAAAAGGCAGTCTGGAAATCCAGCAGCTCCCTTCAGCTTTCTATCCCCCATCAAAAGCTAGGCTGGGAAATAAAGAGAAACACAACATGTTGTTGATGACTTTTCCATTAAATACGCACATTTAAACCTCCTCTTTGTATTCCAGCCTTTGCTTGCAACCTCAGCAGGGCCCACTTCTTTTTTCCCCCCTCCCCTCCCTCCTTTTTAATAATAATAAAAAAAGTTATATGACTTTAATTAAATGCACTTATTAAAAGGGTGAAATATTTGGAGAGGCTGTTTTTACGCTGGAGGCACATTTTCCAGCATGCTGCAGAGTGTCTGCATCCGCCCGCCCCAGGCAATTTTTAATGCACAAATAAATCCCCACCTGAAGTGCTGACAGGTTATTATGCAGTGTGGCAGCCAACTAAAGTAAACACAGGGGCAAAGTTTTAACCTCTTGCAGTCACAGAGCCTGTCCCCCGCTGAGGGGGGCTCAGGTGTAAATGACCAGCAGCACAAAGCATCCTCATTGGGGTCCTCCCTGCACCCCCAGCACAGCTCTTGGTTGATGTTTGAGCATCAGTGCAACCATCCACCACACATCAACCTTGTCAAGTGTTTTTAGCTGATGCATGAACCCACAGTAATCAATACATAATAGTAAACAAGTATTAGGAATTATTTAATTACTATAGTAATAATTCCTAATTATGACTATAATAATTACTAAAGAATTACTATAAGTAATAGTAAATAAGTAATAGGAAAGGGTTGGCTGTCCCATCCAGCATGCAGCGCTGGAGAGGTGACAAGCAGTAGAAAGTATGGGATAAGCAGCAGACATGAATATTCTCCACTAAGTCCTGCTGCTGTGTTCCCATGTCAGCAGCCACAATGAAGAGCTTCATCTCACCCAGGCTCCCCCAGAACAGGGAAAATATTAAATAACCCAGAGCTCAGTGAGCGACTGTGGCATTGCGACTCCGACTGATGCTGGGCAAGCTGCAGGGATGTGGGGACAGCAAAAGGAAACTCCTGCTAAACTGTTTTCTCTCTGCTCAGCACCAGCCCATTGCTGCCTGCCTGTGCCATGGAGAAGATGGGTAATTCCCATGAATGCCTCCCAGCACCAGCCCTGTGCTCACTGCAGCCGCTTAAGCACCGATGCCAGGCTGTGGGTAGACCTGGCCTCATGCATGGAGGGGACAACATCTCCAAGTTAACCACATCCAATTCACATCTGTGTTTCAAAAGCCAACCCCGGGGTTTGCATATGCCTTTATCAGCAGTGAAGCAAAGACAGGGCAAAGATAATCTACAAACAAATAACCTACAAATAAATACAGGGAGGGAAGGAACCAAGCCAACAATTTGCTATCCTTTTTCAGGACACGGGGCACACATGGCAGCTCCCTCATTCCTGTGCTGGAAAGCATCCCTGCCAGCCCAGGACACAGGGGAGTTTCACCAGGGCTCCTACATTTGGAAACAGCAGCTTTTAATTCCATGCATCCACATCCAGACACCAAATGTGCTCAACTCCCAAAACTCCTACTGCAATTAACAGCGACTAATAGCTCCATGTGCTCAGAGCCTGCAAAAGCCAAACCACAGGGGTGTCCTCACAGCAAAGCTGCCAAAGAGGCAGCAGCCACCTCTTCCGGTCTGCAGTTGAGGTATTAAGCTCTTCTTTCCTGTGGCTGAAAGGATGCTGGAGCATCCTTTATTCAAGGAGATAGAAGATGCTGGCACTAGGAGCAGCATCCCAACCTCTTGCACATTGTTGTACGAGGAATTCTCTGCCAAAATAAACAATTTACACAGAGCTGAAGGAGGCAGATCACCCACAAGGCTGCCTTTCACCACGCACAGCCCAAGAGCCACAACTTGTCCTCCGTGGATGGGATGAGGGACCTCAGCCCCTTCCAGCCTAGTGCGGGTCACTTGGCCAGCACATGGAGAAGACAGGCTCAAACAGAAACATCTCTCTTGTCTTAAAAAATTAAGGCCTCAGCTTCGCTTCCACATCTGACAAGACGCCGCATGCTCTGCTAATCCTTGCAGGAGATTAACTTTTTATTTAGAATTCCTTCCTCTAAATGTGGCAATTATAAAGGGTGGTTTTTTTCTTCTTCTCTAAGCTCTTGGCAACGAGAACACTTTCTCCAAGTCGGCTGAAAAAGGTAAGTTAAAGTGGATCTCGAGTCTTATTTTCCTCCTCTGATCCAACCCACAGGAGCCCCTTGCACAACGGGATGCCCCTTGTCTCATAACCCCAGTCTGTCATCATGCACGTGAAAATCCAAAGTACAGCCTGATCTTGCAAGAGGAAGGTTGAAGCTGTCCCAGTCCTGGGAGAAAATTGGTGCTCTAACGCTATGGAACAGATGTGCTGCCAGCAGATCCTCAAAGGCATTTTAATTGCTGGGCTCTGGAACTAGCAAAGTGCCATGTTTCACCCCGAAATGGCTGCAGCTCCCTGGTGGAGGAAACCAGGCCTGGAGCATCCACAAGGAGATGAAAGGCGTCATCTGCTCCAGGGAATCCCAAAAACCCAAGGCATTCAGTTACCTCTGCCAACACCAGAAGGGACTTGCCCTGCCGTGCCTGTACTCTCTCCCTCCCCTGCCCACAGGCTCGGATGCTGGATGGCTGCTGCCAGCTGGTGACAATTCCTGACCCTTGGGCTTGACCATTTTGAGAGCTGCCACTGGAGTTACATGACCATGAGTTTTACCTGGAAGGAAGAAGCAGTGACCTCCTCACCACTGGGGATGCAGGGATGAGCTGAGAAATGTACCTTCTCTAACCCATACATAGATATATATATGAGAATCATATACATATGGGTCATATGCCTAATATAGAATTATTAGGCTTGAAAGGGATCTTAAAGCTCATCCAGCTCAAACCCCCTGCCATGGGCAGGGACACCTTCCACTAGAGCAGGTTGCTCCAAGCCCCTGTGTCCTACCTGGCCTTGAACACTGCCAGGGATGGGGCAGCCACAGCTTCTCTGGGCACCCTGTGCCAGCGCCTCAGCACCCTCAACCAGCTCAAGGTCAGGGCTGGCCAAGCGCTCATGCTAAGGATACCTCTGGGTGCAGGGAGAGTTTGGACCGATGCGGTCCGACTCAGCCAACCCATCATTTTCACACAACAAAAATTCAACCCAAACTAAGACGTGTAAATCTGAATCTCAAGAAACGATGACAGGGTGCTTGTGCATACAAGTGCTGAGCCTGACCCCATGCAGACACTGGCTCCTGCATCCAGGGCAGATGTTTCCACTCACCAGACAGAACGTGACTCCAGCAGCGGTGGAGCAGTTTATATGAAACTCGAGGCAGGATGCCCCAAAGAGAGCAGACGCAACCCTTACTGTATGCTGAGGGAAAAAAGCAAAGTATCAAGTGCCTGTAGCTGTCAGAAAGCATTTCTGCAGCTTTGGCAAGACAGACACAACTAATTTAACACAGCCTCGCTGAGGTATATTAAGTTGTCAGTCTGGATGATACGAATTTAATCACTCAGAGCAGATCAAAGCTCTGCAGCACTATTGGTGGTGGGATGGACACACAGGGATAAAGCAAAGGATGGATGTGCATGGAGTGTGAGGAGCAGGAAAAGCCTGTATGATGTGCAACAGCCCCGGCGTGCTCCCAGGGCATCACCTGCCCATGGGGATCGGCTCTCCATGGGATGTCAGATCTTTACTGTGCAACATTCCATAGGAGGCTAGAGCTGAGCAGTCCCTGCCTGCGACCCAATGCCATCAGCTGGGCTTAGAGCTGGCCACCAGGAATTAAATGCCAGCAGAGAGGGAGAACAAGCCATCACCATCCTACAGTGAAGGATTACGGCTGTAGAGACCTCCTCTGTACCCCAGCTCTGCCCTCACAGCACTAGCAGCACCAGCCTGACCAACCCACCCCTTGAGTGCATCCTGGCTCAGAGCACCGCAAGCCATCAGTGGTGCTCTACACTGCAGCAGGGAGTGGTACATGACGCTGGCCTGGCCGCTGCTCCCACCACAGCCTGTGCACACTGTTAAGAGGGACATCACCCACCACCATCAGCAGCAATCCCCATGTAAGCATCCACCAAGAGGAGAAATGTCTGCCTGGAGGGCTCTTGTAGCATCCTCACCAGGCCCATGAGCAACCCTCAGCCACAGCCGATCACAATCTCCATCCCATCTATTTGCAGGACAGGCTATTGCTGTGGACCCCACCGAGCTGTCACAAGGCCAGCTAGTTTCCCCTGTCACCACAATGCCAACGATGTCCCTTTGTGCCACCCTACCTCACCACTACCAGCAGAGGAGGGGAATAGCAGCCAGGGAGGCAAAGGGAAAACTCAGGATTTGCTCACAGCTGGAAGGAAAGTCTCCCATTGCTGCAGGGATTTAATCTGTGTTTCCCTGGGATGGATTAGCCTTTGACTACTCCATTAATTTTTACTGAGGTTCTCTGGGCAGTTTTTACTAGGGTTTGTTCGGCAGGAGGGAGGGAGGGGGCTGGCTGGGGCCATCCAGATGCTATACAGTGCCCGTCCAGCTGGGAAACCATACCAGCACCAACAGCCCCGGGAAACAAAGCATCTCCTGCAAAGCATCTGTCCACATCTGGGGCCCCGGCAAAACTCTTGGGTGGGAGCTGCACTGCAGCCGTCCATCCAGAGGATCCCACCATGCCTGGCTGCTGCATGAGCCCATGGGCAGTACACCACAACAGCAGCGCAGTGGCCACCTAAATAAACCCTGGGAAAGGAGGAGACAGCAGCAGGAAAACCACCTCCAAACACTGCTTCACCTCCTGGGTGCACAGACACCTATCCCTGAGAAATGAGTAGCAGTTGCTCAGTGATGCTGAGCAAGGACAGCACAGCCAGGGAGCAGCAGCAGCCTCTGCTCTGCCATGGATCCAAAGAAAAGGCATCTGCAATACAAGACAAGAAGTTGGGACATCCCCAGCCTCAGCAATGGGCAGAGAACAGCAGTACTTCCATCACACAGCACACATTTCTCGGTACTGCTGTGAGCAATGCTATTTTATTTATCCTTTTTCAATGTGCAGAAGTTGAGCCCAGCCTTCAGCAGCTCCAGTGGCCACCAGGGACCCCAGCCTGCTTCCAAATTATCCAGCGCAGCTCCCCCCGTGCTGGTTACGGAACACCATCCGAGCCCCTTACATAAACCTAATTAGCAGGGCTCTGCTTTCAGCATGGCAAATGGCTCCGCTAATCCGGGATTTGTTCTCCTAGAAACTAATTTAATCATCCAGTGCCAGCCAAGCTGCTCACGTGGCCGAGGGTGACAGAAACCCAAGAGCTCTCTACCCCCGGGAATGAGGCAGCCTCGCTTGCTGCCCTCTCATACCACAGCAGAACATGCTCTCGGGGACCTTAATCCTCTAAAACAGCCCCAGACGGAATCTACTGCCTCAAAATACCCCTAAAAGCCTTGAGAGATTTAGGGAGAAAGGTCTGGATTTGCCTGCAGTGACCCAGCAGCCCCATCAGGCTTCAACTGATCCTGCTTGGGATGGTGAAGAGGTTACGGCCACTTCTAATGTCAAATTGTCACTGCTGCAGGGACACATAACCTCATCCCAACACAGGCAGCACCTCTGCTCCTTGCTTGCCTGGTGCAAGCTGGTGCATTGAACAGCCTAAGCAAGGCGGGGGTTCTGCCTCTGGCACCACAACACTGCTCAGAAGCATCCTTCAAAAGTCCTTCCAACCAACTGTGAAGCTTGTGGTGTAGGAAAGTTAATGTGCTGCCAGCTTCAGGCAAAGCAGCTCTTATTTAAACTAATCTTAATTAGTTATCTCCAGGATAACCCAACATCAATAGCAGCTTCCCCAGGCACTGAAGGATACCACCAGCCCCAGCACACGGCAATTCTATCACTCCTGGAGCTCAGCACTCCCTGAAACTCATGAGATGGGTTTAAAGAAAGATCTATCCTGAGATTTGAACATACAGAAAATTTGGTTCACATTCCTTTATTTGCTTTCTGGCTTCAGAAACTCCAGGGTTGTGTTTTCAAAGTCAACTTTACAAAGAGAAGAGCTATAAAATTAATTAAAAAATAAAACCTTACATTGCACTCACCCAACACCAAGAGCTCAGATTTTAAGACAAAAACCCCAAATGTTTCCAAAGCTTTACTAAGCACGAAGCTCCAGAAATGGCCATCACTGCAGTTGCTTGGCTCAGGGATGTGCAGGGTACACAAAATTACCTGTGCTACCAAAATCTCTGTGGAAACCGGAGTGAGAGGAGGAAGCATCACATGAAGCCAACACCAAACTAATTTAATATGAAGTTCCATGAGCACCAGGGGACCTGGCACCTACTACAGGTATGGTCCCATCACCCCCAAGCGTGCCAGCACAGAGACTTCATCCTAAGTGAAAAGGGAGTTAACGCCTGTATTCTCTGAGACCCAGACCTGCCCAAGACACTTCAGGAGAGCTCAGACCAGGCTGGTGCCTACCCACATGTCCCCAGGCATGGAGACAGTGATGCCTCCATCACGCCAGAGCACTGCTGGGGGCCAGCCTTGGGGTCTGGGCGCATCCTGCTCCCCCAAAGCACAGACTTCTGCTGACTCTTGAAGGTTAAAAGCCCTTCACTCTCCTTCCTCTCCCCACCAGCTTTTAAGCTTGGGGTCCTTGGCAGCCCAGAGCAGCTTCCAGGGTGCTGGCCCAACACCCACCATGTTTAATTTCCTCCTCTCATTTCTCTGTAGTGTCTATTGAGCATCCCTGAAGGAGAGCCTTTGGGCCAGCTCGAGGGGTAACACAAGCTTCAGGAAGGAAAGACAAAAGGGAGCCCATACAGTCAGCAACTTCAGTCCAAGTGTAGGGGCACAGGGAGCTGGGGGGGCTGCTGGAGCCTTTTACACATACCAAAAAACTTGGGAGGGCTGTGGAAAACAGAGGAACCTTTGGTGGAGCTCCTGCCTGCAGTGATGGGATGCCAGGGGACCCACTGGTCCACATGGCTCCTGGATGCACTCACCCAACTTTCATCCCCCAGCACCCATGGAGCTGTTTCTCCTGCTTGCTTGGGTCATTCATCTTGCCAGGAACAGAGCTGCGAGAGCAAAGCCCCACTACCCAGGCTCCAAAACACAATACACATAATTATGGGCTTATCTTACAGGGGAGGATGAGGTCTGGTTAACCTCCGAATTCCTTGCAGCTGCAGAAGGGCTACATGGGGTCTGTGCATCACTCCCTCTGCTGCATGGCTCCTTTACAAAGCAGAGAGAAAACCTGCTCAGAGGCACTGAGGAAAGCCCCATAGGCACAGCTGTGGCATCACAGGACAGACCTTAGGAATACAGCGTAGAAATAGGCTTTAACCGAAAGAAACTAAGAGCTGGGGAGAGATGGGTGGTCTCGCTATGGGCAGAGGAATAAGAAGCCCATCCAGTGCTGTAGGCAGCCTGCTCCTCAGCCTGCAGCATCCAGCATCACAGCAGCAGCCAAGGAGGGTGGCTCCAGCCTGAGGCAAACCCCTCCCACAGCAGATCCAGGTCTCAGGATCCATCCCAAGAGCTGGGGCCGGGTCAGACACCAGCCAAGAGCCAGGTCTGCACTGGAATAACGTCCCGGCACAGCCAGCCTGGCTCCTTGCATTGAGCCTTTCGGAGCCCAGCCCGAGCACGGAGCGGGGCCAGGCTGGGGGGCCCGGCTACGTGATGGGTTTCACAGGGCACCAGCTCAGTGTTTTACTGTTTACACTCTCTTCTCTAGCCAAGTGTAAACGTTTTTTTCCCCTCGACTGTGGAAAGGTGAAGCAAGGACATCTGCAGCCAAGCGGCATCCAGGCTTGGAGAGCTCTGGCAGCAGCGCTCAGTGCTGCAGCGCTTCTGATTTATAATTGCGCTCATGGTAACCTTGGAGAAACGCAGGAATCGGACTCCTAATCCCTAAAATTAAAGAGGATCCAGAAATCATCATTTGGGAGTTTTCTTCTTTCTGAGCTTTCCACTAGAGAACTTTGTTTCTGGCTTAAGAAAGTTGGCTTTCACAGACAGCCTTAAGTAAGTATTAAATCCAACACCGACATATGGCTCGTCATCCCAGAGGATCCCGAAGCAAGGGAAACTCCACCTCCTGGGCAGACTGTGTTCAGAGCTCCTAGGATTTAAAACCTGACTTGCCTGTTTGCTTAGAAGTAGTAGCCCCATCACCATTTCACAAAGAAAGGACCTGGCCCATGTCTCCAACACATGTTCCCTGCGGAATGGGCAGAGCCCAGCCCATGTACTGGCTGTGGGACCACTTTATGTGGGAGGAGAAACCACCAACCTTCACTGCACAGCAGATATACAATGGGAGAGACCAGCCTTGCAGGGAAACACACATTCAGTAGAAACGGAATCTTCCAGCTCGCCTGCTCCAACCCCAGCACACAGCTCTAGGACATGCAGCACAGCCCAGAACCCCCTGACCATGCCCATGATGAATATTTGATCTCTGCTTCCCCCATCCAGAGCCAACTGCTGACTCCAATCCCAGCCCACCATGGGCAGAGGGACAGTGGGACACCATGTTTGGTCACTCTCCTGTCGTAGGCTTGGGTAAGCATCTACCAACAGCCTCAAGCTTCAGCACAGAAAATACAAATGAAATTCAAACAGCAGCTTAGAACAAGCAAGGGAAAAATACAAAAAGTGGGAAATATAAAATTATAAAGTGAGAAATACAAAAATACAAGAAGTGGAACCTCTTTTTTTCTCTAGACCTTTCTTTTGACCAAAGTTTCTGAAGACACAGCAACATAAATACCAATGTATTTAACTCATCAGGCCATACTAGAAGCATATCCAACGGGCAGAGATTGCTCCAGACACATCCCTTTCAAGCCCCGGCTGCAGGTGTCCCATGGGAAGAGCTCTGCCACCGCAGCCAGATGTCACACACAGGCATCACCCCATGGCCCAGCGACTTGCCCTGTCTGGGCATAAGCTGCCCATGTCCTTGGTGTGCAGTGAGCAAACACTGGGTTATCTCCCCTTGGCAAACAACTGGGCCATTAAGTGACGGGGCTCAGACAATATTTAATTACCCTGATCGTGGGAAGGGGGCAGCAAGGGGGAGGCAGAAACTGGAGGGGGAATTCCGCAGCCGGAGATTAAACGGAGCTGCAAAGCATGCTGACAGGTTAACAGACAGGTAATATCCCAGCACTGTTTGCTCAGCCAGGCGAGCTCCCCGGCAGCACAGAGCACGGATGCGTGTTGTATCCTGAACACCATAACCAGGAAAGCTGCGCTGCATTGGATGGACCTGCCCTTTGAGGTGTTTGTTGACACCCTAAAACCTCTCCCAGCAACTCCTCCATCCCCAGCTCCCATGGAAGAGCAGAGCATGGGCAGGACACAGCACTGAGCACCGTGGAGCCTCCCTGCCCAACGTGAGCCCTATTAGGCCCTCTGCCAGCCCTCGCTGTGTCCCTGAGGAGTTTGGAAGCCCTGGCACAGCAGGCGAGGTCCATGCGCTGCTGAGCGCCATCCAAGCTGCCTTCGGCAGCAGGAGCTAACAAGTGATTAATAGAGGTTACAAGGCTGCATCAGACAGACAGGAATGTGTTATGAAGGGCAACGAGCACATCAGCAGAAGGTGTTAAAGAGCCCGACAGGTTGTTTATAACCCTCCATGAACAACCGATTAACCATTAATCCTCTGTTAGCTCTGCTTGTTAGCAGCAAGGACTCCCTGTGGCAGGGGAGCCACCACGGCTGCAGCAAAGTAGAAGCACTTCATAGAGTCATAGAGTGGGTTGGGTTGGAAAGCACCTTAATATCATCTAGTTCCAACCTTCTGCCGTGAGCAGGGGCTGCTCACACTAGACCAAGTCACCCAAGTGGAAAGTGTCCCTGCCCATGGCAGGGGGTTGGAACTGAATGAGTTTTAAGGTCCCTTCCAACCCAAACCAGCCTGTGATTCTATGGTTCCCAGCATCACCACTCTGTGAACAGCACATCTGAAGTCACCCAGCTCCTTCCCAGCAGTCCTGGCCTTGGGATGGCATGGAGACCTACGCAGCCTCTCTCCACAAGCATCACAAGGATGCTATTGGCAAGCCTAAACACATTTCAAGAATAAGATGTCGCTTGTTGGGTGCGTTACCAAAACAGCTCCCTCTGCCCTCCTGGGCTCCAGGGAAGAAGCATGCAGCTGAGCTCTCTTCTGCAAACAAGGACAGGATAGGACTGAAGCTGGGGAGCAGAGTGAGGGCTCCATATGGAGGGTGGGAAGCCACGCTCCAGCTACCACCCTCCAGCCCCTGCACCCAGCTGTCTTGCAAATGCTCACACCTCCCACAACCAGCCAAAGCCTCTTGGAACATGTTTCAGGAGCTGGAGAACACAGGTTTTATGAGCATCCGGCTAAGTCCTGGCCAAGAAGGGGAGGTCAGCACAGAGCTCGCTCCACCGAGTGCTGGAAGGGATGCCAGAAAACATCAGAACAGAATACAGCTCCTGAGCAGACAACTCAACTGAGCGCTGGACCAGGAGATGCGCCGGCAGGAACATGGAAAGCTTCTGCTCGGCATTGGCAGCACCGGCCTCTCGCCCTCCTGTCTGCAGGCTGCTCTGCCCCTGCCCCTCTAGGGGTTTAACTGTATAAAGTGGAGTTATTTGCCAGATATCCAGCTCCATTCCTGCCAGCAACAGCTGTTTCTTCTCACCCAGTCCCAAAAAGACTACAAAAGAAGATGCCAAACCCTCCCACCGCAGAACAAGTTGGACTATTTCCATCCTCCCAAAGCAAAGCACTTCCCAGGACCAAAGGCAAGCGCTGCCCATGCCCAGGGTGCCTGGCTCCATGGCCAGCTATTCCCATATCCCAGCTGGAAAAATACCCCATGCTAAAAACTGATGTCAGGTTTACTTTAAGATAAAGTTGCACACACAGCTCTGATGCCTCAAATCAATGGGGCAGCCAAACACAAACCAGCTGTAAAAAAAATAGACTGTACATCAATCCTGCAAGTACAGAATTGTGTTTTCACATGGAAAACTATAGGGGAATACAGCAGCAGCACCCACAAAAAGCAAGCCTTGAGTGAGAAGAATTGAGCCAGAGTGCAATGGCCAGAACACAGAAGCAGCAACAGCCCCATGCAGATGGGGAGGATGCTACTCAGAGCTCCCCCAAACACAAAGAGCATCAGAGCTGCTCCCTTTGCCTTTGCACACTGCTCCGTGATGAGCTGTATCATCCACAAGCAGAACCTGCTCCCCACTTGGTCATATACTTCCCTGAACTTTGTTTTCAAGGATTTGCTTATCACCCCATCCCACAGCATCTCCCCCTGCTCCTGCCCAGCCTCTCCCACCCCATCCTGGCTTAGTCATGGGGCAAACACCAGGAAAGGGAAAAAGGAAATAAAGACACAAAGTTCACCAGGAGAAATTCAAGAAGGAAAAAGCTGTGCTCCAAAAATGTCTTAAAGGGTTTGTGGTCATTGTGGTGCCTTACTGCTGCTGCTGCAGAGCTCAGATGTACTGAGCCACCATAGACCCACGTTCAATATTCTGCTCCAGCCAGAAGTTTTACACATGGGCTCTTGAGTAACTTCAGTGACTTGCAAGTCCCAGTCTTCTTAACCAGGAGGCTTTAGAAAATCCCAGCCCTAATCCTTCTGCGCTGCATTAGCCGCCCTTCCCTTCTGTAAAACGGGGATAATATCTTCCTGCCCCAGAGGAATAGCGCTAACGCCGCCTTCGAGCTGCTCAGACGCTGCAGTGATAAGAGCTTTGTAACAAGCAGAACTCCACAAGAAACTGCTCCTCACACACAGCTTCAGCGATGCCTTTCCTTTGGGTATCCCCTGCCCCAGCAGCTATGGGATTCATGGAAAGAGGAAAACTACATCCAGGGATACCTCAGTGCCTTGCTCAAACCAGGAACAGCCAGCCAGGGTCACTGCTCTGTCTCCCTGTCCTCAATACAGCCCAGTGCAGGCTGTGAGGAGCAAAGCCATCACACCAGGACCAGGGGTGTCCATGGGGCTCTGTGCTTTGCCACCATTCCCTTTCATGACTTCAGACAAGTTGCTTTATCTTTCAGAGCCCCAGTTTCCCTTCTTGAAAAGGAAAGCGAAGCAAACACCGCTTCACCTGCCTGCCCAGAGGGGTAACCAGCCCCAGTCTGCCCGGGCTTTACAGAATGCCTGCAGCCTGTGGCAGGGGGAGCGTGAGAACAGCACAAGACACTGTGGCTGTTTACATGATGAAGAAACTCAGGCTGAGTCATGGAGTCAAGGCTCCGTGTTCCCAGAGGCAGGGAGCGTGCACCAGACACTCAACAAACTGGTTTCCAGAGAAGGGATTTTGGTGCTCGATGCAGAAGGAGCTGAACAACGGCACATCGTTAATGGGGACCCTCCATCTCCAGCTCCCCATCAGCACAGCTCCAGCCCTGGCAGAGCTGGGGGTACTTGGAAGGAGATTTTTGGGCCACCACTTGCAGGGGAGGTGGGATGCTCAGGGGATGCGCTTCGCATCCATGTGCGCCACAGTTTCAGAGGAGCATTTAACTCAAAAACCATGTAGATGAAGCCTTTAGTGACATGGTTTAGTGGTGGAATTGGCAGCGCTGGGGTAACGATTGGATTTGATGATCTTAAAAGGTCTTTTCCAGTCTAATTGATTCTATGATTTCCAACCACGTACTCAAAAGGAGTTATTTTATCACACAGGCACCTCCTGCAAAAGAGGACATAAAGCTTGGCTTGTCCTTGCAGAAGGAGCATTGCCCACAGGGAACACACAGTTTTCCTTGCCCTTTAAATCACTCCTCTCCCTCCCTCCTGCCCACACCCACTCATTCAGCAATATTTATTATCGCCACCGATTTCCTAATCTCCAGCACATGATGCAAGAACAGAACTCGGGACAATGTTATACATTAAAACCCAGCCACAAGAGAGAGATGTGGGAAAGCTCTTCTCTGCACAATGAGGTAACTGGGGAAAGCAGCTCGTGTCCCTGGGCAGGAGCAGCAGCAGCAGGCACAGCCCCAGGCTGGCTGCCTAGGGAAGGATGGCAGAGGTACAAGAACCCAAGCTGCTTTTCCCTGCTTCCCCCAGGACCATCTCAAATGAGCCCCCGTCCCATGCCAGAGTGAATGGCTGCGCAGGACTCCCTGCTGGGGACCTCCAAGGCAAGCTGGAGGTTCCATCCTTCCGTAGAAAGGAGTTTTACTGGTGACAAAGTCAAGAGGATGCTGGTCAGATAGAGATGTCAATGTGTACGGGTGGGAGCAAACCCCATCTCAGACCCCATCCCCACTCTGATGCAGTTGCACCCTTTATTCTTTTACAGCATTTACTAAGTTCAGCCCCAATTCCAACCTGCCCTTTCCTCCAAGGAAAAGTGAATCCCCCAGAGCCACTCCAGCCAAAGCTCCGGCCCAAGAGCAAAGCCTGAAAGCAAAGGAACTGCAGAAGAGCAGGTCAATAAAAGACCTTTAGAGCCTTGATGCTGTTTCTGCAAAGCTTCAGAAGGAAAAGCAAGAACCAGAGTTTGGTGCCCAAAAGACACAACCACAAACCCTGGAAGAATGAAGTTAAAACAAAGCAGGAAGAACGGGGAGGGAGGGAGACGGTGAGTGGGACAGACAAGGAGGGCAAGGGATGAAAAACGAGGGTAGGATCTGCTTGGAGCAAGATCTACAGCCTGTTCCTGAAGCTTCCCGCTTGTGTGCCAGGCGCTCCCGAATACTAATCAGAGCTGAAAAAACCCCAGACAATTAGGAAGGAAAGTCTCTTGGCAGGGTTTCTCCTGGAGACGTCGGGCTGGTTTTGTTTATGAGCTAGAGGAAGTGGTAACCGCTCCTGTTTGTTCTTCGGAAGAAAAGAGAGAGCTCCAGTGTTTTAATTTCTCTGCTGAAAACCCTGGAGATTTCGCCTGGTCTGGATTCACCCTCAGCCTTTTGTTACCAGAAAATATTGGAGTCGTTTTCTCCCTCCCCTTCTGCGTGGGGAGGGAAAGGGGCAGCGGATACAAAGCAGGCATTTTTGTCCGCAGAAAATATCAATGAAAAGAGCATTCCAGGGGCCAAGGCGCAGCACGGCTCCCGAGGCACAGGAGATGTCCGGCCTTGCAGAGCGGCCACCAGATGCACCCCTGAGAAGGGCAAATGTATAAACTCAGAACCTCCCGTGCAATATAAAAGCAACACTTGGAAAGCTCAGATAAAGTTTTAAACAAGTATTTTGCCTCACAGTCGATACACACAAGTCTGAGAGTCAGGACTGGCGCAGCACGAGGCTGAGCAGAGCAGTGAGGTGGGATCATAGAATCACGGACTGGTTAGAACTTCTGCCTAAAGTCTCATCTCAGTCTCCCCTCTGGCAGGTTAAAGCCATTCCCCTTGTCCTGTCCCTACAGGCCCTTGGCCAAAGCCCCTCTCCAGGTTTCCTGGAGCCCCTTTAGGCACTGGAGCTGCTCTAAGGTCTCCCAGCCCAGCTCTCTCAGCCTGGCTCCAGAGCAGAGCTGCTCCAACACGTCCATGGCCTCCTCTGACTCTCTCAAGCAGGTCCACATCCCTCTTGTGTTGTTGCCCCAGAGCTGAAGGCAGGACTGCAGGACGCTCATCATTTACTTGAAGGTGCAACTTGCAGTTCATTCAATGTAAAGTCCCTATATAAACATTTCATCTGGTTTTAACACAAGACATGTCAGGAGGGCTTGAACTAGCGCCTTGGCAAACTAAACCAGGTTCGCTGTGTTTTATAACAGCAAGAGGAAGGCACAAGACATGCATGGAAGGAGCACAGAGCAATTGGAAGGATGGGTCCTGGCGTGAGAAAAAGCAGGTCCCAGGACAGACCCACACCTCAGCTTCACACAGCACCCAGAGGCAGGGGGTGTGTTGGAGTCCTCAGCAGTGTGAGAACAGAGCCTGTCCCCAAGGCATCAGCTGTCAGAGGCCTTTAAAGCATCTCTGCTGGGCAAAGGGAGCAGCCAGCTCAGGAAAGCCCAAGGACCTCCTCCAGCACAGCAGGACAGAGCGACAGGCAAACCGTGACACTCGTGGCAAAGAGCTTCCCAAAAGCTCCAGGCATTTAGGTGCAGAACCAAAATGCATTCACCATGGAAACCCAGCTCTGGGCTGGTAGCACTGGTGGAATTTGCAATGGGTTCCAGCTATCAAGGAGGCAGCCTGGGCAGTGAAACCTGTCAATGTGAATGGTGCTGACCAAGGCGGCTGTAACTGCTCTGGAAGTGCTTTTCAAGGCAGCCAAACACTGGTTTATCCAGCAATAATTCACCCGCTTCCAGACAGAGCGATGTGTAAGAGGAGCCAGACAGTGCTCCCAAATGCCTCTTATGCCAGGGGAGTGGGAGAATGGAGGGGAATGATGAGGAGAAAGGGAGAGGAAGAGCAGGAGTTCAACACCTTTTCTTTGGGGAAAGGAGCATGTGGAACCATCCCTGTGTCAGCCCCACAGCTCCAGGAATGCTGTGTAAGCGGCCTGCTCAGAGCACGCCAGGGACAAGCAGGGATAGCAAATGCCTCTGCATCACACGCCACAGCAGTCATCACCCAAGCATCAGCCTCCTGCTCCCCCAGAGCCCTCCTGCCTCAATTCCCAAAGGGATGCCCCAGGTATGGCCCAGAGTCACCATATGAGGTGCCCGCAGGACCAGCCCTGCCCTGCTCCAGGTCACACTCACTGATCAGCAGCTTTAACCAGAGCTTAACGGTTCTCCCAAGTGTCACACGCTTTGGGGTAAAACCAGATGCACAAACGTCATGTTTATAAGCCCCCAATCTCCTCCCTCCCCATCCCTTATGCCTTAACACTCTGGTCTCAGCATACTTGCTTTTGTGTATGTATCTCCACAAGCACTTCATGCATTTAGGAACTGCTGGTAGCCCCAAAAGCTTGGAGAGATCAGTCACAGAGACACGGCCCTTGAGTGGCTGATTTGGGTGCCCACCATCAGAGAATGACTGCTAAGGGATCTAAGTTCGGTTTCAAAGCACCAGAAAGTGCCCTCAGCGACCTCCAAGCACACCCTGAGAGGTACCATGCTAGATCCTCCACTCCAGTCAGCACAGGGATGTTCCTAACCCAGAATTGCCTTCTCCCACCCTCAAAAAGCCATTCTCTATCTGTCTGCAGCCACATCCAGAGGGAAATCAGACCCTAAGCACAGCTTTGCCAGCTTGCTCCCAGGCTTTGCAGGAATGTCACGAGTGTATAGACTGCACTCAGGCTGGGCAGTGTTGTGGGGAGCAGAGTTATGTGAACACCTATCTCCAGCCTGTCCTTCACCCGCCAGCAGCAGCAGCACCCACTCCTGGGCATATTCCAACCGGACACAAAAGGAAAATTTTTCCCAATGAGAACAATCAGCCATTGGAATAATCTCCCCATGGAAGTGTTGCATTCCCCAGTGTTGGATGCTTAAAATTCAGCTGGACAGGGTGCTGCGACATTCAGTCTAGGTCATACTTTGCCTAGAAAGGCTGGACCAGATGATCCTTGAGGTCCCTTCCAACCTGGAATTCCACGATTCCAACATTCCCCGCCCCTCCAGACCCGCCGTTCTGGGGAAGGGGCACCCGCTAACACCCATCAGCGGAGCCGGGCGGAGGGGACGGCCACGGACCGGGCAGGGGCCGGACACGGAGCTCCGCTGCCATCCAGCGGCCGCGGCTCGGGCAGCCCCGCTCCCGGCTCACCGGGCAGGGACTGCCACCCCCCGCCTTTCCCCATAGCAATTCCATTTCCCCCCATTACATCCCGCTTCAACTGCTGGTGATGCGCAGCTCTGCCCTGTTTAACTTCTGCTCCCTAGGAAGCTGGTTGCTCCATGCTCTTCTCCACATCTTCTTCCCCCTTTTTCAGCTCAGGGGTGGATAGAGGGGAGCAAGGACAGCATGTGGCATTTGCAGCACAGTACAAGGGGTGCCCAGGCAGCGGGCAGTCTCCAGGCCTTTCCCGGGATTGATGCCATTTGCCATGTGAAGCTGGCAGCAGCAGGAATAGCCCTTGGCTCACTGACTTTTTGGGAAGCAACCACGTGGTATCTGAACCAAACCTCCCAGCCAGTGCTCAAGGCCGTGGGAAGGAGATATCAAGAGGAAAAGAACACAGGGAGGATTTGTCCCACCTGTAAAAGCACAGTACGTACCAGGAACAGGCACGCGCTGTTCATATTTTCTCTCAGCATCATTTTGTGGGCAGAGATTCACCTTAGAAGTCCACTGGGTAACAAAATATATCTGTTCTGCCACCCCCTTGTGTTGACCACATTGTGGGTGCAAGCACACTGTGCTCTCCGCAGCCACCTTCACTTCCCTCCTACTGACAAAATGCCTAAAATGGACTTTCATAGAACCACAGACTGGTTTGGGCTGGAAGGGACATTAAAGCCCACCCAGTTCCAACCCCCTGCCACGGGCAGGGACACCTTCCACTTGACCAGGTTGCTCCAAGCCCCTGTGTCCAACCTGGCCTTGAACACTGCCAGGGATGGGGCAGCCACAGAGAACTTCTGCCTAAGAGCTCATCTCAATCTCCCCTCTGGCAGGTTAAAGCCATTCCCCTTGTCCTGTCCCTACAGGTCCTTGTCCAAAGCCCCTCTCCAGGTTTCTTGTAGCCCCTTTAGGCACTGGAGCTGGTCTAAGGTCTCCCCTTAAGGAGCCTTCTCTTCTCCAGGCTGACCCAGCCCAGCTCTCTCAGCCTGTCTCCAAAGCAGAGATTTAGCCTAACCATACTAAGAACTCTCAAAGATTCCCCAGCAGCGACCACCACATCCCCTTCCCCGCTTCCCTGCCAGTCCAAGGGTCCCTTCCGGCCCTGCAACCGCTGTGTTTCAAACTGTAGAAGGGGGGGAGCAGAATTTGGGGTCGTTTATCCATAGCGGACACACAAGATGCGGCTGTTCCCAGGCCCTGGACCGCGCTGTCCCCACGGTCCGCGCCCCGCTGTGCCGCTGCTGCCTGCCCTCGCCTGCCCCCTGCTGGCCCCGACTGGTGCTGCCGGTGCTGCCCGGTCCCTGCCCGCCGCGGCCGGTAGGTGTCAGCGTGCGCCCAGGAGCGCTCCCAAAGGATGCTCCCGGCGGGATCCCGGTGAATCCCCCCGCGACATCTGCACCGGGGACCCAGGTCCCAGCAAGGCGCACAGAGCATCACTTAGTGCACATACAGAGAGCGACCAGCCCACCAGCGAGGGCATCTGTTCATGGAGCATCTCCCAAACAAGCTGAAGATGCAGAAAATAAACCCAAATTCCCAGTACCAGACTTAGCACAGGTGGTGTGAAGCCAATCAGGCCTGAGCTGCATTTTGCTGTTCAGGGTGGAAAGTCTCTGTTTTGCCTTAGCCCAAGGAGCTCAGCAGCTGTGGATCAGCTGTACTACCATCAAGAGCATGTGAAGAACCTCATCCCTCCTCCTCTTCCTCCCTGCCTTTCAGGGCAGCGACAGGACAAGAAGCCAAGAGACTCATGATGCAAAGGGATGAAGTCAAGTACTTGGTACACTCAGATGCTCCTCAAGGAAAAAACACAATCCCAAAGATATGGCAAGAGACTGAGCTACAGCAGCATCATTCAGATACCAGCAAGGAAAGGAAATTAAAACATCTCAGTTCTGTTCAAATAGCTGGAAGTTTGCAGTGCAGAAGAACAGAAATCAAGTGGGTTTCAGCCACTTAGCTCTCCAGGTTTGATTTGCCATCTCTGTCCATCCTGAGGAGCACCCAGCTAGCGGAGCCACGGGCACACACACCACATCCTCCTGGATCTGCATCCAGTAAGAGGGAAGAGCAGCAGCTTCAC
Source organism: Strigops habroptila (assembly GCF_004027225.2). Taxonomy (NCBI): domain Eukaryota; kingdom Metazoa; phylum Chordata; class Aves; order Psittaciformes; family Psittacidae; genus Strigops; species Strigops habroptila. The sequence goes on from NC_044290.2 coordinate 11,385,483, forward strand.
AGCTGTTCTCAGTTTCCCTTTAACCACACAGGCAGAGGCAATGCAGAACATGCCACAGCCGTACTGCTCCCAAATGGACACCAGTGTAGACCTCACATTCCCACCACCCTGCATCAGGCACTTGAACTGACCGGTCACCAAACAAGAACAGATGAGCTCTAACCAAAGCTAGAAATGTATTTTAAAAGCCAAGTCTTCCCCAGCAGCAGTTTTCCCTTTATTCTCCACATTCTCAGCCTCAATTCTCCCAGAAGTTCACTACAAAAAGCACACATGAAAAAGCAGAGCAAACCACAGCACCTCTAAGTGACAGTCAGTCCTGCTCCATGCCCCAAAGGCAGAACCACCCCAGTTCAGAGCAAAGGGTCTCAGCGGCTGTGAGCTTAGAGCCCACACAGGGAACAGGGAACATCCCTCCACTCCAAAGGGAGCCTTTCAGCTCATCCCCTGCATCCACCCAGGCACTGGATCCCTGCAGCCCCCTCGAGACAAGCCACACATTGTTCCCAGTAATCCAAACCAGCAGCAGGCTCCCCGTCTGCTCTGACACGCTTTAAAGTGAAGAAAGGCAGCAGGGTTCCCCTTGCTGGGGAAAGAAAGGAAAACCTGCTTGGGGCTGCCTTGCTTTAACTCCTTTGTCCATTTCTCAGCAGTATAACTCCAGGGAGAACACTTATAAGGGATTTCAGACTGAAATGGTACTAAAAAGTTTGTGCTTTGATTAAAAGAGATGGAGAAAGACGGTTCAGCTCTCAGAAATGAGCCTACCAAACTCTCTTATTCCCCCCAGGGCAGCAGGTCACTGGATTCAGCCTTTTTTCCCCCTCAAGTCCAGTCCCACAGGAAGGCCATTTGTTAATTAAAAAGGGAAGGAAAGTACATGTTCTTGACTCACCTAAAACCAACAGGATTTGTCCTACACGTGTGCATGGATTCCTTCCTCCTCCAGAGCAACGATGCTCAGAGTAACCCAGAAAGAGAGAACTGGAGCGTTGGGCCGTAACTGCTGCTTTTCCACATCTGTCAATTGGGAGATTTCATGTAACGAAGCCAGTTCCACCAGATTAATAAAAACCACACCAGCAGGATGGTGCCAAGGAAAGTAATCCACCAGGTTCTGAGGAGCAGATGTCTGCAGCCTCCCAGGCATGGCATTCCCAGCTACAGACAGAAGGGAGCATCCAATTCCCACACTCCACGAGGGCTTCAGCTATCCCAGCAGAGAGAAATCATCCAGAGGCAAATCCTTGTGGCTCAGGACCATTTGCTTGGTGGAGGAGAAGAAGTCCTAAGGCTGCACATGGTCAGACTCTTGTCTCCTTGCTTCTAGGGATGAGGACAGTCCAACGGCTATTGTGGCTGATGGCATCTGCCCCTTTCAGCAATGACAAGCTACTAAATCCTGTAGAGAAGTGTCGGGACAAGGGAAGAGCAGCAACTCCTGTTCTCCAGGTCTGCTGCAGCTTCAGGAACACCTGAGGGCATCTGAGTACATCCCATGTAGCGCAGCTGCAAGATATTCCCCAAATCAGCATCAAGAAACCAGGAATGTGCTGCAATGAAGGACCACAGGGGATTGTTCTTGCTACTGCTGAGCAGAGGTACTGGCCATGCTGCTGGACACGTCCCTGGGGAACAGGCAGCACTGGCCAATTCCTTGCGTAGTTGTCACTGTCCCAGTTGTTTGGTCTGTACTGGTCATACTGGTTTCTGACACGTAGGATTACAGTTTAAATCCATCCATGGGAACAAGACAATGATTTCTTCTCAGGGCAGCACATCTCCTCCACACAGTAGAAGTGGCAAACACAGCAAACAGCCACAAGGCTCACAAAAAAGTGATGATTCCCTCTGATAGCAGCAAACCAACTGCAAGGGCACACAGCATGGTCACCTCCCATGGCCATGTCCAGGGCAAGGAGCTGAATTCCCCTCCTGATGAAATCGGTACCTGAAGCATTGCTCAATTGTGCTTGAGCCCTTCCAAAAGGTCTGGTCAGAGCCTGAAGGACCTGCTGAAGATGTGCTGAAGCACACGATGCTCAAAGGGATAACACCTCTCTGTTATCCCGTACTTCTGGGGACAACCTCAGCAGAAGACCCAAGACAAAACCATCATCTCCCTCTTCAAAAGCAAATCACGGACACGCTCTCAGGGTCAGCAGTGACCGGCTCTGCCTAGAAAGCACGGGGCACACCGGATGGCCAGCACTTGTTTGGAGGGATTCTGATTTACTGCTGCTCTGCCAGGTCCCCGCGCACCCCATCACGTGTGCACACACAGAGTTTTATTAGAGATACATTAGTACACGCACTGCCCCGCTTCGTTAGGGCACTGCTGCTCGCCAGCACAAAGTCCGTATTTGTTTCCCTGCAGGGGTGGAAATAAAGGGGGTTTTGTATTTTCTTCCTCTTCTCTTTGCAGGCTGGAGTGAGTTTATTTGACACTCCAGCACTCTTTGTGAGCTGAGTGCCCGAGGATAAATGCTACCCTTAAGAGTTACTTGGCGTTAGACAGAGGGACCCTCTTCAGAGGAGAATGGGGGCTTGTTGGGATGGGGTGGGAGGGGGTGTGGGGAGGGGGCCTCTGAAGAGCTCCTATGCAGCCTCATAGAAGGGTCTCTGTCCTGGGCTCACAATAGAGTGAATTCTTAAAGATACCGGGAGCTGAAAGGAAGGAAGGAACTTTCCTCCTTTTAAAAAGGATTTTCGGGAACAATTGAAGAAGCTATAAAAAGGGGATCATTATTTCCCATCCAGTCTGCTGGGCTGGGAAGCCCTCCCTCCCCCTCTGAGTCCTCGACTGGGAAGATCTGACATATTCCAATGGGACAAACAGAAGAGGTAGGATGATGGTCAGCAGCAAAGGGAAACTGGATGAAGGACCTGCCTGGACCCTGCAAGCAGGAGATGTCCTTCTCCCTCCACAAACAGGTACATGAGGCACCTTCTCCTGCCCAGGCTCTGCTGCCTCCAGGTCCTCCTGCCTCAGAAGTAATAAGCTGCAGAGAATGGAATCTCCCAAGAACAATGTTTGACTCAAATATCCACTGCTGGACCAGTGGAGCAGGATGTCACCATCCTGCCAGTGATACAGGAACAACTACGTGTACCCCCAGAGATGCAATCCTGCACCATATCCATGCAGAGGACGGCACTTTCATGACTAACGCACAGCCTGGCCACCATCCACATGGATGGAGAGACCAGCTGTAGGTGAGCAGCTCTTCCTCCCTAACTGGATGGACAGTTTTCTGCAGACACATCATCTTACACAGCCCAGAAAGAGGAGCTGAAGCCACAGCAGTTTGACTGGTGAGCTCCAGCTCCAGCTCAGCACCAAGGCAGAACCCAACCGCGACCCAGAGTGACCGATAGCTGTTGCTACCCTCACGTCCACTGGTGACCAAGTCCCCTCCAAAGCACAGCCAAGCAGGACACTCGCATACATGCACCCCCAAGGGCTGCACTGCAGCATTTCTAGCATCTTGTACAGCAGAACCATAAGCCAGATCCTGATGTTTTCCCACCCCCAAACTGAGCCCTGCTCATCACATCATGACCCCAGAGGTGTGCAAATGTCTCATAAAGGACATCACCAGGCTCCCTCGTTTCCTCCTCACCTCCAACTTGCCAAAGAGGTGCTGGACCAACATGTACAACATCAAGTCCATAGCAGAGCTCTAGCTGGCCATGAAGTTCATGCACAACCCCAACCCAGCAGAGAAGGGGACCTGTTATACATGGTCTTACAACCACAGAGAAGCTCCTGTCAGCTTTAATTCCTAGAGCTGGCTTCCAAGTTGATTGCATCAGAGATCAGCATTTGGCCACCAGCTACAGGAGGAGTCAGACTGCCTCTTGGTGTCACTGGCACCCCAGGTGCCAGCAGCAGGTTCCTGTCTCTCCAACAGGGATACAGCCTACCTGGGCAATGTACCAGCGTGAGCTTGCCTGTTGAGAATAAAGATAGGCAGGAAAATGCCACCTGGCAAAGGAACACCACGATCATTCAAACACAGATCCTAAAGGGACCTTCTCTGCACCTCCTGGCTGCCAGCATTGAGCCCATACACCAGAGATGCACTTCCTGACTTCGGAAAACAATCCCAGAATTCACAAGGCACTCCTGAAACATGCTGGCCTGGAAGTGCAGCTTGAAGGACCACCAGCAGGAGCTGAAGTACGCAAGTGACAGCAGTGAAGCCCCCATCCATCCCAGACTGGAGAGGATGCAACACTGAGGTCCCAAAGCAACCTGCCTCCATCACACCCAGCACAGGACACATCCAAGCAGACCACAACAGCATTTCAAAGCTCCCATACATGCTACGCAAAAACTTTTTGGTCCTTGTGTCCAAGTGATGTTGCTGGAGAGATTCAAGGCTATCTTAGGCTGAGCTTTGCTTAGAACAGAGCCAACACTGCTCATTTCCTCCTTCCCCAGACTACAGAAGGTTTTGCTGCGGCCATACCAGATGACAGCTCTGACCCCCTCCCAGGGAGAAAAGCCAAGATTAAAACCCCAGAGGAGTAAGCTTTAAGGAGAGCCTGACTAGAAAACATTTGCTCCTGATACGAAACCCATTCCAGGCTTTTCTGTTGGGTTTTTATGTTGCAGGAACCCTGCCCAACCACCCAGGGATCAAACACATTTATTTAAAGGCTTAGGTTTTAGCCCTCAAAACCCATCTGTGGCTTGGCAGAAAGAGCCAGCCAATGGAAGGAAAAATGTCACCTTCTTCAAGCATGGGTGCAGCACCACCAAAGTCTTCACACCTCATCAGCTCAGTCTGGGAGGAGACCCTTAAGGATGAAGCAGAAGTGAGAACAACCTCCCCAACCACACCTATCCCAGTTTTCCTCCTGAGTGCTGTTCCAGGAAAGCACTACCTGCAATTCAGATGCTGCCACAGGGGGAAAACCCCCAAAATAAGGAAGGGGGAAACCCTGAAGCTCTGAAACCGGGCTGCAGAGCAGGACACGAAGCCGCTGTGCATGGGCTCTGTCTCCAGGGACTAATAAGGCAACGCACTGTAAACCCTAATCCTGTGTTAAGAGCTTTCATCAAAAAGGAACAGTATTTATTAGGGAGTTATAGGAGGTAATAAAAGTGTTTTCAGGCAGTGTTTATACTGACATGGGAGGCTTTATGCTAGCATTTGCCCCTTCATTTTTGTTTCAAATACATCTTTCTGATGAAATAAGCCATTCTGAACAAGGCCACCCTTTGTAAGGCGGTTATAACTTTCTGGCCAGCCTTGGTAACTGGCAAGGCTCTGTGCTTTTCTTGCCCTCTCTTTTGTTGCTTTTCTTCTCTGTTCAAAGTTCAAACAAACCAGAAACCCCCCAGCAAGCTGCATTGTGCTCCTGGCATTATCCCCCCATTGTCTGCGAGAGCCACAGGGAGCGGGTGTGCCCCAAACATTTCAGCTCCTAAAATTTAAGGCACTCTCATCATTTCTTATACAGAAGAACCCCCAGATAGAGGGGTTTGAGGCCAAAACAGGCAAGATCTGAGCCAGTTGCTACTAAAAACCACCCAGCACTAAGGAGAAGTGATGCCTCTATACCAAATACATTTAAAGCCAAGCATGGGAGGAATGCACACCAAAATCACATCAAAACCCAGCCCTCAGAAGAGCCCAGGGCTTCCAGACTTCACAGCTCTGCTTTGCTGCAGGCAGAAGCCTTCACTTAGGAAAGAGTCGGGTCCCAACATCCCCTAAATCTTCTCTGCACTCTGCAACACACTGAGCCACACCGCAGCCAAGTGCAGGTGAGAAGGCAACTGAGTCTGGTTTAGAGACTGCTGAAACCCCATAATACATAGTTTGATTTATAGGTGGTCCTCAAACAGTTCATGATGGCCATTGCAAATGACTGTGACCATCAGTTTTCCCAGTCTATTTTAGGGCATCCCACCCTCTTCCAGCCTGGAAGGGGTGAATCCACCTTCACCAGGTCACAACATCCACATGACCATGGCAAAGGGCTCTGCCAGGGTCATTTCACAGGAGACGAAACCCCACTTCAGTGCCTCTGAACTGGGTCCCAGCCAAGTCCAAGACCTGTGGGGTTGAGACCATGTGGGTCATTTCCATCATGGCTCTTACAACACGATCATTGCGGAAGAAGGGTCCATTCCAGACTCCACTAGCGTTGATTTACTGCTCCCAGAGCATTGGGCAGGAGAAGCTCCTGCAGCACCAGCACCTCCAGCCACTGTCACCAAATCTGCCAGCACACAGCACTTGAACCCCGCAGAGGAACCACCAGCGACCACTGCCACCACAGCCCCCATCTCACCCTGCCAGCCCTTCTGCCCCGTGGCTTGGGGACACCATGAAGGGAACACTCCCAGCCCTCAGAACGAGGTTACCTCCTCCTGCCATTGCAAGGTATGGATTGTAATTCTCTTCACACATATTTAGTTGGCAAAGCACCTTCACACTTCAGTTAGGGACCCTCTTCCCATCAGAAAACTTTATACCCCACTGTCAGAGGGGCTGTGGAGTGACCTTGCTGCCATTCAACAGCACCCCATGAAAGGTTATCACTAACACACCAAAAGAAGCTCAAGTGCCACATCTCAGACAACCTTTTGTTTGAGACACCTGAACACGGAAAGCAGCTAGTAAGGAAGCTGCTTTTTAGAAAGAGCAAGTCCAAGCAGTTCTGTCACTTATTGCAGCAAAGCCTTTGAGAAAGGAGAGCACAGAATTATTGCAACACTCTTCCACCCCATGAAGTCTCTGTCAGGGGGCTCAAACTCAGCACACATGTGGGATCCCACACCTGGAAAAGGATTGAGCTCAACTGGCGAGACCTGAGAAGAGCGTTTTTGCGACCCATCCCTAATTTTACAGGGAAATGAGACAGCTGATGTCCCAAAAGCATCACCTGCCTGACAGCAGAGCAGAAAGGCATCCTTGCATTCCCTGCCTCAGCTTCCAAGCTGGAATGTCCCTTTCACAATGCCAGGCAGACCCAGATGCAGCTTCTTCCCCAGGCCTGAGTCACATCCCAGCCCTCTCCCCCCTCTTCCATCCCACCAGCTGTGCCTGTGATTATAAAAAGATGTCTCAATTAGCAAGAGCTGAGCAATTCCTCCGGTCTCCAAACCCTTCAGAGGAAACACATTCCAAGCCAGCAAAGAGCAACACTAACAATGTCTGGGCAATAAAAGCTTCTCTTGTTTATATCAAAGTAACCTCAAACATCCTTTCCCCAAACAAGCATCCCTTGCCCTCCATACGGATCAGCAGCTCACACACTGGGAGGACTGGTGTTCTCTGGGTCCCTGGGAGCAGACAGCTCTCATTGCTGTGTGTGTTACTGGTTGCAGGTCTAGACTGGTGTGGTCTTTTTGTTGTAGCGAGCAAAATAAGGGAGTCATTCATATTTTTCCAGAATCCACACAAAAGTGCTCTTGTGCATCACGGATGCTTTGCATCACTAGCCCTGATCGAGTGTTCCTTGATCCCAAGCTCATGCCAGACAGCACCCAAGAGTGGGAGACCCTCAGGCACGGGCGAGCAGGGGAAGGGGCTGCAGCTCCCAGGGCCCAACCTCAGCATCACCTCATCTGGGCACCTGCCCCGGGTGCACAGAGCCACTGTGAGCCTTTCCAAGGAGGTTTTCCAATGGGAGAAGAAGGAAAAAGTCCCGAGGTGTGTGTGTGCTCCCCCAACCGCCCCCCCAAAAATAAATAAATAAAATTAAGAATAAGACACCAAAAAACCCTAACCTCCACACTATTTTCCTTAGAGAGAACAGGAATCCTTCCCCTTCTCACTAGCCGGGACCGGGTACTCACCGTCTGCCCAAACGAGGAGCATCCCCGGGTGGGATCCCCCAACCCGGTGGGGGGGAAACAGCCAGGACCCGACAGGACACAAAGGCAGAAGGAACCGACACACGCAGCCGACACCGGGGGTACCCGCAGCCCGCTCAGCGCCCCCCTCATACCGCTCCGAGTAACGGGACCGCGGCAGGAGCAAGTACCCTGAGCGGTTGCCCCGAAGCGGTCCCCCCCGAGTCCGAGCGGGCACCTACCTCCGGCGGGCAACGGCGCTTCCCCCCGCATCCCAGGGGCTCCGGGAGCGGCATCATCATCCGCATCCTCCATATCCACCGGCGCGGAGCCGGGTACCAGTGGCGGAGCAGCGCCGGGCGCGCAGGTGGCCACGGGCCGGGACCGGCGCCTCGGCGGGCAGGGATGCTCCGACTGCGGGGCCGGGCCATTCCTCGCTTATATAGCCCCGCGGGCGGGCGGCGCGGCTTCACGGGACTTGTAGTTCCTCCCCCCCGGGCCGGGAGCCGCCTCCTGCCGTCCGTCCGTCCCTCCCTCTGTCTGTCCGCCCGCGGGGATGCTCCTCCCCGCGGTGGTGGTGGTGGTGGTGGGGAAGAGCCGGTGGTTCCGCTTGGAAAAGTCCCGCCGTTCCCGGGATTCCAGGAGCCGGTCCCACGCCGAAGTGCTGGGTCAATGAGTAACCCCACTGAATGCTTAGCACGGAGAGAGATCGCTTCAATTGCCCCCTGTATTGGTTATTGTTTAGTTTAATTATTGTCCCAATTATTAATTTAACTTAATTATTAACCCATCTGTGGAATGAATGAGCAATTAACTGTGCTGTTGACTTAGGGGCTAATTTAAGGCTCATTCTTGCAAGCATGCTCGGTCCTGGCAAAGTCACCCCCACGTCCTCCCTGCACAGGACCTTGTCCCACACGTTTCCCTGCTGCTCTGTGAACGTTTGACTCTGTCCAAGGGTTTGTAATGGGGAAATGGCCTAAAGGGAACACCAGGAGACAGGTGGGAATTGCAGGGCCAGCACCACTGTGCCCACTGCCCTCTCAGACACAACCAGAAGGACAGCCAAATTCGGGGCAAGGGAGAGCATGGAGGGTGCTGAAGGTACTGGCCAAGGGGGCATGATCCTGCGCACCCCTTATCCAGCTGGACACCAGGCTTGGGTCCAGGTGGGAAATGTCCCAACCCATCGCTGCACACGAGCAGAGGCCCGTATCCAGCATCATCCCACCTGCACTGGGCTGGGATTTATCCTCGCACACTCAGGAGAGCGGCTGGAGGGAAACCGCAGAAGTTTTCTAGGACAAGTGAGCAAGGGAGGCTGGGGAGAAAGAGGGAGAGCAGAGGGAAAGGGAAAAAATCCCTCCTGGCAGGAGTTCAGGGCCCAAAGCCGGAGTGGAAACGCTTCCCTTCCCCTAATTGCTCCGGGACCAGATGAATTTCTTGAAGAAACCGCAACTGCAATGCTGCACGGATCACATTGTTGTGCTTGTGTTGGCTGCCTTCAGAAGGAGGGAAAAGGTCATCGTTTATGGTATATTAAACAGGGGAAAAAAATCATATTTTAGCGCTGTGGAGGAGGGGGTTGAGCTGCGTTCTCATACCCACGGTCTGGAAATGAAAACCTGTTTGGCAAGCGCCAGAACGCGACTCGCAGCGAAGAGCAGAGCTGGGGAAATGTGGTGCTGTGGGGCTCTATTGCAGCTCCCTGTCCCCCCCGAGCCATCCCATCCCATCCCATCCCATCCCATCCCAATCCCTCAGCCAGCAGGGTGGTGCCCATGTGCAGGAGCAGGGATCCAGGCGCTGCTCCCATAGGATTCACCATCCCACAGTGGCTGCCTGTGCCAGCCCGGCTGCGCTGATGCAAGTCTCTGCAGCTTCAGGGCCTGAGATGATCCTGCGCTGGTGGGAAGCGGCAGGAAAGTCCTGACTCCAGGCTCTGAGAGCTCAGCTGGTTTGATTCAAGCACAGGATTTGGCCACTCTCTTTTTCTGCCTTTTCTCACTGCTCAGTAAAATGATGGAAGCGCAGAGCATGTGGTTGGATGGTTGGGCTTTCAGAAGACAGATAACCATGTTTATAACATAATTAAGAAGCTTTGCTCCCTTTTCTAGTGTCATTCCCTTCAGAACCGCAAGCCCAAAGGACATGGTGCTGTCAGACTTCATCCCCCAAAGCACTGTAAGGCTCTGCCACAGCTCCACAAGCTTTTGCCAGCAACATCTGACCGGTGCAAAGGACCATGCAAAGACCCTGGGTGCTGGCGAGATGCACAAAGGCCCCCAGCGAGCCTGTGAGGAAGGAATTGGAATGGAAAGGTGCACTTCTCATTCACAGAGGCGCCTGACATTGATTTATGGGATGCTCTCCCAGCCCTGGTTGTGCAAGAAGATGACGTGATGGTAAAAGGTTGTGGAAGATGCTGAACTCTGCGGTGCTGGTGCCAGGTGAGGCAGCGGGTGAGCAGGCACGGGGCTGAGCACACCCAGGCATGGCCTTGCGTGACTGTGAGGGCTGGAAACACAAAGACATTGTTTTTAAGTGATAGCCACCCCCCCTTCCCCGGCTCCTTGCAGAGGACAGCATTCCTGACTCGCATTCCTCAGCCACTGCTGGGATGGGGAGGGGAGACCCGAGCTGGAGGAAGAAAACACAGTGTTTTAATGAGGAGAATAGTCCGTGTGCTGGAGTGATGGAGGTGGTGGTGTGGGCAGGGAGGGAGAGCAGAATTGCCCATAAAGCAAGATAAAGTGCGTGGGGATCAGGTAATAAGATAATTACAGTGTGAGAATGTCAACCAGATGTTCCTAAGTCATGGAAAATCAGTGGTTTCCCAACAGATCTGCTCAGAGCAGCTGAAAGCATCCTTTATCCTGGCAGGGCAGGGACTCGGGGCACTCCTTGTTGAGGAGGACAGGGTGGACTGGTCCATAGGCTAGGAAATATGGGGCAATACTGCCTGTGGCTGATGGCCATGCTGCCTCCGAGCTGTTCTGTTAAAGCTTTTAAGCAGACAAAATCCTCAAATGGAAAGGGAAGAGGCTTTTGCTGGAGAAGGCTCAGGGGAGATCTTATAACAGTCTTCCAATACCTGAAGGGGCCAATACCTAAAGGGGCTACAAGAAATCTGGAGAGGGACTTTTTACAAGGGCTCGGAGAAGCTGTGGCTGCCCCATCCCTGGCAGTGTTCAAGGCCAGGTTGGACACAGGGGCTTGGAGCAACCTGCTCTAGTGGAAGGTGTCCCTGCCCGTGGCAGGGGTTGGAACTGGATGAGCTTTAAGGTCCCTTCCAACACTAACCAGGCTGGGATTCTGTGATGCTATGATTCTATGATACTAAATTGTTGATGATCACTATTTAGCAGGGAGAAAGAACCAGGTTACTCACCCCTCCAGACAAACAGGGAAAGCACCACAAGGCAAGCAGCACCCATCTGCTCTAACCTGCATCAGCATCAGCCAGTTCTGGGAGCGTGGAGCCAGAAAAACTGCTTATTCTTGTAAAAGTTCTGTTAGTACAAACACCTCCTCGGTAGCACGCTTGGGTTCACAGCCCGGGGTCCTGTTACTTTTACCACACCACTTTGTGAATGGCACATCTATAAAGTGAATGGCAGGTCTATAAAGTTCACCGTGGACTTTGCTGTTGATTCTTACCAAAAAAGAGGAAGGGGGAAAAAAAAAAGGTGTTTCGTGATGGGCACCAGCACTGGCAAAAGAAAGCGGAGATTTGGGAAGGGTGAGCTGGGAATGAGTTCCCACAGGATGGCTGTTCCCAGGGCCTGGCCAGCACTGTAACCTCTGGAAGTCCTCTGACCTTCAAATACCCTCCCCAAACCCGTTAAATATATATAAATACATGGAAATATGGAAACAAAAAGCTTTTCATTTCATGTGCTGAGAGTGCCAAGTGTCTGCGAGAGCCAATAAAGAACTGTTGCTCCAGGGAGCTGCGTTTCAGGTAAAACACAAACAACCTGAATCTTTACCCAAAACTTGACCCAGTCCCAAAAATTGAAAAGAAAAACCCCCAAGGTTTTGTAAAAGAGGAGGAAAAGTGTGGTTCCAGGTTTCCAGATTTATCCCCAGCGCTGGATTGCAGCCTGGACCACAAGCGGGTCCCTGGGAAGGACAGGCTGTGGGAGCGGTGGGAAACCTCCTTGAATGGAGCTGGAGCAAAGCTGTCCCAAAAGCAAACCCACCCCAGTTCAGAGCAAAGGGTCCCAGAAGCTGTAGGCTTAGAGCCTGCACAGGGAACAGGGACTGGAGGGAATGTCCCTATCAAAACACATGGGGACCACAGAAGCCGGTGTCAGCAGCAGGCCAGTCCCAGAGGAAAGCCAGGGCAGGACCATTGCATTTACCTCTGGACAAGAGACAGCACAAAGGGCTGGTGAGGGCAAACTCCGTCTTCCCCAGCACAGGGATCTCCCGCTCATTCCCCATCCAAGCAGAAATCCCCACGTTTAATCCTCATTCTCCCAGGCCATGCACCCTCACGCATCCGCAGCTGCTCCTGCAAAGCCTCTTGGGCACATCTTTCAGCATCACAGCCTGAAAGAGGAATAGACATTTCAAGACAACCAGGAGCAATTCCATACCCTCCTTCCATGGCTTTCTGCCTGCTCACAACATCCCACACACCCTCCCCAGGCTTCCCGGCAGAATAGGAAGGGAAAAGGCACTGCCACTATGAGAAGAGGCACATCCTTCACCTATTTGCACAGTGACAAAAGCAGAGCAGGGAAGAGAGGTTTAAATGCCATTGCCAAGCTCAGGCAGGAGCTCTGGGGCTCAGGACCTGCTGTTCTCCTCCACAGCACCATCTCCCATCCAGCCCCTCAGCCAGGCAGCGGGGGGAAGACAAACCAGCCTTAATCCCAATGGCAAATAGCTGATAAACCCCCAAAGTGTCCATATAACAAAAGCAAAGGAAGGGAAAAGGTAAAGGTATGAACCATAAGAGCAAAATCTGCTCTATGTTGGGACTGGGACAAAGAAAACTCACGTTCCTGTGATGCTAACCCCATGCTAGTGTACATATAGGCTGTGTGTTTTATATTTAAGTTACTTAAAAAGAACTTTAAAGCCAAAACACTGTTAAAAAGTACATTGTGTGCTCTGCTGGGAAGATAAATTCATTATTTAAACTTGAAAAGGTGACTCATCTAACATCTATTATAGCAAAGGAATAAAAACACACACACACGCAGCGAGATTTTCAAGGAGCCCAGTGATTTAGTGTCTCTTTCTTTCTCTCCCCACACTTCTTGCCTCCTGCACAAGGATCTATTGAGAAGCTGCAGAACAAACGTTCCCTTATGCAGCTCCAAAAAAGTCTCCGTCAGTTTGTCTGAGACAGCTGCCTCCAAGCACACTATGGTTACTCATTAACCGGGGCTCCCAGGGCAGGGGAAGAAGGAGCAAACTTAATAGACCCTAAACCAGGGGCAAGGGGGGAAAAAAAGAAGGAAAGCAAATAAATACATCAGGTGTCCTGGAAAATAAAGTGGAAAAAACCAGGTGGCAACGTGGGCACCTCCAATGCAAAGGGTCCAATGAAGGGCAGCTACCGGAGGAGGAGGGGACAATGACATGGGGAGTAAACGTATGGGGACAAAAGAGTAAGATTATTAAAGGGAAAGAGAAGAAAGAGTGGGGACAGAGAGGCACTTGTGTTCCGCGGTGCTTTATATGCTCCGGGTGCCGGGGGAGGATTACTTCATTGCGGAGAAGTTGCCCGGCTCTGCTCCGCAATGGAGGGATTCATTCCCTCCCCCTCGCACGTTCTGCATGAGAATGAGGGGCTGCTTTGGCTGGGGAGCACTCTGCAGTGGGTCACTCTGCTCCCGAGGCCTCTGGCTGCCAGGAGAGCTGGTGGCTGCTCCAGTGTCCCACAGCAAAGCATCCCTCCTGCAGGCAATAAGGATGGGGAGGTCTCCTCCTGCCACCCCATCACTCATGTACACCCAGGTTTCCACTTCCAACACCACAGAGTGATCCCTTGTTCTCACACTGGATCTTAATACGTGAGATGCACCACCCAGCCAAAGGGTGGGTGGGATTCTGCCCTGTCCACATGAGACTGGATGCTCCCATGGTCATCACCATCGCCTTCACTTGTTCCCTCCACCATAAACCTTCACAGAAAACACTTCCCCAGAGCACAGGGCTTGCGCCTTCACATACCACAGTCCCAGCCCAGGGTTTTGGGGAGAAAAGCACCTCAGAAGCACGTGCTCACCTGCATGGCAGCTCCACAAGGCAGGCAGACAGCAGGGACATTGGGAGCCAGAGTGTCCTCAGGCACCTGGGGGCAACCCAGACCTGTACACCACTGTCCCCAGGGCCAGCAAAACACCCAGCATGAACAAACCCTTCCAGATTTCCTCCCAGGAGACCCTCGCAGCATGTGCTGCTTTTGCTGAGGCAGCATCTCCCATCACTGAGGTACCCATTTCCCATCACAAGGATGCTCATTTCTCATGAGCAGGGGCTGGCTGCGGGAAGCAGATATTCTTACCCATAGCCCTACCTGTAGGCACCCTCCAACAGAGCCATCAGGGGCTGATCCACTGCAAAAGGATCAGACAGTGACGCTGTCTGACCCTTTTTGGGCAGCACAGTGACTCCAGGTCACCTGCACTGCACCAGGTATTAATGTGCTCTCTTGAGGGCTGGGATCTGCTGGCAGCAGCCTGTGAAAGGGAAGGCGAGGGCTGGGAGCAGCTCCCTCCCATGCAGGTCAGCTGGTGCTCCATGAAACAGGTACCTTGTGATTAGGGGTTTTGTGAGATGTTAAACATCTGGAGCTCCGGCACAAGGCAGCCTTTGTGCAGCGGTGAATTATCTGCAATAAAACAGCACTTGTTTCGGAGAGCTTCAAGGAGAGGGGGAGGGAAGGGAAAAAGACGAGGGAGAAGCCACCGGAGAAGGAACCTCAGACCTCCCTCTGGTCTCACCAGCATTCTCCACGCTGTGTGGGGTCACCCACTGTGTAACAGCAGCCCAAAGCCCTGCAGAGACCTCCTGTGTAACTGCATCTTAAACCTTTGCCGAGGGAAGACAAGAGCCAAGGTGACACCTACCACTAGAGCAGGTTGCTCCAAGCCCCTGTGTCCAACCTGGCCTTGAACACTGCCAGGGATGGGGCAGCCACAGCTTCTCTGGGCACCCTGTGCCAGCGCCTCAGCACCCTCACAGGGAAGAGCTTCTGCCTCAGAGCTCATCTCAATCTCCCCTCTGGCAGGTTAAAGCCATTCCCCTTGTCCTGTCCCTACAGGCCCTTGTCCAAAGCCCCTCTTCAGGTTTCTTGTAGCCCCTTTAGGCACTGGAGCTGCTCTAAGGTCTCCCCTTAAGAAGCCTTCTCTTCTCCAGACATCATCTCCTCCTGGCTCACAGCTTTGATGTTTCCCACTGGTATTTTCAGATTAATTGATTTGAGAAGCTCTGATCAAATGATAATTAAAAGGGGCCTGAAAGGTTGATGTCCTTAAGAAATGAACATCCAGCCCCTGCTGCAAAGGGCTTGGGGAAGCAGGAGCTGGGGGTTCCTGTGCCCAGCGGAGGTTCCTGCTCCTTCCCAAGCATCCTGAAGGAGATTGCAATGCTCCACCTTATCAGCTTGTCATCTTGTCTGAGCACAGTCTGCGTCCAACTGGAAATCAAGAGGCAGCTGAGCTGGGAAATTCTGCATCTTTCCAAGGCAAGGCAGCACCTCATTGATTTCGTTCAGGAGCTATGAGAGGTTCAGATACACCACAGTGGTGTTTTGGCATGGAGGTGGATTGTCTGCTCACCTCTGCACAAAGCAGAAGGGAAGATTTGCACAAGGAAAACAAAGAGTCCCTTTTGCTCCAGGGCCTCTTCTGAGGCCGGGGAAGCAGCAAGAGCAAGGACAGGACTCAGAAGCAATGGAACACCTCAGCGGATTTTGAGCTAAGACCCATTTAAGAGATGAGACTCACTTGGGAGGGATTGGGAGCTCTCCCTCCACCCTGCCCAGGGGACAGGGCCAGGACAGCCCCTCAATGGACCAGAGCATCCCATCCAGCATCCCAGCCTGTACTCCTGGTGCCAACCTGGCTGAGTCCCTGAGCACCCATGAAGCCAAAAAGGGCTGGAGCTGCTGCCGGCTGTGAACTGGGCGGGAGGAACAATCCCCCCAAATCTCTTTGTCTCCTTTCCACCCACCAGTGCTGCCTTTACACAGCAATTACAGAGGCCTTGGGGGCTTTCACACCCAGTCACCTGGGCCTCCTTGTTCTAAACAACTTAATTTGTTTAATGACTCGGGAGGCCCCGGGGCCCCCTTATTGTCTGGATTTGTTTCCCTGGTCTCCAAAAGGTTTTTCTCCACATGCAGCCACCACCCAGAACTGGAGGGCACTGGAGGGGTTTAGTGAAACATGCACTTAAGACATCTCCACCCAATTCCCGGAGGTCTCTGACTTCCAAGGACATGCCAACAACTCTGGATTCAGGGGAAAGGACCAGCAAACCCCCGCAAAGGGTTTGTCCATCCACCAGAACAAGCTATGGCCTGGAAAAGAAAAGGGAAAACAAAGCACCGTGTGAGATGCTGCTTCATGCTCTATAACCACCCTCACACCAGCACAAGTTGAAACACCAAGATGAGAGAAATTGGGGTGTTCCCACCCTCACTGTTGTTGTAACATTGAGAACAAAAGGGAAATAGAAAGGGTTGGGATGCCGCTTTTCCTGCACAAAGCTGAGGGAGCAGCGCTGGGGCTCGGGGCTGGCAGAGATGGGATCCCAGTGGTGATGGGATCCCAGAGGAGATGGGGGTCCCTGAGAGAAGGCCAGGGCGACGGGGAGTCCCGCACCCCATCCGTTACCAGCACCTCCCTCCATTGTTTCCCAACCAGCGTTTTTCCCCATGACCTAATCCTCCCTTGGCTCTCGCTGGTAATTTTATGGCAGGGAAGTTATGTTGCAGTAAAAGGAAAGCAGAGCCAGGCCATTCTCTTCCCTCCTGTTTTCATTGGGGTTTTTGTTTTCTGCTCCAGGCACAGCAGAAGGGTTGTAGGAGGCAAGATGGGAGTGAGCGTGTGCCGGGTCTGTTTTCCTTGTTCCTGTAAGAACACGAGAAGGTAACAGCAAGAGGGAGGTTTAAGCAGTTCCCCATGCAAACCAGCTCTGGACACAAAAGCTTTTTAGTTATCATCAGCATTTTGTCAGATTACATTAAAATAAAGCTTCAGGCTCCATTTCCTGCTCTCAAGAAGCCCCTCACAGGATTATAAAGCACGAAAACATTCTCCAGAAATCTCAACCAAGGATGTACTATTTTCACTCTATTCTCGCACTAACAGCTGCCCTCCACACTGTAAAAGCCTTAAAACAAGAAAAGAGGTGAAAGATTGTTGCTGTGCGATATGCAGAGCCCACAATGCGAAGTTTTCCCTCTTTTCCCATTAGGAACAACACTCTCGAATAAAGAATTTGCAGTGGAGTCATTCCTAGACCAACAGCATATCACCTTGCCCTCGTGTCGACCTTTCCCACTCACACAACACACAACAAACCACATGTAGAACGTCCCTCTGAGCTGGCACAGAGGAACCTTTCTGCAGTCACCACCCTTCTATCAGTCAGCTGAAAGGAAGTTTTTTAGTAAAGCAACCAGGAGAAAGGTAACCAGGAGCTCACCCATGAGCTACAGTCCCAGAGAAGCTGTGGCTGCCCCATCCCTGGCAGGGTTCAAGGCCAGGTTGGACACAGGGGCTTGGAGCAACCTGCTCTAGTGGAAGGTGTCCCTGCCCGTGGCAAGGGGTTGGAGCTGGAGGAGCTTTAAGGCCCCTTCCAACACGCACCATTCTATGGGTCTGTGACCATGCAAGACTAAACACAGGTACTTAGAGAGTGCAAATATACACCTAAAAACAGAGACTGGTGTTAAATCTCTAGAAACTTAATAACCCCATAATATCTGCCCTAAGAAAAGGGCACCTTGAGCCAAAATTTCTCTTCTTCCCTCTCGTCCCCCATAACCAGGCTTGTTCCTGAGGTTGGGGGAGCCACGCTAGGACTCATCAAGGCAACGTGGCATGGCCAGGGCCAGTGTGATGGGCTTGGGGTGCCCAAGCAAGCCCCTGGCAGCAAAGGAGCCACTCGCTTGCTCTGAGCCCGGAGCCTGCTGCCTGCGTGCGCGCACGAGAGCGTCTCGGTTTTAATTGCAGCCTGGTTGCCAAGTACAACAAAGCCCGCGGACAAAGAATAGGAGTCGTTTTGTCTTCAGGTTTGAATTGTTTCTTTCCTAAGGGGAGGGGAGGGAGGTGAAATCCATCCCTTTATAAGCAATGACTCAGGTGCTATGATCTACCCAGGGCGCGCATCTCACAAGCCCGAGTGAGGTTTGGTGCCGTGTTTTGTTTGGCGCCGCGGGCCCTGATAATGGGGTGATTGTTCGGTTGCGTGCAAAGCCCTCGCTCGGGGTTTGCCTGTCCCTGCCCAGCCCTTGCAAACCGCAGCCGCCTTCCCCTGCACCCCGGTGAGTGCCCCGGCACCCACGGGGACCCACCCGCTCATTCCTGCTCCCTGAGTCATGGCACGACGTGAGCCGTGTCGCAGCGGTGTGGGGAAAGGTGAGGTTCTGCTGCCCCGGCTGCACAGCCATAGCCATGGACCTTCACCGTGCTATTCCTGCCGGGAGCGAGCCAAGCTCTGCAGGGGGAAGGAGCTGCCGGGAGGGAAAAGCAGCAGCAGAGCAAGCGTCATGTGTGCCATGGCGCCAACCTCTGTGCCTGCCATGTGCTGCTTGGCATTGCATGGAGTAAGGTAGGATTTACCTGGAGTAAAGGGGATGGTGCTTTCTCCTTGTACTGCAGGTCCAGGTGAGATGGATCAGCTGCATTCCCAAAGGGAGGAGCCCAATGCTTTGTCTTACATACTTGTAGCTGCAAATAATCTCCTCTCCAAAGCCCTAATCCCCCGGTAAATACATGTACAGTGCTGCACACCCAAGCTATCCACAGCCTCTCCATCCATCACTTAGTCACAAGCACAACCCGATGCTGGTCCTGAGCAGCTCTCCTGGTTGAAGACGAGTTTCCCCATGGAATCCTCCACTGTCTACTTACTAGCTGTTAACTGGCCAATTGGGCACTGAGCCCACAGCCATCCGCAGGACAGCATCTCCGTGTTCAGCCTCTGAAAGAAAAAAAAAGTACAAGAAAAGCAGCTTCCAATAGTTAAAGGGGCTACAAGAAACCTGGAGAGGGGCTGTGGACAAGGGACAGGACAAGGGGGAATGGCTTTAACCTGCCAGAGGGGAGATTGAGATGAGCTCTGAGGCAGAAGCTCTTCCCTGTGAGGGTGCTGAGGCGCTGGCACAGGGTGCCCAGAGAAGCTGTGGCTGCCCCATCCCTGGCAGTGTTCAAGGCCAGGTTGGACACAGGGGCTTGGAGCAACCTGCTCTAGTGGAAGGTGTCCCTGCCCGTGGCAGGGGTTGGAGCTGGAGGAGCTTTAAGGTCCCTTCAACCCAAAGGAGCCTGGGATTCTATGATAAAATACACCCAGCACTGCATTGCTGGGCTTCTGCAGCTCTCCAAGCACCAGCTCCGTGCCTTGGACACACGTGCTCGCACACGCAGCACTGAACCGCCTCCGAGCTTCACCCGCTGCCAAATGCAGCCGCTTCAGGGCTGTGAAGAATTGGGGGATTTCCCCATTCTCAGCAAAACACTCGGTCACCACCTTCATTAGCAGGGCTTGCAAAACCCAAACAGCCACAGAAGCACCAGCACATGGGCCACAAACTCATACTGGGGCTTTGGGTTATTTTTAAACCCCATTGCATGAGCGCGTACATGTGCTGTTTAGAAACAGATCTTGCTCTTTACCCTTTGGGGGTTGAGGCTTTTAGATGAAGAGGAGTCACAGTTTAAGTTTTCCTTCACCAATGTAAAAAGTTATTTCCCTTTTAAGATAAACACCAAGAATTGAAAGCTTTTGAGTTTGACTGGAAAAGGAGGGAGAAATCACCAGCATTGATGCTACAACTTAATATTACACTTGTCAGGGGCTCAAAGGACATTTCAACCCATTCCAGGCGCCACTGTGCCCCTCCAAAGGCCAAGTGCCACCCATTAGAAGGACGGAAAGATAGGAAAACCCTCCCTGTGTGCTCACCATGAGGGTAAATCCTTGGGTGCTGCGGGCTGGGGGTTTCTCCCCATTTCACTTAACACCGGCTGTCGATGCGAAGGTGGAGTTTGGATCAAAGGCAATAGAAACTCCCCCTTCCCATTGACAGCTGGTGTTTCCATGGGTAATTTCAGGCCTGGCCCCCAGCCAGCTTTTCAATCATACCGAGGAACAGATCTATAATTTCATTTACCTCCAGGGTACAAACAGCAAAGAAGGATTTTCATATGTTCTTTCTGTATCACCCTCCCCACTCGCTTCCTACGGGGCCGATGTACATAATTACCTCAGCTGGCTACATCTAAGCAGGATTAAATGCTTTACGTGATATTATCTCACAGCAATCTCATTACAAGGCTGCCTTTAAATGTATAATGTGGGGGTTTTGGTACCAACTTACCACCACATGCCAGAAATCAAATAAGAAAATAGCACCAACAGTCTGCAAGCCATCCTGACCCATGGACACCCCTGAGGTTTTTAAGTCTCAGGTGAAGGCTTTTGGCTGAAAACAGAGGACTAAAAGCTTTACAAAGATGCTGCTTTCCTGGTTGGGAGGCAGGACCTTTGACAAGCCAGGAACAATTAACCTGGAGAAATTAAATGTAGGAGAATGGCGGGAGAATCAAAGGTAGGGTTTTATGGCCTTAAAATAAATCAGTGCAAACTCTGAATTTCCCATTTATTGAAACCAATCACAGTTAAAAGGTCAAATCCATTGGCAAACAGTAGTTTTGTATCAGCCAGAGTGACACACAAATGAAGTACAAATGAAATCCAACCCAAAACAAAAAAAGAGAACCAAAGATGCATGGCTCAAGCTTAGTTTATTCAAGCCTGTTCCCTTTGGCTGCCCTTCCTGCAGCTTCTCTGGCAGGACCAAAGGGTGATCCATGACCCCTCTGAGAGCTCCATGGCTGTGGGGGGACTGAGATGCCGGCAGCAGCCAGGTGATCCAGTTATTCCTGCTTCAGGGTCCAATGAACCCCCTTTGATTGGAGACAGAAGCATCCTTTGCAAAGGGGGAGATTTGGTTTCCAGCATCCTTCCAACTCGTGCTCTTCACTCAAGCATGCACCAGGCACTGAGCCTGGATGGGACTGATCCTGCCTGGGAGTGACCGTTCAGGAGGAGATGCTTGGAAAGCAGAGGGTGAAGAGGCAGGTACACGCAGTGTGTGTTTCTGGCTCTTCAGGTAGGATCATTGGTTCACCCTGATGACTTATTTCATCCTGATGTTGCTCAGGAAGATGAGGGCTCCTGACTCGGCTCCAAGCTCTTCTGTGGGGTAACATGCCAGGAAAATCCTGTGTTGGCTCTTGGGGAGTTATGGACCATTGGAACCAGGAACCACAAACCAGCCATCGCTTGCTAAGGCCACACACAGTCACAGGTCCATGTGGATGTGTATCCTGCTGTGCACTGGTCAGGAAGCACATTGACAACACCACGGATGACCACACCTTGCCTTTCAAAGAGTACATGCTAGAAAACGCAACAATTCCCCTTTCCTGTTTGGTTCTTTTTCCAGAGACACAATGCACTGGATCAATGCCCCACTTAGGAGATAAATTTAAGCAAAAATAACATGTCCCTCTTACAGACATCCCAAGAAAATTCGGATTTATTTGCCTGGACTATTTGCATCCATCAAAACAAATACCCTAAAACATTCCCAAGCACCTGCAGGATACAGGAGACCTCGATCCTGCAGAGTGCTGTATGTGCCCTAATGCCTTCACCTGCCTTTCAAATAAAAGGATAGAAATCAAGACTCTAAGGAGTTTGCTCCACTCAAACGCCTTGGTCTGAACCACAGACCAGCTTAAACACACGACAGTGAATCTCTTATCTTCTACAGAACACAGATGATCAAAACCCAGAGCAACCTGACTCGGAGCAACCAGCCCAGCGTGGAAGGGAAGGACAGGGTGACCTGCAGCCCAGCCAACGTGTCATCCAACAACCCTCCCGAGAGGACAAGAACATCTGGTGGCGAAAGGAAACCAGGACCTGCGAGGAACCAGCCATATTTGTGCTTTGAAAACCATCGACATGACATTGGAGGGGAGGAAGAGATATAAAATTATAGGAAATCAACACCAAGCCAGATCCAAAAAAATATATACAAAAGGAAGTCCAGAAGGTAACATGTGTCCAGTTCCAAACGCCGCTGCACAAATGGCTCTGAAGTCTTCTCCTGGGGATTGGAATGCTGCCCTACCCGAGCCCGACATCCAGGGACATCATCACCACAAACCCCAGTATCGAGGTCCAGGATGCCAGCTTCCCGTTGCCACTGCAGGGAGAAAATGGGAAAGCGTGAGCTCCTAGGAGCCGGGAATGACTTTCTGGATGAGGGAATCATAGAAGGGTTTGGGTTGGAAGGGACCTTAAAGCTCATCCAGTTCCAACTCCCTGCCACAGGGGTTTAGTCCTAGTCACCGAGGGGGCCTCACCTGGTCTGTGCCTCGGGGATGATATCATCCATCACCACATAGACCATTGCTCCAGCAGCAAAGCCCAAGGCGTAGGGGAGAAGAGGCTCTGCCACCACCACAGCGAAGGCACCAAAGATGCCGGCCAAGGGCTCCACCATCCCGCTCAGCTGCCCGTACCTGCAAAAGACAGAGACTAAAAGGCACCAGGGACGAGGGGGCACAGCCCTCCACGGGGGTCTGCAGCTGCCTATTCCCACAGTTTTCCTTAATGCCACCATGTCTGGGAGGAGGTCACCACCCAGCCATGCCATGCCAAGCCACATGGACAATGGGCAATGAAAGTGATTTGACCTAACCCAGCTGATTTTTCCAGGAAGGGAATTAAGGTGTGATCCAATTCCTCCCACTGAAAGCTCTGTGGGATTTGGGGATCCAGCTCACAGGCAGCAATGGGTCAGAGAGGAAACACTTCCAACCAGCATCACTCTATCCCAAAAAGACCATCTACCCACAGCCTCAACCAGGATGAAACTGTGCTCTTCCCCCTCAGTTTTCTTTCCCTCTAGGACTGTTTTAACAATCCGGACCATGGGAACTCCCTTCCCGGCAGCAGCAATCCCAGCGCAAGCCCCAGCACCGGCTGCACTGGAGGTAGGTGGGAGGAAAAGAAAACAAACTTTGGTGGGAGCCGTTTCCAAGCCCTCCCATCCATCACCCGGCTGAGCACACGTGCATGGGCTGAGCACTCACAGGGTTCATGCCCTTGGCTTTTCCACCTTGGGAAAAGGGAAAAGAAAACCTAAAGAGTGGGTTTGAAATCCAGCCTAGAGCGAAGTGAGAGAAAAATGAAACAAAATCATAAAGAAACCCCAAAATCTGTTTAGTGCAGGCTCTGGGAGCTCACCATGGGCACTCCATTGGTAGATGAAGTGGGATGGGGTGACCTGCTGGGATCACTGATGCATCCCCCAGGAGCTGGAGGCTTGGAGCTGAGTTCAGGCACTGCAGAGGGAGCAGGGTAGTGCTCACCACCCCCCTCAAAGCTGGAAACCAGCAGCATTCCCAACAGCAGCTCTTGTGATGCCAAAAGGGGACGTGGCAGGTCTGGAGCAAGCCCATCCGAAGGGCAATTCAATGATGGAGCAATGCAAATGGTTCCAGGGAGGAAATCTATAGGCACCTGCTCATCAGGAGCTGCTGGTGGAGGGCTCTTCATGGGTGAAGAGGAGCTCAGCTTACCAGAACGCTTTCCATGTGGAAAATCCAGCACCGCGCAAAGGCAGGCTGACAGCCAGGCCCTCCGGGAAGTTCTGAATCCCAATCCCGATCGCTAAGTTCCTACCCACACACAAAAGCACAAACAGACATACACATTAGGCGGAAAGCACAGCCTGGGGTAAGCTGCAGGGAGCTGGGATTAAAAAAGACATTATTAGAGATCTGATTTTGAATGGAAGTGCACTTAGCCCTGGGGTAGCCATGCTAATATTTAACATGAACACAGCAAACTTCATCTTCAAATAGCTCCACAGCGTTTAATCAGCTTCAGCACCAGCCCTGGGAGCAACAGAGAAGAGATGGAGGAGAAGAGACTTGTCCTGGGAGGCTCCATGAGGCATTTCCAACCTGAGGCTTCCCAGGAGCAGCAGCATCCCTGGATCTGGGTGTGTGGGGCAGCCCCAGGCTCACGGGTCCCTGGAGATTTGGGGTTCTTCAGTCCCAGGGGTGGCCGGTCCCTCTCCCATCACCTGCCCAGCTTCTCACCAGCACCATCCTTATCCACAGCCTTACAGCCGTGGGGGATCCTCAGTCAGATTAAAGCCATTCCCCCTTGTCCTGTCCCCACAGGACAAAAAAGCCCCTCTCCAGAATTCCTACAGGCCCTCTTCAGGTACTGGAAGACTGCTATAAGGTCTCTTTCCCCCCTATTCCAGGGATCCTTTCAGCTCAGTGGGAGTTTTGGACTTTCGGTGAAAGCCAGGAAACTGGAACATGGAGTTTTCTCCTTCACTTAAGGAACAAATCTGTTGCGATCACCCAACCAAACAGGGTTAGTTTTTATGCCATGCGCTCCTGAGGCTGAGCAGCATCGTGAGAGTGAATGATAACTTGTTCCATAGTCGGAGCATTTCTCCCATCCTATGTTGGTGTGTCTGGGACACTGGGGGTGTCAAAGCTCCAGCAGTGAGGTGCTGGGCTATGACCTGCCCCAGCCCACGGCTCCAATTGGGACCCCAGCACCTCTCTGCAAGGTCAGTTACTCCTTTGTCAGCAGCTGAAAGCCGCCTTTGCTGCTTTAAACACTTGTTTCCTATTAGTAAAATAAGACTGGTGAGAAAAAACCTCTCTTGGGTTGTTTAAACTTCTACCAGGGTTTACAGAAGAGGGGAGGGGAAGGGGGAGAGGCTGTGGCTTTCCCTAACCAGGACAGGCTATTACAATCAAAAACATTATTCAAGGCAAAGCGCGAGAGAGGACGGAGGGGGAAAACCATCCCTTTGAGAAAACACTGGAGCCGCTGTCTGCGCGCGGGGCTTTTTTCCCTCCTTCCCTCGCCTCCGCACAAAGCAGCTATTACTGGCCCCGACCACAACAAATTAATGGGGTGGGAGAGGGAGGTGTGAATGGAGGGTCTGTACAGGGAGGGTGGGAGCCCCCCCTTACCCCGGTCCCACCGGGAGGAGGGAATCCCACACTGACCCCTCGCCCTGCAACAAGCCCCAAGGAGCAGGAGGAAGGGGAACAACGGTGTACGATGGGGACGATGTGCTCAGCATCAAGAGGGACCCATGGGGCCAGGTCACCCACTTCCCTCAGCTCTCAGCAGGGAGCCAGCAATGTGTGCCCCCTTCCAGGTCAGGATTTTAACCTGTTTTCCCAAGAAAAAGGTGTTGGCATCATGCTGGGCGGGTGCTGGAGTCAGGCACAGGCACACAAAGCTTCACATGAGGCATGGCAAGAGGCAAAGGCCACTAGAGACCCAGTGCCTGGCCATGGGCATCCCTGCACATGTGTTTTTTCACTCCTGCCTTGGGACATCAATGGGGCAGAAAGGACCTTCCAGGCTCAGCATCATGCTGAAAAGGTCCCCATATCACCTCCTGGCTCCCAGTCCCTACATGTCCCTGCAAAGGTCTTCTGCTCACCCAGATGATGCTCCCCTACCCCTAGGACCACTCAATGCTTCCTCCCACCGCAGCTCTGCCTGAACATTTGTTGGACTTTGGGGCCTTTTGAGCCTTTCCCAGGACACTAATCTCATCAGGATGAGGATAACTCCATGACAACATGCAGGCCAGGAACACGTAAGCCTTCCTATTTGCTTTGCCTCGGTTCACAGCACGAAGGGTGCTTCCACTTCTGTTTGCCCAGAGCAGCATCTCGGGAGACATCCAGGTGCTATGGCAGAGAAAATTTACCTGTGATGCCCCAAGCGTGAAACAAAACCATCCCAAGGGCCATTCCTCTCCCCCTTCACCTCACACCTTGTCCGTAGCTCCCGTGTGGAGCTGACGGCAACGCGGCTGGTGAGAAAGCAACTGAATCAAAGCTGCATTGTGTACGAGGGAAACAAAGGCGGCCTTATTACGGAAATAGGTGGGGATTCTTGGAAGGCTTCCCCCGACTGCAAAGAAACACATTGTAAAACAGATGCACAAAGACAGACTGGAACAGCCTGGCCCAGGGGAGCCGAACCTCCGGGTGACCACGGTGAGATACGGGATACCAAGGAGGTGACAACAGGGAGGTAGCCAGAGGGACAGTCATTAGGATGAATGTTTAGGGGCATCAGGGTCTCTAAAGGGAGGAAGGTGGGGAGTAACTGATAGAGAGGCGTTAGAAGCAGATTCCATCCTGTCTGATGGGCCACCCGTGCCCAGCTACAAGACATTTTGTAGGCAAGGAGGATACCCTATGGCTCATCCCCAGCCTACAAACATGCGCTGGGCTAAAGAAAGGGTAGCAAAGGGAAAACCACACTCTGCCTGGGGATGCATGTGCCACGTTAGCATCTACCACGCTGGCCAACACAGGAATGTCACTTGGGTGCCTCCTCCTTTTGGGCACAAAGACTCAAGGGTCCTTGGAAGCATCAAGGAGCCAACATGCATTAGACATGTTACCTTCCCCAGTTCTCTGCCTCAACTTCCTCATCTGTAAAACATCGGTGATGACAGCGATGTCCCCCATAACCTTCTCAATTTGGGAACAGAAAGGCCACTAGCACACATACCACCTTCATGTGAGCTCTGCAGAGCCAGCAATGCTGGGATGAGGCTGCCCTGGTGTTGACTGATCCTCTTGTGCAGCAGAGCCCGGTGCTGCAGTTTTAAGGAGGAAAAGGTAAAACTGTGGCATCCTGGTGGAGTTCCACCAGGGACAAACTCCTCCGTCTCCCAGGAACATACCGGGGCCAGACCTCCTACCCCCAGCTCTCCTGCCAACTGCTATGGCACCACGCTGCGAGACTCCAAGTTCACTTTCAAAAACAAGTTGGCATCTCTGCATATTTGCAAGGTCAAGGCACAGAAAGCCTTCTATAAGCCTAAACCCTTGTTTTCAAGGGCCTATTCTTTTACAAACTGATTATGAAAGCAGGCTACATATTCTTAACAAGCCCCTTTTCACGGCGGCTTTCAATTCCCTCCAGTGTATAATGTGCATGTGTATTCTTGCATGGCAGGCCCTTACATACTGTTTTGATTGTTATCGCCTTGCCATGAAAGGGCCGATTGTTTGGGGTTCCCAAGATTACATCACGGCTCCCACTCGGGCGCCTGCCGAGGTGTTTGATCAGGGCTCGCAGGTGGGAAGGAGCGAGCGCGGGGCCCGCAGCCTTTCCCCATACCTGCCTGACCTGTTCAGCACCGCTCCTCAGCCCCACAGACTCCCGAGGCTCTCACACGATGGGAGCTATGGGGAGAAGAGGGGTGGCAGCATCTCCTCCACCAGCCCCGACGCCCAGTGGACCTCGTTCCACCCCGAGCAGCAGCCTGGTCCATCCCCAGGTCCTGGTGACTTGTTGGTTTAGGTATTATAAAGCCTAAATCATGGACTGGTTTGAGTTGGAAGGGAACTTACAGATCACCTAGTTCAACCCTCCTGTCATAGGCTGGGACACCTTCCACTAGACCAGGTTGCTCCTGCAAAAGCAGGTGGAGGATGTTACTCAAGCAGATCTGCCCTTTGATAACGCAGCATCTTTCATCTCAACCACTCAAATCCACTAAGGAAAAAAGAAGAAATGGATACAAACCTACCATGCCTCTTGCTCTGGGGTACAGCCACCAGCGCCATTGACCATGGGGACAGAGAAATGCATGGAACAATGTGTGTCCCCATCCCAGGCAGGGGATGCAGCGTGTGCCCCAGTCAGCTCCTGGAAGTGGGGAGCTCCTGTTGGGTCTCTGCTAGAGCCACACGTGGTAGTCACATCCCAATGGAAATGCCTGCCCTTCCGGCTCTGCTCCTTAGTAGCCACTTCCATACCTTTCCAACCTCTTCTCTCCCTCTTCCCACTCAGTCACTGGGCTCTAAGCCGTATGCTGCCTGCTCTGTGTCACATCTGCTGGCCTGGCCCCCCGCCAGCCTCAAACACACACTGCTCTGCATCCGCGCACAGGGAACACTTACAATTTAAGGAATTTTTACCCTTAATTTACCCCAACGGCACACAAACCAAGTTCAAAGTCATAAAACCTGCTCTCCCCTCCAACTGCAGCGACCGGGATGTGAACTTTAGCTGAGAAGCAAGGAATTCTCCAGCTTTCCCAACACAAATCCATAGGAGAGGTGCTACAGAACACCCCACAAGCTCCACACTGCAAGCGAGGTTTGCCACACTGAGTACCAGGCTTGGATGTTCCATAGGGCTGGGATATGTCCTCCCCATCCCAGCAAAGCTGGGGGGGCTCAGCCAGAAGGACATGAGTCCGGACGCCCCCTCGAGCCGTGCCCCGATGCCAGTGGCTGCTGCAAGAGCAAGTTCAAACCCTCAGCATCAATACACGGTGGGTGGTTGTTCCGTGAGGGCAGGCACGTATCTACCGCCCGACCGCACGGAGGGTCCCATCACCCAGGGACTATTTAATCCTCTGGGAGTTTAAAATCTTTATTCTTATCTTCTTGGTTATTTATGTAAGTGTGTGATTTATGAGTCAGCCTCACGCACAGGGTAAAAGTTCACGTCTCCCCCGATCGGGGAAGCACAAAGACACGTTTCACGAGTACCGTGTGTTCCTGCTCTCTTCTCCCTTTCTCCATGTTTTGACCTCCCTGTGCAGCAGGAAAGGCTCAGGGAGCCTCTGTGCTTGCTCCTGCTGCCACATAAGAGTGTGAATACAACATGTGAGAGCAGGATCTGGCCAGTGATGGCCAAGCCTTGCCCAGCTCAGGCTGATATCTGCAAAACAAGCAGGAGACGTGACCAAGCTCCCAGCAAAACCCCCTTTGCAGGAGATGCAAGCCAGGAGGAACCACCCTTGTCCTGCTGCTCGCTCTCATGGCACCTAATGGAAAGCAGAATCATAGACTCATCGAGTCACAGACTGGTTTGGGTTGGAAGGGACCTTAAAGCTCATTCAGCTCTAACCCCCTGCCACGGGCAGGGACACCTTCCACTAGACCAGGTTGCTCCAAGCCTCCTTCAACCATCACCCACAGGCACCTTCCAGCTCCGGCCATTACCAGCAGGTTTTGGTTAAAACCCTACAAGTCAGAAGCATCTATTTTTAAATACCTGAAGACAACCCTCATGTGAGACCTCATTAACTCAATTTTAAACCCCATCAGGCTGCAGATCATTTAAATTTGTACATATTCCTATAGGCACACCCTTAAATAAAGCAGGACTTAACGATGTGGCTGCATTGATCTCGGGTAGGGCTGGAGCTGGAGGGAGATACAGAACCTTATAGAGGTTATTAAAATATATATATATTTAAATATAAACAGAACAGAAGCTGGGTGGTCTAAAAGTGGGGGTGGGCTTATGGCCCACCTATAAGAATTCCCAATAATACCTGCCAATTAATGTTTATAGCTTCACACAAACCCTCTCCTTTTCTGTATGAACCTTCAAACCATAAGCATGTTTCACATAGAAGATTATTTTACATGCCATGGAAATCTCGGTGCAAATAACGTGCTGGGGCAGGGGAATGGATTAGGTGGGTATTTCTTAGGGATTCTTTTGCCTTGTCCTCCAGCACACACAACCCCATTACTTACAGAAAACAAAAGCCTTGAGCTTTTAATGGAGGAAGGATGAGTGTAGTTAATAAAGACACTATTCTTCCTCCCTGCTAGGGAGTGAAAAGAATCTGAAAGGAATCAAAGCCCAACTATAGGTATAGATAAATATATGTCTGTACTTCACTGATCCTCTCCCAGCTTCCTGCAGTGACATCCTGACGGAGCTCAGCATCTCACTTGTGCCCATTGAAGGGCTCACAAACAATTACCATCCATC
This sequence comes from Strigops habroptila, assembly GCF_004027225.2. Lineage (NCBI taxonomy): Eukaryota > Metazoa > Chordata > Aves > Psittaciformes > Psittacidae > Strigops > Strigops habroptila. The sequence continues at coordinate 11,415,382 of NC_044290.2, forward strand.
CACATTTGTGTCCTGATGGGGATCATTAGCTAAAAGCAAAATTAAAAGCCCCGAAATGGTTTCTCCTCTTCCCTCTCCTGCAGCATCGCTGTTAAAACACGCTGGGGGAGAGCGTGAAAGCACCGGAGCAGCTCCTTTATGCAGCCTGAAAACCTGGAACTAAACAATTTACTAACAGCTGTAGCTATAAAAGGCCCTATTATTGCTCCTTGTACACTAACAATGTCTTCATTCAAATTGCTTCCCCTCCTCGGAGGGTTTATTTTTAAACCTGCTAAAGAGAGGAACAGGCCACCAGGGCCACAAAGACGAAGCTGGTGTTCAAAGTGAGCTTTGTTTGGCACTATCTTGATAAGATAAATAGGGATAATGGCTTTTTCTTTCTCTGCTTTTTTCCTTTGCCCTCTGTCTCTTATTTTAAGGTGAACAGGAACTGAATGGGTGCAGTTTGCAGCTCAAAGCTGGCAAACACAGAGCTGAAGCCCCTCTTCTTGCAAGGCCACCACAGGGTGCTGGACCACTGCAGCACCCAGCCATAGCTCAGCCAGAAACCATCCAGTTGGCCAACAGCACACCTGGGGAAGGAGTCAGGCCCCTTTCTCAGGGGGGTGAGAAGCCAAAGAGCTCCATGTGGGAGCTGGTCCTGGCATTCCCTGTCCTCCAGGCTGTATCTGCAGATGCGGTGACCACCTCAGAAAGAGAAGGAAGCAACCACTACACAGACTTTCCACAGAGCCAGATGTTGCTTGGGAGGCCGGCTGTCTCTCCTAAGTATTACAAATCAACCCAAAACCCTCCTCACTCTAGACACTTGAGCAAGGGATAAGGAAGAAGTGGGAGAGAAGAGGAGGGGAGACTATTTATACAGTGATGTAAACGCAAACAGCCAGCGAGGGATTTGCAGCCAGCAGCCCGGCTCCCAGCCAGGCTCTGGAGACTTCCCTGCTGACTTGGGAGGTCTTCTCCTCCTCCAACCTGGGGCAATAAATCCAGGCTGAAGCACCCATCCATCCCCTGGAGACCAGGCTGATACGGGCTTTCAACCCTCCCGTCTTGGAGAAGGGATGGGCAAGTGAAGAAGTGTCGCCACCAAGTTGCCAGCACCAATGTGGTGAAGCAGCCTCCAACACCATTGTGGTTTCTGAATTTTAGGAAAGCCCAAAGCGCCATTTTCACCAGCGGTTTGGCTGCTTTTGGAAGATGCTGCCCAGCTCCCTCATCCCTGCCCAGCACCTCCATGGGACCCAGCAGCCAGCACATAGCTCCACTGCTCCGCAATTCCCTCTTTGGCATCTCCACGTGCTCCCCAGCAACATCACCAGCCAAAAATGACCTCTGACAGCCTCAGAAAGAGCAGCTGCCCCAAAAAACAAAGCCCTGCAATGGAAAACACCTCTGGCCAGCCAAGCACCCATTTGCAAGACTCAAACAGCAAGCAAAGCATCCTCCAAAATGCATTTTCCCTTCACCAGAGCACTTGGATGGGGGGAACAGACCACCCCGACCTCCCCAGCCTGGCAGGAGGCAGGGCCAGCATCATGAGGCCAAGGTAAACCAATTCAAGTCGTGGTTTGCTGCCAAGAACTACGTCTGGAACCTTGCCTGATCCGAAATGGGTTCCCTTTGCCAGGGGGCTTGGCACAGCTCCCCCTGCATCTGCTTGATGGTGGGACACAAGCATCCCAGCACCCATCCATCACCCTGGGGACCCGTGGTGCTACAGCAACCAAGGGTCCTTGCTGGGGACCAGAGACCTGGTTTGCACTGGGGAAATCTCCCCCACTGATTTAAAATCACCCTGAACCTCGTCTCCAGCAACCCAGATTGCTGTGACCAATGTTCTTTGAGGACCAGGAAAACGTTTGCACTCTGCTCCTGATCCAAAGATGGAAAAAACAAAGTCTCTGCTCCCTCCCTGCACCTCCCTGCATCAGGAACCAAGCAGCAAAGCACCATAAAACCCCAGATTAACTCCCCAGCACTGCACCAGGATGGGAAGCAGGTCTGGCTGCAAGACAACAGACTATCCAAGCACTGCAGGAGCACAAATGTTTTCCAAGTGAGGAAAACATGTGGCAGCTTTGAAGGCAGCTCAATAAAAACACTTCAGGCCACACAGCTTCCCCACCACACTTTGCTTTGCCCATCCTGCAGACATGGCCATGCAGGATGACGGAGCCATCAGTAGCTGTGGAGCTGCTCCGGGCAGGGATGCACCCGCTGCTGTGTTTGGTGTCATGCTGAGTTCATTATTCGAGCAGTAATGATTTTCCTTGGAACAGGAGGAAGCTGAGACACCGTGGTCAGTCTGGCTTCTGTCTGTCGGTGGCGTAGGCTTGTTTATCAAGGATAAGGAAGGGAGGTTTACGCTGCTCCACAGGACATGGCCATCATCCCGTCAGCCTTGCACCGTGTCTGCTAGGTGAGATCTCACCTATGCTACAAACCAAGCACAACAAACTAGTCCTGCAACAGCTGCTGAGGCTTCAAACCAGAACCAGGGAACTCCATCCAAGGTGACAGAGATGCTGGGAAAGACCTCGGGAGGGGGATTTGCTGCCTGATGCTGCACAGCCCTGCAAACATCTCCATAGGGGGAAGCAGTTTGAACCCACCTCACCTTGCTTCCCAACTTCCTTTTCCTAATGGCCAAGAAAAGCCCCACCATTCACAAAGGAAAAGCCCTCCAGAAACCTACCCCACTCATCAGGTCTCATTTACTAATATACATCTACCCACAAGAAAGACTAATTAAAAGGTGCTTAATAAGCACCTTCCAACAGCGTGGTTGTGCAGCCAGCAGCAGTGCTGGGCTTTGTTCCGTACCCTGGCCAGGTGCAGTGTTCTCCTGGGATCTCAGGAGACATGGAAATCCCCGAGCAGCCCCACCTCACCTCCCATCCAGAGGTGCTTTTCTGTGCACAGCCTTGATCTGATAAAGAAGCTGGGATTCAACCCCACGTTTTGATCTTCTTTAGCTCCACTGTGGATCCATTCGTAAGCAAGAGGCAAAGATTGCGGATGAGAGAAACACCCAGCGTGTCTTCTGCTGTCTCTCAGACCACAATGATGTCCATTCATTCAGAGAAAACACAGTATAAAGTTTTTTCCTGGTTTCAATCTCCGTACATTAATCAAGCCTATTTTCTCTTTCCCAGCCTGAGAGACACAGCGTGGGAGGCACAGGCTGTCCCATGAAATAATATTTTCCAAGCCATAGTCAAAGTCTGCCTGTCAACTCGAAGCCTCTTTTCTGTCTGTTTTACCAAAGCTGGACAGGAAACAATCTGTGGGCACAACAGATCAAAACAAGGCCAGCATTCCCAGCAACAGGGCCGATGAATGGGAAGCATTGTGCTGCAGTAGAGGAAACATCACCATCATCATCGGGGGGGGGGGGGGGAAGAAAATATATCTGTTTACATCACTTCCACACACATATCCCGCTCCCCAGCTGCCCTAAATAGGAGCTTTCATTCAGGAGATAACCAGGCAGGTGGGATGTGGGAGGAGATGCAATGGTCCATCAGCTCACAGTCTGTGCTGGGGAAGAGCAAGCCCCAGTTAGACATTGCACCCGCAAAACCATGCACTTTTCCCCTTCCTCACATCCATGGTGACCAGCGATTGGATCCTGGATAAAGCCTGACCTGCAGCTTGCAGAAGCGGATCCACATGAACCCCGAGAACAGGGAAAGCTGCCATCAGCACCATGAACAAACCACCCCAAATCCCCCTGCTTTATGCCAGAGGCAGCAACTGACACCCCACAGCTCCTTACCCCTACATGGGCTCAGCTCTATCCTAAGGCAGAGGGTTGCCAAAAATTCGCCTACATCATTTTTAACCTCTCTAAATTATTTGCATCCACAGTATCCTATGAGGAGCCAGTGCCCAGACCACCCGTGGCTTAACAGAACAGTTCATTTCTCAAACTTTTAGTCCTTTTTAGTATATCATCTGCTCAAAGTAATTTATGGCATTTAACTCGATATTGGTTTCACTCATTAAATGTTCTCTCCCATCGGAATGAGCAGCCCTTTGTCAGGTGCTTTGCCAGGGAAAAAGCCACATTTGGGAGTCCCATCAGCTCCAGGGCTTATCCTACAGCGGCGCAAGACCATGTACCAGCCTCAAATCCACCAAGAACAGTCTGACAGGAACATGGATGTTACCACCTAGTGTCAGACGGGAGAGGAGCAGCAACTGAGGATGAAGACGGGGATGGAGACAAGGATAAGGACCTGGATGAGGATAGCTCTTGCTTTGCAAGTGTCCAACTGCAAGCCCAGAGCCTGCAGGTCATTCTGTGCATCTCCACTTCCCTGGCCAGCAATAGGAACATGAGTTTTCTGCCCCTGTAACAGGGATGGGTTTAAAAATAACAATGCCCAATACACTTTTGGGGAGGAAGAGCGCAGAAAGAGTCCCTCTGCGCTTTATTCTGTCTTTTCAGCTCAAGTCAGACTTGCAGATATTTCTTTCCTGCCATTATAAATTCGTAATTTAATTTAGAAATTAAAATTAAGTGTTCCATCTGTCAAACCTCGCTGATTACCCAGGACTTCAAAACACTACCACTGTTGAAATGATGTGTCCCATGGCAGGGAAGAAGCCTGAATTGAATTGCAAAGGGCCATGAGATGGATGGTGAGAGCAGAGGAGCTGGAGAGGGGAGAAGAAAGGGCATGTGGAAGGGTCTCTTCCCACACCCAGCCCTGGGGAAGCCATGGACAAAGCACACCAGCACTGGCCAGCCCTGCCTGCACCCCCAGAGCAGTCGAGGGACGCACAAATTCAGCCTGTCTCGGTCTCAGCAGCTCCATCTGGTTCCTGTTAAATCAGCCACACAAGGTGGAGAGGGTTTCCTCCCCCCGCGTTACAGTGTGCAAAGAGGGGGAGGCAAAACAGCTTTTTTAAGGCATGGCTGCCCTTCTCTTTACCTTCCTGCCTGGAAGGCAGCCAGGAGCAGCTCCTGCCTCCCTGCTCACATCTGGAGGGAACCTTCCCCCTCATGGGGCTCACTGCATAACACGGACCGGGCACTGCTCCTCTGTACGGGCATTGCTCCTGCACCCCGGGCAACACTCACCCTGGGTCTCATTCCTGTCACCACAGCAGCTTGGTCCTGAGCCACTATTTCCAGCCTGTGGGGCTTTCCAATGCTTTTATCCTTGCAAAGAACCAGGCAGATGAATCACAGTTCTGCAACAGGCAGGGATGCTCCAGCGCAAGGAGGGATGCTCCTGCCTGAGGATAAGCATGGGCTCAGCCCCCGTGGGAAACACTCCAAAAGCAAACATTAGGTCATCCAAAATCCCATCTAAATTGCCATAAAACCCACATCACCTTCCCAACAAAGGCTTGAGTGTGCCACCCAGCCAAAGGAGCACCCGTACCCACCAGCACACAAAAGCAAAGAGCCAACCCCACTGCTGAGATCCCAGATTCCTCGGGCACAGGACCACGCTTCACTCGCATCCCCTGACCAGCCAAATGAAGTGGGTTTCCCCCACGCTGCAAACCCATAAATGAACCAATTCACGAGGCGAGGGGCTGAATCCCAGGGTGAGTGCTGGCACTGGTGGAGAGAACAGAGGAGCCAGATCGCAGGAACAGAGCCTGCACACCCGGTGGCAGCAAAGAAACGCAGACGAGCGCGGGCAGGAGCCTGGCAGGCAGCACTGAGAGGATCCGGGGAGACGGATGGATGGAGGAGCCAAGAAGTACTGATCCTGCAAGTCAGAGGTAAGGGGCAGGACCCTCCCAAAGCCCAGAGAGTCAGGGGATGGCAGAGGTGATGTCAGCACATGCAAAGCACCGGGTGTTTAAAAGGTGAGAATCCCACCCTGCTTCCTAATCCTCCTGGTTTTGTTTTTTAACCGAACCCCAAAGCACTTCCACGAAAGAAGAGAGATTTGGATTTGACATTAGGAAGAGGTTCTTCCCTGTGAGGGTGCTGAGGCGCTGGCACAGGGTGCCCAGAGAAGCTGTGGCTGCCCCATCCCTGGCAGTGTTCAAGGCCAGGTTGGACACAGGGGCTTGGAGCAACCTGCTCTAGTGGAAGGTGTCCCTGCCCGTGGCAGGGGGTTGGAACTGGATGAGCTTTAAGGTCCCTTCAACCCAAAGGAGCCTGGGATTCTGTGATTTATAATTCTATGCAAACAGCCCTTCAGGATACATCACGGTCACGTCTCACCAGGGCTGGAATGAATTCAGGCTCCTGCTGAGATTTCACCCCTCTGGGAGCAATGCAATCAGGCAGCGGTTCCCCGAGCAAGCCGGCAGTTATTCATGGAGCATAAGTCAGTGAGGAAGGTCCTCTGATGAGCCAACCCCGGGAACATCTCCCAGCCACTGCAAACATCCCCAGGCATGCTGCTCGGGCTCCGCACGCGTCAGAGCGTTCATAACCCCTTCTGCACAATGCAAGGGTTGAAGGAATGAGCCTTCCAGAGGCGGCTCAGCTCAGTGCTAACACGGTTACTCACAGCCGGGGGGAGCAGAAGCAGGATGGAGGAGGTAAACCAAGTCACACAGCTCCTTCGTTACAACCCTGAATCAAAGCAATGGACACGAGGGGGATCACGACTGTTGTGTCCCCAAAGAGGCTGGCCAAGGAGCAACTTCCCTTTCAGCTGTGTCAAAAGGGGTAGTTCTATTTCCCGCATTGGTTCACATCAAGTATAATTCCACTGGTTTTTAAGCCTACATAACACAAACCAGCCACCTAATATTTTACTCTTGGACATTTCCCAAACGGCTTCACAGCGGAGCAGCTACACTGAGCGATTCAGGGGCTGCCCGCAGCTGAGAGTGACAGCCAGATTGATGGCAATGAAGTTATTTTGTCTCCTTTCGCAGCTGACTACATTTGCATTGGTATGTTCATGGTGCAGACTCCACCTTTCATCTAACTTGATTAATGCTGTTGTAAATACAGAGAAAGAACCAGCTGCTTCTGGCTTTTTAGCTTCAACCGAGCAGCTGATGAAAACAACTCCTTTTGTTCAAGCATCTCTAGAGCCTCTGCAGACTTTATGAAGAGCCTTTTATTCTAAAAGGTTAGAGAAACTCAGTGTTTGGAGCTGGTGTATCCCGCTGGCCTCCCCACAGAGCTGGATGGTACCTGCTTCAATCAAGATGCCTGGGGCAGCACACCCGGTGCTGTCAGGTTGGGCCCCCCATCAGCCAGGGATGTAACAGGGCATTAAATAGAGAAGGTTTTGCTTGCGTCCTTGCAGGGTTCTCATAAGCACAGCTTCTGCCTGGCCAGGGCAGCCTGGAGGGCTCCAAAACCAGCCCAGGGACCCACATATCTTCTGGCAGGAACAAGGCAGCCGAGATAAAACATTTCCATCCATAAACCATAAGAGCTGGGCAGGTTATTCACTGACCAAACACACTGCATGTCGCCAACCACGCAAACTGCAGCATGGGGCTGGTAAAGGAAGGGCAAAGAGAACACATTGTGCCACCAGGCTGGGGTGTCAAATAGAGAAAGGAAAGAGCTTGGCAACGGAGCACGGAGGAGCCTGGGCAGGAGGTGCCATTTGTGAACCAGCCACCAAGAGGTGCCAGCAGCTCTCCCAGAGCCCAGACAGCTCCTCCGGCTCCCACTTCCCACCGCACTTCTTCCTTTCTCCCACTTCCTTAGCAATGCCCCAGTCAGCCCAGTCCCAGCTCTGCCAGGGGCAGCCACCCACCCCGTACACCGGGGTTTGCTCCCAACTGGTGTGAAAATGCACCCAAAGCCCAAAACCCAACCCCAGGCAGTTTGGAGGAGCTGAACTAACCCTGCTGTGTTCACAGCAGTCCTGAGAGAAGCATAACAGGGTTGCCTTGCGGCATGAGGACAATGCTGGCTGGGGCGAGGCGGGAGCAGGGATGCGGGGAGCAGGGATGCGGGGAGCAGGCTCTTACCTGGCGCTTTGGAAGGTTGCAGATGCGGATTTTCCAATAGCTCCAAATCCAACTCCCACCGCCAGGCCCTCTGAAACAGGACGGAAAAAACCAATGAGGTCAAACCCTACCACAGCCCTGAGACCATCCCTCCTCCTGCACTTCAATGGAGCAAAGACTGATGTGAGCAGGAACGCAGGACTCTGGGCCAGGTCGTTACCTTCTCATTTTAATCTAAGAGTGTTTAATCTGAGCTCAATGCAAGAGCCTGCCCAGGGTGCTTCCCCTCTGTGAACCCAACCAGTTTCTTGGGAAGTCAACGCAGAGAGATTCCTGTATTTGGTAGATTGAGATGAGCAGAAGTTCTTCCCTGTGAGGGTGCTGAGGCGCTGGCACAGGGTGCCCAGAGAAGCTGTGGCTGCCCCATCCCTGGCAGTGTTCAAGGCCAGGTTGGACACAGGGGCTTGGAGCAACCTGCTCTAGTGGAAGGTGTCCCTGCCCGTGGCAGGGGGTTGGAACTGGTCCTGGCTTTAAGGTCTCTTCCAATACAAACCATCCTGAGGGTCTATGAGTGAGCTGGAAGGGAAAAGGTGACAATCGTCACCAGCTGAAATGATGTTTTAATAAGGAGCAATGCAGTGCAGAACATCAAGGTCTGTTCAAAAAGGTTCAAGGTCACCAAATCTCTCTGTAGAGAGATGCCTCTGCAAGTTGCTGATGAATTTGACAAGTTGCAGAACCAAACACCAACTTCTCCCATGAAGTCCCCAGGAGCTCCACTAAGCCAGGACCAGGCTGCCAGCGATGCCACATCCCCGTGCCCAAATCCCAGCACAACCCCAGCACAGACGGTCTCCAAAGCAGAAGGAAGCCCAAACTCCACGAGAAAACTCCCAGTTTGTGGATTATTTCAGATTACAGTTCATCCCACAGGCTCCAAAGAAACCAGCCAAGGAGCAATCCCAGGAGGGCAGCGGGTGCAGGAGACCCGCGATCCACCACTGCCTCCTCCATGCAGTTCCTCATGGATCATGCTCCATCCTTCCCACTCCCCTCTGTCCCTCTCTCTAACTTTTCTTCCCCTCCCACCACGGGCACAGCTGCCTCAAACCTCCCAGAAATAAGAAATACCTTATTTTTAGAAAGCATCAAACCGCTGCTGCTTGGTTTTCCTCTGTTCAAAATCCCCAGTTTTGTTTTGGCAGCCTCAGGGGCATCAGCAAGGAGGGAAAGAACATTCGAAGAACAAAAGCAAACCTGTTTGTGGAGCTGCCTGGGTTTTACAGCCTCCAAAGGAGGCGATTACCCACTCCAGCTGCTGGCAGCCACGCGAGGGGCAGTGGGGACTATTCAGATGAGCATTCAAGCAGGTTGGAAATGTCACTGAGGGTGTTTACCTGTGCACTGGAGGATGAGGTCTGGGAAGAAGAGGACTGTGAGCGTGGTCTTCTGAATTTCCCGTTGCCTTGGAAACACACCATAAAAAGCAGCACTAACTCTGCTAATCACAGCATTTGCATCCTTGAGTCCAGGCGGAGCGTGGAGAACTGAAACGCTCAACAGCTCCTCAGAGCCTGGATCCACAGCTTGTGCCAAGGTGCGGGATGGAGACAGGGAAAACAACAGCAGCAATCCCCAAGTAGAGGGTTATGGGGTAAGGAGATTCCCAGTTATCCTTAAAATACCGGATGTTGGGGAATCTGGCCTTGAACACTGCCAGGGATGGGCCAGCCACAGCTTCTCTGGGCACCCTGTGCCAGCGCCTCAGCACCCTCACAGGGAAGAACTTGCCCAAAGAAGGCAGGCTGGATGGGGCTTGGAGCAACCTGGTCTAGTGGAAGGTGTCCTTGTGATTCAGTCTGTGATTCTATGATTCTGTGAGAGCAAAATTCAAAGGAGGAAAGTGCTTGTTTGTGCGAATCATAAAAATAGCTTTGACAGAGGGGAAAAACCACAACGATTTCCCCGCTGCAAAACAAGCCTCGTGGAATAAGAAACTCAGCAGCACAATTAATGAGAGTGCAAATCACAGATACATGGAAACAAATCATAGGAAATTAAAATCAACAGATGGTGTGTAGGGAACTGCTTGTTTGGAGAGGGAGAAGCAGCCAATGGTGGAAGCTGCAGCACAGTGGAGATGCTCCCCAGTACAGAGCAGAGAAGCAGGTGACACGGCAGCCCCTGACCATGGGCTTGTCCAGGTCCCCACTTCCCACCAGAGGACACAAGAGCTGGGGCAGGATGAGTACAGACATGAATTGGCCAATGGGCTGCTAACCCCAGAGCATCCAGTGGGAACTCACCACCAAGTATCTGGTGTCACACGTGGTCCACAAAGCAGGGACCCCAGCACACCCCATGGTCACCACTGACGCCCAGGAAGCCTCTAACTATATGTAGTAGATAGGTATGATGCACTCAGGCCACTGCTGTGATCTGTTTCAAGTATTTCTTTCAGAAAAGCCTGCCAAGATCACACAACCACCTCACTGCTTCAGCAACACGGGTTCAGCCTCTTGCAAAGAAGGTGTCAAACCTCCAATTGACCCTGTTTTGCAGGTAAGGAGGCAGATATAAAAAGCTTTACACGGAAGACAAGCAGAAAGAACTTGCTGCCAGTTTGCCCGTGCTCAAAGCTCACAGCCAGCTCAGCCTTCTGGTTGCAGCTCCTCTCCCAGGTATTGCGCACATCATCCTCAAATTATAAATAGCTTGAGTGGCTTCTTCAGGTAGGAAAAGACACAGAAAGGTTAATGTTTCTATGTCAACCACTTACGGATATGCTGCGCCGAAGGCTCTGCAAATGGATGACTAAGACATCAGGTCACTGACAAAGGGAATGGGAAAGCAGATCTTACCTGCTGAAGGCTCAGGCATCAGCTTGAAAAATAAATAGCTGGGTGTGATTTCTGGTTCTCAGCATCATTGTGAAGAGAGGCAGAGGAATACAGTCCCAGGCAACCCATATCAACTGAAGGATCTACCATGGGCCACCCCTCTGTGCAGGGCAAGGCAAAAGCCCTACAGCTTGGGATGGGAAAGAGGGTGGGAAGAAGCCATGCATGTCCCATAGGAAACCTTTCCATGTCAGACAGGGGTTTTCCCAGGATTTCAGTTGTCAGCCCCTCTTGCAAGCAGTGATAGGGCAGGAAGAGCCAGAGGCTCCATGCAGCTGAAGGACCCATGTGGCGACGGAACCAGGCTGGGGTGCTCACTCAGCATCCCTCTGCAGAGTTGCAGCAGAAGGAATATGACCAATCTCAGCCACTGCCAAGGAAATGAGTCCATTTAGCCTAAACAAAGGGATTTTGCCTCTCTTGGGCTTCCTTGGCTTTATAATTCGAGACACTCTATCCTGATAAGGCGTTACCAGGGATCAGACTAAGCTTATGCTAACTTAAGGATCAGCTACAAACCCCTCGGTCAGCAGAGCTCATTGCAAAGACATGTGTTCCCTCTGCTTGTTTTCTGAGGGAAAGAAAGAAAAAGCTTCAAAACCTCAAACTGAAAAGCAATAACCATGCTGGAGGGTCGCTACAGAGACTCCTGTTGCTAATACTCGAGAGCTGTGGGATGGGTTATGCTGACTGCTGATTGTGATGGCGAGGGCAGAAAGCATGATATCCATATGTGCCCTTACATACTACATTTGATATGCAGTCCTGATCTAAAGCAGTGAAAGAACCAGGTGAAATTAAGCAGTCTGTGATTTTTAAACCCCATTGAGGGCAGCATAAGCAGCCACGCAGGGATCCCAGCCCTCCACCTTGATCAGCAGCCAGGAAAACCCTCCTGCACATCCAGGGCGTGGGTTCATGGGTCTCCTCGAGATCCTGCCCTTGCCAGCTCTGTTTCTGGGCATGAAGTGAGCTTCCCAGCCACCACGGGAAGCCACTCGGGATCCTCAGGAGGCATGTTCACAACAGCAACTGAAAATAAAAGCCCTTGAAACTCCCCAGAAATCCAAAGCAGTAAATTGGAAGCATCGCTCACAGGGCCCTGATAAATTAGAGGCAAGCAAATTAACCTCAGTTATTATGTTACTCTCATATACCACAAAGAGCAAGAATACAGGCAGTGGATAAAGAGTATTATTGAATCCCAGCCTGGTTTATGTTGGAAGGGACCTTAAGATCATCCAGTTCCAACCCTCTGCCATGGGCAGGGACACCTTTCACTAGAGCAGGTTGCTCCAAGCCTCGTCCAACCTGGCCTTGAACACTTAAAACCCTACAGGAATGTTAAAAAAGAAGAATCCACAAAACAAAATTCCCTTTTCTCTCCAGATCAGTTTGTTAGCACGTAGGCAGGATTTCAGGAATAAAGCAATGAATTCGCAGCATCCCAGAGCTTGTGCTTTGTCCAGGATCACCGCTGTAACAGGGACTGTTCTGCGGGCAGTAATGCCCTCTGAGTCTCACCTCACATACAAATGTGGCAGCAGGATGCCACAGGCAGAGCTGACACTGCTCCTGTGGAACAGCATTAGAGATTAGGGGTTTTTTTCCCCCTTCTCTTGATGCACAAGAGGGTTAGAACAGCAGTGACAGGGGAACACGGACCTCCTCATTACCCATTAGTTTATCCCATGCCTCCTGCTCTCTGCAAGGATTCAGCAGCACAGCCCACCCATGGGGGTCTTTGCCTAAAGAATACCCCTGCAGGAAACTGCTCTGGGGATGCAGCAAAGCCCTCCCGGGCAGGCAGAGCAGGAGGAGGAGAATCCACAGGGACAATAAACCATGAATAACTCACAGATCCCACAGTCTGAGCAGAGGCAAAACCTTGGGAGGGAGGGCAAAGAGCAGCAGAAAAGCAGGTTTGTGAATAGCTTCTACCTAGAGCAGAAATCCCACAGCTCTGCCTGCCGGGACATGGGATTGCTGGGGCAGACAAGGCAAGCACAGCTCAGAAGAGGTTTGTGCCTGTAGGGCTTTGAAAGAAATAGAAAGAATTACGGATTTAACAGCAGTAAATGCCTTTGTGAGCAAAGGAAAGAGTCTTGTCTCACATACAACTGCTGAGAATTCCCTTTGCATGAGCTAACACACCCGATACAACACAGAACCACGGGTGCCAAGACAGACACGGCCCAAAAACACGCTCACGGGGTTCATGGCAAAAGCATCCTCTCATTAAACAATGCAAGCACTACCAGGCTCATAAAGAGCTGCCCAAGTCCTTCTCCTCTGGAATGCCAAAAGCTGGATGTACCTCAGTGTTTAACACCCCCTGACCCATGTTCCAGCAGCAAGGCTGGGACCCTGCATCCCTCACCAGCACCTCGAGCCTGGCAGCAGCATTCACAGAGCCAGGAATGACATGATCTCCTCCAGCGAGGGGTTCTGAAGCTAATTCTCCTGGGTCAGCAAATGAACACGCTTCCTTTAGGAAGGTACTACGGATGCCAACGTGTCATCAATTATTCATCCTGCTCTTTGAAGAACTGTTAAGCTCCTAGTGGGAAATTAATCTTGCTATAATGAGGTTTGTATTTCTAGGGGAGTTTAAACTTGTCCCTGTTGCCACTATTCAAACTCATTTTCCCCCAAGACTGAATTCCAGCTCCCTCCAGGTAACATCATTTTGCCATTACTGCACAAGTAAGTGCAGAGATTATCAGATTTCAGCAATTTCCATGTTTCTAGAGGTTAAAGTCATTTTAGAAAGACCTTTTTTTGCTATTTTAACTAAACCAAGTCTTAAGGCAGTGGAAACACAAACCCCACCACAGCTCCAGGGGCAGCCTTCCTTGGCCGTCATCCATATACACACATAGAGCAGTACATCCCATCAGCTCCAGTCCTGGGAAGCAGCTTTTCCCCCAAACCCCAGCTGCTCCCACAGGCAGCCCTGGCACAAGACCAGAGGTCCTGGCATGGTGTGAGAGCTTTTACTCTTGACCTGCCGCTCTCCACATCATGTTTCTCTTCCACATCCATAACCACAGGCTCTTCCAAGTGAAAGCACCCAGATCTCAGCGCGACTTCCCCATAAGAAGCTGCCTGGCTGGATTTCCACCTCCCTGCCCAGTGCAGGAGGTCCAGGACATCATTTACCTCCTGCTTCAGCCCAGGAAGCTCCTTGGGATGCCAGAAGCACCCTCCCCACTTCCCAGAACTTCCAGCAAAAAGCACTAGTGCAAGAGCATGGTGATGGCAACTCCTCCAAAACCCCACTTCCCCAGCTCCTCTATTTCCTCAGAGCAGGAAGAACAAAGATGCCTTTTACAGACCCATCAGCACATGTAAGGTTTTTCATCTCCATGCTAGAAGCTGCTGCTGTACACGCACCTTCTGGTTCCACGCTGATGGCACCCATCACAGCTGCCACCCTACTTCATGGAAACAAAACATGCCGCGGTTTATGGTAACAGATTGCTGCTCACTGGAGCTTGGCTTCAGTTCAGCTCCCCCGGGTGGGATGCAGGCTTGTGTTGTTGTCCCAGAGCTGAACACAGGACTGCAGGGGGGTCTCACCAGCATGGAGTGGTCCTTGTCCTCTAAACGTGCACGTGAAGAAGATCCAAGGAGCAGCAGTGATTGTGGTGTGAGCAGAGAAGTCCCTTGAGCGTTAGATTGTGATGAATTATCATTAAGCAGTGGCAGTGCTTGACCTCACGAGAGCCCTTCACCACGTGTACGAGCTGCCCAGAGATTGCATTGCCAGCAGGAGCTGTGGCAAAGCCACATTGGCCAAGCGGTATTTCCACTTGTTTGATGCAGAAGCAGCAGCGAAGGAGGCCAGATCAATCCTAATTATTACCCAAAATCCTTTCACCAGAACACAAAGAGAAAATTTAAATTATTAATTTCCATTGTACAGCAGCATGTATTATTATTTGTGGTATGAATTATTCACTCGTTCCCTCTCCTCCCCTGGGTTCCTGATGAACAAGAGCTTTTGTTTGAGGAGCGTATGTTGGGATGGGGAAGTGGCCGAGCCCCTTCTCCCTGCAGATCCACAGCGCTCACATCCTGACCCTGCCAATAGACAGTGACAGGACAGAGAGAACAAAACCCAAGGCACCAGCTGGATTGATCTGCTCAGACAAAGCAGTCCTGAGCAATCATTATTCTCACCACTACTTACAGCCACGGGCAGATGCAGGCAGTGAACAGGCAGAGCTGTGAAGCCCCATTGATCCCAACCCTCCGAAATGCTGCTGTGGAAAAAGGCATGGGAGAAATGAACCAGTTTTGGTGCTTTCCTACACTGTAACATCCTAGAAGGAGCAAAGGAAGGTGTGAGCATGGCTGTGCACATCATGCAGAGCTGCCTGCTCCGGCACAGCTGGTACCAAGGGATGCCCTCTGATGCCTAACTTGAGTAATCCCATATTTAGGGGGGAAATAAAGGTGTGTTGGGCAAAATCCAATAAAGGTTTGTGCGGATGGCAGCAGTAGGAAAGCACAGCAAAGCCAGGCAGCTGAAAAACAGTGAGAAATTGCCTTTTTGGGTAGGGAATTAGAGTCAAGCCACCGCAGACCTGCTTCAGCATCACACGTCAGTTCAGCTCCTCTCTCCTGCTCCAGGAACAGGTCTATAAACCCCTCGGGAATCTACCCATTAGAGGCATTAATTAATAAAGCACCAATTCAGCAGTGGTTGAGGCCCGTGATGTGCACACACGAAGCTGACAGAAGGTGAAACACCTCAAAGCCTCCAATGTGCCCAGACAGCTCAACCGCACCGCTTGGATTTTGAGATATAAAATTAATGGTGCAGCTCAGCCTCCAAGCTTTCCAGGGATTCACAGATGGGTCCCATCAAGGTTGTGCAAGAGGTGATGACAAACAGCAGATGATGACAGGGTCCATGTGGCCATCGCCTGGAAAAGCAAACAGCTGAAATGCCCAGCTCACCCGCGCTTAACAGCAGGATGGACACAAAGGAAGGCAAACCATATTGCTGTGTGCGATGCCATGGAGTTAAAATGCCACTAAAAGGGGATTTTAAGCCCCCAATGGGCTACCAAATGCCTTACTCTGGGGGGGCACAAGGCAATTTCATAGGAGCTTTGTCTGAAAACAGCCTCCAGAATTGGGTGTTTGCACTGGTGCAACCAGAGAGCTGAAGGGGTTTGTTTGGCATTGAAATGAGGGCACCAAAGAGCCCAAATTGCTCAGAGCAAACCTTTTATGATATGACAAGTCACAAGGAGACTCTGGGCAACTCATGGCAACAGATACAGGGAGAAACCAGCCCAAGAGAAGCCTTGCTCAGGGATTTGTGTCCCTTAAACAAGGTGGAATTTGGGTAGCACAAGGCAATTCCCCTAACGCCACCTCCTGGTTCATCCTGCAGGAGCCAGACAACCTCCATCCAGTCCTGTTCCACTTTTCTCCCCCTTCCTCCAAAGCACGACGACATGGAATAAATAATTTCAATCCATCAAGCTGCAGCAGCTAAACAGGAGCTGATGGGGCAGCACACGGCCACTGCTCACACCAGGGGTACCTGGTTTAAAGAATTAGAGTAACCTCCCAGCATCCCAAAGCTCCTTCACCACAAGAATGCTCTGGAAGAAGAAAACTCCCCCATATTAACAAACCAGAACGACCCTAAAAGCAGGGACCGACCCATGCTGGAAACAGGCTCTTCCCGACCCCACACAACCCGAATCCATCACAAGTATTTAATGTTTCATTTCCAGCACAAAATGATTTCTCAGGCTACTGCTCACCGACGTCTGATGCAACAGACCTGCAAGATCTGGTGGGGATGAGAAAGAAGAGCAGCCTCCACATGCATATTTCAGCAGACTTTCATTCCAGCTGGTGAAAATACTGTATTTAATTGGCTTTTGTCACCTCTGTGGCTGTTACCACTTATAAAACAAGCGATCCCCAACTCAAAACGATGCCTCAGAGATAAATGAACATTATCAGCTCCCCGCTGGCTTTGCAGGTGTCTGGGCACATATTAGTTTTTGAAATACGAGCTGCTGTCAGTGGGGTATCACAGACCCCGCAGCTCTCATCCCCCTGCCCATGCTTCCCCCGCTTCAACACTGCCAGCGTGATGGGCTGCAGAGGAAAACTTCCCACCGTGCCCACATAATACATGGAATTACATTTACATCAGGCTGTTATCCACACACAAGGCACCCCAAAGCATCTGTCTGCTCAGGAGGAGCAAGGGGAAGTCCCAAAGGAGCTGAGCTGGTGGCCATAGAGCTGAAAGCAGCCCAGAGCCCAGGGTCAGGGCACTTCCCATTGATGTACACCTCGACTCTATGTGTATTGGCATTTTGCACACCAGGTAATGATCCTGCTTTAGGGACACCACCATCCCCAGCAGTGTCACAGCCCTTGGACGCACAGAGGGCATGGAAACAGCAATGCACGGCATGCACAGGTACCCAGGAGATCCCTGTTGTGCCCATGGGAGGATTTCTCCTTAGCTTCCACCTTCACAGGATGAGGTTTTTGCCGGTGGCATCTTCCCTTGGGTGGCTGAGAGCATCACCCGCGGCTGAGGCTGCTGCCTGCATCCCTCTCCCGGCAGCATCACCCGGCTGCCTCCCCACACTTCCCACCCCTCAGCACAGAAGCTTTAACAACTTTGAACAAATCATTTCAATCCATTGAGGTGCTTAATAGATGAAAATGTCAAAATATGTGCTGATACCGCACCGATTAATGGGAGGCTTAATGAAAGGTTAAAGCCACCTTTCCCAGAGCGCGTGCGGCTGCGCTGCTCCTGATCCCACATGAGTCACCGCTGTGTGAAACCCCCTGGTAAGCGCTGAGCCCCCAGCTCTGCCTTCATGGGCTGCATCTGAGCTGACCTTTCTTCTCTGTCGCTTCGCGGGGCCATCACAGCACGGCACCACCGCAAACAACGGCCGCTCGATCCCTGACGCATCCGTGCCCAAGGGTCCCTCTGGAAATCGAACCGGAGATGTGTTGGGCAGCAGCCTCACAAAGCCATAGCCCAGCCTGGTTCTTCTCCCCACAGCAGAAAGTGCTGTGAAAAATTCATGACTGCTCAAACACGCATCTTTGCATCCTCCCGAGCTGTGAGCACAGGCTGAGCTGGTCCCTCTGCTCCCCGCAACCCTCTGCAGTGCTTGAACTCCATCAAATCACTGCACACACAGACACCTTCCCTCATCTACTTCTTCCTTTTCACCTTCTTGTCTCAAACACAATCTGCAGAGAAATCATCTCCTTTTCTTACTAAAAATAACACCTAGGAGAAACCAAAGGTGCTCAAGAGTGCCCAATAGCCATCACAAGCAAAGCAACCCGCGGAAGGGATGGTGGAAGGAGGTCTGCTGTAATTTCAGAGAGAGGCATCACACAGATTAATCAGTGCAGCTAAATAGCTCCTCTTCTCACACTCTGCCGAGCCCCAGTGGGTGCCAAATGCTTATTAAAGTCAACAGTTGTAAAATAGTCTCATCTCAGTTTCAACAGATCAATAAAAAAACCCCCATCATTCAAAGTGAATGTTACCAGCCTTTAATGGGGCTCTGAGAATATTCATAAAAATAATCACTTTGCTTTATAATTGAGATGCGATATCACACTCGTAGCCGCAGCTATCTCTCGGGAGGCTGAGTGCATGGGAGCGCCTGGCCCAGGAGAATTAATTCAATCAGTTTTTGCTAATGACAAAGGAACCAGCCTGGAAATCACCCCCTCCCAAGGAACACCAATCTGACAGCACAGTATGCAACTGCTGTGCTGCTCCAGCCATCCTCAAACCTCTCTCTGCATCCCCTCCTCCTCAGCATCCTCAAATTCACCATCATCTGAGGAGCAGCTCCACCAAAGAAGACACCAGCTTAGATTTGGGTCTGATGGACAAGCTCTGTCTGAAGCTGGTTTAAGGTTTAAAGAGCTGCAGCCTCCAGCACCCCATTTTGCACCCACTGGCAGAGCACGTCAAACCTGGACCCAACCACTGCAGGGATGGGAGATGTCAAACCACCCCATGGTTCAATGTACAAACCTCGCCATGAAGCTCCCTCCTCATCAGTGGGAAGATATCCTTTTGTTTTGGACACATCTCCACCAGCTGACAACCAAGCAGCACATTGCACTCCTACATCATGCCCCCACAGCCCTCGACACAGGGAGCTGGTTTTGACAGGCCAGCCAAGGAGAGATGGATGGGACTAAATCACTGTCCACCACTGGAGAGGTCCACAGCAGGGGACATGGCCAAGGGGTGACAATGCTGGTGTCCCCACCAGCTTCCTCCACCTGTGGCTGGCTGGATCCCCATCAATGGTGAGCAGTGATGGAGCTCAGAGATGCAGCTCCCATTTCCAGTGCCAGCTGCCTGCACGAAAACACCCATCAGCCAACAACCAGAACCAAAACCTGCTGTCTGCTCCTTTCCCCCAGACAGTCAAAAAGCTGGAGACACATAAACGGACATTAAAACTGGGTAAAGCAGTAAGAAGCCATAAAGAAAAGCAGCATCCAGGCAGCCCCCATCCCCAGGCAGGCAGATCACCCGCCTGGGGCCATCCCCAGCCCAACCCCAGGGTGCAGAGGGCAGCAGGCAGGTCTCACGCTATCCAGGCTAAAAGGGCACTCAACTGAACCATTCTCCTTCCCAGGCAAAGCTGCAAACAAGCGTGTTTCAAATCAATGTGACATATACCATCCTTTGGTGCAGACTTCCCTTCTACCCCCGTTTCCTCGGGATAAAACAAAGCGGAGGCAGCACTTGCTGCCAGGCTCTGCACCTTCCTTAGGGATGGAGAAGTGCCGCAGAGCGGCTGCAGGGACGCGCAGGACGTGCTGAAGTCAATCATCAACACAAGGAACTGCCACCGTTAAGTAAAGGACTTGGTCGTGCCTCGATGATGGGGGACAGAAGCAGGGTGCCAGCACTGTAAACCCTGCACCCTCTCCTCTGAACTGGGCTATATCTTTCCCCACAGCACTGGCCAGAATGTGACCTATCGGTTTTAGGGCTAAATCTCTTCAAAGAAGAAGGAGGGTCCCCAAAACACTGCAACATGTCAAAGCACAGTGCCAGTATCAAACCCCAATGCAGCCGGGTGCCTCTTGCTGCCATCTCCAAGCATAGTCCCAAAGGGAATGAACTTAGATGCTGTCATCTGGGGATGCAGGGACCTTCCCCCCGATCCAGCACAGCTTCCCAGGACACTCATTCATCCTTCCCATAGATGTCACCATCTATAAGTTTCTCCACTTACATTTTTTCCCTCCTGCTCACAGCAATACCCCACCATCCCTCCCTCCTCTCCAGCACCTTTGACACCAAGAGTGAATTTGTTCTGTATTTAGCTCACACACTCTGTTCTGCTCCTTGCTTTGTTCTTTCTTATTAAAAGAAAATAGATTCCAGCTTGTTTCTGGCAATGGGAACTGGAGATAAAGCCTCAGGTGGAGGCACTTGAGGTTTGGGGGTGAGAGGGGATGCCGGTGCTCTGTGCATGCTGCAGCACCACTGACATGTCCCATTTACTCCCCCCCAGACACCTCCACTGAATGGTGACACTTGAGGCAGAAACACTGCAGAAATTGAAGCAGGGAGCAAACACAGGGCGATAGGACTGAATACAGAAAAGCAAGATGTATTCTTGCAGGAAGCAAAGGGCTGGAACAAAGGGGATGGCTCCAGCTCTACATGCAGCTCCTGGGGATGGCTTTATGGCACGTGCCAGGGTCTGGGGCTGCCCTGCTCTGCCCACCACGTCGCAAAGAGACAGAAGAATCCAGGTTTCCCTGGCAACATTAGAGTGGCTGGAAGCATCACCTTGTACCTGTGACAACCGGGATCAGCCCCACTGCCTCCCTGGAAGCAAGCACAGAAGGGGGTGGCACCAGTGGGGAGGCTCCTCGGGGTGACCAGGGATGGAGCACTGAGGTCCCCAGGGAAGCACAGACCCCACAACACCCCTGTGAGCACCATGATGCCAGAGAGAGCCACAGGGCATGAGGACTGTAGCAGTACATGGCCTTGGTCCTGTCCTCCATCTCACCTAGAGCACTGCAAGCACTCAGGGCTCCTGCAGCATCTCCTTACCAGAGGAACCCCCAACCTCACACAGCCTGGAGACCAGGCTGGGCTCAGAGCAAAAGAGCCCTCCACAATAGCTCCCCATGGAGCCAGCAGTGCCCCCAGGAGCTTCATCCCACCGGGCCCTCCTCCTCCCTTCCAAACAAGCACAAAGAGAAAGGCGGTTCTACTCGCACCTCTCTAATTGTTATTTGTGATATACCAGTAACATTTTAATTAATCTGAAGTCTTCAGCATAACAACCACCCAAGGTACAAAGATAAAACAGAATCAACAGGGCTTGATTAAATACATAATTAATGTTTCGCTAAACCCGGCATATATGAATATTAATTACCAGCAATAGTCTGTGGTTTGGCATCTCCTGACATCATCAATTTATTCTTTACATTGCCATTACCGGCCTTGGAACAAATTAACCAACCTTTGGCTTGCCAGCAGAGCCCACTAAATACAACTGAATGCAAGAGGCTTGTCTGTACATTCCGCTATCTCACCCGCACATTAACTGCCTTCCAGCAGGTTTGCCTGAAGCCACAGATAGATGCATTGACAAGGCTGAAGCATGGTCATCCCAAAGTGGGGCTCAATGTAAAGAAAACTGTTGTCTGCTGGCAATAGACAAGGGAGCCCAATCCCCACCAGTGAGAGAGAACAGGGATGGACACAGCCCTAGCAAGGGTTTTAGAATCACAGAATCCCAGGCTCCTTTGGGTTGAAGGGACCTTAAAGCTCATCCAGTTCCAACCCCCTGCCACGGGCAGGGACACCTTCCACTAGAGCAGGTTGCTCCAAGCCCCTGTGTCCAACCTGGCCTTGAACACTGCCAGGGATGGGGCAGCCACAGCTTCTCTGGGCACCCTGTGCCAGTGCCTCAGCACCCTCACAGGGAACAGCTTCTGCCTCAGAGCTCATCTCAGTCTCCCCTCTGGCGGGTTAAAGCCATTCCCCTTGGCCTGTCCCTGCAGGCCCTTGTCCAAAGTTTTAACCACCAGACAGAGGGACTTCAGGCAGAGATTGGGCTCAGATGTGACACACCACAGGTTTCAAAGGAGCAAGACCACCTCCTGCCCATCACAGCCCCTGGGCAGACCTGAGATCCAGCGAGGTGAGCGCAGACAGGAGCAGCCACCCAAAGGCTGCATCCTCCTTGCTGCGGCAACCAGAGCATCCCACGGAGCATCCCCAGCTTCCCAGCACCTCCCCAGCACAGGCGCTGCCGCCCCACGTGCTCCCTGAGGTGTCATTACGCTGCAGGAGCCTGCGCTAATTACAGTGTCAGCCTCGTGCTGCAGGGCTGCTAATTGAGGTAGAGCATTACAGTGTTTCCAAACCCGGAGCCACAGGCAGGGGCCGCAGCAGATCCGAGCAGTGCTGCTGGCACTCTGCTGGGAAAGCAGAAGGACTTTAGGGAAAGCCAAACTGAACCATGTTCTGCTGCTCACCGAGAGGCTGGACCAGCATCTGCTTCATGCAAGACACACCTTAATGAGCAGGGCAGCCACATGCTCCTGCTTTAATCACAATCTGAATTATTTATTAGGGTGAAATCAGTGCTGGCATCCCGTGACCTGCGGGCAGGGCTCTGGGGAACACGATGGCAGATGCAGCCTCACGTCCAACCTCTGTGATGCAAAAACCTCTGGATGACTTGGGGCAAAGCCCCACTAAAAGGAGAACGTTGGCACAGGGCTTTGCCGTGGGTGAGTGGCCCTACAGAGCACAAACAGCCACTGTCAGCCACCCAGCCCCACAACAGCACTAGGGGCTGCTGGAAGGGCACACATTAGGTGGAAAAGAGCAGGAGGAGGAATGTAGGACAGGGTTTGGCAGGGACAGACACCCCCATGGTGACCCAGAGACCCTGCTGGGCTGAGCCCAGACCTGCAGGCCACAGTCATGCACCTCTCTGGTTATTAAGCTTTAATATTGTGACCTTTAAGATGCAAGAGAGAATTTCTGAGCCTCTGTAACTGTCCAAGGGCAGCTTTGTGCTCTTGGAGAAGCAACAAAACGTTAGACCAGCATCTCTGCAGCAGCCAGGGCCATGTTCCCATTAACCTATTGCTACAAGTGACACTTGGTTCACTCCTCTACAGAACTTCCTTTTTTTGTTTGCTGAATGACAGGAACCCCCAGACAACAGCCCAAGGCACTGAGATGCACACACCGCCTGGCTCCTCACCCCGGCTCCCTGACACTCTGAAGGATGAAACCCAATTACTGCTCACTTAGTGCAAAACCTTCGCCTTTTTTTGTGCGTGCCCACGACATGCTGACAATAGCAAGTGAGGCTGCAGATGTCCAAGATCCCTCCCAATCCCCCTCTCCATAAGGGGTTTGGCTGCCAAGACCTTACACAGTTCAGCCCTACCAAAAGAGCAAGATCTGACATGACAGATCTCACCACAAGGCACCCGGGCACCCATTTGGGGAATGCCATCTGTGAGCAGCAAGAAACAGAAGAAGGGAGAGAAGGTGGCAGCAGCCGTGTGTGATCCTCCCGGGATGGGGCTGCCCGTGAGCAGGGATGGATGGACAGATAGACAGGACTTACCTGGGATGTTGTGGATGGTGATAGCGAGGATCATGAGCATAATCCGCCTCCAGCTGCTGCTGCCGGGTGCAGGGGCCCCGTCCCTGGCCACGGGGAATGCCGGGGGGGTGTCCGGCAGGGTGGGCCCTGCACCCTTCCTCCTCTGGTAGGGCTCCCCATTCTCACCTTTGTCTGCAGGGACAGAAAGACAGACGGGTCAGACAAGAGGGTGACAGACAGAGCTGGGCACCTCGCGCCTCCCCTCCCAGAGGGAAAGAGCAGGGAGAAGGACTAACACTGCCCAGAGCAGGGCTGAAGGTGTGTGTGTTGCCCCCTTCATTTCAGGATAGAGGTTTCCCTCCATGGAAATTGCAGAGCCCACAGGCCAGGGAGACCCTAAGTCAAAGCACAAGTTCATCTTCTGCCTCCTCTTCCTCCTCCGGGGACCCGCACAGCTCCCCAGCATCGCCTGCACCTGCAAGGTCCCAATGTGGTGGGGACAAGCACTGGGGGTGGTGGCTGATGAGGATGATGAGCCGCAGGGACCCATGGTCAGCCCATTGCCCTTCCTAGCCCCAAACCTTGCAGTTCTGCAGTACCATTGCCATCACAGGTACAGGAAAACCCCATAACACTTCATTTTGATCCCACCCCATTCACAAAACAAGTACATTGAACTGTATTTAGTGACTATTTGTTCCGCTACCAAAAGATTTGCCACTGCCATTTGCTAAGACATCACCGGGTAACTCCAGGGTCTCTCCCAGACCTCTGCTCCCAGCAGGACCATTACCATCAGCTCTATTTCACCTAGTTATCTAAAACCATGCCACTAAAAACTCAGCCCCAATTTGGGCTGTGAACAAGCACCAGGAAGCACCATAATAAAGCCCACGCACACCGAGACCTTCAGCATGAAAAGGTGAAGGGATGCCAAGAAACAAGGAGCACAAATTCCTCCACCTCACACAGCTATGGCTTAGTATTAAAGATTTGACATTTAGACAATATAATTCTCTCCCCCTGGGTTTATAGAATTCTCTCTCCTGCCCCTTGACCCACGCTTTCCATCTTTTTGTTCACAGACACAGTGTAAGAAGCCATCTGAAGCTGTTTTGATGGAATTCCAATTGCTTCCCCTGCTATTTGGAGGCACGATGGTGCCTGGCCATCACATCACACAACGCACAGCATGTGTTTCAGCACCAATTAAGAACCTTGGGATAAGAGGACTCATGACACAGGAGGTCACCTTGGGAAAGCAATACTGCATCTGGCCATCTGCAACACAAACACGGACACTTAAAGGCATCCCAAAACGGTGCTCAGCAACACAGAAAAACACAACAATTTAATATCTTTTGGTAGCAAAAAAACAGGTCAAAGAGTAAAACTCCACTTTACAGCAGTGGGAGCAGGCACCTCCTGCCACCTACCATGCACAGAAGCATCCCTGGATGGTGTCACCAGGGCTGCAAACCACAACACTTGTGCTTTCCCCTACAGGGCCACCGCAGAGCAAGATGCTGCGCTGCTAAATATTGTCATTAGCCATATGGAGCCAGCCACTTTGTCCCCAAATCCCAGCCCAGTCAATAACACACAGTCACATTCGATAGCAGAGCTTTCCTCCAGCCCATGGGGCTGAAGATAAATACGTTTTTAAGCAACAGCAAGGACAATTAGACCCAGCGGAGCAGCTTGTCCAATTCACTGCAGGAACGCTGGCGTGGCTTGGCTGGCAAAGGGGCAGCCAAGGCTAAAGCCACTTACAGATGACATCCCCTCCTCCTGCCAGACCACTGGGTTACTTTAATTGCTTGGCACACATCTCCTGGTCCCACAAACAGCATTATCCTCAGCTGATGCTGACCCACAGGGCTGCACCCAGTGCTGCCAGCAGCCCCGTCACCGCAGGGTGATGTGAGGATGCAGAAAGGTGCAGGAATCCCCCTCTGCCATTAAGGACTTCCCAGGGAGGAGGAAAAATACCATGCAAACCATTTTGAGAAGAGCACTTACATTCAAGCAACAAAACACCAGCACTTCTCCCTCTATAGAGAGCAACAAGTGCTCAATAAAAGCATGAGTGACTGCAACACAGTGACAGCGTAAACTCTTGAGGCGGTTTTTGTGAGGTAAAAAAGCAGGATGGATGCTGGAAGTGGAGGTTTGGTGGTTCTGGGGAAGTTCTGCAGTCTGCAGACTCTGGGTATGTGCTGGGGGAATGCAGGGAATGCACAGTGTGATATCAGTGATTTGGTTTTTCTTTAAATCATGCCAAAAAAGCTGCTGCTGACAGTGCAGCAGCACCTCCACCATGCTCTCATCGCTCACAGCACCAGCAGCGAACAGTGGTACTGACACCAGGCAGGGTGCTCCATCACTGTTTAATTCTCACCAACCTCACAGTGAAGAATTTCTTCCTAATATCTAATCTAAATTCACTCTCTGTCTGTTTAAAGCCATTCCCCCTTGTCTTGTCACTACTCGTAAAAAGGAAACCCGGATGTCTCACTTGTATCCCCATTGTTTCGGCAGAATGAGCCAAAAAACCCAACCCCTCCCAAGCTGCTTTTCGCTTGGCACTTAACAGAACTGATCAACCAAATGTCAGCAGCGTTTCCAAAAACCTGACTTTCTGGCTCTGAACAAAACAACTCTGCCTCGACATCTGCTCTGCTCGCAGAGACGTTCATTTGTCCCACTCCTATGATGCTCCCATCTCCCTTTCGGCTATTTCTCATGCCCCATTCCCAGGGGATCATGGGGATTGTGGCAGGGAGGGGACCGCTGTGGTGGCACGATGCTTGCTGACCCCTCAGGACACAAATGGAGCCTTCAGGAATGGGAGAGCTGCTCCAGCTCCAGCCCGACCTGGCTGTCCAAACCACTCACGATGCACTCATGCACGTTAACTCCCAGTGCTTTGAGCTGATGGTTTATTGGGCTCTTCATTGCCTCCTTCCAGCTGTACTTTCTCCTCATTTCCCTTGTCCCTAGGTTTGATGGGTTCACCCTAGGAACCTCCAGCCCCCAGGACTCCTGCAGCAAGGCACAGAAAGGCTTTTGCTGGTATTTAACCATCAAAGCGAAGCCTTTCCAGCTCCTTCTTCCAGGTTTAGACCTCAGCTCCCCAACTCCTATCCATAGGTGAATTTTGACTGCGAAAAAGCACGCTTTGCTGAATGCCTGGCCACCAGCATTAGTGGATAGCCCCAGAGAGGAGCTCCAAGCACCACGAAGGGACCCAGCTGCACGTCAGGGCCACCCATGCCTGCAGAAACCAATACCTGAGAGCATTAGACAGGAACATCCACACTCTCCACCATGCATCCCACCCGGCTCAGAGGCATCCTCTGTGAAGGAGCACAGTAAGGGATGCAATGGCCAACGTTCATCTTGTGTCTGTAACTGGGGAAGCTTCAGCTTTCCCCATTCTGATGAAAATTACCCCGTTCTCCCCATCATCAAATTACCAGAAAAGATCCATTTCATGGCTCTCATGAACAAAAGCTAATGCTCAGACCAGCTCCGTTGCTTAACACAAGCCTGCCACCCACTAAGGTATCATCCAGCCCCAACACACACCTACCACTTCTATGAGATCCCTTTTTGTTAATTACTACCTTATTTTACTTACAAGTAGTCTGCTTCCTACTCCTGGCAAAACTTTGATGAACATTAGACATTTTGCAAGCAGATCTGAAGCACCTCCAAGGACAGTGGTGACAAAGGACGGGGGAATGCCACGTTGCTCTGCAAATGTGGGAAAACTGTGGGAAATAAAGAGAATAGATGCAGCTTTTACCAGGGAAGTGCTGTGGGTGGTGTGCCTGGACAATCTGAACACAAAATTGCCTCTCCTACAGATTATCAGCGCATTAACAGAGGATAAAGGCAGCAAGACCAAACCCAGGGAGACAAATGCAGAATCATTTTCCCAGTAGTGTCACATCTAACAGTGAGACTACAAACTGCACACGGGTCAAGCGATGGGGTTTACTACCAATTGGTGTTGGAAACGATTTAAAAACGAGGAAAAAAAGGATAATTACAGTGGAGGGATGATACCGGCACAGCGTCGGACACGGCACGGGAGGGGATGCGTGTGGCTGTCACACAAAGCACAGCACCCAGAGTGTTCCCAGCCTGAAATGCTGCATCTCACACAGGCTAAAGAGAACAAAACAATAATTACAGCAAAACACAGACTTGGCTGGAAGTCAGGAAAGCCTCAATAGCAAATTGGAGTAGTGATAAGAGGAGAACAAGGGAGGGGGCTTTTAAAGAATAGCTGACACAATCAGACAAGGGTGCTCGCGAGAATGTTGCCAAGACAATTATGTGGCAAATAATTATCTGCACCACATACATTATTTTAAGTCTTGTTCACAGAAAGTCCTCCATACATTCTACTCAATTTATCATTATTGGATTTCTTAGTAAAGCTGCAGGGCAAAGATTCTGCCAAAAGTTTAATTACATGTGTGCAGCCTGCTGCATTTTTCATATCCTCTGCAGCCAGCACTGGAAAAAGATAAATGGCTTTGAATACGGCTTAAACTGCTGGTGAAATATAAAAACCAACTGGCTTCTTATCAGCATGTGAAATGGCTTTTTATTTCTGATTATTTCTTAATGAAAACTGTTTGCATTAGCCGTGAGCTCAGCTTTACTGCGCTCACAAGCGGTACACAAACAGACGAATATGCTATTTACCCTGGGCTCAAAAAAACCCCTCATTACTGCACTACTTCAGCTCCCAAATTCAAACCAAAGCCTATGGAGCTCTCTAGCTTTTCACATCTGCTTTAGAGCCCTTCTCCTCCTCTCCAATTAGGCCTGGCTTTAGCCCTGCCTCTCTTCCTACAGCTCTCAAATGCTTGAAATTAAATGTGCTCAACCAGGCTGCCGAGTGGGGCTGGGGCTGTTCAAATCCCTGTTGGAAAAGCATGTGAGAAGCCCGAGCAACCCCTTTTAGGTGGCCTAAGAGCCATTTTAGGCTCGACTTCACTCCAAACCTCCCCCTCCAGTCCAGTCCCATGGCACCGGGGAGCATCAGCATGCCAGGGGAGCTGGTACCCCGCAGCGGATGCACACTCTCCTGGGCAGCATCCCAGCGTCTCCTTCTTTCCCCATTCCGGAGCAAACACACTCATGGCAATCTGGAGCCTCCCTTGGCTTAAGATGCTGGAAAAATCAAGCTCCAAAAATCCTTCTCCATCTTTTCCCCATCAACTTTCCCATCAAATTCTTGCAACGAGACTCGCCTCGCCGACAAGAGACCTGGAGCTTCCAGCGAGGAGGGACCTTTGGGCTCTCACAGCAACACAAGTTCTGTGCTACAGGTTCTGGGGTTCGTTCCTTCCTTCAGCTTAAACTGGCAAAGGATGAATTAGCACCCTCATTTGTAAAACTTTGCCAGCTCCCATCTCTGAAGTGTGGGAGAAGGGAGGGAGAGATGGATGCACAATACACTTATTAAAATCTATGATGAACTGCTGCTTGCCAGCTATTTGTAAAATTGTTTGGTGTTGATGCACATGGGAACAAGGCAAAGGAAGAAAAGCATTAAATACTCTTATTTCAAAAGCCTCCACTCAGCAATGTCTCTCTCTCTCATCTGTTCCCATGATATCCATTATAACTGCACCCACAGGGAACAGCAGAGCCCTGGGATGGAGCAGGGGAGCAGCAGCCACACGCGAGGCCAGCGGCCGGCCCGGCTCCAGCAAAGCTGCTGCCAAATTCCTCTCGGCTCCTCAGGCCCCCACACCACTCACCACACTCCTCACTGCCAGCACCTGCTTGTATGCAGCTGGAAATGTGTGTTATGCATTAGAGCTGCTCGAGTAAGAGCTGAGCAAGCCAGGTCTGAGCCTTCATCTGGGGATGGGGTAGGGAAGAAGGAACAATTTGCTAAAGAAAACAATAACTCAAGTCATTGCCATCCCATCCCGAGGTACAGAAAATAACTGCACGTTAAATTCTCCCCCCTCGTGGCTGAGATAGATAAATCAAAATTACTCAGAAAATGTCTAAGATTCCCAAAGGCTCGATAGTCAATCCAAGCCCTTGACAGAAAGGCTCTCCTCCACTGCAAGCGTGATGCTATTAACATCTTCACTCTGCAAACCCAAGCCCATTCCCTGCTCCGCTCATCTCCATAAACCCTGGATGCTCCATTAACTCTAAGCAGATGTAACAAATGCTTCGTGGCAGTTGGGCTTCATCTCTATCAGCACACAGGTCCCAGCAGCACTTCGGGTCTGCAAATTCCATCCTGGACCCCACCTCTTGTTGCAACACCACAGGCATCGCTGCTCACTCGGTGCCATCAGCCACAACCAGGCAGGGACCTTGACAGGGGGGCAGAGGGAGGACCACCCCAGTAATGAGCATCCCTCCTTCATCTGAAGGCTGCAGTAGGGCAGACAGCCCCACTCCCCAGCACACCCCTCCACACACCATCCCCTTCTCCCCAACCTCTCATTTTCCATCATTTTTTGACCATGAGGAAGCCCCAGAAGAGAAACTGCATCAAAATCAACAGCCCTCAGGAAGTGGAGCCAGACACATGCACACTCCCAGCAGCAAGCATGCACTGCAATGCAGTACAGCAACACCTCTGCCTTCTGAGGACACTACCATTATTTTTCTTCATCTCTTTCATTCTTCAAAGGCTTGTTTCAAGGATTACTGGCACCATTTGGGTCTGAAGCCATCAGTCCAACCACCTCCCCAGCACTAAGTGCCCATCCCATAGCACAGACAAGCAATTGAAGTTATTCCTCGCACACACAGCGAGAGATGGAAGCTCATCATAGAATGGTTTGTGTTGGAAGGGACCTTAAAGCTCATACAGTTCCAACCCCTTGCCATGGGCAGGGACACCTTCCACTAGAGCAGGTTGCTCCAAGCCCCATCCAACCTGGCCTCGTCCTAAACTCGTCCACATCCTTGTTTTCCTTGCCCTCCTTTTGCCACTGTGGCAGGAATTCCAGGGAACACAGAAGAGCCTCGATGCTAAAGAGCAGATGGGTGTCAGCGAGCATCTGCTCCCTGCTGCCACGCAGGCACGCTGCTCTTACTCAGCACCTCCATAAGAGGTTTAATTACTGTAGGTAATTAAGCACAACACCTCTGGTGGGATAACTGCTTCCCCTCCACAGACAGGTACAGGGAGAGGCAGCGAGTGCTGCAGGCTCCGAGCCAGGCAGAGGGAAGCAGGCGGCAATCCCAGGTCGCACACATCAGCTCTGATCAGCGCTGACAGCTCGGAGCACATCGGAGCTGGAAATAAAACCACCAAGGGAAAAGGTTCTTTTTTTAAGGAATGAGTCCCCAAAGCGGGGAAAATCCAGCTCCTGGAATGCCTGTGCACACAGAACAAAGCTGTTGAAAAAGGAGCTCCTTGGACTTGCCCAACTATGGTCAAAATAAGGATTTACTTTTAAAAATAGCAATTTATTTACTGCTAGAAGAGCACGTACTGGCCAGGCTCTGGGTGTGCAAGCACAGCCCAGCACCATCGATCCCACGCCTGGGTGCTGGTGGCAGGGATGGGAGCAGGACACGCGTGCCACCCATTTGCACGCTATGGTGACTGCAGCCCCAGCCTGCTGGCATGATCTCACCCCTCCAGCCCCCCATATATAACAAATTCATTTTCCAACGTTTCTGGCAGATAAAAGAGGTCCCTGCATCTGCTCAGGCTTTCAGCAGGGAAGATAAATAGAGTGTCATGACTCACTGTCTATTAGGCGCCTTCATTTATCCGAGCGTGCACAGGAGCTTTCATAAAAGGTTGTTTAATTCAGCATGACTGACTACCACTTGCTCTCAGACACACAATTATTGCTGGGATCTGTCTCAAGTTTGGAGCCAGGAGGACGCTGGAGCGCACCAGCCTGACCCGTGGGTCCCCCCTCTGCCCCAAAGAGAGCATCAGCTACAGAGTGAGGGGAGCCTGATGCCCAAAGCCCAGCTCAAACATCACACCAGTAACAACCCAGCCTGAAAAGAGACCCAGCACATCTTCAGCAGTCCCCCACTGCTCCCTTGGGGCTCAGGGTACCTCCTTGTGAAACTCCCAGCAATTGCTCCAGAGCATCCTTGCTGGTCCTGCATCTCCTGTCTTCCTTCCCAGCCTCCCTGCACTCTGCCAGCACCACCTTTGTCCCCCTAAACCTTGATCCTAATGCATGAACTTCTCCACTAATCCAGTGATCCATCATTGAGTCTCACATGAAATCACTGTTCCAGCCCACTGCGTGCCATCATCTATCCACAGCAGCCCAAGAAGCCATGTAATTCCTGGCACTTCCCAGGAAATTTCCCTGGGAAAGCTCTCATCATTCCACAGAGCTGCCAGCGTGCATTTGGGTGCACTTTTATATGGGAAAATGAATCCTTAACACAGCTCTTCATTCCTAGGGAAAAGTGCTGAAGGAATGCAATGAAGGAACAGCACAGGCTGTCCAAAGTTTTCCCAGACAAAACAACCCTCTGGAAATCTCATCTGGATGCATTAAACCTGCACCTTATTCCTCCAGAGCCACAGGGATTCACTCTCAGACACCAAACCCCCCATTCACAGCAACATCAATGCCATGGCAGCCTCTTCCATGGGGATGAGGAGGACGATGGCTGCAACAGAGGTGACATCGCAGCAGCCAAGCATGGTAAGAACAACATGGTAAGAACCCACAGCAATCACAAGGCCAAGGTGCTGCCCTTCAAGCAGCACAGATTGCCTCATGGCAGCAGGAACGCCAAAACCCTCCCTGCTTCACATCTGCCATGTTCAAAGATTAATTTCTTGGGCAAGAGCGATGTAATTATATGCACCAGGTCCTTTTAAGCAAACTAATTCACACTAACTTCCAAGATCTCTTTAAAGAGTTCCCAGTAGATGAAGTGCATTGCTGAATCATTTTATGCTGGAATCTTACACATTCAAGTTAATTTAATCATTTCATTTCAGAGGGCTGAGCTATGTTCGGCTCTCGGATCCTTGGCAGGCAACTGCTTCTGATCTGAGTGAGATCAGAGGCAGCGAATCTCAGAAGGAAGAAAAAGACCAAACCACAATCTCATTACAACCTTAGAAAGAAAACAGGAATTTTGATCAGGAGCTATTAAGGGACCAGGCAGCTCTCCTGCACTGGAAGGATGGGGCTCACAGCCCCAAGGCAGCCCAGTGCAGTGGTCACGACCATGGGCTCAGCGCTGTCACTGCAGGGCTCCACCAACATCCCAGCACATCTGGACCACATCTGCAACCAACCAACCCTGCCTCCAGCCCAGGGGTGCTCTGGCATCGTCCCCCCTTCCCACACACCTGCATATCATAGGATTACAGAATGGTTTGGGATGGAAGGGACCTTAAAGCTCATCCAGTTCCAAACCCCTTCCACAGACTTCCTGGGGCAGAGCATAGTTAGGAGAAATTCTAAAGCAACACCCAAATCTGGGGGTGCAGAGACCAGTTGCAGCCTCTATAATGGGCCATGCACCAGATCCTGCCCTTCACACCAGTGACCCACAGCCGGTGATGCTTCCCCCAGTGCACACCAGCTCCTCACAAGCCAGTTCCTAGAGTTTCCCAGCTGCAGGTTGAATTTGCTGTTCAGCAGCTTCACGTGTGCTCTGGAATATAGCCACATCTGGAGGGACACATCTGGGGTTCCCATCCTCATCCCCCACTAGCCACAGCCTGGAGCGAGGGAAAGGCACCGATCCTGCTGGATCAGTCACTGCCATGGCCAGGCAGACCCGACGCAAGGGAAAAGGGGCTATTCTTATAGTCTGAAAACCAAAATGAATAAATAATTGCTTTCTGAGGAAAATAAAGTGCTCCTTTGTTCTCAGCCCTCCAATGTACAAAATCAATCCCAGCTCCCCCCAAAGGGACAAGCAGATTGGATTTCTGCCTGCTCTCCTGGCAAAGCCACACCGTCAGGCTGCTTCCAGGAGCACAATCCCTCATCCCACACTCGCCGTTCCGGCGTGTGATATCCCGATGGTATCGCACACACACAAACTACCCCCTTGATCCACAGAAACTAATTCCACCCCTACAACAGTATTTGTGCAAACAAAGCAGGTTTCGAACCCGTCTGTTGCAGCAAGGGAAGGAAACGGACTTGAACCGAGCCCTGCCAGAAGAGCCGGAGATGCCTTCCCACGTTAAGGAAAGGATCCCAGTCTTTTCCTTCTGTCTGACAGCACTTTCTAGCCTACTACTAAATGTTGAATTCTCCTATTTTAGGTAATCTTTAGGGTAAAACCAGAAAAGCAAAACCAGGGCTCAACCCGCAGCGTTACTTTGTGAAACGGAGGATTCATCAACAGCCTCAGCGGCAACGTGAGACTTAGCTCAGGGTCTGGGCTTTTTTCCTTCAATAAATTCTGATTTATGGATCTGGGATGATTGCCTCAGGAATGAAAACTCCTGTCTCAAGCAGAAACACACTGCTCCTCACTGCAGTCAGTGGGGATGCAGCAGAGGGGATGCTCCCGGCCCTCAACATTTAGGAGATCCACAGGACCCCATGTGCTGGGGACTGCCCTTGGATCGGCAGACACATGGAGCTGGGGGAAGGCAGCAAAAACCTCTCAAAAATCAATTTCAAGGAGCTGGGTTCTTTTTTTTCTTCTTCGAACCCAAAGCCAATCGATCTCTCTGAGCCTGGGGTGGGATGACTCAGCCGCAGAATGGCACTAAGCTCTCCTTCCTCGGGAATTCAGCTGGGTAGCACTCACATACATGGAAAAAACACTCATTTCTTACATTTTCTTCTAGTACTTCAAGAAAGGATTATTGTAAACATCCTTTATCTGCCTTTTCAATGAAAAACCTCAGCACTAAGCCTCCCAGAAACTCCTGTTCCCAGTTGAAGACATTTCTGATCCCTACACAGCGAGACCCCGATGTCTACGACACACAAAGACATCGTCCTGAGGCCAAGTCCTGCTTTCCCCAAAGACCAACCCCAGAACCAAACCAGCAAAAACCTGACACAGTGCAGAAAGTGATGGATGTTTCACAGGGCTCTCACACCCAGCAGTGAGGCACCTTCCCAGGCAGGACCAGCACCCTGAGCCTGGCATGGCTGCAACTCTGAGCAGGCTGAGGTCTCCTCTGAAGCTAATCTAATGTTAAGAGTCATAGAGTGGTTGGAAGGGACCTTAAAGCTCATCCAGCTCCAACCCCTGCCACGGGCAGGGACACCTTCCACTAGAGCAGGTTGCTCCAAGCCCCTGTGTCCAACCTGGCCTTGAACACTGCCAGGGATGGGGCAGCCACAGCTTCTCTGGGCACCCTGCGCCAGCGCCTCAGCACCCTCACAGGGAAGAGCTTCTGCCTAAGAGCTCATCTCAATCGGCCATCAGCCACCTCTCCGGGCTCTGGGAAAGCTGCCGAGCTCCACCTGGAAAAGAATGTGCAACTTCAAAAAAACCCCAAAGTTACTCTACTAATTGCACCTTCCCGGGATGCGATACCAGGGGACAGCCCCATCTGCACACTGCAGAAAGACTCCTGGGTGGAGAGAGCCTAACAAGTATTTTACTGATTATTTTTAAAGCTGAACATTGCTTATGGATGCTGTAAAATCCCATCACCTGCATGTAAGGAAGCACCACGCCGTGGCCAGAGCCCCTTGTACAAAAAGGAGAGCCTGACTGGTAGTAAAACAAATAAATATAAGCAAGCACTACTTTAATTGTACGTAATTGGGAATTCAGTGCTATTTCATACTGACTTTAAGGCGGTTCGCACCATCTGCTGCCACAGATACATCTTAGGGCTTTGAAGAGAATCAATCTCAGCTTTGCTTCCTCTCTCCAGATGCCCCTGAGGCCAGAGTTCTCATTGAGCAGCGTGTGCCACGGGGGGCATCGCACCAAGAGGGCAAACCCAGGGCCCGGGGCAAGTACTCTGCTGTTAGGTAGAGACACACAGATGGCAGTGAATATGCTTGAGCTTTAGGACTTGCAGATAACCCAGTTTAGAAAATAGAGACTTAGTTTAAGCTTATAACAAATACAGACGAGAAACCACCAGGTCTTTATAGAGGAGAAATAAAAGACCTTTTTTGTGGAGCTCCCAGAAGCCAAGTACCAAACCCGGCTGCTGCATCAGCTGCAATGGTTCACAGCCTGCAGTGGGTCCTGCCCCGCTGCCATCGGTCCCCCCCAGCCCATCCCAGGCAATGGGGATGCTGGGGGAGCACGTTCCCATCACACCTCCCTCGCAGGCAGCTGCCAGAGTTGGCTCCTGCTCGAGGTGCTGGGGCTGTTCCAGTCCCACCAACCCTCCTGCTTCCACCGCCTACGAGAAAATAAGGGAGAAAAAGCACAATCTGAGCTCTCTGCTCACACGCTGCAGCTATTCTGCATCCAAACCCGGATGAAGTAACTCCCTGTGCAGCCTCCAAATGGGAGGACAGCACCGCTTCACTGCTTCCCTGGATCCCACTCCAGAGCCAGGAACAGCCTATTTCTGTGCTGAGCAGCAAGCCAAGGAAAAAACAACCACAAGCCCAACAATAACCCACCCAGCCAGGCTGAATGCTGTTTGCCTCTGTATTGGGATGAAATAAAGCCTCATTTACAACAGCCCACCGAGAGGGATGTTATGTGATGGACAGGATGTCTAAGCAGCTAACCCATTACATGGGCACAGCTTGAAACCAAAAGTCATTTCAGTTCAGTGGTGCCTGTGTGAAAGGCAGAAAGATATTCCCTAATTGGGGTTATTTATCCAGCAGCCCTCCCGGCAGGTGTGCAGACTGGGATTACTGGTGTGTGGACAAGCCCTGGCCTGTGTGAGGGTCTCCCACACCCCACATCCCCCTCCCCACATCCCCCAGCAACCCAGCCCCACATCGCCCTCCCTGCATCCCAATCACAAAGCACACTTCAACCCAGTCCCCTGGGCATCGCTGAGTGGATTTGGGATGCAGCAGGCAGCAGCAGGCAGCAGCAGGCAGATTGGAGGCAGCTGCTTCAAAGCTATTCTCCCTTTCAAGGAAGCAGGCAGATGAAGTGGGGGGATGTTCTGCAGTTAGTGTTCCCTTCTCGGGAACAGCACCAGCAGGAGCTCCCCTTCTTCAAATCCTGAAAAGTTCATATTAAATAGAGCCATTGGAAAAGTCTAGGCACTGACAAAGCTTCAATCACAGCTTCTGTCTTATTAGGCAGCAGGGACGCTGAGTGAGGCAGGAGCTGCAGGAGCGCAGCGCTCATTACCTCTGCCCCTTGCAGAGCTTTTTCCTTCCAGTATGTAAAAAAAGCCCCTGTTATCACACAGCATCTCCTGCTCCAACCCTGGGCACCATCTCTCCAGGCAGCCTGGCCTGGGGGGCCCCAGCACTGTTCCCAAGGGAGCAGTTTGAACCCACGATCAGCCCAGTGTTGGGAGCGATGGAGCAGATCCCAGTGCCCCTGGGTCATGGATGGGAAGACCCCAATTCCTTCCTGCATCAGACACTCTCCGTGGCTCGTCACCACCATCCCACATGGCCATGGGTAGATCCATCCTCCTGCATCCCCAGCGATTGGGGCAGAGTGGGCACCCAGTCGCTCAGTGCCACCTTCAGGTACAGGGACCCCAGGAAGGTGCTGTGGAGCATCACCAGCTATTTGCCATTTCACATCGCAGTGTATCCCTCCTGCCAAGCTGTCCTCCTGGGAGCCTGTTGGGATGCATTTGCACTGAAAACAACATGGAAAATATCATTACTGCTGAAGTCAC
The DNA here is from genome assembly GCF_004027225.2 of Strigops habroptila. NCBI lineage: Eukaryota > Metazoa > Chordata > Aves > Psittaciformes > Psittacidae > Strigops > Strigops habroptila. Next base: position 11,452,599 of record NC_044290.2, read on the forward strand.
CCCCATGGCACTGGAGCCATGCGGGAGGTGATGCTGCACCACAGCAGCTCCTGGTTGTGCATAACCCAGCCAACAGCAAAGATTCCTTCAAAATATTATCCAAGCACTTCAGATGACTGGTGCTTGGCACATCTCTCATCATCTTTGCCCAAGGACCAGCCCCATTCCATGGCATCCACCCAGCACCCACCACCACACCGGTTTAAAGAGCAATTAGAGTATAAACCCACCAGCCCCACTGATTTAAAGAGCAATTAGAGTGTGAAGAGGGCTTTTATCTGCACAATCAATACTCATATCTGGGAAAGCTTCCTGGTGGGAGGTAGAATATAAAACATTGATTTTTAGTCAAAAGGCATATTCCATCATCCTGTGCCATATACCATGTGGAAACGGATAAAAGAGAGGCCCGGACATGAACGTGTCTCAGGACACATTGAACTGAAATAAAAAGTTGAAATCAGGTGTTGAAATTGAAATCAGATGGGAAAAATCAAAAGCACAAATCGCATCAGAACAGTGATTAGGGAAAGAACCTGCTGCCTTCAGAAGGAAAAAAGCCTCCTCCAGCAGCAGCAGTGCAGGAAACCTCACCAAGAGCTCCAGCCCCAACCCACCACCTCCAAATCACACACATGATCAAAGCTTTAATTTATCCATCTTTCCAGAGCACAGGCTGAGCTCCAGAGACCTTTGAGCACCAGAACCAGTGGGTGCTGCCAAACTTCTGCCGCCTCTGAGCAGCTCAGGAACCATTGGTGCAAAGACAGAAAACTCTGCACAAGAGCTTCATGCTTTTAGGTAATAAAAATACAGTTCATGGTGCTGCCCTGTGCCCCTCTCTGCACCCAGACAATAGCTGCAGCTTTGCTGAGGAGGTTTGTGCTTGCTCAGAGGTGGCGAGAAGCAGAAGCAGAGTTGAGATGCTCCCGGGATGCTCCCAGCACACCCCAAGCACCACCAGGCACCAGTTAAAAATCCCAAAGCAGCCAGGCTGTTACCTAAACAGATCCCAGATTGCAAAGAGAACAGGTCGCCCAAAAGCATGACCAGAACCACAGAGCAAATTGCTATATATATGTGGATACATATACACATAAAGCTGTATGATGGAATGGCTTGGGTTGAAGGGACCTTAAAGCTCATGCAGTTCCAACCCCCTGCCACAGGCAGGGACACCTTCCACTAGAGCAGGTTGCTCCAAGCCCCTGTGTCCAACCTGGCCTTGAACACTGCCAGGGATGGGGCAGCCACAGCTTCTCTGGGCACCCTGTGCCAGCGCCTCAGCACCCTCACAGGGAAGAGCTTCTGCCTCAGAGCTCATCTCAATCTCCCCTCTGGCAGGTTAAAGCCATTCCCCTTGGCCTGTCCCTACAGGCCCTTGTCCAAAGCCCCTCTCCAGGTTTCCTGGAGCCCCTTTAGGCACTGGAGCTGCTCTAAGGTCTCCCCTTCAGGAGCCTTCTCTTCTCCAGGCTGCCCCAGCCCAGCTCTCTCAGCCTGGCTCCAGAGCAGAGCTGCTCCAGCCCTCGCAGCAGCTCCGGGGCCTCCTCTGGCCTCGCTCCAGCAGCTCCACGTCCCTCTGGTGCTGTTGCCCCAGAGCTGGATCAGGGCTGCAGGGGGGGTCTCCCCAGAGCGCAGCAGAGGGGCAGGATCCCCTCCCTCGACCTGCTGCTCACGCTCTGGGGGTGCAGCCCAGCACACAGTGGGGTTCTGGGCTGCAAGCCCACACTGCTGGGTCAAGTTGAGCTTATATATATATACACACACACACACACACACACGTGTGTGTGTATATATATATATGAGATATATATACAATCTGTCTCCATAATGCGGTCAAGCTGCTCTGTACAGACACACTGGGGCTGAGGACCACTTCGTTGCCCTCCCCTAACTCCATGTGGGGACTCTCCAAGCCCTGGCCCATCTGTCACAAACACCTTTACGCTCTCGAAGCCACAGTTGATGCCCAAAGACGCAGCTGGGCTACAGCTTTTTATACACTTCATTATCCCTAAAACACTTGTTTAGTTTGAATATGGGGAATAGCCCTGGTTTTGTTTTTTAATGGAGTTTATTCCCTTTCCTTCAAAGCAATGATGATGGCCTTCCTCTGCTTCATGGTACATGCCCTGGCATTGCTCCTCAGCTAATATTGCTGTCATAACGCAGAGTGACTGCTGGAGCTCCTGATTTTCATTTCACTCCTCCAAAACATCCTCAGGGTGACTAAAAATGATTCCCATCCCCATTCAACTAAAGAACCATAGCTAGGAAATAAATGAATTACTGTGCTTATTGAATGAAGCCAAAACAACATCCACTCTAGAGGCAATGATACTGATTGTTAGTTCAGTTTAATAAACCTTGAAATTTAAGGCTTTGCTGAACGCAGCTGCAGTGGGGTGGTGTTTCTCCCAAGTTTCACTTGTGCTAATCCCCTTCCAGCCTGGAGCTGGGTTTAGGCAGGATTTTAACCCTCCAGCCAGCTCCAAGCCACAGGACAACCACACCAAGGCGTGGGTTTGATGCAACACACATCTCTGGAGATGCTCCATTAAAGCAGATATTTTAATGCCCTATTACCTTGCTATGTCAGGAAAGTTACTTCTAGAGGACTAACTACCCTTGCACACACATGTGTACACACACTCGTGTGACCCCTGCACCATCACACCAAACACAGCAGTGCATCCACAGGCTGAGGATGGAAATGAGCCCCTGAGGAACCTATTTTATACAGCTGCAGAATTAAAAAGACTTAACAGATTGTCAGGTGTAGCCAGGAAATTAAAGCTCCTTGATAATATTGCACCAAGTTAACGAAGCTCAATTGGAGAAACGACTCCCCTGATTAATGGCCCAGGCAGCTCCGAAAGCCTCCCGGCAGCTTCCCCGCTTACTGATAGACCTGATTTCAGAGCGTGGGTCCCAACCAGCACGTCACTCAACAGACTTTAATAAGCCTCATCATAGATCAACAAATCACCCTGAAATAAAAGGAGCACAGAGCGGAGCAGCCAGTGCATGTACCATGATGCTACCTGCATCCCTGTCCCCCAGCACCCATGGGTGATGGCTGAGAAATCTCTCCAGGAGCTGCCTTTCCTGCACCAGCAGGCATGAAGACACTCATCTGCCACCAAGCATTCCAGATGAGGAACTCTGCACCCACCCAGCCCTCTTTGCTTGCTAACTTCATCTTTATAGGCAAGAGATCCAGCCAGACCCTACAGCAAGCAGCAGAGCAGGAAAACCACATCCTCGTGCTGTTAAATCTGTGCCTGTGTTGATTCAGGAAGGATTAAGAGACTTACAGGAAAAGGCACCTCAAAGACCAAAGCTCTTCCAGCACGAGGCATTGCTGCACAGCGCATCCTCCACCGCAATGCCTGCAGGGCACAACTTGATCCCCCAACAATGCCACCACCGCTGGTGTACACCAAATCCACAGCAAGCTGATTCTGTGTTAGCCTCTTCCACCCACTCCAGCTCCCTTGGAAAGCTGAAATGCCACCCACAGGTCCCCCTGAAGGGACATCTTGAAATGACAGTGATGGAAATAAAGCTGTAGCTCTTCTGCAACTCTAGTAGTTGAACAGAATTAAACAGAGAAGCCTGTGGCGAGGCTAAGCCCTTCTGGTGTTTCATTTAGGAGGACACACTGGATGAAGCCCAGGAAAGATAGACATGTTAATGAGAAGCCATGAAAGAGAACACTTGCAGGAAGCAGATCAAGATGCCAAGAGCACATTTGAGATGTCATCTGCAGAGGGGACATTGTCTCCCCTCAGCACAGCGCTTCTCCCTGTCCAAGTGGTTGTGAAAGCAGCAAGCGTGGAGGCAGCTCCTGCCTCTCCAGGCAGATAAAGCAGCAGTCCCCACTGCCAGCAGCTCTCAAGCTCATCACAGCACTGTTCAACTGAGAACGAAGCAAAGGACAAAGGCACCAAATGTTATGCCAGGTTTATTCCAAGGGGCCATACCTCAAGCATCCTCAACCTCTGACAGCCTTCCAAACCAAGACTTCTCTTTGAAGGGTCTGACAACCCTTCTTTGAAAGTTACTTCCAACTCCAGCTCAAGATCTCACCTCCTCTTCAAAGGGCAGCTGAACTCTTTGAAGACCCCTTACTAACTCAAGAGTACCTTGAAACAAAACCCAGCCAAGGAATTTAGAAGTTGTTTTGGTGGTGCTGCTGCAGCATGGTTCTCCTCCTCCTCCCTATTAGCAATAATGTAAGCACCATGATGTGTGAAAACAGGCTCTGCTCCCCCGGCAAGGTGGAAATGAGCAACAGCAAACAGATGGGATACGCAACACAAAGATCCCCATCTCGAGAGCCTTGGGAGATGGAGAAGGTCAGCACTGACACAGCACAGGTCACACAAAGCCAGGGCTCTCTCCTGGTAGGTCACAGGTTGACATTTCCTGAGGGATCAGGCTGTTCAGAGTATGAAATCTTCATGACTTATACCCAGAGCAACCTGCTGAACTGAGTGGTTTATTTACTGCAGGCTGTGGTAAGTGTAGGAGTGCAGCAGAGTCCTGCAAAGATAACCAGGATAATTCTATATTTTTCTTGGAAAGCAGAAGAAAGGAACACATCTACTCCCAGTGACACCACTCAGGAGCAAAGGAGAACAAACCACCAGGCTCCATTTAGCCCTGTAAACTCAAAAATCCTAACCCAAGGAGTAAGACTGCAACCAGAATAAGGGGGGCACAGCCCTACCTGTGAAATAGGGATCTCATCAGCTGATGAGGGATTATGTGCTCCAGTTTTATTTATTTCTGAAGCTCTGTGTATATAAATCTACATTTAGTCATGACTATAAAAACCAAGCACAGAACCCAGCCTGACAAGATGGTCAATAACCATTTGAAACGCTCCAGAAAGGGGCATTAGGATCTTTTAAATCAGTATAGACATTGCAGGAGGTGTTCATCATTGAGGCTGGCTATTAAAACTCAAAATGAATTGATGTCTTTTGAAAGCAGCAGTTTTCTGGACCAAGCATGGAGTGAACATGTCAACGTTATAACAAATACAGTTGGAACCACCTAAACCTGGTGAACATCCCATTTTGCAGAAGGAGCCTCTTGTTACAGAAGGTGCAATGAGTTAATGAACCTTTTGGATGCACATGCGAGGGCTCTGGCTCAATTACCCCCATGAATCATGATGGGTTTCATGGCTGGAGAGGTTTCATACATCATCCCTCCTTCACAGCATCTGCTTCTGCTCAGGGAAGGAGGGAACAGGGAGAACAGTCATAGGGTAAGCATCAGCAAACGCTCATGCTCTTACAATGGGACCTGGCTATTCCTATGGAGCTTTTCCCTTGGTATAGGGGGCACACATGGATCAGGGCAGCCTGAAAAGCTGGGACAAAGCTGGACTTTCTGAAGGCATCCAGTACACCAGCAGTTACAGGGAAAGAAGTGAATTTCCTGGCTGCAGGGACACAACCAGAGACAGAAGCAAACCATATGCAGCACCAGTACCAACCCCACAGCCCAGCTCACACCCTCTCTTTGTACCGGTCCCTAAGGGGTTTGGCTTCTTCTTATCTCCCCAGCTCCCTTTCTCCCTTTCATCAGAGGGAGGACTTGAACAGGACTTGAACTGCCTGGGCACTGATGAAAGAGATGCTATGTGAGCAGGGTCTGCTTCTCCCTGTGTGCAGTCTGCTCCAGCAGCCCTGGCGCACAACAACTGCCTTTGAAGGGGAAAAATAAAGCAAAAATGGGGAAACAAAAATATGAGAGCTGCAGGAAAGAGGGTGAAAATTAAAGCAGAGGCTGTGTGATGCTGCTGAGATGGGCCCAGCCGGTCCTGGGGAGTGCAGCACGAGGGTATCTGGGTGTCCCCAGTCCACCACCTCCTGCTCCAGGGCTTCCCCAGCCAAAACACCGCCTAAACGTCAGCAGCTGATTTGATGAAGCAGCTTAAATTGAAGGGAAAAAACACAAATTCAATACAACGAGCTTTCTCTACAGTGCCCCCAAACCCCAAGGCTCACTTAAGTGACAAAAGAAATGAAATTTCCTTTCTTAAGTACACTACTTCAAACGCCAGTATCTTTTTCCAATTAGTAAATCCATCTGGATTTACTTACTGAACATCCACACAGGAATGCCACAGTACCACTTCCTAAACCACGTCCCACCAGAAGTCAATCAAGTCATTAAAGCAAACTCCGATTCCCTCTAACAACGTTAGGGAGTTAAGAGCATTGGCAGCACGATGTCAGAAGCTAATCACATCCCCTTGGCACAGACATCTGTGTGTCTGGGATGGACAACGAGCAGAGATGCTGCTGGTTAACCAGGTACTTCAGCAGACATATATTTGCTCTTTGGGTCAGCAGCCAGCTCAGATTCTACTGCTTTTAACTCCCCAAGGCCAGAGCTGTGCTGACCACTGAGGATGCTCCCAGTTGGGTACCAAAATGATACTTGGTACTTTACTCCAGGCACTCCACAGCCACAGTGCTGTGAACCCCTCTGCCCCAGAACACCTAGAAAGCATCTCCTTGGACACAAGATCTCCCACCTGCAGTAGAGGGGTGAGGATGTTAAAGAGAGTGGAGGAGGCTGCTGGGGAATATCACCGCCCTCCCACTCCACTCCATAATCTGATTTGCAGCGACGTGAATCACTTGGCACCAGGACATGATAAAGAATCAACATGCCTCGCTGTTCAATATACAGCTCCTGAGAGCATGAGTCACAGCTCAGGTTTCAAGGTGGGATGTTGAATGTAAATCCTTTCTGAGAACTACTCAAGAACACCACGCATGTAGCTATGATCTAAGGGGTCAAACCTGGCCTCCCAGTCCTGCAGCCTGCTGTGACCCTGACAAAGCCATTTCCCCTGGGTTTAGTGTCTGCAGGCTCCAGGAGGATGAGCTGCCCTGGGCCATGGGCAGGTTTAGGGAGCAGGATAAACCATCATGTCCCTCCACAGCACCAGAGAAGGCTTCACCTGCACCCAGAGGAATGAGCAAACCCTCCTCAGCTTTATCCCAACCTGTTCCAAGGGAGGCAGAGAAACACAGATTATGTTCCTTGCCTACCCAGATATATTAGAGACAAGGCTGGATTCTCTTTCATTTGTAGTAATTAAAGCTTGGTGATTATCCCACTCATCAAATACCAAGTCTAGACGCAGACTTTTCGCTGCAATTCATACCAAATCCACCCATACTCCACTTCACATGGATACATGTGCCTTACACGAGGCAGGCAGTTACTATTGCATGTCATCCATCTCCTTTTCTACAGGTCTAAGAGGAATCTTCTCCCTTGCTTAGTGCGGTTACATGGATCCCACCAGCCGTGTGACCACCCAGTCACTCCTGCTCCCAACCTCTCCTACCACCACGTTAAATAAGTGTTTACATCTCCAACAGCAAAGCCCTCAGACATGCAGGGCCCTGGAGAGCTGCACGCTTTCCCATTCCCAGCCATCTCCATCCCAGCTCCTCACCACCATCCCCAGACAATGCAAGCCAAGGCAGCGGTGTGCTTTGGGAGTTTTCTTTCTTTTCACAGCTTCAGTGATTTTAAAACCTCAAGATGTGAAGGAAGGGTCAATGATTCAACAGTGATTAAGCCTGAAACATTCCACTTACTACCCGTTAGGCTTTGAAAACACCCATTTTGTTCCCAGAGCGTTCCCCAGAGCACAGCCAAGCAGTACCAGAGCTGGGGAAAGCTGCTTTCTTGGCAGGCTTTGAGGTGTCTTGTGAAAATACCAAGCTCATTGCAGTAAGCAACAAAAACACAGCAAGAGGCAATAAAAGAATCACTGTATTGTGGATCCTTAATAGCATTGCCCCAGAGAGAGGGAAAACAACACAGTCTAGTGGAGATTTTCTATTCTCAAAACCATTTGCACTGTTATTGTTTGCAGCTAACAGCAGATGAAAACATATAACCCAGCAGCTGACGTTCCTGCCTGCTTCTGGGTTTGATCTTTAAGAATAAAATCAAACTGTACCTGGGATGAAAAGTTTCCACCTTACAAAAATACCACAAACCTTACAACAGCCTTAGAGCCTGCAGGGCTGGAGCAGCCTTTGAGCTTGCACTTGCTCCAGGAGCTAAAAGACTCCACGGATGCAAAGCCCACTGAGTCTAGCACAAAACTTCCTCCCATTCCGTTGGAAAAATCCAAGCTGGTATTTCAAGTCTTGCAAAATCCCGTGGATTTGAAACACTTCATGAAACATGCAATTAAGCAATGTGGTTAAATTACAGCCTGATTTAAAAGGGTAGCAAAAAAGAAGGATCAGTTCTTCATCCTGATCTGCTCCCAGTTGTACTCAGGATTCTGTAAACCACTATTTCACTTTCCAACCAAGAAAAAGCAGAGGAGCAATGAGATCAATTCACTCAATTACGTTTGTCTACTGCAAAGCTGCTGCTAAATAGGGGAAAAGAAAGCTGTGGTGCCTCAGAGGATATATCCCCACGCAGTCAGGATGGCCACCACCTATCCCACACACGCACCCAGGAGCTGGGGGAGCCTGATGAGGTTCCCCTACTTTGACTAAGAAGCTCCTTCTTTAAAGATCTATTTAAGGAGGAAACAGCTGCCAACAAGACAATTTCTTCCACACTTTGGCAGCTACAATTCTATTAACCTCCAAAACAAGCAGTGGCAGCCCGAGCCTGTAATTAGGGAGGGCCACCGAGGGTCACTGTCATGGGGCACCTTCAACGTGGCGTAATTTGGCAAGGGCAGGGTTAGCACTGGCTGCACCCACGCTGGAAATAGACTTATCTCAAGCTAAGCTGATGATTTCATTTCCCCAGTGAATGAGATATCTAATTATCAATAATTCATAGGCACAGACAGACGTGCAAGTGGTTTTGAGAACTGAAGGAGAAACAAGAAGTAATGATTCTTGGAATAGGAGCCAGCAGGGAGACAGATCCAGAGAGGGAAGAGAAGGTGCACTCTGCATGCACATGTCAAAACCAATCTAATTTCAATCAATCACATACGTGACAGCCTAGGTGCCAGCGTAACCGGGGTGTTTCCCCCGTACACTCTGCAGTTGGTATATGACAGGATGCTTGCCTGGATGGAGCCCAGCTCTACCTATCCGGATGGACAACTCGCTCTCGTAGACCAGCTGATGGGCAGGTTCATGCTCATACTTTTCTTTCATCGCTCGCTGGTCGAAGCTCAAGGCAAACGCTGCGTGGGGAGGCCCGCTGAAACCCTGCAAGGCAAGAGAGAAAGTCAAGGGTTTCCCCACATATCCCCATCAACCTTCTCCTAACACCATCCTCAGGAACTGCTCTGGTATCTGTGTGGTTGGGAAGCCAGTTGGGGCACGTGTCACAGCTGCATAGAGAGGTGGCTTTTGGGTTCCCCTCTTTCTCTCCAGACTGCCTAGCTGTTTAGATTTAAACATTCATTTCCAGTAGAAGCATCAAGAACAGGGTGAGGAGGAGCCAAGAAGTAAAGGGCTAAAGAAAGCAAGCCAAAATTCACATGCATTAACAGCAAGAAATGCAATTCCATAAACACAACTCCAAAGTCAACATGAAGGAGACCAGCAGACAAGGAGGGACATTCATGAGCAGCTCACAGAGGGTCGAGCTGCTGGGTTGACCTCTGCCAAAGTTCAGTTTGCAGCAGGGTACTGCTTCTTCTGCATGGATGGAGCGTGCCAGGGAAACGGTTCGTCCAAAATTGAACCCATCTGAGCATCAGACGAGACACCACGTTGACAATCACCCAGTGTTAGTGCAGTGGGACTCATCCAGATGGCCTGATGAAACTTCAGACTTGTTTGGAACATATTTCTACACCATTTGTAACCTCCAAAAAGCAAAGAAGGACGGCCAAGACCAATACTGTCCAGCTCTGCATAAAGCCTGCAGGGAATCCAAGCAGACACCCTGTGGCAAGACAGACCACACTGTTCCCATGAGTGATTCCTGCCAACCTGGATACAGCTCATGAAAACCAGACACAACTCAAAGATATGCCAGAGACTTTATCTGCATCGCCCAAAGAAAACCTGGCAGATATCATGGCCTTTTCTCCATGGTGCTGGACACACGCAGAAAGGTTGGATGTCCTTCTGGATATCCCTGGGCTGCTCAATCCCACCCAGAGACAGCTATGAAACTGGTAGGAAATACAGGTTTAGAGGCATAACCACACAGCTAAGAGAAGGGAGCATGTCCCATGGAGGTGGCTGTACAACCTGGTATGACCAGGTCCAAAACATGGGGAGCAGGACCCCAAAGTCCCTGTGTCCTCACAGGGCTGGGGTACATCCCCTGGGAACATCCGCAGGGAGGGATGTCCAGGCTGCACGGGAACACAGGCTTAGCTGGTGGATTGATGACAACAGAATAAATGAACATACGTGGAACAGGCAGAGACAGTAATGAGAGACTTGATGGGTAAGGTCACATTAAACAAAAGTAAAGGTTAAAGATGAATAACTAAATCTTCTACTCTCCCCTCATTTGCACAATATAGGCTGACCGGTACTATTAATATTCATCACATATTTGCTATCTGCTCTCTACTGCAGTTTAATCGGGTGCTTTCACCTCCCTTAACCCAGCAATTACAAGGTGCATGGGTGAGGTGCTTGGTTGAAACCCCTTTGGGAGAAGGGAGACCCACACAGCCCCACTGCGCCAGCTCACAGGAGACACCAGCATCTCTGCACCATCAATCCCCAGCAGCAGCAGGAGGAGCAGGCAGAAACACCAGCGTTTTCCAGTAAAACCTGGATGATGTGACACAGTGGGGAAAGAGGGGAACTTCAGCATCGTGACCTGACTTGAGTAAGGCAGGAAGAGACTGAGAATGGAAACTGATTTGCAGGCATTGCACAAGGCTCTCCAGCCCTGCTCCCACTGCTGACTGCCTCCTGCTTGCCATTGCTCCTGCCCCAGATCTGGGGAACACCATATTTCATGGAGCAGAAGGCTCCTTCCCCATGGCTTCTACCAGGACCTTGTTAAATGAGCTACAATCACTGCAACAGCAGCTTTGCAGGCTTCATCACCACCAGATTTATGGCTTTTCACCAGCCCAAAGACTCAAATGGGTCTTGTCAGGCAGGGAAGCAAGCCCAGGGCACAGCCAGAGCCCGCAGCACTCTGCAAGTTACAATAACCCACCCAAGAGGAAAGAAATCCCTTGTACAAGCAGGAGCAGGCAGGTAACATTCAGCATACACTCTCCATCTCCATAGATGCAAACAAGCAAGGGCCCTGCGAGGTCAAGACCACTTGCCTCAAGGTCTGCAGCCCTGGCGAGGAGCCTCCCATGGCTATTTTATGTATCACCATTCCCAGCACATCCAGTGCTTATGGACGTGGTACCTACAAATCTGCTTGCAATGAAACGGAGGAGAACTTGAAGACATTTCAGATGCTTATTGTAAGGTCAGGTCACCTCCCTGTTGCAGGCAGGAATATACAACACCAGAAATATGGGGAAATATTGGTGACCTTCAGTAAAGCACACGCTTTAATCCAACTGTGATTGCTCTGAGTCATTCCAGTCCAGCCGCTGCATGAGTCCCCTAATTGGAATGTGGCAGCGGGTTAAAAAAGCATTAGGAAGAGAAGAGGAAAGTCAACCCACATTAATTAGTTCATGCCAGTAATTAGCGTTAACTGAAATAACCACAGGGGCTTCAAAAAGCGAGCTGCAATGAGAGACTTGGACAGGAAGATCTTGGAGGAAAACTATTCTGGGATGCAGGAGTCCCCACTGCATTCGCCTCCGCTCGCAGAGCTGCAAGGGAAAGGTCGTTAGATTGTCACAGCCCCATGTGTAAAAACAGACTAGGAAACAGAGGTAATCTCTGCAGAGAGCCTGAACACGCAGATCCTGCTTTCGTTACCCAAAAGCTGCAGCAATCTGAGTTAACCCATATGGAAACATGCCCCTCTCCTGCCAGCATCCAGGTAATGTGGACTGGCACCAATGGCATCACCCTGGTATTGGAGGGCAAAAGGGTGAGACAGCTGCTTGGTTTTAGATGAAGCAAGGATTTGGGATTGCATCCTGCCCCTTGCACAAGTTGCTAAGAAAGGAATGAAGAGCGAGCGACACCTTTGAGAAACAATCTGTTCTTCTCCACCTGACCATTGAAGGAGAATAAGTTAATAAATAGTGGTGACAAAAGCTGATGGTCTGGCTTTGGCTAGATCACTTGGTACCAAATCTGGAGGTGCTGCTTGTCTGGGATGGTTGGTGATGCTGCTCTTCCCGCACAATATCTTGCTGGCTTTAACCCAGCAAACGCCCTGGAACAGGCTCCACGAAGCCAAAGGAAACAAAGACCATAATGCATCAATTAACGGCAGAAAGCACCTCAACAGGGAAGAGAAATGGAATAAATCCAGCTGTCTTATTAAAAAGAAATAGAAAATGTTCCTAACTTGTCCAGGAGCTAACACAGACAATAAGAGGCAATAACAAGCTGTGCTCGGATGGTGCCCAGCAGCTCCCATTTCACACTTACTGAAGGAGAGACAGTGATAATAGATCAGACACCAGAAAGCAGTAAGAGAAAGAGCAGGGTGGGGAGAGCAGAGAGGGGAAGGGGAGATGCTCCAGGTCCCAGCCCACAGGGATGGACCCAGCCCGTCTCTGCAGCCTCCCTATGCCCCTGGTGAGCTCAGGGCGAGCTCCATGCATGAGCCACTCGCTCAGCTCCACTGCTTCTGCACGGCTGCACAGAGCCCGGTGCCTCTGGGGATGGAGACAAAGGCTGGGCAGCAACAAAGCAGCGAGTCCCCGGCTCTTCTGAGGCAGAAAACTAGATTTATGTTCAAAATGTGACATAGGAAGGGAGCTCCCTTAGAAAGCATTGAGTTATCAGAGAGACCCAATTTGCATGTAAAGCAGCAGGCTGGTATTTTGTTATTTGAAGCAATATATCAAAGGCTGGATGCTCCCAAGTGAAACTCCGTGCTGGTTATGTATCCCTGTGCCAGCAGCACTTGTTTGTAACCCACTGAGAGCTGAGGAACGTGCAAGCAATGGTGAGACACCCCATGCTCCCTCAGCACCCTTTGTGTCATCTCTTGAGACCTCAGCCTGTTGTGTCACCCCCAAGGTCCCCGGAGCACAGAGTTGGGCAGCTGAGGACATGCCCAGGATGGGGTTTAAGACCACAGTGAGTGGTGCTGCCAGAAGCCATGATTCTGTCGGGCATCCCACCAAAAAATGCTCACCCAGCGCCACCTTCCCCCAGCACAGCATCCCTCAAAACTGCCCCATCCCTGGCAGTGTTCAAGGCCAGGCTGGACACAAGGGCTTGGAGCAACCTGCTCTAGTGGAAGGTGTCCCTGCCTGTGGCAGGGGGCTGGAGCTGGAAGAGCTTTAAGGTCCCTTCAACACAAACCTAAATCTGGGATTTTAAAACAATCCATCTCCCAAGCTCTTCTGGGATAAAAAAATAGCATGATTTTGGTCAATACTGACCTGGCATGAATTGATGGGTTAAGGGAAGGAGTTAGCAGGACTTGAATGGCAGCTCCTCTCAAAGCCAGGATCACTGGCATCCCCCCACAAAATACAAAAATCAACAACTCAAATGCAACCTTAAACACTCCACACAATAAAACCAGGCTCCTCTCACTGCTGAAGTGGGTGCAGTCATATTTATGATGAATAGCATGCAATACACAGCTCTGGGACACAGCAAATCGCCCTTGTTTTAGCCCTGAGCCCTGGCATAGCCCAGTCCACAACTGGGTCTCACCAGCAGCACCCAAACCCCCTTGATCCAACAAACTGCACCCCTATAAAGTGGGAATAAACTTGGGGATACCCAGCACAGCCCCGACCACCACAACAGCTCCATATGCCAGAGTAACCCCAACCCCACACCAAAACCCATGCAAGGAAGATGGAAAGCCAAATTTATCCTCATATGAAAGTTGAAGGGTCTCCAAGTGTTGCAGGTACATCTCAGTTTGCATTTTAATCTGGAGGTTGCTAACAAAGGAGCAGCAGCAGTGGGCACAGCAGATGGAAAGGCACTCTCATGCCAGTTCTGATTGAGCTCGCTAACGAGAGCTGGGGCAGCGCTGTCTGTCACACTGCAAAACCTTTTATTTTCCCTTGAGTTCAACTGCCTGAAGTTTTATAAAGCCACAGCATGTGCAACCAGAGGCTGCAATCAGAACTGCCCTCTGAAGCCTCAAAGTGCAGTCAAATACAACAAGCAGAAGACGAACCACAGCAGAGAAGGCAAATGGAAAAGATGAGCATGTGAGAAGCATCGCATGAGCACTTGTGATGCTGGTGGACATCAGCAGCTCCTGGGGTCTATGAACACAACCCAAGCCCTCATCCCAACAGCCAGATTCCAAATACCTTGTCCCACCACAACACCAACAGCTCCAGAGGCATCAGGTTGGGATTGCACTGAGGGGACTAGATAGGAATTGCTCCTTGATTGGAATTCCGCCGGCACCAGCTTGCTCAGCACCAGGCAGGACCAGGATAACCCCAAGCAGAGCCACAGCTTCAGCCTAGGAGCTAAATGCAGCAGATGCTTAATGCCACAGCATCCTCATGGAACTCGGTTTCCCGAGGAGGAGCACACACCAAGTGCCTGATCCTGCATCACACCAGCACTACAGCCCTCCCGCCTGCACCAGGAACACCAACAGCTTCCCAGAGCTACAGGGGGAAGCCCGAGAGCCTCCTGCTTCCCACACTGAGCATCTTCCATCTGGCTGCTCCAGCCCCGCATCCTCCCCCGGCCCAGCACGCAGCCCTGCCTGCAGCAGGCAGGAGGCTCGTAGCTATGGCAGCACTGCCGCGGGAATGGGGAAGGAAAGGTTCATCCAGAGACCCCAAACTGCAGTGTTTTCATGGCAAACCTGCTCCGGCAGCATCCTGTGAGCAGATCACACCAGGCTGGGAGGCCCTTCTCATCCCACAACACCAGAGCCTGCCCCTGATAACTGCAACAGGGAAGCTTAAGTGAATATTAAGGCAGGCTGATATCAGTTTATCTGTAACTAATGTAATATTATTGCGAGTACATTTTATTCACTGCTAATTATCAGCCACTGATAACTCATAATTCCTGACAATTGCAAACAGCAGCTTTAATCACCAGCCTCTGCAGACAGGCTGCGAGGGCAGGAGGAATAAACCACCTCCCTTCACGTCACCAGCAGCATGGGGACAGATAGGGTGTCCTGTGGGGTGACCCTGGAGTAGCCCCGGCCATGGGGGCTCCTATGGGAGCTGCCTCATCCGACAGCAGCCGATGGGAGACACTTGGCAGTGCCACAACCAGCAGCACATCCACAAATGCCACCCAAGGGAAGGAAATTTATCAAAACCTACCCAAACTTTCATATAAACCAAATTTGCCCAACAGGAACAAGAGAAAGCCCTTCTGATCCAGGGATGCTGCAGCACCCGCTCCCAGCTCAAATACAGCACAGCTGGACCCCAAGAGCATCACTGCCAGGGAGCAGGCACATGCCACCAGCACCAGCCCCACCAAGAGGAGCTCCAAGGGGAGATGGGCAAAGGCCAATCCAGCTTTTTGGCCAAAACAACATTCCTATTAAAAATAAACATATGGATTTTTCTCGTTGGCACATTTGGGGCTTTGGCCTTTCCAGGAGGGAGGAAAAACACAGCAGGAATGTCGCTGGCACCCGGTCTGGGAAGGCGGCAGCTCCAACAGCACGGGCTGGGTGAGCACTGCCTGGGAGGAGGGAACTCGCGTGTGATTCCCAGGGAATCACAGAGGGTTTGTTACAAAACGGGATGTTTTGCAAGTGCGCTGGTTTACATGGCAGAGAGGAGGCCGCTGCTGTAACCTCTGCCACTGCAAAAACAAGAGCGCAGGAATGTGTTTGCTGCTTTTGCCACAGGACACAGCAAAATAACAAACAACTTGTTAAACAGCCAGAACCCACCTCTGCAACAGCAGGACACGGGCTTCATGTCACCAGCCTCCTGCCTGGAGGTTCTTGTCATCAGGAAGCTCAGAGAAACCTCAAAACACAACCAGTAAACCTATTTTTCAACAGACCACCAAAACCAGTTAGGATGTACATCCACTTCCAGCTCTTTGCTGGGAGGAAACTGGGCTGTTACAGCCACAGCCAGATCCTAAAGGATATATAAGGGATATCCTAAGGGTGTAAGGGTGCTGAGGCGCTGGCACAGGGTGCCCAGAGAAGCTGTGGCTGCCCCATCCCTGGCAGTGTTCAAGGTCAGGTTGGACACAGGGGCTTGGAGCAACCTGCTCTAGTGGAAGGTGCCCGTGGCAGGAGGTTGGAACTGAATAAGCTTTAAGGTCCCGTCCAACACAAGCTTCCATGATTCTATGGTTTTCCCAAGGGATATTTTCCTAAGGGCTGCCTCCCATATCACCACCACCCAGATGCCTGCAGCTTGCTCAGCAGGACACGGCAGAGAGGTTTGTGGCATCAAGTCAGCACTACAATATGAGATTTTAATTGTGAGCAATAAACCTTTAAGCCTCAGATGGGATTAACAAAAGCTTTTTCTCCACATGCTTATTAAAGTCTAATGGAGACCAGCTTTGCCTCTTTTCTCTCTCCCTGCCCCCTTCCCACCTTGTATATTTGTAGCGTGGCAACATGTATTTTTACAGCCCTTTTATTATGCAAGGCTTTTTGCTAGGGTAAGAGAAAAAGCAAACAAAACTTCAATTAACAGCTCATTTTTACACAATATACCCCTCAGTAATGATTTGCTATCAGTGCAGATTGAATTAATGGCAAAGGGGAGAACAAAGCGGGTGGCTGCTGCGGCAGGGTGGGATGTTGAGAGCCCTGGGAGGGCTGGTGGGATGCGGAAGGCTCAGTTAGTGATCCATCACCCCTCAAATGAAGGGCCACACCATGCCAGTGCTGCCTAATGACATTATGTTAACACACAACTTCCTTTAGACCCGCAATTAGCAATGTGGATGTGCACAGGTCCCTGGCAGATGGATGGAGAAGCAGCAGCGCTGGGGTGCAGCCCCTTCTCCCCACATCCCCCTGAGCATCACAGCCAGCACAGCCTCCAGGGACCCAGCCACAGCCAGTTCATTCCCAAGGACACTTCCTTGGTTTCTGCTCTTTTTCTCCACACCTCGTACATCCCATAATTACCAAAATAGCACCAAGAGAGGCACTGACTCCTCTGCTTGTCTGCAGGAGCCATGGCAGAGCCAAGGGAGCATCGAACACCTTCCTGAAGCTCAGCACAATAAATGCAAGGAGAAGCTCTTGATTCTCTTCAGCTACCGCAATTAATTTGTTAATTCATTACAGAAGAGAGGAGCAATAAGGGACAAGGCACTTCCTGATTACCACTAACAAGAAACTCGGGACTGAATTTTGGGCTGGTTCCCCTCCAAGCAGCCCTAAGGCTGGGCTTGTCCTTGGCTTTCACAGGTAACTCCTTGGGCCCTGAACTCCAACCAAGACAACCTAAAACCCAGAAAACAAGCTCAGAAATCAGCCCTCATAGCATTTACTTATATGTGTAGCATGCGCTTCACTTTTAAGGTCTTGAGAGGCCTAAAAACAGCACACACAAGGTGTAAATCAAAAGCAAGATGCCTTCCCAAGCCTGCAAACACCCTGAAACGCAGAGAAGACTCACCCAGTCACTTGTTCAGTTCACATTAGCTCTGAAGCCTGCAGACAACAGATTACAGTCACATCACTTTCAGCACCTCACTGATAATTCGAGCATGATGGGGGGAGACAGGAAAACACACCACAGATTTGGAGCAAGTCCAGAGGAGGCCCCGGAGCTGCTGCGAGGGCTGGAGCAGCTCTGCTCTGGAGCCAGGCTGAGAGAGCTGGGCTGGGGCAGCCTGGAGAAGGCTCCTGAAGGGGACACTTTAGAGCAGCTCCAGTGCCTAAAGGGGCTCCAGGAAACCTGGAGAGGGGCTTTGGACAAGGGATGTAGGGACAGGACAAGGGGAATGGCTTTAATCTGCCAGGGGACACACCACCCCATAGCCATGTGCCCAGAGCATCAAATGGGTGCCAACACAGAGACACCCACTGGGTCCAAATGATGGCAGAGGAGCCTCATCCAGGCTGAGCAGAAAGGAACAAGCCAGCCTCGTTTTCCCCCAATTCCCCAGCACCGTGCTCCTCTCCAGCAGGTTACCAGAGGCAAAATGTTCCACTGGATTAAAAGCAAGGGTCTGCTTGACACCACCCACAGCACCCCCGAGAGCTGGCTGGCACCATGCAGAGCTGTTTGCATGGAAAGGCGACCACTGAGCATCGCAAGGAGCAACTTACCCATCCTTCTGCCACCACTGGCGTCAAGGGGACTTGTGTGTGTCCTCTCTGGGGACAGACACACACAAGAGGCACAGACCCGGCTCTTTACAGCACATCTTCTAAGCAGACAGCAGTGTCAAGTCAGTCTGGGTGAGTCAGAGTTTACCCTGAGAGCAAGCTGGCTTTGTGCTGCAGTTATAGATCTCTGCATATATATCTTCCCATGATCTCCATGAAAGCAGCCTTCCTCTCCCTGACGTTCACCAACTGCCACTTCACTCGCTGCTTCTCTGTCATTTTAATGGCAGGTTTACTTTCCACAGCGGAGGCATTAATTTGGGGTTATGCTGTGAGAGAATTCAAAGGCAGGTTTTGAGATCCAGGAACAGGCACAGAACCATCCCTGACACTCGGTCCATGCTCAGCTATGAGCAGTGGGTCAGCAGCACCCACACCCTGCTCTCCCCTGGGAGAGCTTATTTAGTCCTGCTTATTCCAGGACTAAAACTTAACTTAGTCCTGCTTCTTCCAGGACTAAAAGTTAGCCTAACAAAAGGAGTGCTCTGCAAAAGGGTAAGACACTATCCAGGACCCCCTGACATGCTGCATCCCTCCCCATGGTGCCAGGCAGACTCTTTTAGCAGGTACAAGGAGATCTGGCATTCCAGCACACTCTTCCTTTTGGAAAATTTATCCTCTTTTACAATTCTGAGCCAGGCCTCAAGGAGTCATTGAAATTCCATCAGCAAAGGCTGAGCCATGGATGCAAGAAGAGCCCCCTGGTACATTACCAGCCTCATCAGTCGTCATACCCACTCGAGGCGAGCAGTGAGGAGCAAGGTGCTTTATGGTGGGCACAGGTAGGCAACAGAGAAGGGAATGGTGGAGAAGCACTTAGCCAGTGCAGGAGCTCCCTGAATGAGGAATTCAACCAGGTTTTATCTGTCCCTGTTGGTTTATAAAGGTATTTTTCCACCTCCTTGTTCTCAGTGTGACCCTGCAGAGCCTCAAACCACTCCGGATCTCATCTGCTGTCGGTGACTGTCCCCATACACCTAATAAGGGTGGGAAGGCAGTTTAACCCTGACTTGGATTCAGGGCATCTCTGCTCTTCAGCTCTTGCTTTGGGGCTTCAAATGGAATGTTTTTTTGAAATGCTTAATGCATAATGAGAGAAAATGATAATTAAGAGCAGCTGACAAATTACACTCTGGAAGTAAATAATCCTTTACCTCCATTAATACAACAAAATGCTGCTCTCAAAATTAGGATAATTACAACTTTGTGCCTTGGATTTTCGCAAATCATTTCACCCTATGTAGCAACAACTGGATTTCAGTCACTAAAACCACTGCACAGGGAAGGGTGGGAGGCAGGCTTTGGGCAAACAGATCATAATGAAACCTTTAGGGGTTTCTGGGTGCTGACCTGAAGAAGTAGGACTCTAACAAGAGACTTCCAGAGGATTCCCTGGGTGGGTTCTGTGGCCAGCACCAGGGATCATGTTGGGAAACCTGCCCTGGGACAGGACACAGGGAATCTAGTCCCAGGCATCAGTCCTGCATGGATCTAGAGCTGGGTTGGATTTATCTGATAAATTAATAAAACCCATGCCCAGGTATTCCTATTTATTTAAAGCTGGAAGGGGAAGGCCCTTTCCCAATGGAAATCTTTGCTACGTTCCCTTATGAGGCTCCCACAAGAGTTTCCCTTCCTCAGTTAAAGCCAGATCCTTCCTTGCAGAGCCAGTGGGAAAGGGCCAGAATGCCACAAAGAAAACAAACAGAAGGGCTATTTTCCCCCTAAGGAAAGGAAATCAGAGCAAACTGGGAATGCACGAGCTGAGCTGCAGCTCACGCAAGCCTGGATCAACCAAATCCCTCTGGTCCATCCAGAGGGTCCATCCATCCTCATCCCCCCACAAGGCAAAGGCACATAAATGGGCAGAGTCACTTTGCATGCCCCAAACCACCAAAACCACCTCAGTGGAACTTCTTTATTTGATCATTTTACCATGATTATGTAGTCCAAGACACAGCTGGCCCCTGGGCTGCTCTGGACACTGCTTCAGTCCCACACACAAACGTATTACACCAGAAACTACACCAGCCCCACACACAGGCACGTCCCTTGGTTAACACTGGCACCCACAAAGCCTCTATGTAGGATGGCAACGAGGATGTGCAGCTAATTAACTTTCTAGAAGTCACAGATGAACAGGAAAAAGCACATTAAGAATGGGAACTTGTGACGGGCACGTCCCGGAGGGATTAGCAAATTGCATAAGAGGAACCTTTATTCCGATTATAAATTAACACCAGCGACAAGACCCAGCACATTTTTACTGCCTCGTGAAATAATTAACCCGTCACATGCAGCTCCATGCAAATCAGGAGGGAGAGAAGTATTAAAAGCTTTCCATCTTCACCGGGTGGAAGCACATACCGGGAGCATCACCAGCATCCTCAAACAGCACCCACGGCACTAACGATTGCACTGCCTCATTACACCAGTACACCCAGTACATGCCAGGAATCACTGCCTAGCGCCCCATGACAAAAAAGATGCTTCCCATGGTCTAATCCAGCTGTGGTTTAGCCTTGAGAATGAAATTGCAGTTTTAAATCTGCATCCACGCCTGCAGCGGGTGGGATGCTCCCTCCTCCCCCTCCTGCAGCATCACCCTCCACGCACCAACCTCAGCTTTCCCCCAGTAAGTGACTTGCACGGATTTAGAAAGCAAAATATACATCCTCGAGGCACATCGTGAACCAAACACCAGCATTATGAAATGAGAGGAAGCCTTGGATGTCTGTTTATCAAGTTCTCAAAGTCTTCCCAAGGGGACCTGCCAAAAATAGCCTCAAATGCACTGGACAAAGTGCCCAGTCCCAGAGTATATTCCAAAAACCTCACATTGTAAAAATAGGAAAGGGCAGGAGCACAACGCAGTCATGTTTTGAGAGGGTTAATGGGATCCTGCCTCCTACTACGAGCATCCACACAAGTGCACCCACCCCACTCCTCCATCCCACGTGAAGATGCTCAGCCCGCTCCTGAAAACCATTACACAGATATAAACAGCCCCAAAGTGCCTCAAAAGGGGTATGAAACACAAGCCCCAGACCCCAGGCAGGGGTTTTGGCCACATCGGTCCTTCCCGCAGCATGAGGGGCCCCACTGAGCACACACCAACACAGGCAAAAGGCTTTTAAAGGGCACTTTAGTTGCTATTTGTTTTAAATCTAAGGAATGGGCCACCCATCACATGCAGCTTTATTGATTTACCTGGTACTCAGGGGAAAAAAAACCAACAGACTCTGTGTCTAAATGACAAGGAAAAAACCACATCCAATTGAGATGGTATTTCCAGGACAGAATTACAGCCCTGCCTCCCCATCCTTCCATCCCCAACCATCTTTTACACGTCCCCGACCATCTTTTATATGAGAAGTATTGGCAGGCTCCTAGTTATAGCTGAGTAATGGCCCATCAGCTCTCTCCCTGGATTATATATTAACTCCTGGTGCTCCCGCAGCATCCATCCTCCTCTCGCTCCCCCTTGACCACCCATCAGCTCTCAAGGGGAATCCCCGAGGCTGCCCCAGACCCCGCAGCATCCATCCAGGTCCTGGACCAAGCTTGGCTCTGGCTGCAGACCTGCACCCACCACACTGGGAGTGACAGAGCTGCTGTCTGTACATGGCCAGATGTTTCTGAGCAAAATGGAGCCTGGAGGTAGAGGAGATGAAGCTGATTAAACCTCATTATCCTATTTAGTGTAATGATCAGAGATGAGGGGACGTCATGCAGCTGGGAGTGGAAGGAATAACACAGTTAATAACTGCCTATGTTATGGCTGATGTGCAGCCCACGAGGGGTTTATCTCCCACCATGGCCAGGTTGCTTTCTCCTCTCCCTTGCCTATTCCACATCCCCAATCCACCAGCATCATGTCTGTGAATTCCTGCTTGCCCAGAGGACAACTTAAGGGCATTGATGTGGAAAGGCAGGAGCGAGGGAGGTCCTGGAAGCCACAGTGTCAACACAGGCAATCCGCTGTGCCTAAACCCAGCATCCCACTCCAGGCTCCACCAGAACACCCATGTGAGCTCCAACAGCAGCACCACTGGGATCCAGCAGCTTGAAGACAAAAGCAACACGCATCCATGTGAAAATTCAGGAGCAAAAGCAGCCAGGGACTGCCCGAAATCCAGAGTCAAGGCTGGACACCTCCTCTGGACTCCTGTGGGATCCCTCTGGGAAGAAAGAGGCCAGAACAAGAAACCCATCCTGGAAACCCAATAAAACATGAGACTGAGCAAACCCAGCCAAGTCAGCAGAGCCGCAAGACAGATTTGAAGGATGAGAATAATAATACTTAATCTCAGCATTCTTATGCGTTCCAGTAGACCCAAAATAGCTACTCAGTGAGCAGGGACCTACTGTGCTGAGCAGTAGTTTCAAGTAAACTCTTCCTCCGAGGCTTTCAGTCTTGGCATGAGACCCTCAGCCCCAATCCTTTTTAGTAAAGGCAATAGCATCTCATTCACCCTCCCCATCACCTGCCCCTCTCCATGCAGCTCTGCATTGGTCAAAAGCCAAGTTCTTGTTTAAAAACTAGCTGTAAGGTTAAATTAGAGCAAAGGAAGGAGAGAAACCTGCTGTGCCATCACCGGGGCCAGGTTGGGAAGAGGCAGACGGGCTGTTCTTTAGTGGTATAAGATATTCCAGAAACTCCAGCAACATCCTGCTGCAGAACCAGCTCTGCTGCTCCCTCCCCAGCACCGAACTGGGGGCTGCTGGTGAAGATGCCCTTTGGCTGAACACATACAAGGAGACTGGTGCCAAAATAAGGGTGAGCCTCTTATTTAGAGCTCCTGAGGTCTCTTCCTGCAATGGGCTCACCCTCCAAGCCCTCCCATTGTAGTTTGTTGTTCTCCACCATCAGCATCTCCTCTTCCATAACCTCAGCTAAAGGATAACATGTTAAAGGCTTCACATGGGGAAATGGTGAAAGATAAAGATGTAATAGATTGGAATTTCATAAGGAATTTCATCACTACAGCTGTTTGGCATCATTAAACCAGTTTCTCTTGGAGGTTTAACCCTCCTGCCGGCCCCAGATCTGCTGTTGAGCAAACACCAGCAGAGCCACCCAGCTCCTGTTGAGGCTGCAGCAGGAGCAAAACCTTTCTCTCTCCCCAGGGAGCAGGGCTGAGGTGATGACTCATTAAAAGCTTTTACTACCTGTTGTTATCCAGCAAACCGTTTGCAGAGGAGTGCCAGGCAGAAAGAAAGCTCTCTGTATAAAGAGCAATAGGCTAAAAAGGGATCCCTCATCCTGCCCCGCAGGGACAGTGTGCTCCATGCTCTCACCAGCATCCCTGCCTGACTTCAAGGGGAGGAAGAAAATACCCAAACCAACCAACTCTGAGATTTTAACTGACTCAGAAAGAAGCGACACTTGTTGGAAGTGAAGTGCAACGGCTTAACCTTTGTCTGAGCAGCTCCTGAGATGTCTGGGCTCCAAATGAAGGGAGATGCATCTTGAGCCAAATTTCCCTGCCAGCACAGCCCCAAGGATGGCTCCAGACTGACCAGACACTGACTCTTCATTTCAACACATTCAGCTTTAACCTCTACCCGTGCTCCTTCCACAACATCCCTCGTACTCCCTTCGCCAAGTCTCTGGGTACCTCATGCTCTTCCTAAAGCATCCCAGAAGCCCCATCCCCTGCCCACTGCAGCGCATCTGACCAGCCTCTGGGCAAGGAGTGCAGGAGCCCCGAGTTATCCAAGTGGCACTTTGCATTTGCACAAGCTCTAACAAGGTGGGTCCTGCCCATTGCCCAGCCTAGGAGACACCCCAGCACAAGGACACCCCTTTTCCAGGCCGTTCTTGTCACCACTCCATCCTGCCCTGTGCAGTGCAAGAATTCCCCTCCCCACAACACTCTTCCCCCTGCACACGCTCCCATTTCAAAACACAGCAGAGAAGAACACCAACCATCAGGAAGAACTGGGTTTTGTGGTACAACTGTTTATCTACCCTGTTGGGAAACAGCAGCTTCAGGCAGCTGATCAAATACATCTTGAGCCCCATCCAGCTCCTTCTAACGAGGGCAATCACTGTGATGGCCAACACAGGCAGGAGACAGGCGATTGAGAGCAGAAGGAAAACACACAGTTTGATGGCAAGCAGCTTCCAAGGGCTCTGGCAGCCTGAGAGCAGCTCCTGGCCTCTCACTGCATCCTGCAACGGGTTCAGAACCTGTTCCAAGAGGCTCAAAAAGCAAGGGAGCAGGGAAAGCTGATGCCACGGGGTCCTCTGGATACCAGTAAGTGGGAAGCCCCACATTCCTTACTCATAGCCACAAGTAATCCCTCCTTCCACTCAAATAAATACAATTTAAAAAGCTCTTTGGAAGTTGTTGAAAATACCCTGCCTAAGCCACGCTTGTGTTTCCAGCTGTAAAAACCCAACAGCTCCTGATTTATTTATTTTTGTAATAACACTCTTCGGCAGGAGGATGGTTCATTCCATTCTGAAGTGCTTAAAGGGTTGGCAGCTCCCAAATTAAACCCCTGGGCTGAAACAGAAGGTCACACCTGAGCTGTTTGCAAAGCGCTGCCAGTGGAAAGAACAAAAGCAGCAGCGTGAAGGGGAGGAAAAAAAAAGAGTGCAGAGAGCCTAAAGCTGCAGCAGCACCGGCAGAGCCACCAGAACACATGGGTTTATTAAAGCTGTGATAGAAACCAGCGTGCATCCAGGTCCTGCCGTGGCAGAGCTGAAGGAACAGCACAAGCCCCAGCCCAGGAGCACCCTCACTATGAGGGTGCTGAGGCGCTGGCACAGGGTGCTCAGAGAAGCTGTGGCTGCCCCATCCCTGGCACTGTTCAAGGCCAGGGTGGACACAGGAGCTTGGAGCAACCTGCTCCAGCGGAAGGTGTTGGAACTGGATGAGCTTTAAGGTCCTTCCAACCCAAACCAGGCTGGGATTCCATGATTCCACTTACCAGTGCTGGGATGAGCAGGTCGGCGAAGTACACGAAAGCTGCTCCCAGAGCAAAGCCCAGGGCCACCGGGAAGAAGGCGAAGGCTCCGAAGCTGCCGGACTCCTCGGCCATGTCGATAGCCGGGGCCAGGAGGGACCAGTAGGAAGCAGCCAGCATGACCTGGGAGACAAGGGGACCATTGAGAACCATGGAGACACCAGTGCCACAAGGGCCTGACACCAGATGTCCACCCTCCAGCCAGGGAAACCCCTGCACTTCACACCTATCCACCCATTGCAACCCCACAGAGCCATCAAAACCTGCTTCCCGATGGAACAAATCACCAAAGGATGGAGAAGTGAGTTTTGTCCCATTTTCACCATGAGTGTTTTCCTTGGCTCAGAAGTGCAAGGCAGCAAACAACTGACATGAGCTCTTTAGGGTGATTTTCTGTGGAATTGGCACAGCCACAAACAGCCCTTCATCATGACCCCATCCCTCCATCCAGCAACCCCAAAGTCCCGTTTGCAGGATGCTCAGGAGCGGTGCTGCTCAACCTGCTCTCACAGCACGAGTGCTCACCCACAGAAGTACGTAATAAACTATTACATTTTAAACCACTTCTAACGAAGGAGCAAGATGCCTATTGCTGTAGACGCCAGTCCCTGAGGGATTGTGTAAATCTCAGCTCTCTGTGAGTAAGAAGAAAGCAGGCTGTCATGTCAGCCTTAACCACGGCTGTCAAACTTCATATTTCAAATGCCACCTCCTTTAAAAAACAACCACACACCCCAACATGGAAACACAAGCAACAAGGAAAGGCTTTGCAGAATTATATTGTCATCTTTCTTAAGATATCATTTCCCTATGGAAAACAGAGGCATGACACTGCTCAGCCTCCAGATCCTGCCACCCCCGAAGTCAGCAGCGGAGCTCCCACCAGCTCTGCTCTGCACAGGCCCTGGGGGAAGGTGATGACAGAGCCTGAAGCCACCCCAACCTCACCAGATAAGGGAGAGAACTGGGGGGCTTCACAACCACCTTCACTTGCTTGGAGGGGGAAAAGACACTGATTCCTACACCCTTTCATGCAGAGAAACCCCTTGTCCCCACTCGCCCGGGGAGCTGGAAGTAGGCAGAAGTGGTGATGTCCCCGTGTGGGTTTAGGGACATGGGAGCAGCCAAAGTCCTGCCCAAGGCTGCTCCTGCCCACCATCAGAGCTGGCACTTCGCCCTCTGGTTCAGCAGCATCCCTTCTATCAGAAGATGCTCTTGAACTAACAAAAGGGTGAGGATTTCTGCCAGTGACTTGATTTAAGTAAAAAAGAAATTGCACTCTGTTTCAAATCTGTATAATGTCCACAGCCAGGGAGAGGAACCCAAACCCCACCGATGTCCCTGAGCAAGCTGGTGTCAAAGGCAGGAATAAAAGGGGGAAATCCTGCCTGGAATGCCTCAGATCAATCAAACACGAAGTCACTTTCTGCACAAAGCCTTCCCCTCGCACCAGCCCCGCTCGGCCCAGCCAAGATGGGGAGCAGGGGACCCACAGCTCACCAGCACCAGGACACACAGCTCCTGCCAGTCTGGATTTAGGCATTTCTGGAAAGAGACTCCACAATCCCGAGCCAAGATGCAACAATGCCATAAATCCACCAGCTCTCGGGAAAACAAGCTGTGGTTGATGGGGAGAGGAGGAAGCACGCAGAAGGCAGCCGCAGATCTACAGCATCCCCGGGCTGTGGGGAGCCCAAACCCTTCCCTGGGACACACCAGCACAAGCAGAGGCAAAACCCAGGCTCAAACCTCAACTCCCACAGCTTCAGAGCTACACAGGAGCTTCTTCCCTGCAAATACAGAAGAAACAGGGCAATGATTCTCATCCCCAATCGCTGCTGGCCCTGCTGGACCCCAGGCCAAGGAGGGGGAGCCCCTGCACTGATCCAAGCCTGGCATCACATCACGGAGTTAACACTGAAGCCCTCATCTGCTGCAAGCAGCAACATCTCGTCACACTCCTGCACCATCATTGAGATGAGAACAGCAGCTCCAAGGCAAACAGCCACATTAACAGCGTGCAGGTCACACAACCCAAGGTGCTGAGAAGGGAAAGGGATCCCCAGGGCAGGAGGGGAAAGAGAAGAGGAAGACGAGAGCCTGGCAGGACACTTTCCCTGCCAAGCTTTTTAGACTGACTTCATTATGGTTGGATTCAATGATCTTAAAGGTCTTTTCTAACCTAAATGATTGTAAGGCTCCGACAACAGGGACCAGCCCCAGTAGACCCATGTAAATTACTGATGCTGTTTTAAGCAGCACTGAAAGGGAATATTCAATAGGAGAAGTGCCTGGTGCAGTTTAAAGAGCACGTCCTTATGATTTGCTGCTTCACCTGGGACAGAAGAAATCAAACTATGACCCAGAAAGAGGAATAGGCAGGAGAGGCTGCAGGGAGGGAGCACTCCAAGTGGTTATGATGGCTGAGAGCAGAGCACCTCTGGGATAACACTGAGATAACAGAGAGCATCTAAAACATAAAGGTCTTAGTTAAGAATATCAAGATTTAAGAGAAAAGCCAGGATTCCACATCAGATGCCCAAGCAAGCAAAGCCTTGTCTCTATGGAAACACATCACCTCGGAGGCTTTCACATACAAAGCCCTCTATTATCCCTGATTTCCAGAGGGGGAACTGAGGCAGAGAGGAGCTAAATGCTCAGAGACACGAGTGGAGGTGCTGGGCTGGAAGAAGCTGAGTTCCTCCACACCACAGTGACCAGCCACACAGGTCCCCTTTGCTCGAGATGACACATCAGACATCTCCAACAGGAGAGAGGACTGTGTTTCATCAGTGATCCTGGTCCTGGAGAGCACCATACACACTCCCTGTAACCCAGATGAACATCAGGGATCCTGAGCTTAGCACCAGAATAGCAAAGTCAGAAGCAATACCTGCCTCTGAAAGCACAGACCTGGGGGTTTGCTGCCTCTGACAGAGCAGAAGGGAAGTTTAATTAAACCCAGCAGCCCAGGTTTGAGAGCAGAGATAAAGAGGAAGTTCAGTCCTGCCTGTCTCTGCCCCAGTGCCCCGAGAAACAGCCCATCTGTATCTGCAAGAGATCTACATCAAAGCCACTGTGTCTTCAATACAAATCTCACAGCAAGAGCCGCAGAACACGAGCAGAGCAGAGCTGCTGCCTGAAGAAACACTCTCAAAGAGGAGAAAGAAAACAGGACAAATAGGTTTCAAAACTGGCTGCCCCACATCCTGCTTTTTGTCCTTCATGGAGCCAGCAAACAGAGCCCCCAACACTGGGTCTGCAGCACAAGCCTGGATGAGGCAGGAACAGCCCCTCATTCCAGCCAGGCAGGACTCCACAGCCCGCCTGGGTTCCCCCTCCAGGCACAGCCTTGGGCACGCCACCAGCTTCATTCCAGCATCACATCCCACCGAAAGCTACAGTCCCTTTTGCCAAAGGGCTGGGTCAGGAGGTGGTTTCTCCTCCAGCTTATCCGTGGACTCTTTGCAAAGCTGCCAAACACACACATGGAATCCCAGCCTGGTTTGGGTTGGAAGAGACCTTAAAGCTCATCCAGCTTCAACCCCCTGCCACGGGCAGGGACACCTTCCACTAGAGCAGATTGCTCCAAGCCCTACCCAACCTGGCCTTTAATCAGTGTGGATCTCTGGCATCTTCCCCCAAAAGAGCTGGTCCTGGCTGGGCTGCAGTGACCCTGGGTGGCACAAACACCTCACCCCAACCAGCACCAGCTTCTGCAGCTCAGGTCCATAACCACAACCTGGAAACCTTTACAAACTGTGGATGTTTTATGTGGCAGCACCTTCTGGCAAACAGGACCTGCCAGCACTGACATTTCCCTCCAGACGCTGCAGCAACCCTGGGCAACAATTCCCCTTTGCTGCTCCAAGCACAGCACATTGGAAGAAGCTGAGGGAAAAGCAAATGTTTGTAGTTCTGCTTCCCCGGCCGAGCCACACCTCTGCCAGGCAGCGATGACAGTGCTCCTGGCAGGGTGACACAGTGGCCACAGCAAGGACAGCATCACGCTGTGCTGTGCCAGCACCGAGCCAGCCTCACGCTGTCCCCAGCAGCCACTCCCCAACACCACAGAAGTGGCTCCAAGTTGGCTTGGCAGGGACGAGGGTGTGTCTTCCAGAGAAAACAGCTCCAGAACCAGCTCACAGAGGAAAGCTCCAGAGCTGGATATTCCCAACGCAAGAGATTCATTTATAAATGACGGCCCCAGAATCCGCTACAACAGATGAGTTGAATTATTCACACCAGCAGCAGTTGCAGGCACAACCCAGGCAAGCTCGGCAGGAAGCAAACTGAGCTTTGTGGTGTTCCATGTCACCCACCATGGCGATTCAGAAGCCCAAGACAATGAGAAGAGTTTAACTCAAGAGCATCAAATCCAGAGTGGGCAGCTCGACATCCTCATGACCCTCCTCAGGCCACCTCCATGCTCCTAAAGCAGGCACCGAGACATGACAAGAGGCAACCAGAGCTGCACCACACTCCTCCTGCCCCACCTGCGCCTCAGGCCATTATCCATGATACACTAACACAAGCAGGCAACCAAATGAAGCGTGGTTGGGCTTTAGAGGTATCATCAGGAGAACAAATAGACGAGGAGCAGAAGGATGCTGTACTTACCCCCGCGGCAAAGCCTAAGCTCCCATCGAGGATCCGCCTCTGGAAACCGAACACAAAACACACCATTTACTCCCAGCAGAAGCAGTGGGATAACTTCCTTCTCCCCAGTCCTGCAACCCAAGTGATTCCTGTGCTTTGAGGCCAAAGCTGTGCTCTCCACACAAAGGAGCCCACTGTGCCGGGGCGATGGCACCTCACCATCACCACAGAGCATCCCAGCTCCCTCGGCCCACCCCATAACCATGCTAAAGGCTGAGGGAAGGTAAAGCAGGCACTCTCCCACCCTGCATTTCCCCCCCTTGAAGGCTTTGACTCCTCTATTAAGAGGCTGCTATAAACAAAGCCATTACTCTCCCAGCAACCCAGCACGTATCCTGCCCACTTCTATCCCAGGGCAGTTCTATCTCTTCAGCACATCACCTCTCCTAGGAAAGAAACCAACGTGTGACTGCAAAGGGAACCTCACTGTGCCACAGGCTCCTGAATAAATCATCACAAGAGAAAGGCATAAATAATACATCCATTCGGGCAACTTTGAACACAAGAGCAAGAGGGGCCTCTAATTTTGGAACACAACATGACTTAAAGATCAGCACTTTGCTTGTCCTGAGCATGGGCTGACCCGAATCCTGGGCTGGAGCTGTGGCAACTAAAAACAGGTTATAGGAGGAGAACCCAGTGTTCCAAACACAGAGCCCTGCCTGCGGCTCTGCCCCATCTCCGCAGTGCTGTGAGCTGTGTTACAGCACATACCACTGCCCGGGGTCAGGAATTTGATTTCCTTCTCTTCTGTGTGGATAAACAGGATAGAAATGAGCTGGATTCTTCCTCCTGCTGCCCTCAGGACCAATGTTGAGCACCTCATACTTGGGACGGGGCAGCCAAACCCACCCATGAGCACGGTGCAGCCCTCACCTGGACCCGAGGACGTGACCAGCACCCACCTGCCCGCTGGAGAACACGAACACCAGCGCGGAACCAGCCGCCGTCAGCCCCCAGGTGAGGAACGTGCCCAGCACCGCCTGCAGCACCGGCCCGTGCCCCGGGATCATGCTGACCTGGGGGGGACGACATGATCAGGAGAAGCACTTGGTGTCTAAAGAGAGAATAACCCCCATATTCATCCCCGGTTAATGTGGGAGTGCCCCAAACCCCTCCTCAGCAAAGGGGACAGAATGAGGTTACCCATCCCCAACACCTCTCTAAGCTTCTTTCTTTCCCTGAAGTAAGGCTTTCCAATCTAATTCGAGGTCGGAGGCACAGGAGGGATGGATGGGATGCGCCACATCCCATCTGGTGCCTAACCCCAGGCTGATTTTGGGCTCAGCTCCCTCAGCAGCATCAGAGCACAAAGAAAATCACAAAGAAACAGTGCTTGAACCTCACAGAGCAAAGGGATGCTTCATCCCACATCCCCAGGCCATTCATCCCACTGCTTGGTGGCACTTATTTGTGCCCAAAACCAGTTTTCCCGGCACTGAAGGTAAATGGCCTTGCAGCACCCAGCTCCCCACACTGCTGAGCCCCAGGACCAAGCAAAAATGGGAACAAATCCTGGGAAGAGCCACCAAAACCCAGCTCAGGGCTGTGCCGGGGGGTCATCCGAGCACACTGTGCTTGGGAACAGCCCGGGAGCTGCACTGCTGAGAAAACACACACACACGTGCAGAAATAGACATATAAATATATAAAAACCACATATATTTATATACCAACATATCAAAACACACCCGAATTCATACATTTATATAGAAGTACATAACAAACACATACACTGGTGCTTCCTTCCTCCTTCAAAGGCCCTCCCAGGCCCCGGCCTTACCCCAGGGCTTCTGTTAAGCCTTTTGGGGTGGGCGCCTGGGTCAGAACCCCCCCAACTGCCTGGCTCGGACCCCCGAGCCCCCGACCCACACACAGCCCGCACCCCCCGGGCTTCCCGAGGCGGGGACCCCAGCACCGCGCCGTGCTCTGCCGCGGGAGCCCCGGCGCTGGCACCCGGCACCCCACAGACCCCACGGCTGCCGGGCCCGGGACCCCAACGGGAGCCGGGACCCGCCCGGAGCCCCCCGGCCCCGCTCACCGGCCGCCGCCGCCACCGCTTCCTGGTGCCGCACACGTGTCGCCGCCGCCGCCCCGCCCACCGCCGCGGCCTCGGCCAATGGGAGCGCGGCGGAGGCGGGCCGCCCGCGGTTCTTGTGGTTCGGGAGGGTGAGGCCGCGGGAAAGCGAGGCGGGCGGGCGGCGCGGGCGGGCGCGGCACGGAGCTGGCGTTGTCGCTATCGTTGTCACTGTCACGACCGGTCATGGCTCAGCCCCCCCCCGCTGCACCGTGACCCCCGGGCTGGGCTGCTCAAATCCTAGTCTCAGGATTGGGGTAGCCCTGGCTCCCATATGAGCTTGTTAGCACGGTCCCGCCGGGGGCTCTGCCCGTGCAGCGCAATTAGCAGCGCTCATTAGCGGCCGGCGGCTGCACCTTAATGAGCAACCTGCAGCACCCAGCAGGAGCAAACACCTCCCGCACCCGTCACTGCTGGCATCCAGCCCCGTCAAGGCCTTTGGAGGGTGCATCCAGCACTCCCATCCTCTCCCACCCATTGAGGTCCTCCAAAGCACCATCACAAGGGATACGGTGGCCAAGCCCATGGCACCACATGGAGCTGGAGAAGCTCCGGCACCGATTTCTCCTCATTAGCTCAGTCTGAGCAGCAGGAGCCAGGCCAGGCTCACTGGTGTCTCCAGCTTGTGCCACACCAGAAGGCGCAGGGGGTGGCAGAAGGACACATCCAGCTCTTTTGCAACATAACCCGTCTTTATTAGAGTGTTTATCTTCTAACAGCCTTTGATCAGCCTCCCCTGGCACAGCTGGGAAAGGTCAAGGCCATTTGAAACCTCCCTGATTTAGGATTTAATCAATCTCCCCCTGTAATTGCCTCATCCTTCATTAGCTCCCGCAAGGAGCAGATGCAGCGTGAGGTACCAGCTGGGAGGGATGCAGGGACAGAGCAAACAGAGCTCTGGGGTTCCCTGGGTATTTGTGGTGGAGCAGGGGACCCCAGTGGCACAGGAGCCTGCCATGGTCTGGGGGACGCTGATGGGGATGTCCCTGCTTAGGGATATGTGGGTAGCTCTGGGCAATGGGGAGAGTGTGACAGCAGAAGCATCAGCAAAATCAACTCACATTTCTCTTCCTCAGTGTCATCTCTGTGTGCAGGGACATCTCTGGGCCACCTTCCTCAGGATAACAGGGCTGCATGGTCCTGCCTGGCCTCTGCAGCTCAGACTCGGCAAGGGACGGGGACAGGATGGGATCCAGTCCAGCCTCATCCCCATAACAGGCAGCTTCCCATCCCTCTGTACCCCAGTACAGGCAGGTGAAGGCAGCACCAGGAAGGATGAGACCCACAGCGATAACCATGCGTTACCTGGAGTCCCTAAAATGCATTTTAAACAACAAAAGGGGCACAAATTCTTGTGCAATCTCTCTCATTAAGGTGTGTGAGATGCTGCAAGGGGCAGCACCATAGCCACTGAGTAACTAGGGCTCAAATCCCTTTGGATTTTTGCAGTAAAAACCCCTTAGTGATGTCTGGGGTAGCTGTGGCAGAGGGTGCAGAGAGTCACAAGCCAGCAGAGCACCAGCCCAGGGCACCACAGGCTGAGGAGGGTTTGGAGCTGCCCCAGATGTGCCTCTCACTGGGCACTGCAAATGGGGTATCTCTGTGTCCCCTTTGCACAGGTTGGGCTCGTGTCTGGGCTCTTTCCCAACTCAAACTCATCCTTGCCAGGCCAGGGCAGTGGATGGAGCCAGCCTGGATGTGCACCAAGGCGGCTGCAGAGCAGAGGGAGCATGGACACCCAGAGACGTGCCAGGGAACAGGGCACGGGAGCAGCTCCGCGCCAGCCGCCCAACGAGCTAATGTCATCTATTAGTCACAGGGCACAGTGACAGCTTTATGCTTCTCCACTGGCTTTGAGCTCACTGAGAGAGACACGATGGACCCGGTGCAGGGCTGGGGGAGCGCAGAGTCCTGCCAGCACCGGGCTGCTTCCAACAGGAGGGGACAGGGACACAAGCACAGAGCACCAGAGATTGGCGTGTGCTGTAACTAACCCTGACAGGCCAAGCTGGTGCAGAGCCTGGCTGCCAAGAGCAGAGTGCTGCTAAGTCCCCATTTAATGCTCACGACCCTCCAACAAGCCAGAGACAGCGGGGAGAGGACAGGCAGGAGCAGAGATTTCAGTCTATGGTTGCCAAAGGCTCATTAGCACCAGGGGTTCAGTGATAGGATCCATGGGGAATGTGCAGCTCTCACCACAGCTCAGTGCTGGTGCCCTCACAGAGATCAGTAACCAGATTACAGAGGGAAATAATGGCAGGGAATGGATGGGAGAGGCGGGAATGGGAGGAAGAAGCATCTGAAGGGAGGTCTGGTGGGAGCAGGAGGCAGCCCTCGGCAAGTTGCTGTGTGTGGATGGATGATGCTCCTCTGGGAATGCCTCCAACCTGCTGGGGCTGCATCCCATGGGGTCTGGATGCTGCAGGGCATGCGGGATGCCACCGGTCACCCTCACCTCTCCCTCCCCATCCATCAGCCTCTCCCTCCCCATCAATCACTGCTGCAGACGCTGCCAGATTAGATCTGGCAGCAACCAGCTTGGTTGTGCCCTGCCTGGGGGCGCGGGGAGATGGTCCAAGCCTGTTTGTCGGGCTAATTAGCAGAAAGTAAAGCAAAGCCTCCCCAGTTCCAGGCATCCCTGTCACCGATCCAGGGCATCAGCAGAGCCACCAACCCTGCTCCTGGCTGTTGGGCTGGAGATGGGCAGGAAAAGGGCAAGGAAAGGACAAGGAAAGGACAGGGAAAGGACAGGGAAAGGGCAATGCCACCCAAAACACACACGGAAAACACCACAATCATCCCTGCCTGCACTGGGATTCACTCGGAATCTGTAAATGCCTCCCAGTTCCCCTCCACCATCTCATGGCACAAAGACCCCCACCAGTCTAACATGATCTCCATCATTCCTGCGCTATTCCAGAGCTCCCACTGCCTTCCCTCCATGTATCGGGGAGAAAGGCCGGCTCACCCTACCCCTCTGTTGGCAACCAAACCCCTGGCTCCTTACAACACTCACTTCCAGGACAGGGGTCGAAAGCGCTGTTTTCCACAGGGAATCTTTCAGAACAGCTGGGAATGGATGGCAGCAAACTTGGAAGGGTTTTACAAAGGGCTCTGTGGTCACGTAATCCCCGTGCCCCTCTCCCATGGGTTCTCTCGGCCGCCGAAGCCGTGTGGGAAGAGGCTGTGCATTTCTCCTCTATCCAGCCCTGCCAGTAAATGGCTTTTCAGCACTGGATGCTTCCCAGGCTAAAGGACAAAGAGGAGTTTATCTGCCAGCACCAAACCAGCTGCTGGGGGTACAACGTCTCCGCGAACCAGGGACCACCCAGAGATACAGATCAGGCTTTAATTCAACCCTAAATCTAAGCAGAATGAAAGGAAAACCCTCAAAAGGCTCAGGCACAGCTCCCCTATTCAGCAGCGTTGCTGCACTCCTCGCTGGGTGGATATCAGCGAGGATCAGCCCTCAGCACACACCAGCACATCGTTTCATTAGGTTTGGGGGTTTATAATGAAGATTAGATCTGGTTTTAGCCAAGGGAGCTAAAGCTCACACAGCTCCCAGCTCCTGCATCCAACACCAGCTTACCATGGAGGTGAAGGGCAGAGGGTGGCTGAAGACGTGATGCTCTGCACCCTGGCACAGAGGGAGGATGATGCTCAGCGCCACACTGGGAGAAACCAGTATGAACTGGGGCTGCTGAAGGTGCTGGGGTGAGGAGGACCACAGCACCCCGACCTGCAGGGACCCAATGGAGGGATGTTGCATCATCACCTCTTCAGGGGAGAAATCCAAGGAGGCAGCACTGGAAACATGCACAATGAGGATTTACACTTCCCTTTCTGCTGCCAATGTGGCTTTGAGGGAAGGGCACTGTCAGGACGTCCCTCCTGGGCACAGGAACCGCTGGGAGAGGATAGAACAACAGGGAAAAGCTCACAGGGCATCAACCCCTGTCCTGTGCCATGCTGGTGCACTGCACCCCTTCCTCCCAAACCATCTCCTTCCCCATCCTCCCTCCTCACACACCTTTACTGGGATATAAATTACCAGAAGCAGCTTTTTGCAGCCTCCTGGAGATTTACGAGGCCAATAATGATTCTCCCGCGTGCTCCAGGACCCGATGTCTTCAGGTCCACCTTAGGAAGCGGATGGCCAAGTGCAAGTGAGAACCTCCCAGCCCCTCTTACCATAATTGTCGCTTCGCTCTGGGCTCTTTGTTCCAAGTCATTTAATTTCCTGCTTTCTATTGTCTCTTTGATAAGTGATGGAAAGGGGAGGGGAGGAACAGCTATTATTTAATTGCTTTTAAGATCTCAAACAAACCAGAGCAGAGGTTATCTCCCCCAAACCTCTGGGTTTTGGTCTTCCTCCTCCAGTCACCGTCACCGGGTAACTGCAAAGGCCGTGGCAGAAGCCACCCTTATTGTGCAAGTCCCCAGAGACCCCAAAGCTGTGGCAATCACAGCATCCCACCTCTCCAGGGCTGTGCCAAGCCAGCAAGGACCTGCCCTGGCTCGATTTGGTGACAAGGTGCTAAATCCTGGGGTGCTAAATCTAAGGTGCTAAATCCTGCTCCCACTTCTGGGAGACTTTGGGACTCTCAGACATCTCCTGGGGTTCTCCAGCTCCATGGTCACAGCGTGGCCATCACGCTGCCATCACCCTGCCCCATCCTTCCCTTCTGGTGGCCCTGAGGACATCAGGAGAAGCTGAGCTCTTTGCAGCATCACTGGGACCAAGATGTTGCTTCTGCAGCAGGAGCCAGGTGACAAAGCCAAGGAGGAAGAAGGAGCTGAGGGACACGTTTTCTGCTGGAAGCCCCATGGAACCAGGCAGGTCCTGCCACGTTCTGGGGGGGCATCAGGATCCCTACACGCAGGGTGGGAGAGGAGGGCAGAGAAGGTGGGCAGCGCATGGAGGGCAGAGCCAGGTGGGCAGAGGAGGGTGGGCAGTGCGGGCAGGGCAGGCAGAGCTGTCAGTGCGGGCAGTAAAGTCAGTGCGGGCAGCACAGTCAGTGCGGGCAGCGCTGTCCCCGCCCCGGCCCCGCAGAGCCGCCCCGTGCGGGGCGGAGCGCAGCAGCCGGTGCTGGGTCCAGCGGCGGAGCCGAGCGGAGCGGTGCGGTGCAGGAGCGGTGCAGGAGCGGAGCAGCGGGCGCTGCCGGTGCCGGTCCCCCCCGGGGCGCGCAGGTGAGCGGCGGGAGCAGCACCGCGCCGGTGGCCCTCGGGGAGCGGCGGGATGGGGCGGGGGGTACGGAGCTGCCCGGGGAGCCCCGTCGGGCGAGGCACCGGGAGAGGTGTTCCCGCAGCGCCCGGTGCTCCGGGCACCGGTGGCACCCGGCGGGGACTCACCGGTGGGATGTGGGGAGTCCCGAGGACTCCGGTATCACCGGAGCCAGGAGGAGCTGCGGCGTGTCCGGGGCAGAGCGCGGCAGCCCCGGGCTCGGGGGAGGCGATGTGGGGAGAGCCCCTGCAGGGAGCAGCTCTGCCAGCGCGGAGCTCGCAGCAGGACGGGCAAATCCCCCTCAGGAATCCCTTCATTTCGGGTTATTCTCCCATTTCTAGAATCTTCTCGTCTGTCCCCAGAGCGAGGGGAGATGACATCCCGGCTCCTCTGAACTGGCAGCAGCCGGGGACCAGCAGAGCCATGGAGCTAGAATACGAGCTGCCCAATGCCACCGCGTTCTGGTTCTCCCCGGCTTCCCCCTTCGACAACTTCTCAGTGGAGGCGCCCACCAACGCATCGCAGAACGCCACAGGCCACCACTTCGACCTGACCAGCAATGCCATCCTCACCTTCATCTACTTCGTGGTCTGCATCATAGGGCTGTGCGGGAACACACTGGTGATATACGTCATCCTTCGCTATGCCAAGATGAAGACCATCACCAACATCTACATCCTCAACCTGGCCATCGCGGATGAGCTGTTCATGCTGGGGCTGCCCTTCCTGGCCATGCAGGTGGCCCTGGTGCACTGGCCCTTTGGCAAAGCCCTCTGCAGAATTGTCATGACAGTGGATGGGATCAACCAGTTCACCAGTATCTTCTGCTTGACGGTCATGAGCATTGACCGGTACCTTGCTGTGGTCCATCCCATTAAATCTGCCAAGTGGAGGCGGCCCAGGACAGCCAAAATGATCAACATGGCCGTTTGGGGCATCTCGCTGTTGGTGATCATGCCCATCATGATTTATGCTGGGGTGCAGCATAACCACGGCAGGAGTAGCTGCACCATCATCTGGCCAGGAGAGTCGGGTGCCTGGTACACGGGCTTCATCATCTACGCCTTCATCCTGGGCTTCCTGGTGCCTCTCACCATTATCTGCCTTTGCTACTTGTTCATCATCATCAAAGTCAAGTCCTCGGGCATCAGAGTGGGCTCCTCCAAGAGGAAAAAGTCTGAGAAGAAAGTGACCAGGATGGTGTCCATCGTGGTCGCTGTCTTCATCTTCTGCTGGCTCCCTTTCTACATCTTCAACGTCTCCTCAGTCTCCGTCCTGATCGTGCCCACGCCTGTCCTCAAGGGCATGTTTGACTTCGTGGTGGTCCTCAGTTATGCCAATAGCTGTGCCAACCCCATCCTTTATGCCTTCTTGTCTGACAACTTCAAGAAGAGCTTCCAGAACGTCCTCTGCCTGGTGAAGGTCAGCGGCATGGACGAGGCGGACCGGAGCGACAGCAAGCAGGACAAATCCAGGCTCAACGAGACCACAGAAACCCAAAGGACCCTGCTCAACGGTGACCTGCAGACAAGCATCTGAGGGGACAGCGGCGTTGTCCTTCCTTCGCTCTCCTCTCGCCCGCTGCAGCGGGGTGGTGGCACATACGGAGTCAGGGCAGGAGCGCCGGCTGAGGGATGGCAGCACACACCGGTGGCCATCGGGGGTCCCCACCAGGGCTCCTCCTGAGCTGCTGGTGCTTGGCCTTTGAGCATGGGGAAGGAAATGGTTCGAGAGGAGCTGCCTCACCAGGAAAACAAAGACAACTTATAGCACTGCGACGTGTTTCAACACCAAAGTGCCACCGGGGTGGCTCTGCTGGCTCCCCCGGTGGTACCCTCGGGGCTGGTTGGCTTTGGGTGCTCTGCCCCGGAATGGGTGCTCACATGTGGACGCACACACGTGCAGCGGGGTGACCTCAGGAGGAGCCGAGGCCACGGGTGCGTGCTGACACCGTCTTATAGCAAAGACCTGGCGGGAGCTCCCCGGAGAGCGACCCTGCTCCAGGAGACAAGGATACTTGGGGTTGTGTTTTACCTGGCTTCTAAGTTACTCCATGGCCTCCCCTGAAGGTCTCTGCTGCTGTTTGACTGCATCGTCTGCAACAGCCGCCCTGCCTGGAGGTGACAGACCAGGACAGGGATGCCTGCCCCACAGGAAGCAGCTCTGCCACCCCGGCAGCCCCTCTGGTCCCACCACGCTCCTGCCCTGCATCCTCCATCCCCGCTGCAGGAGAGCCCCTTCCTCCTCCCGCCCTGACATCACCTGCCCACAAGTTTTCTCCTCGGATGGAGGAATTCCCCCTTCTCCCTCCTCAGCAGCATCAGCCCCACGCCAGCAGCTGGGATCTCTGCTCTTCCCGCTGGATGAGCAGCCACGGCACCATCACCTGCACTGGTCCCTGCTGGGAAGCCTTGGAAGTGACACGCCAGCTGTTTGGAGCATGGGCTGTGGGTGAGATCTGGGCTTGTCCTGCCCCAGCCATGGCTCCAAGGATCGCTGGGGCTGCCAGACACTTGGAATGTGGTGAGCGGCTGCTCTGCTCCTGCCAGGCAAGTCACACTGGAGGAAGGGGAGATGGAGAGGATGGGGGACAGGAGGTGGGGGGTGCTGGGGACTTGGTCCCAACCCTTGTCTGAGCAGAAGGGACCAGACAGAGCAGAGGATAGGGCTTCCAGCACCGAGGCATGAGGAAGAGCAGGGCAGCACGTGTCCAGACCCCATCCATCTCCTATGGGAAAGGGGGGCACAGGGTGCAGTCCACAGCATGAGGGGTGGAGGGTCTGACCAAGCTTCCACTGCATTGAGCTTCTCAAGACCACCCTGGAGCACTCGGCTCTGGCCCTGTCCACCCCTCCAGCTCAGTGCAAGCCCAGGGCTCCTGCTCCAGCAAAGCCACCCTCCTTGGCCAGCGCAGCGGGAGCAGGAGGGAAAGCCCAGGGGAGTGGGACAAGTGCTGTCTTCCTGCCGGAGCCCCCGGAGCGGATTCTGTGCCAGAGGCCAGGCTGTGTTCACAGGCTCCTGCTCCAGAGCCGAGCCGTGGGAACGCAGCAGTTTAGGTGGAGGAATCAGCCGGGTCCCACTCACCCTCCCCTTTCCCACCCCACACTGGAGCCCCCACAGCAGCCCCATGGCCAGCAGATGTGGAGCCTTCACCTCACACTACAAGTGAGGATGATCATTGCCCACAAGGTGCTGCCTGTTTTGGGGTACCACTATGCTCAGCGACGTACCCACAGTTGATGCTCTGAGAGCATCAGCTCTGGGAGATGTTCTTCCATGGCTCTACCTGGCTCCTGCAGTGAGTCCCTGCCCAGAGCATCACACATCGTGCTGTGCCCCCCAGCAATCCAAAAAGGGCTCAATGCCTGCTCCCAGCACAGGCAGCACCAGGGACGCAGCGCAGGGACTTTCTGCAGAGCAAACCAGAGTGCTGTCAGCGTTTATTTGCTTTTAACTCTTTACTGCTCCTCTGAGGAACAGGGAGTCTGCATCTGAGTGCCCAGAGGCACCGCGTGAGCTCAGCACTGAGCGGGCACCCGCTGTCCCTGCCTGCGCTGTGCTAAGGGAAGTAAAGCCAAAGCCAGGCTTGAGGCAGCACAAGCTGCCCTGCTGGTGCTGCGGACATAAAAGCATGAGCAGTGGATCACCCCACGGTGAGGTACTGGATGGTGATGGACAGGCCTGGTGCAGCCAGAGCCCTCTGTTAGGATGAGGTTTTCGTGTTGTAGCTGCAGCGATGCGTCAGCCCAGCTCTGGGTATTTCATATTTGGTGGGTGGAGAAGGAGGTATTTGTGTGGCAAACAGGGAGGTGATGGGAAGGGGGTGCACTGAGCCCCCTGCCCCTCGTGGGAGCTGATGTTCACACCCCAGCACTCACCTGCAGTGACCAGCTTTGCCCTGTGCAAGCTCTGCCACCACCGCCCCAACTGATGGCAGAGGGAGCCTCCAGCAGGAGCATCTCCTCTCTGTGCTGCTTTAACGTGGAAGATATGGAAAGCCTGGCTTTCCAGCCCTGGGAAGGACCCGTGCCCAGCACAGCGTGTGCCTGGATCAGCTTTGTCCTGGCAGAACCCCCCAGGCAGTGACATTTCTGGCAGCTCAGAGCTCTGCAAGGGGGCTGTGACATGAAATACCCCGTTCCCCCTCCTTGCACCCAGGGGGTCTCTTGTGCTGGGGATAATGGGTGAGGAGCAAGGAGCACAAGGGCTGTCACTGGCATCCCAGAGGCCACCGAGGTGGGATGCTGCAGAGAAGGAACAAAAGGTGGCTCTGGGGGGCTGTCAGGGCCCCCCATGGCCACCCTGCCACAGCTCACCCCAGGGAAGGAGCGAGCAGTGGAAGGAGCAGCAGGAGCGCAGCGCTCACCATAAACCCAGCAAAATAAAACCCGCTGCTGGTTCATTGCTGACTAATAAACAGCAGCCCCGCTGCTGCTGCGTGCGAGTAACAGAGTTTTCCTTCCCAGCCACTTGATTTTAGTGGGAACTTGACCTCAAATTGGATCTGCTCTGAAAAGCCTCGCAGGGCTGCTGGCGGCGCGGGGACAAACCTCTCCCGGTTATCGCAGTGACCGGGCTGAGCCTGCGAGTGCTGGAGCGGCTCCGCTGCCACCTCGCACACACACACACAGTGTCCCCGGGCAGCAGAGATTCATTACAGCGCCCGCCCACCCGGCTGGAGCAGCGGGAGCAGATTGAGCACGGCTCGGAGGCGTTGGGAAGCGCAGCGCTGAGCGTTCCGCGCAGCATCCCGCTGCGCCGGGAGCACGGACCTGCCGCCGCGCTCCCAGGGCACGGCTGGGGCTGGTGGCTTTGCTGCGGGGCTGGAGG
This sequence comes from Strigops habroptila, assembly GCF_004027225.2. Classification (NCBI taxonomy): domain Eukaryota; kingdom Metazoa; phylum Chordata; class Aves; order Psittaciformes; family Psittacidae; genus Strigops; species Strigops habroptila. The sequence goes on from NC_044290.2 coordinate 11,494,748, forward strand.
CGCGATGGGGCTGTCACCAGGGGGGGTTTGCTGTGGGTCTGCGAGTCCCGGGACCTGCGTGGTCCCCCTATAGCTCATGAGAAGACAATTGCCCTTCCCAGCCCCACCACTGGGCAGACGAGCAGCACCAGCAAAGCCAAGGGGCTCTACAGCTCTCCTGAGCCCCCCCGGATTGCCCTGCATGGAGGCATCCTTGCTGTCTCCTCTTCCTCAGCCCTCAGGGGCTGGAGCACAAAGCCTGGTGCTGTGGCTGGGCTGAGCATCACCCCAGGCAATGCTTCCAACCGTGCCCTCCTGGTGCTCAGTAGCCAAACCCCACTCTGCTGGGCAGGGTTTGGACGCGGAGCCTCCCTGTTGCATCTCTCAGCTCATCACATCAGCACTAAAGCCACCCTGGACTTATTTACACGAATGATCTCCTAATGAACCGCGCTGTCGCGTCTCTGGAGGGTTTCCCAAGCCTTTGTCCTGATGGGAAGAGCCTTGCCTTGATGGAGACTCCATGGAGAGGTCCCTTCCCTCCCAGACCTGCACTGATGACTGCATTGACGGGCAGCAGTGCAGCCCCCACCAGCTCCATCCCCTGCAACGAGAGCTCTGGATCCGTGACGCTGCTTTAGAGCAGGGCTCGACTCTCCCATCTCGGAGGGTTCTTCCAGCCCTTGCTGTGAACAAGCTGACTCCAAGCTGCTCAGGGGGTCTCCATCCCCTCTGCACCGGCCGCACACCCTGCCCAGGGCTGCTCAAAGGGGGAATCAGTCACCAACAAAGCACAAGCAAAGGACACAGACCCCCAGATCGACCTTCCTGCTTCCGAGTCTGAAACAAGAGCTGCTGCTTCCCAATCCCAGGACACCTCTGCCTTTCCCTGCCAGCCTCTGCCCCCACAGCCTCGTACACATGTATCCTGCGGGATTTCAGCCCTCTCCCTGCTTGCTCCAGGACCTGCACTGCAAAACGCCAGGAGAGGAGGGCTGAGATTTGGGGGAATCTGCTTCAAGCCACATCCTGACCAGGAAACAAGGAGGGATACGAAGCCCGGGCACTGCAGCCATCCCACCCCACACTGCACAGCCACCACGAGAGGAGGGCTGGCTCTTGTACATAGCTGTATATACCGGACACGCCAGCAAAGGGACTTATTATACTGACACCGTAGAGACATTCGGCAGCCCCTGTTCTGCTGTGGCTGCTGGAGCAGCCCTTCCCTATACCCCCAGGCTCTCAGGGGGCTGCCCCTCGCCCTCCCCACATGCCGTGGGGCTGGTGGCACCGTGCACGAGCCAGAAGGAACCACAGAGGCTGCTCCCACCTCGACAAGTGACTTGTGCAGGGCAAGGGAAGGTGAGGTTTAGCCTGTCCAAAACACAAGGGCCCATCCCTGCCAAGCCAGCCCACCCCCAGCACCGTGCTGCCCACCCCCTGTACATACGCCCCCCCCCCGCCTGTTGCTGTGCTCTGTGTTGTGTGCGTGGGTCTGCTCTACACCCCTTTTGACCAGGGCGCACCAAGTGTTCCTCTGCTTTACGTCTTGCTTCCCTCCATAGCAGTTGTGTCCCGGTGTGTGCCGCAGGGAGGGAGCTGTGGATGGGCTGGGAGGGAAATAAACCAGTTTTCCTACAGTTTCTGGCTCTGTGTGTGTGTTTTAGGGCTGGTGGGAGCAGTGGGGTAGAAGCCAGGCTTGGGCACTGCCCTGGGAAAGGAAGAGGCACCAACCTAGAGCCGCACTAAGGGACAACAAGGAAAGAACCAGTTCCTCCCCATGTCCGTCTCCCCACATCGACCTCCTCATGTCCATCATGCTGTGGGTGAGCAACACCCACGGGGTGCTCTCCACTTCAGAGGCTCCCTGCAGCAGGAGAGCTGTGTTTGCCCCCAAAACCCCACAAGATCATTCCCTGGTCAGCACAAACTCAGGGCATTGAGATAGAGGCATGTCTGTGCCAGGGTCACCCCTAAACTGGATGGTCACAGCTGAAGCATGACCACAAATAGCTCTTTGAGTGCAGGGGGTTGCAGAAGTGCTGAACAGCTGGATGGGAAAAGCTTCTCCTTCCCTTCAGGCTGGTTGTGATGAGATCAAGGGCATGTAAAGTGCTGCAGGTTTAATCTGCTGGAGAAATCAGCAGCAGGAGGGGATGTGCAGATACGGGTGTGCTCACAGGAGGGGAACCTTACCAGGGAAACACACCGATGTGAAGAAATCAGCTCTGCTGTGAACAGAAAGCTTGGCTCTGACCGGCTGCATGGGCTTCACCATCAACAGCTTCCACACCATAAACCCCTCACTCCAAAACATCATTTTCCTCTTTCCCCCCCGAATTTACAACACAATAAACAGGGTTTTATGGGATTTGAATACAGCCTCTACCAACCTCAAGAGCACTGGTTGGGTGCTCTGGTTACACCACATCCCGTGGGGAGCCGGATGCTGTCCGGCAGCTCTGCCCCACAGATCCACCTCGCCAGGGCAGTGGCAGATAACAAGGGCTGGATTTTCCTGCAGGAACAAGTGTAGGAAAACAATCGCTGTGCTTATTGCTACGCTGTGGTGTATCTGGCTGAGCCAGCACGACGTGCTGAACGGGTACCTTGGCTCCAGGGAGCTCTCCTGGTTGAGTTTATACATGTGAACACACAAGGACCTGCACAGGGGGGAGGCTCTGGGTTTCTGTCAGGAAACATTAAGGTTGATATGGGAAAGGCAGCAACTGCCCGGGGAAGATTCTGCAAACAGAAACCAGAGCATTATGATTTCACTCTGCCTCCGCAGGCTGAAATACATGAGATGATGCGGAGAGGCTCCAAGAGACCTCAGAGCGGCTTCAGTGCCTAAAGGGGCGACAAGAAACCTGGAGAGGAGCTTTGGACAAGGGCCTGTAGGGCCAGGACAAGGGGAATGGTTTTAACCTGCCAGAGGGGAGATTGAGATGAGCTCTTAGGCAGAAGCTCTTCCCTGTGAGGGTGCTGAGGCGCTGGCACAGGGTGCCCAGAGAAGCTGTGGCTGCCCCATCCCTGGCAGTGTTCAAGGCCAGGTTGGACACAGGGGCTTGGAGCAACCTGCTCTAGTGGAAGGTGTCCCTGCCCGTGGAGGGGCTTGGAACTGGAGGAGCTTTAAGGTCCCTTTAGCCCAAACCACTCTGTGATGCACAGACACGGTCCCGCCTGGCGGGGACGCGATGCTCGGGCCAGCCCCCGCCGCTCCTCCGCTGTCCCGTTGTCTCCCTCTAGCGCTGCCGGGCCGCGGCGAGCGGTCCCCTCCCGGGGCAGAGCCACCGAGGGGTTGGGGTGGGGGGACGGACACAAAGACCTTCCCATTCCCCGGGAAACGGGCAATAAATAAACAAACACCAAATAAATCCCAGTTCAATCTGTGCTTTCTCCATCACCGCGTCGCCATGGCAACAGCGCGGCTCTGCCCTGCACAAACATGGCGGCGCCCCGCCCCGGCACAGCGCCCTCCCCTTCCCCGTCAGCGGCGGCGCAGTTGCTGTCGGCGCAGCCATGGCGGCTCGGGGCGGGGAGGCCGAGGCCCTGTTCGAGGCGCACACGGCGGCCGAGCTGCGGGCGGTGGAGCGGCGGCTCCGCGCCGGCATCGAGCAGAAGCGGGAGGAGCTGCGGCAGATGGTGGGAGAGCGGTACCGCGACCTCATCGAGGCGGCCGACACCATCGCCGAGATGCGCCTCAGCGCCGAGCGCCTCCTGGGCGCCGTGCGGGGCCTGCAGCGCGGCGGAGCGGCCCGGCCCGGCCCCGCCGCACCGGTGAGGGGATAGGGGCGAAGGGCTGCGGCGGGGCGGCACCGGAGCGTCCCCTTGACCCTTTCTTCTCCTTCCTCCAGGCTCGGCCGCCGGCTCAGGAGAGCTTCTACCGGGCGGCGGCGCAGCTGAAGCTGCTGCTGGACGTGCCCGAGAAGGTGTGGGGCGCCGTGGAGGGCGGCCGGTACCTGCCCGCAGCCCGGCTCCATCTGCTCGGGGCTCATCTCCGCCGCCAGCTCCAGCTCGATGCGCCCCGAGCCCGCAGCAGCCCGGTCCTCGCCCGCTTCCCCATCCTGCTGCGGCAAGTGGCCGCCGCCAGCCACCTCAGGTGGGCTGCGGGGAGAAGGGTGGCGGGATGCTGGAGCCGGTCACCCGGAGGGATGCCCCATCCCTGGCTGTGTTCAAGGCCAGGTTGGACACAGGGGCTTGGAGCAACCTGCTCTAGTGGAAGGTGTCCCTGCCCGTGGCAGGGGGTTGGAGCTGGAGGAGCTTTAAGGTCCCTTCCAGCCCAAACCAGTCTGTGGTTCTATGAACACAGAACCAAGGGCTCTCACACCTCTCCCAGTCACATAACCACACCTGAACATCATGGTCCAGCACCCAGACCACTGACTGTCCGCCTCATTCCCTCACCAGATCCACCATCCTGCAGGAGAGCAAGTCCCTGCTGAAGAGCCAGACCGTGTCGGACCAGGCGGTGGCAGAAGCCCTGTGTGCCATCATGCTGCTGGAGGACAGCTCTCCGCGCCAGGCCCTGGCGGACTTCCTCCTGGCCAGGAAGCTGGCCATTCAGCAGCTCCTCAACCAGCCACACCACGGTCAGTACGAGTGCGCTGCCTCCTGTTTAAACCCCTTCACCTCATCTCCCTCTCGCCCCACAGAAGAGCGGGTGGGTTCATCCTGTGAAGCTCACTATGGTGCAGACACAGCCGTGTCGTGGTGCTGTAGTGATGTGGCTGACAGCACTTTGTCCAGCAGCAAAATGCTACGAAAATTAACAGTGCTGAGGGTCTTGAGCTAAGCTTATCTGTACTGGGGAGGGGTCTTTTGCCCTCCAGCCCTTCCCTGAAGGTCTCACTAGAACCACAGGGCTGTTCACACCTCTCCTGGAGGGGCTGCCTCGGCTGAAAGGCATTTCTTTGCAGGCGCAGGTATAAAAGCTCAGGTATGCTCACTGATGGAGCTGCTAACCACAACCCTGTACCAGGCCCATGCTCTCTTCTACACCATGCCCGAAGGGATGCCACCGGATCCAGCCCTGCCTTGTGGCTTGCTCTTCTCCACCCTGGAGAGCACCACAGGCCAGCACCCATCAGGTGAGTGCACGGGCAGCTCTATGTTCAGCCTCACCTCGCAGGCAGGAGGCTGCCCCCGTGCTGAGCTGATGTCCTGCCTGTCTGCCTGCAGGGAAAGGGGGGGTTCTGGAGGAGGAGGTGAAGCTGAGCAGCTGGTTCAGGTACCTCCCGGAGTCCGTGGTGGAGTTCCAGCCAGCCCTGCGGACCCTGGCACACCCCATTAGCCAGGACTACCTCAGAGAGACACTGCAGAAGTGGATCACCATGTGAGTGTGGCAGCATCCCCCTCGCAGGGCTCTCCCAGGCACCACACAGCAGCAGCACAAAGCAAACCCAAGCTCATTTATATCCTCCCTTATTCCAGCCAGGCTGCTTGCCCAGCATTCCCTTTTCCCTGCAGTTAAACAGCCAGAGGCAGCACAGCTCCATCCTAACAGCCAGGCTGTAACACTGACATAACAAACCACCTGAGCTGCACAAAGATATCTGTCTAGAGCTGCTTTATTCTGCTATAGCCACCAGCAAACAGGCACAGAGTGAATGAGAAGGAAATCTCTTACCTGGCTCACTTGGCTCTTGATCCAACACCTCCTTCCTCCTTGCCACCCTTCCTTAGACTGCAGGAGGCAGCCAACCAGCCTTTATAGAGCTGCCAGCTCCACCCCACCTTGCCTTGCCCTGTGGGGAAGGCACCTGCAGCCCTGCCTGCCCCTCACAGCCTCATTAACAGCCTCGTTAGTCCTGTGTCATTATGTGGTGGAGCCAGCTGGTCCCTGCCTCAGCTGCAGCCCCCCGTGTGTGTTGGCTGGCCGTGGGATGTGTCCCTGCAACCCTTCCCAGAGCCCCACCAGCCCTCCCTGCTGCCAGTGTTCCTGCTCATGGGCCTGTGGCTTTCCTTTGGGACCCCAGCGTGGGATCTGGGGTGCAGCTGCCTCCCCGAGAGCTTCCCTCAGCCCCACAAGTGATTCTGCAGGCAAAGCCTCTTACCAACAGCTTTAAGGACTCCACCACTTCAGTGTAGCTCGTGTTCTCTCCTGCCTTCCCCGGGGGCTGTGCCTGAGCAAGTCAGACTGAAGCAAAACGTGTCCTTCAGGTGCAGTGAGGACATCAGGGCAGGCGTCAGCAACCTGCTGGTGTATGTGAAGAGCATGAAAGGCCTCGCAGGGATTCGGGATGCCGTGTGGGAGCTGCTCACGAGCGAGTCCGTGAGCCAGCACTGGGATGTGCTGTGCCATCGCCTCCTGGACAAGCCGGCTTCCCTCTGGGAGGACCTGCTGCAGCAGCTATTCCTGGACAGGCTGGAGGTGGGTGGCAATTCAGGGGGAGCCTTGCTCTGTGCCCCCTCTTCTTGTCCACTGCTGCCTCTTAGTGTGTATTTCAAGTGCTAAGTGGCAGAAGGCACACGTAAAAGTGCTTTTGGTTTCCTCTTCCTCCTGCTTCTGTTCCAGACACTGACCAAAGAAGCGTTTGACTCCATCTCAAGCAGCTCCAAACAGCTTCTCACCGTAGCCTTGCAGGAACTTGAAGTCCAACCCAGCACCTCTGCCCCGAGCAAGCAGCTCCAGTTTGAACACAACGTGGCCCTGTTCCTGTGGTCAGAGAGCTCCAGCGACCTGCCCTGCGACGCCGCTTGGGTCAGCGTGGCAAACCGCGGCCACTTCACCAAGAGCGGCCTGTCCATGAAGGCGCAGGCGCTCACGCCGTGCGTGCAGAGCTTCTGCTCGGCTCTGGACGCCAAGCTGAAGGCCAGGTTGGATGATCTCCTGTCCTACCTTCCCATGGACTCCTCGGCCAAGGAGGCTGCTCCCGCGGTGCAGCCACGCTCTGCCTTCGACCGCTACGCTGACGCTGGCACAGTGGAGGGGCTGCTCCGTGACCGCTGCGTCGCCTGCATCCACCATGTACTGGGCTGTGTGCGTGAGGAGCTCCAGAGCACCCAGAGCCTGCTGGGGGGGCAGGCGGATGCTCCCAGTGATGCCAGGCTCAATGCTGTCCTCTTCATGGCCAGGCTCTGCCGGTCCCTGACCGAGCTGTGCCCTCACCTGAAGCAGTGTGTCCTGGGCCGGGCGGGCAGCACGGAGGTGGCGCTGAAGGAAACCCGCTCCACCAAGAAGCTGGGAAAGGGGAAAGCCCAGGAAGTGAGCCCCGTGCAGGCCAAGTGGCAGGGGGTGAAGGCAGAGCTCCTGCAGCAGAGCCTGTTTGCTTACCAGATCTGGAGCTCGGCTGTCACCAAAGTAAGGAGCTGTTCCACTCCTCACTGCTGCTTCTTGCGTGGGTTTCGCTCGCTCAGCTCCCTGTGGTCAGCGCTGCTGCTCCTCAGAGCTCGCTGTGCTGCTGCCACACTGCTCAGTCAACTTGTGGGGAGAAGAGGTGGCATCTCGTGGGATGGTCTCTGTAAGACTGATTTTGGGAGGCGGGGGGGGCTGCGGGAGATAAGCCTCTCTGCAGGCAGGAGTGTTCCTTGGTGCTCCTGTTGGAGCTGTCTGTCCTCTGACTGTGTGCTTTGTGTTTTGTGCTCTAGGGCCTCGTTGAGTGCTTTACCCGCACGTTGCTGCTGGACACAGCAGGCTCTGTCCTGGCCGCAGCCACCAGCTGGGATGAAATTGAAATTCAGGAGGAGACCGAGTCTGGAAACACCGTAACATCCAAGATCCGGCTGCCTGTGCAGGTACGAGGTACAGCCTCATGGTAAACACCCAGAAACAGTCCGCTGGGAGGAGAAAAGTCTCCAAAACCAACACTGTGTCTAATGGTGCTGACCTGCTTGGAGTTTGCTTGGTGTTGTGAGCACAGCAAAATACTCTCCAGTGCTCTTACTTGCTCTTTGAGATACCTCCTGAGGACAGAAGAAGGAAATTAGAGAGTTGCTGCAGTATATTCAAATGAATAACATTGGCCCAGATCCTGTAAAACTGAGCTGAAGAAGGGCTTAGGCCTGGTTTATCCACAGAAGCAGGAAGCTGCTAAAGTAAAGCTAACATAGGTTACAGATCACATGAAAATAACAGAGTTTTCTTCCACAGCCCTCCTGGTACGTGCAGTGCCTCCTCTTCAGCCTGTGCCAAGAGGTGAACCGGGTCGGCGGCCACACTCTTCCGAAAGTCACCTTGCAGGAGCTGCTGAGGACCTGCATGGCACAAGTGCTTGCTGCCTATGAAAAGCTTATGGAGGAGAAGCAGGAGAAGGTACGTGAGTAGGATCAGCCCTCGGGATGGAAAATGTCTGCCTGTGAGAGTTGGAAAAGGTGAGAACAGTCGTCCCCTGCCTCCCCCAGAAACGAGGCAGAAAGGGATGAGACTCCAGAGTGCTCAGAGCGGTTGTTAGGTTGGTTGGTGCTTGGCGTTGGTGTTTCCAAGCGTTTCACTGAAGCAGTCCTTTGACACCTTCTGTGTGAGTGAAGAACCTTGTTCCCGACTGTCCTATTTGCAGAAAGCAGGCACCTTCCCCATGACCCAGAACAGAGCTCTGCAGCTACTCTACGATCTGCGGTACCTGAGCATCATCTTGACGGCGAAGAGTGAGGAAGCAAAACCCAGCAGGATCAAGCACGACGCCAGGTGCGGGGCAGTTCTGGGGTTCAGGTACCAGCAGGAGCTTCTGGGGCCCTAAAAAGATTTAAACCAGCAGCTTTATCAGTCCCAGGAGGATGCTCATCCTCAAGATATAGGAGGAGGGCTGGGATTCCACATCTGAGAGCTCAGAGATGGTGGCCTCACACACACACAGCGTGTCCATACAGTTAAAACCTCGTGTATGCTCCAGTCTTGAGAACTGAGGCATCTCTCTCTGAGACGTGCTACAAGGAGGAGGTTCCTCTGCAAGAGCAGATGTTGTAGGTTGTGTAATAGCTGGAAACTTCAGCTGTTCTGCTGAGTAATTCCCGTTTTGCTCAGTCACCTCTTAGGGGCAAGTCCCTCGCTGTGAAACCGCTCTGTGGCCTCAGCAGGCAGTGCTGGGATGTAACCTCTGACAGGGCTCCTCTGCTCTGCTCACAGGATAGAGAAGGTGACAGACTTCCTGGAGGGACACATAGATCCGTTTGACTTGGATGTTTTCACCCCACACTTGAACAGCAACCTGAATCGCCTGGTTCAGCGAACCTCCGTGAGTTCAAGGCAAAGGGAGGGACCAGGAAGCAAAACACATACTTGAAGGGCAGCTGGGGCAGCTCCATGAACTGCTTAATGCCTAAAGATAACTGCAAGCACTTAAGCAGAAATGGGAAGAGTATTTAATGCCAGCTGAAGATAAGAGGAGTTGGCTGAACTTTATCTAACGGGATTCACTGGGGCTCTAATCGGGTTAAGTAGTGCTGAAACAGGCCTAGAACTAACCTACGGTGATAAAAAGCAGCGCCAATTAAAAGCAAGAGTTAGAGAGGGAAGGGAGACACTGCGTTCAAACTTAAACCCAACCCAAGCAGCGTGCTCACCAGTGTGCTCAGCTGCTCCCAAACGCAGACAGCCCCTTCGTGCCTCCTAGGTTCTCTTTGGCTTGCTGACGGGGACGGAGAACCAGTACACGAGCAGGAGCGGCGCGCTCAGCTCCCAGGAGCAACACAACATCTTGCCATTAGCATCCAGCCAGATCAGGTAAGGCATTCCTGTGTCCTTTTGGGAAGCGGGATGTCTGGAATTGCTGCTTCCCTCTGACTGGCCACATTTCTTTCTTCCATCTCTTTTAAGATTTGGACTTCTGCCGCTGAGTATGTCGAGCTCGCGGAAGGGCAAGTCTGCTTCCAGGAGCACAGAGAGAGTTCAGGTCAGTGAGTGGAGCTGTACCCACCAACACTAGGGCTTGCAGGGAAAGAAGAGAGTAGCCAAACAGTTCATGTTTAACCTGATCTTTATTTTCGGTAAAACGAGAGAACCAGTGCAGCAACACAGCACGAGATGGGTTGGGTTTCCCCCGACCCTCAAAACCCCAACCTGATGGCCCCTGTATTTTGGGGGCCTGCTGCTCTGTGGTAAAACATAAGCAATAACCACCATGAAAATGCAGGGATGAGGCATTTTGTGGTCACTGCATAAAAGACAGTTCATTTAAAGATGGCTGCAAGAACTGTTGAAGGATACAAGCTAATTATCTGAACTCCTTTCCAGTGGGATGCTGACCTCTAACTCCTGACGAAGCCTGGCTTGGGTATTGAAGCCTGTGTGAGCAGAGTGGCTTGCTTCTCTTGCAAAGGCTTTGTGTTGTCCTGTTTCTGAGTTTTAGCAGTAGACAACTGTAACGTTGCTACATTTAAAACATCTGCTTAGATGGTGTTCTCTATGCTGAGGCTCGAGAGCCAAGGAATACCTCACTGCTACAGGAAGCAGTAATTAGTGATCTCTTTCCTTTAGCTATTACTAACACAATAATCCATCTGTGGTGATGTCCCTCCAAGGGGGACAGAAAAGGTCTGGTTTACAGAGCAGAGTGGTACTGGAGATGCTGATGTTCACTCTGCAACTCTTGTTCTCCATTATTCAGACCACGAAGGACCAGACATAGCATGAAGGCTGTGTGAAAGCCCAAAGCTTCACACTAAAGGTATTCTTTACCTCTTGCACCTCAGCTGGAGTAGAGTGTAGAAGCGTGCAGTGGTGTGTGCTCGCTCCTACCACTCCCCTCACCTGCAGTGGTGGCACACGTGTGTTCGGTGGTAGCCACGCTTCTGTCAACCCCTGACAGATGCTTGCTCCTTCTTTTACGCTCAAATGGTTTTGGAGAGGTGAAAGTCCGCTTTGAATGACATCAAAAGAGTCACCTGTTGCTAACAACAGCCAGATGCTGTGCTTCTGCTGCTCAGAACAGTCTGTCACTCACCACCAGGAGTGGCACCGCTTCGGTTGTGGGTCAAGCTCCCGTTGCCTGGGAAGAGCTGTTCTGCAGTCCATACCTCCTTGCAGCTGCTGCAGCTGAGGGCAGGGAGAACGCAGAGGTATGCTGTAATAGTTACAGATGCTTTTGTTTTACGAACCAACAGGCTCCACCTCCTGTACTCACAAGAGCAGAAGACGAGGCGTCGCGCCCTGGCTCTTTGTTCAGGCAGCTTGTAACCGAGGAGGAAGACACGGCGGCACCTTCTCTCTTCAAGCTGGGCTGGCTTTCTGGCATGACCAAGTGACCCAGTAAAAACTAAACCATCTGGCTGTGTGTCTGTCTTCACTGAGATCGTTCTCCCCCCTTGGCAGGGACCGGGGCCACCTCTGCTGGTGCTGTCAGAAGAGGAGTAGATTCTGTCCTTAGCCAGGTCACAGCGTGCCACGTGAACCCGGCGCAGGTCAGGGACGTCCATGCCCTCTGGCTGCTGGAACAGAGGTGCAGCTACTCTTCCATCTCCTATTCCTTGGAAGTTGCTAGCCTTAAAATCAAATTAAAGGAAAAAAAAAACCCAAACAACCTACACACTGTAACAGAAAACAAAACATTTCACAGCTAGAAATGGGCACTGGAGCAACATCAGTCTCCTCTTGCCATCGGGCACCACCAGTCTGCTCCAGTATGAACCCAGCAGGCGGCTGGCACTACAGCTCCAGCTGCCTGAACCTTCCTGCTTCTAAATCCTGCTTCTAGTTTCACATTTCAGTACTGCAGCAGTAAAGCTCAATCCAGATGAAGCTCACCCTGCACTGAGCTAGGTGGGAAGTTTGCCACTGGAGCAGTCCTAAGGGATTCCAGTGACAGCGCCTGTTCTTCCTGCCTCCGTAACTCTCAATGCTCAAAGGAATTATGTTGCCAAATAAATTTTTTACTAGTTTATTGAAATTAAAAAAGACTTATAAAACTGAAGATGAACGCTTGAAAGAACTTTACAGAAAGCAACAAATTGCTAACAAACAGATTAGGCAGTCGATTGGAATTGGACATTTTGCAATCCTATAACACAAATGTGGATTCCTCAAGTCTCCTCTTGACAAGTACTTTAGAACCACCCCAAAAAAGAATCCTATAAAAATTGCTTCAAAGCCCCTTTTGCATTGCAATAGTGCAGCAAACCACAAGTAAACAATTCCCTGTTAACCTGTTATTTCAAATATAGACTGAAAAGGCAACAGGCATTTTGTGCAATTCCATTTTTAACAAACTTTTTGAGTTGAAATATCAAATCTACACAGTGCTGTCCCTTCACAGAAGGCAGGGAGCTGCTGGTTCATCATGTGGGAAGGCGTCCCCGGCTCTGTAAGCTGTGGAAGTGTGCCTCCTTCAGGATCTGGTTGATGTGGAAGTAAGGACCTTGGCTTAGTGCAGACTGCTCATGGAAGGACTGAGAGGAGACAGGGCTGGATCCCGCAATGACGGGGTTTAGGCTGGTTTCTGCACCGCACGCTCTGTCAGGGCTGTTGATGCTACTGCTACTACAGCTGCTGCTGCTGCTGCCGCTATCGCTGCTGGAGGACTGAGACAAAGAGAAGGTTAATGGCAAAATCACACCGTTTTCTCTCCTGTCCATAACAAAACACCTTAGATAAGCAAACCGTCTTTACAGGCAGGCCCTCCCTTCCAGATTTTCAGGCTCACGTTCAGCCTGATGGACTGACATAAATCCACCAAGTGCTTTCTTGGCATTCATCGCTTCCGATACTGCCAACACATGGAAAGCTCTGCAGGGCTGAAGGGATGAGCAAACCTTCCCCCAGAGGTTCACTGACCTCTGGTGCACTGGATTTCATCTTTCAGCGTTAGACCCACCAGCTCTGCCCCCGTGACCCACGTTAGCACTAGTGAAGTTTGCTGAGTTCATCCGAGAGTTGGGAAATAAAGCACGTTCCTGCTGAGCTGCAGGTGGCGGTGAAGGCAGACAGGGCAGGGGAGAGCTGTGCTCTTCTCTTCTAGCAGACACTTCAGGTAAGCACCATGCAAAGCATTTTCCTACAAGTCAATGTTTCTAAAACGAAATCTGAAGCATCCAAAGCAAGAGGCTGTTAAAGGCAGCACAATTCCCATTTTAAGTCTTTGAACACCTTGGCATACACACAACTACTCCCAGGTAAGCACTGGGACAGCAGTGTCAACTCGTAGTCTTCCATAATGATTTACTTGACAGGACAGCAGAAGAGCATCAAGAACTTCCACATGCAGAAAAGAGAAGTCAGGATTTAGCTCTCAGAGAGGACAGGGCTCATTTGCCAGCATTACACTTCATGGTAATGACTGGAAGAGCCTTAACCATCATTTTCAGTGTTTCAAAGACATAAAACTCTTTGGCTTCCACTGTTTTAAGGGCTGCTAATGAAAGGTTCCATTAGTTACAGCTGAAATGTTTCATTACTGTGTGATCGGCTGTTCAGGACAACACTGCAAATATTTAGGTGCTTAAGAATGAGAGAATGGCTACACCACCATCCCAGAAGAAGTAAATGCATCAAAGCAGCCAGCAGAAGTGACAGCAGCTAAACCCCCCTCCCCGTTTTTGTAAGTATTAAACTAAAACCACAGAAGTCAAAGCTTGGTGGCCACAGCAGAGGAAGACCAATTTGAAGATGTCTACAGTCACTTAAGAGTCAGCACCACATCCAGACGGCCTCACTGCAGAGTAAATCTGAAGGATGGTGCAAACAGCACCCGCCATGTCTGTCAATGGGCAGTGAGAACGGCCCAGGAAGGCACTGACTGAGGATTTGGGGTGGATCACATCCCAGTGCCACTGGAAACGCCAGGGCACGGGTTCCACATCATGACAATCCAACCCTCTGAATGTCCTTGCTTTGCTAAGCACCAAAAATGCTTCAGTTCTGTGGCAGTGCAGCAAGCAAGACAACAGCACCCAGGCTTGCTCCAGCAAGGAGAAGACAGCAACACACGGGTGAAGTGGTTCTTGAGGAAGCAGCAGATGTAAGCACGCGAGCAACCAGCTCCTCTTCCTAATGCTGCTAACACTAGAGAGGGAGAGACCACCAGAAGGACAGAGAGAAGCCAGGACATGGTGCTTGCTAAACCATCCCCTTTTGCACAGAAGCACAGGTACTGAATGCAATGCTGTTGCGCTGGACAAGTCACAGCAGCCTTGGAGAGAAACCCACCGCACAGGACACTTTGTTGCCTTTTAGTCTCTGTTCCTTACTGTTTTTCGTTACAGCCACCTTCTGAAAATCAAGGTAAAAATGGAAATGAGAACCTGGTAATACTGACTGCTAAAGTTTCACATCTCAACAAACGTTTTAGAGCAGTTAGTGATGATTATTTTATGCATCTCTCATCTTTTTAAAGCCAAGATCGTGTCCTGGGACGTGCTTCCTACACCTAAGGCTGTTGACAGCTCTGCTTTGTCAAACCCTCTTTATTTCCATTTCTCTAATGCAAAAGTTCACTAGCACAGTGAAGCCCATTTATTGCCCAGACCATGTCGAGGACCTACCATTTCCCCAGGCTGTGGAGCACATTCTGTAACGCATTTGGACTACAATTAGACAAAAAAAGAATCCTTATAGTCATCATGTCAGCAATGACAGGCATCTACACAATGAAACAAGGCAAAAGGGCAAAGGGAAGGAGCCCGATGAAGCTTTATAAGTACTTTAAGCATCAAAAGGGCATCTTTGAGGTTTACCTGACTCATGAGCCCCTCTTAACATCACACTGAGTAGCTACAGAAGTTTTAAATCACTTCCAAACAAACGTCCTGTTAAATCTATTAACGTGATCTGTGACGTAGCATCTCACTGTGACAGGAACTTCAGCCATTGAGGCCCTGCTGCTCTCCAGATCTTTCAAGATGAGTTTAACAGAGGTGTTATCTGGCTTGAGTTTGAATTCAAGATCTCAGTCGTGTTGAGACCACACTGTGGAGTGGCAGAGACAAACCCTGCGTGGTGGGAGCAGCGGCGCTGCTGTGTGTCAGCGATCTCTCCCCGTAACACGGTGCTGAGCACTGGGGAATCCTGTCATGGGTCAGAACAACGAAGAGGAACCACAAGAGAGCAGGTTTTACAGCAGTTATTCAGGAAGGGAGTTAGCCAGAACACTGCAGCCTCCCTTCCTTCCCTGGGAAAATCAGAGCAAAGGGCTTTGCATTGGTGATTCCCTGGGTTGTGGGTTCTCCTGTGGCAGCCCCTCAGAGGATCCACTACAAGTGCCTGACCCAACACACACCCAGCAAGGAAGAGCTTTTGTTGAGTGTATAACCAAGCACCAGGGAACACACCAGAGCTGACCTCCTGGTAAACAGGGGACAGGCTGAGCAGGAAGCAAAATGTGGTGGCAAAGGCTCTGCCTCGCTAATGTTTAACGTCTGCTCTAGTTCTAGTGCAGGGTTTCACCGTGTTCACAGGCTGAGCTGAGGTTTACTGTCATCCTCAGGGTTGCTGTCACTGAAGGGTGGTTTGTTCCAGGAGATGCACTTCATCACAGCAATGTGCCAAGAGCAATCTTGATAGAGATGGAAGAGAACCTCAGCTTCCCTCCTGTAAAAGGCAGAGTGAAGGATCCCATCTCCCCTGGGTGAAGGGACAGTCTAGCTCATGTGAAGGAATCCAGCTGATGTGAGCAGCAAGGCTCAAAGGGAGGGACTGAGGGATAACACCACACAACAGCCCCTGTTTGAACTGCCATGAAGAGAAACATCTCCCTTCATCTCACACATACTGCTGTCAGCTACGAAGAGCAAGACATAAAAATCAAATGGGAAGAGATCCTGACAAATCCAAGTGCGGTTCCAGTATCTTGCTGTCTCATTTCACACTGAGCTTTATGTTCTCAAGCAAACCACACTCTGTAAAACAGTCAACTTCCAATCGAAGGGAAGCAGAAGGAATCAGTACTTCAGCTCATGTTTCACAATAGCAGGTGTGGGTATGCTCCCAGATGAAAAGCACTTCTCTGCTCTGCTCTTTGAAGTTACAAACTGCTCCTCCACACACGCTTTCTCTCCTAGCTCAATATCCCAAAGCCTGTGACGAGTTTTAATCACCAAGAGCTGTCTTTGCTAAAGGCAAAGTATCAGGAAACTAAACAAAAGTAATACAAATGGCCAAGGATTCCAAAGTGCCACCAATCGGAAGCACTTGTGTGCTGTAAGCACAAGAATGTCCCCATCTGGCACAGGAAGTCCTTAAAGAGACGTTCAACTAACACTGATTTAATCTCGTGGCTTGAATGTCTGGGCATGCTCAATGCGCTGATCCTACAGGGCAAGAAAAGCAGCCAAAATAAAACAAGCTCTATTCATGAGAAGGCAACATGGTGAGTTTTGCTCCCTGGAGAAAGGGAACATTGAAACCTGTGTTCAGCATCAACAGTGAGAGCTTCTCCTCGCCTGCACACGGGGGTTTAATGTGTTAAAAACAGACTTCCACAAGGCAAGTGCATGCAGGAAGCTGGAGCCTGGTGTTAGGCTGGGCACTGCCCTGGGGTGGTGGGGCAGGCGGGCCATGCCCATGCTGGTTGCTGCAGACACCCAAACAGAGCAGCCCTTCCGGACACAGTTAAGGTCACCCATTCCTGTGGGGCTACTACCAGGCTATTTATTGCCAGCTCTGCATTTCAGAGGCTTTGCCCACTCAAACGCCAAGTGTTTATAGGACAAGCAAAGGTGCTTCTGCCACTCACCATGAAAGGCTTTTCCTGATAGTCTTAATTTCATTACTCCTACTCCAATCCCTTGTTCCACACTAAATTCTTCCTCCTCCCGCCACAAAGCCATTAACTACTCTACACACGGAGAGGTGTTTAACCTGTTGGACAAGTGAGTCAGTGTCAGATGGCAGAGCAGCTACGGATGGTTCTACCCGTTATACCCGAGAAGCAGAACAACCTCATCCCAGCAAGTTCTACCGCTGCCTAAACAGCAATACAGGAACCAGGAACAGTTTTCATCACAACGAATTCCTTCATGATGAATATCTTGGCTCTTGGAGCATTTAGCACACAGTGCCAGTGACTGTCCCACCAGCTACTTGTAAAGGTGTATGGGGTTAAGTCTTCCTCACAAAAGGAATGGTGGGATACAGAGCTTTGTATCATTTTAAATGTGAATATACATTCGAAACCATTTTCCTATGATAAAAGATACACTGCTCAAAGGTATATAGCTATTTCCATTATGCATACACCATTTTCTGCATAGTATAGTTAATACTTCAATGTAAGTACAACAGTTCATAATGACTCGTTACAGTCAATCTGTAGGGAAAAGGCTGCACAAAAATCTACAGGGATATTTCAAAAACCTTGCAAGAAATTCATTTTGTTAACGCAAGCCTGGAGGGAGCCTCTGCTCCACACACTCTCCTTCATGAGCATTTTGCAACAGAACCACGTTGCTAATGAGAAATGCACACAGTGATGTTTCGGATGATTAATACAGGCAACAACTCAGGAAATCTGGCAGCAGTTTGGAAATCAGCATTTTATATAAAAAGCAAGCTCATAAATAGCAAATGCACCATCCCAGAACACCTGACATGAGAGCAGTGAGAGAAAAAGAGACAATCCAGCCCACGTCCAGCAAAAGATCACAGCAAACACAAGCAGAAACCAACAGTTTGAGTGTTTTAGCTGTGAACAAGCAAGTCCTGCTTGAACTGATGAGCTCTAGCAGAGCATTTTTAACCCCCAGATAAGAACTACTGCAACCAGCACGACTCGGAATGCTTTTTGCCCTTCTACCACAAAGAATCATGCTGCTGTAAGTAACTGCAGAGTTGGAAGAGCGGATGGCCAGGCCAAGTGAGCACACACAGGCATCCACCCCAGCCACCTCCTCGGTGCTGGGTACGTCACACCTCCTTTCAGAGAGCAAAACCAGCAGTGGCAGCAAATGCTTTTCTTGTGTCTTCACTTGGGTGCTATGAATCAGTGTTTGAAACACGTTAACAGCAATATTCAGGCCCCAGATAACCAGATTCCCTGGAAAACGCTGATTTCCAAACCACGCTTTACAGATTTCAACCTCTCAAGTCAGTCACAGAGTTGAGCCTCAGGAGCTCACACACACAAAGGGTTTTCATCAACTACTCTCCACGAATACAGTTTTACAGAGTATTCCAACTGTTATTTAACTTCAGCATCAGAGGGAACCGGATTTGCCCGAGAAGGCTCTCACCTCAGTGTCCCAAGAGTCCTGAAGGACAGTATTCCTGGTACTACGCTTTGTCTGGGGAACGTGACCATCATCTTCACTGCCATTCCGCCTCCTCTTCCTGAAGAATGTTCAGGGGGAAAGGAGAAAAAAAGCATTATAAGCTTATTCATACACCTTCTGCTTTGTTCTCTGAAGGCAGCTCACAAAATATGTGGACTTTCATAGTCTCTCAGCTGATGTCTGCAGAACAGAGAGCAAATGATCACGTTTCTCTCAGAGCAGCCAGGCTGATGTTTGCTATCAGTTCAAGGGACTCACACCTGCCATTAAACCCAGTGCTGAGCAGCCTCCTAAATAAACCCACTTGACAATTCTCAGCCTTGTGACTGCTCTCAGTACTCAGTCACATCCAAAAATAAGTCTGAGACTCCGAATGACATCTGACAGGCTGAGAACAGCACCTGGAAGAGCAGCAGTGACCACACTCTCAAGAAATACCCGGTTACATTCGCCTTGCCTGCATGAGCCTGCAGTTAGCGCCTGGGGTGACTTTAGTCTCTCCACTCTGACAGCATCTGCAGTCAAGTTGCGACATTATTTTCCACGTGGAAAGAGAGTTTTGTCAGAAAACACCTCACAGAAGAAATTCCTTCCCTGTTTTCCCATGTGTTTGCCATCCTCTCATGACAACAACGCTGCTGATCAACAACAGTGACCCAGAACTCCTGCAAAGCAACACCCCTCAGCATCCACAGTGTTTCCATCCTAACACCAGATGATGTTTCTCACTGTACAAACACCGCAGATCAACCAAGACCCGTCATACATCGCGGCACTACCCAAAACATAAGATGGAGCCGTTTTAGCGCCTAAAATTTAATACACACTCCAATGAGTCAAAACAGCCTCGAGTGAGGTATTTATAACCGCATCTTTTCTTACAGACAAGCTCCTGCCGCAGCCTCAGCTGCCAGTGTTTGCTCCACGCCTACAGCGCGGGAGCTGCCTCCTCCCTCCCCAGCCCGGGGTGCCCGCAGCACCCGCAGCCGCTGCCCACCACAGCCCATCGGCCTCCCCGCCTCGCTCCACACTTCCATCGCCTCCAGATCCCTCCTTTCCTTCACACCCCCGCCCCCCCCGGCCAGCCCTGCCACAGGGGGGCCGGTTCCCGCTCGCTCCACACCCCCTCCTGTTTCTCCCCCCCCCAAACAGGACCGGCCTCCTCCCGTTCCCCACCACCCCCCGAGGCCCCCGCACTCCCTACACCCCTTTGCCCTCCCAACCGCAGCCAACTCCCCCGGGAGGGCTTCCCTTTCGCATTCACCCCCCCCAGCTCCCGTTTAACCCCTTCTGGCGCTCAGGCGGCCGCTCCCCCCATATCCCCCCCTCATCCCTTTCGCAGCTCAATGCACCGCCGCCCGCCTCCCCCGGTACCCACATCCGCCCCCCCCCCCCGCACCACCACCACCACCACCACCGCCGCCACCACCACCACCGCCACCACCTCCGCCTCACCTCTGCCTCGCTCCCCGCTCGCTCGGCAGCGGCTGCCGGCAGCTCATGGCGGGCCGGGCTGTGCTGTGCGGGGACGGGACGGGACGGGACGGGACGGGACGGGACGGGACGGGACGGGACGGGACGGGACGGGAGGGCGGGAGCGCGGCCCGGGCCCTGCCCGCCGCGCACCGCTGAGGCGAGGCGTCCCCCGCCCCGGCTCCCCAACCGCCGCTTCCGGCGTCCGCCGCCTCCTGCGCATGCGCAGCCCCTTCCGCGCCGCGGACACGCCCCCCGCCGTGTGGCGTCACAGCGGGCGCGCGGCGCCAGGCGCAGGCCCCCACCGGAGGTGGCGGCGGCGACGCCTGATGGAGGCTCCGACCCTCCGGTAACCGGAGCGGGGGGCACCATGGCTTCGGCCCCCGCGGGGCAGGAGCGCTGCCCGCACTGCCACAAGCCCTTCAAGCGGCTCCGCTCCCACCTCCCCTACTGCAAAGCGGCGCCGAGCGCAGCCGCCGGCGGCACCGGTAAGAGCGGTAAGAAGCCGCCCGGCCCCAGCGAGGAGGGGAAGAAGAAGAAGAAGAAGGAGGCGGCGGCGGCGGCCGGGCAGAGCGGAGGGGCCGTCGCGGAGCGGAAGGTGGAGGCCGCGGTGGAGGAGTTGGCGAGGGCGCTGGATGTGCTGCCCGAGGAGGTGAAGGATGTACCCGGAGACCTGGGACGTGGCGTGGAAATAGTGATCGAGAGGCACCGCGCCCGCGTGGTCCGCGGGGAGAGCGGCCCCGCAGCCTCGGCCGGGGGGCGCGGAGCGCAGCGGGCAGCGCCCGACGGGACAAGCGGTGCCGGGAGCTCGCAGGCGGGGCCGCGCAGCGCTGGAGCTGGGGGGAAGGCGTCTGCGGGCTCGAAGGGAGGAAAAGGCAGTTTAAAGGCAACAAAACCAGGTGTAGTTGAAGATGCCCCCGGAGGCAGCAGCAGCAGCGGCCCCAGTGAGCTTGTTCAGCAGGAGGGAACAGGGAGAACCGTGGTGGAAGAGAAGCGGGTGCTCCTAGAAGTTGGTGTGGAGCATAAAGCCCCTCTTTCTGCTTTGCATAGCAAGAACCTCCATCTGTCAGCGGCGGAGGCTCTCAGAGGTCACAGCGAAGAGACATCCAAAAATTACCTAAGCAGCACGCAAAAGCCGAGGGAGAGCAAGGAGCAGATGGTGTCTGAGCCCATCCTGAAGGCAAGGAGGGATGCTGAGCTGGCGCTGCACCAGCCCATGCTCCACACCTTCCAAAGGCATCCCATCTGCCTGCCCCAGGCCCCTGGTGGGAGCACGCAGGCAGGGGCCCTGGGCTTGGAGTGGTTTCCAGCATTACGTCCTAATTACGATGGGCTGAGTGTTTTTCCAGGGAAGCCTTTCCATGAGGATGTGGGGATCACAACAAAGACACCAACGGGCAATTTCTCACAGGGGCAGCAAGGTAACGTGAGAAGCAAAAGTCTCTGCTGATGAGGTTTCCTTCACTGTCAGGCTCAACTGTCTGATGTGATTGGGAGAGGAGGGGTGGGAAGTGCTGGGCTTGTCTAGAAAGGGATCCAGGAATGGTTCATGGAAGTTGAACTGTCTAACCCTCCAGCCTGCAAAGCCAAAGGGTTACATTCAGCTTTGAGTCAGGCTTTCGCATGTTTGGGCTGGTGAAGCCAGCTCACTTTGTGGGAGAGATGATTCCTTCTCCCTCCCTGAGCACTCAGTCCCCCATGTCCCTGCCTCTGACCGCTCTCTTTGCACAGGTCCCCTCTTGGAAAGGCGCCTGATGGATGTGAGGCTGGGGGAGCTGCCCCTGTGGGTGACCACCCGTGACTTCTCCCTCCATGGGCTGCTTGGAGGAGCACAGAGAGGTGAGGCTGGATTCCTGCCCCTGGGGCAGAACTATTCCACTTACCCCATTTACTCACTGCAGCTCGCTCCAAGGGGCCAGCCTGGATCTATAATAGAAGTAAATAACCAGACTCAGCCATTTGGCTTTGGGAAATTACGTGGAAACCAGTGAACAATTAAGAGCTGCACATGATCTGACCCTCACATTTCTGTTCCAACAGCCTGGAACAGCTACTACAACAAATACATCAACGTGAAGAAGGGTGGACCAGCCGGGGTCTCCATGCTGCTGGCTGGGTACTGCCTCCTCAGCTATGCCTGGAACTATCAGCACATCAGTAAGATTCCCTTCTTGGTACCTGTCTTATTTCAGGAATTCTCACTTTTGCAGCAGCAGAAAAGTTTTTGTCATTCATGTTAATTCAAGCTCTGAAATAGTTTAATTACTTCACAGTTAAGATTAATATCAGAGCTCAGAGAGCAATATTCTGGCCTGGCTTAGGTGGGCAGAGGAATCAGCTATTAAAGGTGGTGGAAACAGTTGCTGATTCACAGCTTCTCCCTGGAGAGCTGCAGGAACCATGAGGAGCACTTTTAAACCCTGCACATAGCAGAAGGAAGGGATGTTCCAACACTAAGCGCCCATTCCCTGGATTTACTCATAACCAAGAAGGGATTTACAGGGGTGTGTGTAGTTTCCCCTGCAGGATTTGCACTCCTGCAGTCCCAGAGCACTGTGCTAACAAACACTGTCCTGTTGTTTCCTCCCCATCCTTGTATTTCCAGAGTGTTATCGCTGGCGTAAATACCACTGAAGCCACTGGAACAGCACCCAGGGAGTGTCAGGAATCCCTCACTGGGAGGCAGCAGAAGAGCTCAGACCAGTGTCCCAGCAGGGACTCAAATCAGCAGAGGTCAGAGATGGGTGCTTTCATTGCAGAGGGGCTGCTTTTCAGTTGCCTCCCTGGAGGCAGAGCTGATGCTGACAGTGCTTGCGGTCGCTGCAGGCAGCTTTTAGTACTGAAAGAAGAAAGCATTAGAGCCACCCTGGGAGGTCAGGGTGCAGCAGAGCTCCTGGAGTCTGCAGAAGCCTAAATCTCTTGCTTTGGGACACCAGGCACAGGACAACTCCCGGACCTGGGCTGCTACTATAGATGAATGGACATGTATGTTGTAGTCTGAGTGATAGAAGGTTTGTGATAGGTTGTGGCAGGGTGGGCTTCACCCAGAATAACTGTTCCCTTTAAGTTAGAGCCTATCTTTTACTTACCCTATGGGGTTCAGCAGGAAAAGGGGGGTTCCTGCAGGGCCCTTCCACAAAGAGCCCCCCAGCCCTGCTTCACTGTCAGCACAGCACTGCTGGGACTGCCAGGCTCTGAGGGAAGGGAGAAGCCCTGAGAGCAGCAGCACTCACACCACAGCTCCCTATTTCTGGAGGAAGGGAAGAAAACAATCCATTGGCTTAGCTGTTGTGCCCAAAGGGCAAAGCCGTGTCTGCACCAGACAGACGAGGACAGTTAGCAGAGTGCTAGTTGTAGCCTGCCATTGCCAAACATGTCTGGAAAAGGGTTGGTCATGCTACAGGCATGAAGGGTAAAAAACAGAAGCCAAGTTAGAAGGAATCCAAAACTCTTTATTCAGAGCGTGGTGCAGTTGTGCTGTGCCGGGGGGGTTTCACCACTCGCTCCCTCCCTCCCTCCCTCTCACCAGCAATAAAAGCTTGTGTGATTTTGCCTTTCCCGCTTGGTACTGTGTGTTCTCAAAGGTGGTGCTTTTACCCCCTTCCCAGGGGACCGGCATCCCCACACCCTCATCTGCCAGGGCCCCCCAGGAGCCGGTCCCACACCCCATCAAAGCTGTGGCTGCCTGCACAGGAGGGCACAGGGCAGCTGTGAGGAGCCCAGCTTGAGCTGGATTAAGGACATTGTGATCTCTCTGCTGCTTGTGCAAAGAGCTGTGGGAGCTGGTGCTGGGCAAGACCAAACCCAACTGGCTTTTCTAGTCCAGCAGCTGTCTCGCTGGCTCCATCCTGCTCTGCTGTGTCCTCCTTCCATGTCCATGCTGGAGCACTCGAGTCACTTCCCCAGCAGGATTTCCAGCGGAGTCTTCCCACCGTTACAGGCACAGTGACCTTTCTGCCTGCACTGGGGGCACAGGGAGAGGCAGGCACCAGGTTTGTGCTGGATCAACCCAGTGCCATGTTACCACATGTTCATTCTCACGTGGTTTCCCAATGAGTGGGCTAATGCAGCCGTGCCTTGTTCCAGCACAGCTCTCACCTGCAAAGAGCATCCTAAGACCCCCAACTGCAACAAGCCTCAACCCAGAGGGAGGCAAGGGGCTTACTGCAAGCCAAGTGTTCATTACCACAACAGTCCCCTCACTTCCAGCCAGGTTATTTCAACCCAAGCACAGTCTCCTTTCCCCTCTGGTTCATGCCCCAGGACCAAGAAGCACAGCGCAGGGAGAAGACAAACACCTCAAGGCATAGGAGCTGTTTCAAGAGTGCTGTGGGAGCCCCCACACCACGTGCTGCCCCTTGCCACAGAGCTTCACCCTCCCTCCAAGGTGAACCATTGCTCCCACTCCCTAAAACACTCACCTTTAAGCCAGTGCCTTGTTCACACAGGGTCTGTGTGCCTGGGGGGCAGATACTGGTGTCCCATGGCTGCACTGCTGGGTGCTGGGTAGTGCCAGTGACTGCTAGAGGGGGCTCCATGGGCAGCGCATCCTTGCATCCACTCTCCTTGCTGGCACCCAGGTCCAGCTGTACCAGCCCCCAAGGACAGCCAGCTCCCTGCGGGGAATGGGGCAGTTGTGGGAGCTTGTGGGGCAGCGGCTGCCGAGAGCTGGAGCAGAAGTAAGGGGAGCAAGAGTTGTGGGGCAGGGGCAGCTCTGCATCGCCCTCGTGGGCAGACATACAGGAGAAAAGGACTTCTCTGCATCACCTTGGATGGATCCGTGCTGCTCGTCATCAGCCCAGCCTTGAGGCTGGAGAGGGATAGAAGAGGCAGTTATTCCTTGGGACATGGCAAGTGGTACCCCCAGATCCCTCCATGGCTTCCCATGGGGACTGGGGCATCCCCTGCCCCACCTCCTGCAAACCATTCGGTCACCAGCTCGGATTGGACATGGAGAGAGACCAGAGGGGTTCAGTTAGTTCAACCAAGGACCCAAAGCACCCTTGTCCTTGACCCAGACACTGCGGGGGCCACGGCCACCTCTGCAGCCCCAAAGGGGTGGCTTTTCCCCCCCAGCCTGCCCAGTACTTACTGCATGAATTCACAGTTGGGTCCTTCTGGGCAGAAGCCAACAAGGTAGTTGGCACACATCACCCTCCGCGTGTGCCTGTACTTGCACAGGGGACCTGCCGCACACAGGAGAGGTTCCCATTTAGGTGGGTAGGGGACACAGGCAGCCCCCAGCACCCATCCTGCAGCTCACCCTGCCTGCAGAAGCCACGGTCGTACCAGGGACAGCCCTTGGTGCTGGCATCAATGTGCAGGAAGGGACAGTCCTGGTTGCTGCATTCGCCTGCAGGAGCAAGGGGTGGGACAACACTCAATCGAATGCAATGGAAATCACCCAGGGATGGGCTGGAGGAAGGACCTGAGGTGCCCCAGGAGCACCCAGGCTCTAAGGCGTTTCTTCCCACAGACAGGAGGTGGCATCAAGCACTTGCTGGAGGCCAGGCCTGCGGGACATGGGTGCTGGGGAGGGAGAGGCTCCTGCACCTACCGAACTTGGAGTAGAAATAGCACTCGGGCACCTTGGTCTGGTCGTACTCGTGCAGGAAGCCGCAGCCGTCGCCCTTGGTGCAGAGCCCGCGCAGCCAGTGCTTGCACACCACGGTCCTCACCCCACCGCCGTGCTGGAAGGGGCAGCACACGCCTGGCCACCCCATGCACCCGCTGTCACACCTCCCCGTGCCCCGCAGCACCCATTGCTCCAGCCCTGCCTGCACCCAGGAACCCCCCGTCCCGCACCTCCCGGCTTGGGGCATCCCAGCAGGAGCTTTCCTGGATGGGGAGATGTGCAGCACCCACTGGGTGCACAGGGCTTGGTCCCCAAGGAACTGACAAAGTCTGATGGCCCTGGAGGGGCTCAAGCCCTCCCCAGTGCCAAAGGGGTGGGAGGATGATGGACTCTGAACAGCGTTAGCATTTGGGGCAAAACCTGTCAACCCACCGGTTATAAGGCCATGGAGCAACCTGCCATGGACATGGGCTGGTCTGGGAGTGAAAAGGGGCCCATCCTGGTGTCCCCAGGGTCTTGCAAGGCAATGGTGGTCCCACCCCAGCACTCACCCTTGGTGCACAGCCCTTGGTGGAAGAAGGTGCAGAAGGCTGCCCCCAGCTCTGTGGGGAAAGCAGAGCAGGGAGAGCTTCACCCACCAGCCCCAGAGCTGGGACCACCGTGCCATCGAGGCCAGAAGCATTTCAGCCCCCTCCCCAACAGCCCCGCACAGCACTGAGCTGGATGCGTCCCTAAGGAAGCAATGCCCAGAGCCAGCCTGGCCCCAGGCAGGACAAGAAGCACCAGCAAGGAGGAGAACCCCAACACCCTCCAAGGACCCTGTCCCCAACTTACTGTCCATACCCGGGCAGGGCAGGGGCTGAGCTCCTCGCTGCTGCTCCACATCAGCCTCCAAATCAAAGCTGATCTTCTCCACACCAGCCACCAGCTCCTGCATCACCCCTGCTCTGGCAAGAGGCACCCCTAGGGCTGCAAAGGGGCTGGCGATGGGGCTACCCAAGGAAAGCAGAGGTCCCCCAGGGGAGCACCACGCTCTGCGGGTCACTGCGGCCAGCCTGGGCCCCAGCAGCACTCAGAAACCCTCCTCCCCTCCAAGCCAGAGCAAAGCCAGCCCCTGCAGCAGCCCCGAGCGCTGCTTTTAGAGGGAGAAGCTGCCCACATCTGCTGCCAATTTGCAGCAGGATTGGTGGTGCAGCCCCGGCCCCAGCACATCCCTGTAATTGCCTCTGCACCGACATCTGCTTCTCCTCCAGCCCCAGCTCCGGGGCAGAGCAGCTGGTCCGCATCTCCTCAGGAGCACCAGGGGCTGGCCAGGAGCTGGGTTAACCCCCTCCCACCGGGAATGCTGCTCGTCATCCAGCAGAGCCAGACACGGCCCGAGCGCTGGAAGCAAACGCTCAGGCAGCAAGAGATGGATCCTGTGTTTGAGCACTGCTGGGTGCCCATCTCCAGCGCCTGGTGCCTGCAGAACAGACCCACATCACTGTCCTCACCATGGGGACAAACAGGTCGCCTTTGGTCCCCGCTGCCGGGCCGGGGGCCTGCATGGACACTGGGCTGCAGCGGCACGTGCTGGGCACGACCATGGTGCCACGCTGCTGCCTGGTGCCACCCAGAAAAGACACCGCAGCCCCCAGGTTTAACCTAACGCTCCATCCCTCCTCCATCCCACAGCCATGAGCATCCTGACACACGCCCGGAGCGCCGTGGCCTGACACATCGGGGATGGAGACCTGCTCCCATTCTGTCACTAGCTATAAATGCACTGGAGCAGCGCTGCCGGCGGGTGCTGTGCACCGACCCGCACCGAGCAGCCACGGCTCACGCAAACACCGGGTCCTACACCGAAATGTCCACCCTGTGCTGGGAGATGGAGGGTTTGGGGATGCTGTGGGTGCAGCTCAGCCCTCCCCTGCGGCCGGCACTGCCCGGTGGTGTAACTGCGCTGGTATTAGACCCTATTAGCCCAGGACCCGTTGCACCAGCCGCGTGCCTGCTTGCTTATGGTGCACCAGGGCAACCACCCTCTCCATTGAGTGGGGCCCTGTCATAGAATCCCATTCTGGTTTGGGTTGAAGGGACCTTAAAGCTCATCCAGTTCCAACCCCCTGCCACGGGCAGGGACACCTTCCACTAGAGCAGGTTGCTCCAAGCCCCTGTGTTCAACCTGGCCTTGAACACTGCCAGGGATGGGGCAGCCACAGCTTCTCTGGGCACCCTGTGCCAGCGCCTCAGCACCCTCACAGGGAAGCACCTCTTCCTAATGTCTAACCTCAATCTCACAGAGGGTTCTTTCTGCCCCGTCAGCTCGCGGCAGCCCGGTGCTGCCGAGCGGGAGGCTGGAGCTGACAGGCGTCACAGAGATCACCATTGCCAAGTGACAGCCACAGGCAGCCGGTGCAGGGTCACCCCAGGGCCTCTCCCCTCCCTGCAGCGCCAGGGAATACAGAGTCCAAACCCCGGTGACCCATCCTGCCCCATTGCTTTGCATGAGAGCATCCATACGGGACAAGAGCCAGGTCTCCCCCAAGCATCCTGGTGACCTCCCAGATGCAGGGACCAGCACCATCAGCTCAGGGCAGGGGATGCTGGCACAGGACATTGGGGCTGTGCTGTGGTGGCCGGGGCAGAGGCAGCCCGGTGAGCTCAGAGCAGCTGCTGTTGTTCTCCGAACCCGGACAATAGCCCAATGTCCCACGCCACGGGGCATTGCATCGGTCCTGGCACACGCACAGGACCCCATTGTGTCCCCACTGCGGCACAGCGCTCACCCGCTCCCACCGGCTTCACCAGGGGAGATCCCACTGGGAGATCCAGGGCTAGATCCATCCTCCCCATCCATCTCTAGTGAGGGAATCCTGCTTGCACCAGGGGCCGAGCAGCGGGATGGGAACAGCAGGGACAGCCAGTCCTGCCCGGCCATCCCTCCCTGGCTGGCAGGGAATGGGGCTGTAGGAGCTGAGCAGCATCTTGGCAGAGCCATCCCTTGGCAGGAACCAGCCTGGCCGGAGGGTCCCAGCCCAGAGCCAGATCCGGTCAGTGGGAGCTCGCCCGCTTCCTCCCACCACAGCGCAGATAAAGCACGGCCACCGCAGGGGCCACAACACCGGCCAGGGACTATCTGCCAGGCAGGAGCCCAGCCAGGGATGGGCAGTGATGGTGGGAGCAGCAGGACAGGGTCTGGGGACGGTGGCAGCACAGAGAAAGCCGGATCCCCTCATGCAGCAGGGTGCAAACACACACGTCCCCGCACATCCCAACCCCAGGAACTCAGGCCACTGCCGTCACTACCGGTTCCTTTTATTCTTTGCATTTGTACATACATGGTATAAAACCTGCTCTTGAACCGCCTGCACCAGGCCAGTGTCAGCACTGCCGAGCCAGACCAATGCCATGATGGCGGCTGCCCAGCATGGACACACCAGGGCTCACCCTGGCTCACGGGGGGTTCATCCCATGGGGGACAGACCCACGCTCCCATCAGCATCCCTGGGAGCAGCCGGTGGCAGGGATGGCCAGGGGCATCCCCCCATTTGGAGTGTGAAGCATCCGGGATGGATCCATCCATCCATTCATCCATCCAAGGGATGGGGAGCAAGCCCCCCCCACAGCACAGGGCTGGAGGCTCTTGGTCTGTAGAAAGTCCCCAAGAAAGCCAGGAAGTCAGAGCCTCGTCTGAGCTCCCGAGCCAAGTCCTTCCTCATGGGAAACCTCCCCTCCGTTAAAACCAAAAGCGAGAGTAAGGAAAGTTAAGTACAAATCAGAGAGCGGTAAAAACTGTACGGTGGAAAAAAATATATATATTACTAAAGGGGCTAAAACTTGGGAGCCTCGTCTTGTTTGACCCTATATTGCTTTACACGGGCAAGAGGGGGCAGAAAAAAAGCTAATATCCAAAGTCCAACAGAAAGAACTGAAACAGAGTCTGCTTTCCCCTCCCGGGATGGGCTGGAGCTCCCCGGGGGTGTCGGTGCCCCCATTCCCAGGAGCTGAGCACTGTCCTGCTGGGATGGGGAGAGGGAAGGAGTCATGAGTTGAGTCTCCCCGGTGCCACCCGGTGCAGCACCGGGATATTCAGCCTCGTGTCCAACCACCGCAGATGAGAACCAGAGCCCTCAACACCCGCCTCTTATACTCTGATCTCGTCGTCGTCTTCATCGGCGAATGAGAACTCCTTGTCGGGGCGTTTCGGGGGGCCCCCCCGCTGGCTCGGTGGGATGGGGATGGGGCTGCGCTCTTCTGGCCCCGAACTGCTGTCCCTGGGGCAGCGAACGCCACGGGACGGGCTCTGGCTCATTGGGAATGCTGCCGGGGAGCCAGGCAGGGTGGCGGCATCATCCTCCTCCTCCTCCTTGCGGCTCTCCTCTGCCTCGGGGTCTTCATCCTGCTCCCACTGCTCCTTATCCATGATGCTCAGGACGTCCCCGAGCATGGAGGGCCCCAGGTCGATGTGGAAGGACATGATGGACTCGGCGTGCTTCATGCCCGCCCCGCTCTTGGCCACCACGACGGGCAGCTCCGTGATGTCCCCGAAGTCGCGCTCGTCCAAGCCGGGGCTCAGCGGCCCCGCGGCCGCCCCGTTTGGGCGCTGCTGCTCGTCAGGACTCACCTCCTCGGGCAGCTTCTTGACGGGGCTGGAGGAGAGGCTCTTGGGCAGCTGCCCCGCGCTCCTGTCCACCTCCTTCTCGTTGAGCTGGGGCAGGGAGACGGCGTTCTTCACGAAGAGCGCCGAGTCCCGCAGCGAACCCAGCATGTCCCGACGGTCACCCCGTGTCACCGACTGCGAGCGCTTGCTGCTGCGGAAGCGGCGGGACAGCAGGCTGGGCTTGGAGGCTCCTGGCTCCTCGCCCATCTCCATCCCCGGCTCCCCGGCCTTGCTGGTGAGGAAGGAGGTGTCCCCAAAGGCGTCCCCTGCCCGCCCCACGTGCATGGTGTGGCGGAAGTCGCCCAGCGGAGCGCTGATCATCTCGGCCGTCAGGTCGGCCCGTGAGCGCCGCTTGGAGTGGGCAGAGTTGGACACGAGCTGCTTGAGGATCGGCATCGCCGCGGCGGGACGGGGGCTGCACCGGGGGGGGCGAGACTGAGCCGTGTGTCCCACGGAGCCGGATGGTGCTCACGCCGATGCGCTGCGGTTGGGATCCCAGCGGCGTCACAACGGGTCACTCCTAAGGGACAGCAGAGAGGGACACGGTCAGGCTTTGAGGACATGAATAGGTACAGCCCTGCTGGCACCAGTCCTATGACATCCGCTCTGCTCCCCCGGGAATAGCCTCCATATGTGGAATCATTCATGGGGACATGTCCCCAGACACCCCGAGCTCCCCACATCCCCTAATCAAGTAGGTCCCAAACCCCATTGGTGGAGCAGACATGCAGAAAGGACCTTAGGAGAAAGACCTGCGTGCAGGGATGTTGCAGGATGATCCCCCAGCCTGTACCCCACATAAATGGGCACCAAAAGGGACGTGGGGCACCGCAGGCACCCGCCATCCCCTCCCGCACAGCCCCAGCTCACCGGAGCCTCTGGGAGCCGTACGCCGAGAAGATGCCTGGGATATTTTTTCCCCCTTTTTTTAATTGGAAGCAAGCAGGGAGGAGCAGACGCCAGGAGGAATTGGAAACAGACGGCAGGAAGTGTGTGAGGAGGGCGTAGAGCCCCTGGGAGGCACCGCCAGCCAAACGGCGTGCTGGGGGGAGCCGGGATGGGGACAAGCAGGCACCCCACGGGTACCCCTCCACACCGAGCAGGATGGGGAGATGGGGACACAGCCTTGCTGCTGCCCTTGAGCACCCCAAACCCCTCCATGCTGTGGCCATACCCCGGCCACTTCACTGTCCCCGCTGTGACTCAGGGGTGGCAGCGGAGATGACGAGGGCTGTGGCTGACCGGGATGTGGGGAGCCACGTTCCTCCTTCCCACGGCCACCTCAGTGCCATCGAGCAGGCTATCCACGCAGGAGGGGACAGGGACAGCAACCACGTCACTGCATCCCTGGCGCCGGGCAGCCCCAGGTGGTGCCGGGGGGGGCTGATGGGGAGGAAGGGCTCACAGCCACACGCTTCCTCCCTTCGGGCACCGCCGGCGACACCGCGGCCCCGTGACATGCACGGGGAAGGGACTGATGTCTCTGCTCTGTGTGAGCCTCATGGTGGGGGCCATGTCCCCCCCATTGCCCACCCAGCCCCAGGGTGCAGCTGAACGGCTCCAGGATGGGCTGGACACAAGTCCCAGACCCACAGGCAGCAATAGCAGCACCAGGCTCCTGTACCTGCTCAGCTTGACACCACAGGGGACCACAGCATCGGCCCCAAGCTCCCAGCACAGTTATGGGAGGGTTTCTGCCCCACATCCTGCCCCAAACCTGCCCTGTGACATCCATCTGTCCCCCACTAAAGCAGCAAGACCTCATGCAGGCTGCAGCAGGAGGGACTCTGACCCTACATGGGTGCAAAGTCCCAGTGCCCAGCCCTTCCACACAGCGCTTCCGCATGGAGCCGGCCAGAACGGGCATGCGGAACGCGGGGAGCACCCAGTTCATCCCCAGCAGTTGGGGGAAGAGCCAACACGACCACTCCGCCTTCTCCACACCCTCAAAGCAGGAGCTGGGTGGATGTTCCCCCTCGCCAGGATCTCACAGGCACCGGCTGAGCCCGCGTGCATGGCACAGCCGCTTTCCCCTTGCGAGGGCTGCTTCCAGGCCAGCATTCCTGCAGCCTTTGGTTTTACATAAAACAAACACTCCCGGCGAGCTCCCCAGCTGGGCCAGGCAACCGTGCTGCTGATTTAGGCCATCTGGGGACTGTCCTTCCCTCCTATTTAGATTTCGAGGCCAAGTCCAGCATTTGCAGGATACTTCGCAAGCCTTGGCGAAGGGGCCAGCGGGAGGTTGGAGCATCCCCAGCGCGCTGCAGCAGCCTCCCCAGCCAGCAGCTCTCCATCACCCTCACAGCTCCAAACCAGCCGCCACGTCCCTCCTCGACGTTCCTGCCCACGAAGCCTTTTTGTAGCAGCCAAAATCTCCCCCATCCCTCAACGCTGTGCTCCCAGCTCACCCCAAGAGGTTATGGCAGCGCTGTGGGATGCTGCTGCACGCTCAGCCCCGTCCTGCCCAAGGGGAGCGGGACACAGAGCTCTTTTCTCCTCCTCTTCCTCAGGGAGAGCGGATCCTGTGACATTCCCACTGTGGTGCTTTCACAAAGGAAACCAGGCCAGGGCAGCTTTGCTGCTGCTGCCTCTCAAGCTACCTACCAGGGAAAGCAGCTCTGTAACCCGAGAGACTGTGCAGGCAGGCAGGCTGGCAGCGCTGCCGTCCTGGAGCGAGCCCGGACCACGGCCAATCCCTGCAGGGCTTTGGGAAAGGGAAGGGAACGGGACCTGCAAGTTTGGGTTGAGGACAAGAGGGATGGAGTGTATCGACAGACCATGCGCTTCTCCCCATGTCTCAGCCCTTTGGAACCACAAGCTCCAAGGAGCGAGAGCCTCAGATCCCCATGGACATGATTTCATCCTGCTTGCGGGACAGCGGATCCTGCAGCCAGTGTGGAGGGGGAGACAGCCCTGGCTGGATGCAGGGCAGGCAGCAGGGACTGTGTGCCCTGATGGTTCAGGCTTCCCACAAGGGCCCCTCATCCCCTGCATCTCACCCCGCTCAGCACCAGTCACCCACAGGGACCAGAGGCACAAATGGCTTAAAGGAAGACCACAGTGAATGGGTGCATGCAGTGGGGACACAGAGTCCAGCCGCGCTCCCACACATCCTGCCCCCCGCTCATCCCGCTCTCGGGCTGGGAGAGCCAAACCTGCAGCAGGGGAAAGCATCCCAGCCAGCCCGGCTGGCTCCAAACGAGCTCTGCCGTGCACAGCACCCCAGGCAGCACCCTCCAGCCCAGAGATCAGAGGATGCTCTCCCCACCCTGCCGGGTGCTGGGGCAGGGGCTGCGCTGGACCGGTCGGGGATCCGGATCCGGCTCATGTGGCCCTTTGATGTTGCTGCCTGGCAGACGGGGCACGGATCACACCCCGCCACCGCTGGCCCCGGGAGGGGACCAGCCCGTTGTCACACCCTCACATGGAGCACCCCAGCGACTCTTCCCAGGACCCGGGGGCAGACGGTGCTGATGGTGCGGGCAGCCCAGGCGCCCCAGTGACAGCCTCCTCCCGGCGCAGTGACAGGTCTGGTCCTGTCCCTGGCATTGGGACGCTGCTGAAGTTCAGCCTTGGGATGCAGGAACAGCCCCAGCAGTGCCTCTGGAAGTGGAAAGTCAGCCGGCGGCGAGCATCAAAGCCAAGGCCGGCAGACAGCTCACCAGGGTGGGAGGAGAAGCTCGGCCCTGGCCAGGGCTGCCGGCACACCAGTCAACGCCAAGCTGGGAACTCACCGCCCCAGCACCGGCACACCGGTGCCAAAAGCAGAGCAGCACTCCCTGAGGAACTGCCAACAACCAGGAGCTAGCCAGAGTTCAGCAAAGAACTCTTGGCAGGACACGCCAGAACACGCACAGGACCATAAATCCTCCTGCTACGGGGCCACGAACCAGCCGGCGGCTCTGCAGGACGTGGAGGGGACCTTTCCCGGGGGGAAAGGTTATCTCCTTGGCTGGCCCTGGCTCCATCTCTCACAACAACAGAGGCTGGCCGGGGTCCGACAGGATACCGGGGCTAAGCAGACCTCCCGACCTCCGCGGGCTCCAGATTCCTGCGGTTTTCGCTGGGGTGGACGGGAAGTAGACAGGCACATGTCCCACAGCCTGGCCACGCACCCGACCTGCAGGCAGGGCCCGACACCCCGCAGCGCCCGGCTCGGGGGGCCCACAACCGCAGCGGCTGTGCTGCGCTCACCACAAAACCCGGGAACAAAGGGAGAGACCGCCGCGGTCAGCACAACGGGGCCGGCAGCGGCGCGGGGCTGCCCGTTGGGGCTGGGGATGGAGCCCCACGGCTGGGTTAGCCCATGGCGTGGTGTTGGGTGGCTGGTCGTGGTGATGGGGATTGAGGCCAGCATTGATCTTCCAGCCCCCAGGACCCAAACGCACTGAAGCTCCGCGGTGTTAAGCCTCAGCTGGATTCGCTCCATGGTCTCCGAGGGAGCTGTGTACTAAACAGACTTGTTTACTGGGTGCCCAGCTAGGGAGCAAGCCCTGTCCCAGGGTGCAGAGACCCGTGTTCCCATCGCTCCATGCCTCAGTTTCTCCTCCAGACCATTAACGATCCCAGCTCCCTTCCCGATCCATAGATTCGGCACTCGGAAACATCTATACTGAACGCAGCCACCGCCGGGGTCAAACCAGGGCGAGTCCCGCTCCCCTCCAGCTCACCCAGCACCGGGGTGGGTTTGGGAGCCAGCGCCTACTGTGGGAGCACCCATGGGCGCAGCGTGTGCTTCCCAGGGACGATGAGCAGGGCGGGAAGGCCGGCGGGAAGCCCCGGTCCTGGGCAGCAGGATGATGAACCGGGGAGGGGATTTCGGGCGGCCCTGACTCAGCACCCGCCGGTGCCCAGCCCCGGGGTGCCGCTGGACCCGCTCCAGCGCGGGGTGGATCAACCTTTCCGAGAAGGGCCGCGGGCAGCCACCGCCCCGGCTGCAGCCACTGCCGGCTCCGGACACCGCAACCCGTCGGTGGGACCGGACGGAGCGCGGGGCGATCGCTGCCTCCGGGGCGGGGTGAGCCGCCCGGTGCCCCACGCTGGGCAAACACGGCGCCGCATCCTGTTAACTCCTTCGCCCACCGGACCGGCCCCACGGACCGGCGGGGAAGGGGGGAAGGGGGGCACCGCCGCTCGCAGCCCGGTACCGGAGCAGGGTTTGGGGCAGCCCCAGGGACCCCGCCCGCCGCTGGACAATAGCCGAGCCGGGGCCCGGCTGCCTCCTCCCGTACTGAGCCATACCGTATCGTATCATATCATATCGTATCGTATCGTATCGTACCGGGCTGACCCGCGCCCCCCCGTACCTGCGCGACCGGGGCCCGCCGCCGGTCCATGGCCGAGCCGAGCCGAGCCGAGCCGAGCCGGAACGAAACTGCCCCCCCCAAACCACGGCGGCGGGCATGATGTCATCGCCCCGCCCGGACCAATGGAGCGGCGCAACGTCACTGGGCAGTCCCATACCCTCCATTCAAACCCGAGTGGGGTGTGGGGGGGTCTCTTGTCCCAGCCGTGTCGTGAATGGACCCCCCCCCGAGTGGGGTCCGAGAGTGGCCAGGGATGGGGCGTCCCGGGTCCATTCCCTTGGGGGGAGTCCCGAGTGGGGTCCCCGGGGGCTGAGCAAGGGGCTGGCACCCTGGGAGGGGGGAGGATGGGAAGAAGTGGGGGGGGACTGACTCTAATTAATTAAGGGGAATTAAGAGCCGACCTGAGCTGCGGGAGGCGGCGGGTGCAGCCCCAGGGCAGCACTGATGGCCCTGTTCCATTGGTGACTGTGACCCCACACTCCCTAGCCCCCCAGCTCTACCTCCACCCAGCCCCGCTGCTCCATCCCCGTCGGGGGGTCGGGGGCTTCCCCAGGCCGAGGCTCCGTTGGGTGATCTGTGGCCAGGAGGCGATGGTGGGGGGCACCATGGGCCCCCCGGCCCCTGCGATGTGCTGAAAGGGAGAGTGCAGGGCTGCAGAGCCGCTCTCAGGGATTAAATCGAGACCTTTGTGGGAGAAAAGGGGCGGGCGAGACAAGATTATCCCGAGTCTGCCTAATGCGGCGTTTCTTGCATATTCCGGAGCGTCTGGCGGCTCTTCGAGGAAGCCAGGCTGGGGCAGGAGGGTGGCGAGTGCGGTCCTGGGGTTCCCTGGCCGTGCCACCATGGGGGTTCGGATGCTGGGACACGATGCTGCAGGGACTGAAGATTTCTCATGTCAGTGGCACAAGGAGCTCCATTCCCCAGCACCAACTCAGGGGCGGTGGTTTTAGCAGCAGCCGGGTGCTTCGATGGCTCATCCGGAGCAGACACTTCCCTCCATGGGAAAGGCAGGAGGCTGCTCACGGCGTAACCATGGAGCTGCTGCTCCTGGCACTGCAGAGATGCTGGTATTGGCATCGTGGCCAAACCACCCAGGGCACAGCCTCTGCCCGCAGCCCGGTGTCCGGCACCACCACCCCAGTGCCTGCAGTCCCCTTTCCAGGCCATGCTGCTTCCTTGTCTTGCACCAGTTCCATTTCCATAGCTCGTTTGTTTGGCAAATTTTATCTTCCTTGTTTTCCATATGGAGAAACTGAGGCAAGAGGCAAAGCCCTGTGGCCACAGTTGAGCAGGGAACCACCACTGGATACAATAGGGGTTTGTTGGTGGGTGAGGAGGAGGAGGAGGGTTTGCCAGAGCCCTCACCAGCAGCTCTACTCACTTGTGTTAATCACGGCACTGCTCACCTCACCTGATGCTGTCATGGGAGCACAGCGCTGGCTGAGACAGCGCGGTCAGGAGGGATTAACATCAGTGGGTGGTGGGGGAAGGCTCCCATGGGCTGGCCTGGCTCCGGCTGGGAAGAGCAGGCACCCACTCAGCTTGAAAATCTGCCTCGGAGGAATGGGCCCCATTCCCTGTCCTCTCCTCTGCAGCATCTTGGGCCATGCAGAGCCCCAGGGCTGGATCCAGCAGCGAGGTTGGGGTGCTGGGGGGCTCGGGAGCGGGCGTTTGCATCGCTCCCACCCTTCCTGAACCCGTCACCAGTTCCTTTTACTGCTTCTCAGCAGCTTTTGAAAGCAGAGAAGAAAGAACAGGCTTGAAAAGCACTTTGAAAAGCAGAGCAGGGAGAAGCGCCCAAGTTTCCCGGCAGCCGCATCCCCTCCTCCTGCCACAGTGCTGCCAGCTTTGTCTGCCAACACTGCCTTGGCCACGCAGGAGATGCTGCAGAGGGAGGCTGATGCTTTCCCGGAGCCCCTTTTCCATGCCGTTCACCCAGCGATGAGTGGTTATCCGGCTAACTGAGCAGCATCACCCGCTCACCACTGCAGCCTGGCACCCATGGGTGCTCAGGTGAGGGCCAGGACAAGCCGTGCACAGGTTGGAGCGTGCTGTGGGCAGGCTCACAGTGCAGACAGCTGCCCTTCCCAGCCAGCACACTCCCCTTGCCAGGGAACAGGCTCATACAACCCATTACCTGCCCGGGAACCCATCATCTGGCCATGCTGCAACCACCCTGGGTTGTCCTGGGAGATCAGCAGCACCCATGGAAACCGCCCGTCCTGGCGCAGCTTTGGCACAGGGACCCCTTTGGCCATAGTGGGCACCCACACCTGTGGGAAGGGGTGCACAGGCCCGGATCCACCTTCTCCATCACTCTCCTCTTCCCGCTGTCCTGGTAAAGCTCATCCTGCCTCCGGGAGCTCTACCCATGCCATGAGCTTCACAGCCTGGCACAGTGCAGGAGATGGCAAGGCCTGGGGCATGTGGGGCCCTGAGGATGCGCTGAGTCCCGTCATGGCAGGAGGGGCTGTCCCTGTCCCCCATGGCAAGGGAAAGGTGGGGACACTCAGATGTGCCCTGGGAAAACTGGAGAAATGCAGAGGAAAAGGAGAGCCCAGGCTGCAGGGCTGCTGCTCCTCCACTGCACACACCGAGCACTTCTCTTTGCCCTCATTACTCCTCATTTGATCTAATCTCAACCTGGAAAACAAACTGTTAGTACCTGACTCCTCCAACACCAACAGGCTGCAGCTAAGATAAATAAATAACAATAAATCACGGAATTCAGCCCAGCTCTGCAGGTCACAACCCTCATTCCCGGCACATAAACATCTTCCCATCACAGCAGAGGCAGCAAGCGGGTACCGCTCCAATGCTGCCCATCCACACAGCAAGGTCTGGGGATGCAGCTTCTCTCCTTTGGACTCCTTGGCTCGCCCAGCCCTGATAAGCAAGCGGAGCTCTGCCCTTGGCTGAACCACAGGGCTCTACCAAGCAGCAGTCAGGGGATATGCCAAGGCCAATTCGGTCCCCAGGGACTGATTGCTGCCGACAGCTCGCCCTGCACAGAGCTGGCAGTGCAGGCAGGGTGCAGGCAGCACAGACCTGCCTGGAGGGACTTTAGGAAAGAGCTGTTTGTGGCAGCAGTGTGGGGAAAGAGGTGGCTGTGCTTGGCAGGGAGCACAGCATCTTCCCCTGCAAGCCCAGCCGGGCCGGTTGTATCTGTGCTGTGGGGAAACTGAGGCAGCATAAGTAAGCAGGAGCTCCCACTGGTGCCAATGGCACTCAGCCCATCTCTGCTGTGCCCACACTGGGCTTTGTGCCCTGAGCAGCTCCTGGACCAACCCAGGGAGGTTCCTCGGGAGCAGAGAGAACCCATAGCCATGGTGGGATGTGGGATCTGCCACTTCCTTGGGCGCTGCATCCTTCCACTGTGGGAAACCACAATAGAACGCGCTTGTCCCAGGTTTGCAGCTATCACTGCCACAGGGCCCCGGTGCTCTGGCCACAGCCACACGGGTGGCCTCACCTCCCGGCACGGTGCCAGCTCCAAACCTGCTGCAGATGCTGCTGCACCCTCCGGCTTCTCCTCCTCAGGGATGGAGATAAGCTGGATCGGGGCAGGCAGCAGGGCTTGGGCTCTGCTCTGCCCTGGCTGCTGGGGCTGCAGCGTGGCGCTGTGCTGGGGAGCACATGTAGACCCCACACAGGCACCTCAAGCATCCTTCACACAAGGAGCATCCCTCGCATTAGGAACATCCCTTGCACGGGGATTATCCCTTGCACAGGGAGCATCCCTCACACGGGGAGCATCCCTCGCACTGCTCGACTCCCCAGACCTGCTCTGCCCCGCGCCTCTGGTGGCTCCATGTCCCAGCCCTGGTGGGAGGAAGGTCTCTCTTGCACAAACCGGGACGCCTGGGGCTGGAGCTGAGCTGCAAACAAGGAGCAGGATTTGTCCCCGTTCTGCTTCCATGCAAATGCCTCCACCCAAGCAGGGCATTGGGGCTCCCTTCACTGCCCAGGTTGGGGACAGGCACTCCTGGGTGCTGTGCACCCTTCAGCACCAGCTTCCAAGTAGGTCAGATGAGTCACCTGCCAGACATGTCCTCTGCTCCTCATGGCCCAGGGCCACCATCATGTGCCGAGCTAGGGATGGTGCTTTTGCTGGTGCCTTGTTGGCAGTGATGGCACCACAGCATCCCCTATTTCTCTCCAGCCCATGGGATGGGTGAAGGGGGCTTTGGCACTGGATCATACACCCCCAACACCAGCTGATCCCCCAAAACACTGCCTCTGGCAGCCCCAAACCTTTGCCCATACCAGGGTGAGGATCTGGGCATGTGCCTACAAGCCCCTGGTCGTGGTAGCCCCCAGCCAAAGCAGCTGGAGCTGCCACCAGGCTGAGCCTCCACCCCCTATCTCCATCCCCCCCTTAGCTCCATCCCCACGCTGTTTGCTGCCGGGGGGGGTGACGGGTGATGGAACCCAACCACATCACCCGGATTTTCCTGCCAGGCCTGAAGGGCAGAGCAGGCAGCGAGGGTGGCTGGAAACCACCCCAGGAGAAGCCTCCAGTGCTGGTGATGCCAAAAGCATTCAGTGCATCCATCCGCCTCCCTCATTCCCTATCCCACCACCAGGTCCCCCCTTTCCCTCCAGCTACAGACCCCAATGGGACAGAAACATGCAGGTATAGATCCATCACTGCTCCCCACACCATTCTGAGCTCTATCCTGGCACCGCACCTCTGCCTGGCTCCTTCCATGGTGCCGCAGGGCTGACACAAGCCCATCTGGGACAGCAGGACAGACTGACACATCCCGCTGGCCCCTTCTCCTCCACAGCAGGGTGACAGAGAAGTGAGACACGCTGATCCTCAGGCTGTTTATTGGCATCTCCCTCGGCTCAGCCTGGCTCAGCAGTAGGCACTGCAGGGGTTTGCTATGCAGAGACCACCAAAACAGCCCCAGACCCCCCTGGGCATCACCACCCATCGCATGTTCCTTGTGCTCCCTATGCACAAAACCCCATTAAGAGACCCCAAACCACCAGCAATACAGAGGGGGGGGCTCTGGCTGCTGCATCGCCCCATCTGAGCCTCATCCGGGGTGCAAAATCAGGGGGGGTCATCAGCACCATGTGCACCCCGGTGGGGCACTGCTGGGGTTCAAGTCCTGGGCACCAACGAAAGGAGGAATCACTTGTACCCTGGGTTCCTCGCACGGTGGGTGCCCCCCAAAGGCTGGGGTCTCATATCCAGAGGTTTTGAGTTGGGGTCTCTCTGTGTCACCAGCACTTGTCCCCACGTCCTGGGGGGACCACAAGCAGAGGGGCTGGGGTTTGGCACGGTGAGATCCCAGCACCCCACAGGGACCCCAGCACAGCAGATTCCAAGGGCAAAGTCCGGTGCAATCCTGCCGGCACGCCGAGCATTCCCACCCCTCCTCGGCTGAGCAATCCGTCACACAGACACAGCTTTGGCCAAAACAAGGAGCTGGGCTCTGCTCCGCAGGGAAGGCGCTTGGCATCCTGCTCCGGCAAAGTGAAACACCCGCCGTGGCACCGAGCCCCGGGGCCCTTCGGCCTCTTCCTCCTCCTCCTCCTCCTCCTCGCTGCTTTATTCCTTAATTCCTCAGGTTTTCCTTTATTTTTTTCCTTTTTTTTTTTGTTTAATATGTATTTTTCTCTCTCCTGTGTTTTGCTTCTGTTTAAATATCAAACGAAAGAAGAAAACCCGGCGATGGGAGCTCTGGAGCCGGGGGCCAGGCTGCTGGGCGGGCGGTACAGGGTCCCGGGCTGGCTGGGGGGGTTGCCGGGGGTCTGGGGGGTGGGAGTCCTGCTGGCTTTGGGCCGGAAGAGGCTGCCCTGCTGCGTGGAGGTGCTGTTGGACAGGGCTGCGGGGTCGGGCTCCCCGGAGTCGCTCTCGGTGTAGCT
Source organism: Strigops habroptila (assembly GCF_004027225.2). Classification (NCBI taxonomy): domain Eukaryota; kingdom Metazoa; phylum Chordata; class Aves; order Psittaciformes; family Psittacidae; genus Strigops; species Strigops habroptila. The sequence goes on from NC_044290.2 coordinate 11,535,744, forward strand.
GTACGCCTGCGCCCGCGAGATGCCCTTCTGCTGCCGCCGCCACGAGTTGTAGTACGTGGGGTCGCTGATGTAGTGGTTCACAAAGGAATGGGCTTTCTGGTGACCCGGGTCCACCTCGTACTCGCTGTCACTGCCCTAAAGAATGGGATAAGAGAATGAGCACAGAGTGAGGGGGCATCGCCCACCGACCCCAGAACAGGGTAAGCTTTCCCAGTGCTCTCTTAGGGATGCTGGCGAGCACATCCCAAAAGACTTGAGGGGCTGAAGGGCTGCGGCGCCGCTGGGGTGTTTCTGCTGCTTTCTAAAGCTAAATAGAACCCACACAAAAGGGTCGTGGGGCCCCTCGGGGGGTCCCTGGGGCCGCGCTCCCCCCACGCTGGCGGGAGGGTGTTTTTGGGAGGCGCTGCCTTCCCGCTGGCGGTAATTGGATTCAGCCTCCTCGTTGCGCACAAAGGGCCCATTGAGGGCGGTGGGGAAGCTGCCCCGCGCCAGCGCCAGCTCCCGCCGCTCTTCACAGCTCCTCAAAGAGCCACTCGAGCCCCGCAGGGGCAGCAGGGACCGGGGCCGGCATCTGCAAAGCTACAACCGGGGCAGGCAGCAAGGGGGGAGCCCTGGGGCTGGGCACCCTCCTGCATGGGGACAGTGCTGGGGACACCCAGGAGCTGCCCTTGGGGTTCAGCCTTGTGTTTTCACTCAGCACCCAGCATCTACCCCGGGGTGATGCTCCTGTGGCCTCTGTGGGAGCTGCCCATGGCCACAGATGCCCGTTGCTCCAGGATGAGACAAAAGTGCCATTTTCCAGGGTTGCCACCAGCAACCGGGCAGCAGGACAGGCCCCAACCCTGCTGCCCTCCAGTCCCCTGTCCCCAGCAGCCCTGGGGGCACCCCACAGTGCCACAGCCCCAGGGCTTGTGCCAGCTTTGCTCCGGCTCCATGTCATGAAGCCACGGGCAATGCTGCTGCCTAAAAAGCAGGATGGGGCAGCAGAGCAGGACTGGCATTGCTTTTCCCAAGTGCTCAGCAGGATCTGCGCGGCGGTGGGCAGAGAGCAGGGTTGATGCTTGGGGAGGGCTCCCAGCGCTGACCATCCTGCCCTTGTGTCCCCATGTCCCACATCCCCATCTCCTGAGTGGTCACCTGAGAGTCGGAGACCTCGGAGGGCTTCTCGGTCAGGCTGCTGCTCTCGGCAGGGATCAGGTCGTTGTACTTGGTCACATCCTCATCCGAGTAGTGGAGGCTGCCGGGGCTGGGCCGTGGTGGGGACCTTGGGAAGAGGGGGATGCTCAGTGTGGATCCCCCCCTTGGGGCTCTGCTGCATGGGGATGAGCCCAGCCAACCCCTGGGACAGGCTCAAGGAGCACCCCTAAGCCATGTCCTGCCCTTGTCCATGGGCTCTCAGGGATTCCCAGCTTTTCAGGCTGCTCAGCATCCTGGCACAGCAGGGCTGGTGCAGTGGCTGCAGCATACGGCAGGGGGAATATTGGGCAGAATGGGGTCACCCCCTTAGGTGCCAGCCCTCCCCAGCCCCATAACCATCCCATAATGGACCAGGTATGAAAGGTCCCCCCTGCTGAAGGAGGGGGCTGTGGCAGCGGCTTCCTACCGGGTGTAGATCCCGTTCTTGCGGCAGAAGGAATTCTTGACGGAGAGGCGCCGGTTGTTGAGCTCCAGGGCTGGGAAGCTGCCCTCATCCAGGCTCACCATCTCGCCGTGGTTCAGGGCCGTCGCCTTGGAGCTGTTCCCTGGGGAAAGGGATGCTCAGGCTCCCCCAAAACCCTCCCCAAGCAGCACAGCATTGGGGGTACCCAGAGAATAGCCCTAGGAGGGATGTGCCAGCTCCGATGTGGACAGACCACAGCTGAGCATCAGCCCTGTGCCAGCGCCGCGGCCGTGCCGAGCCTGCCTGCTGTGGCTCTCACCCGCCCAGCCCCACCGCCTCCAGCTCCCGGCTCTGTTTGCTTAATGGGAGGTCTGGATTTTCCCCACAATTTGAGCCCTTGACACAGCTAAGCAAACAGAGCCGTGTTTGAGTAATCCCAGTGACCTCTGCCGAGCCCCTGCTGGAGGCTGCCCTGAGCACTGCTCCATCCTGAGCTCCCAGCGCTCTCCGGGAAGCCCAAAGCATCTTTATGGGATGTCACAGGCAGAGCTAAGCCCTGAGGCAGGATCCCACCACACCACTCACCCCAAAGGCAGGCAGGGAGGCTCCCATGGGGTCATAGAATCATGGAATGGTTTGGATTGAAGGGACCTTAAAGCTCACCCAGTTCCAACCCCCTGCCACGGGCAGGGACACCTTCCACTAGAGCAGGTTGCTCCAAGCCCCTGTGTCCAACCTGGCCTTGGGTCAGGGCTCTGCACCCCAGAGGGTCTCATCACCACCCACCACGCTCCTGGTGCTCACCTGAGTCTGACTTCTTGGCGTACTTCTTGCTCTGCCCACGGATGATGAGCACAAAGACGAGCAGGAGGATGAAGATGAGCCCTACCAGGGCGATGACCACCAGGAACCACCACTCCTCATAGAACGGGTTGGCTTTCTGGGCTGGGGCACAGCAGGGAGGATCAGAGAGGGGTGAGCATGGGAGGCAATGGATGGGGAGACCCTGCTGCAGGGCATGGGGTTACACTGGGGAACTTTGTGAGGGCGGGATCCACGTGAAGGAGCAGGTTAAAGGGGGATAACAGAGGGATCTGCAAGGGGAGTGCAGGCAGATGTTGTTGGCAGCAGGATTTGGGGCTCTGTAGGAGCCAGGCAAGGTTGGAGAGATGGATTTCAGTGATGGCCATAAGAACAGAGCATCACTGAGTCTGCCCCTCCTCACAGGGGTGACAGCATCCCCCCGGGACACCCGCATACCGCCCCACTGGCTACCTGACACGGAGGGGGAAGGCGTGCTGGGGGTCCCGTAGCCATAGTCGTTCACAGCGATGACACGGAAGTCGTAGCTGACCCCCTGCTTGAGGATGTCCATGCTGAAGGTGTAGGAGGTCACCTCCTTGGGGATGTCTTTGATGAGGATGTCCCAGAGCCCCTCATCTGGAAGAGAGAAGGGGCTTGGGAGAAGTGGGGCTGCAGGAACATCAGGACCTCTATGCCCATGAGCATCAATGAGTGCTGCTCCACTGCTCACCAGCCCCTTTCCATCAGCCCCAGCGGCGTGGTCCTCATGGAGACACCCATGTCCTAATCCCAACCCATCCTGTTGGGTGGCCTGGGAGATGTCAGCGCTCCCTGCCTCAGTTTTCCCTTCTCCTGAACCCAAGGGCATCGCAGTGGGGATGGAAAGCAGAGCGGAGCTGCAGTACCTGAAGGACGGGCTTCAATGACGTATCTGGTGATGGGCCCTTGGCCGGGGTCCCCGCTCGACCAGTGGATGGTGATAGCTGAGCCATAGCGGGAGATGAAGGGTTCACCGGGGGGGCCGGGGGCACCTGGGGACCAGAGCAGAGCTGGAGGCATGGGGGTACAAACCCCACACCCCATGCCAGCCCCGGTGGCAGCGGTCCCCATCGCATCCCCCCCTTCACCCCAGCACAGCATCCCACACATCCCCCCTACCTTCCCCCGGCCCCGTGGTGATGTTTGCCTCAACATCTGGCCCATAGGCGAAGGTTTTGGCCCGGATTCGGAACTGGTACGTGACGCCCTCAGCCAGGTCCTTCACCTTCATCCACAGCGGGCTGTTCCCCTTCACGTCCACCGTCACGATCTTACTGATGCCTGTGGGGATGGAGGCTGAGCCGGGTCCCCCCCAGAGCCCTCCCAGCTCTCCCCAGCACCCCGGCCATGCCCTCACCATCCACGGGCATGCAGGGCTCATAGACTAGCCTGTAGCCCTCCAGGATGCCGTTGGGCAGCGGTGGTGGCTCCCAGGACACGTTCACTGATGTGGTGGTCAGCTCGCTGAACCGGATGGATCCCGGGGCGCTGGGAGCTGTGGGATGACAGTGGATGGGGCCAGCTCAGTGCTTCCAGCACCCAGCCAGCCCCTCTCCCTATCTCCACCCTAATGGGGCTGGAGCACTCATTATCACCATCTCACACCACTCTGCTATTCCCATCCCCGCAGCAGCAAAGACCCTGCTAGGCCACCACACATGGCTCAGGGGATAAGTCTCCTTGTCTCTCCTCCTGAGACCTTCACCCTTCTCAAATCTCAGCCAAGACCTTCATCTCCATGTGCCTCCAACCCATGAACCCTCTGGGATGTCTGGTGTCTGCTTGGGAGTGGGAGCTGGACCGCAGCTGGGATGAAGGGGCATCAATCGAACATCACTAGAAGCTGGACCCATGGAGACAGCTCCCCATGGAGACCAGGGTAGGAGGGTGCTGGTGTGACCACAAAGGCGGGGGGGGAGCCGTGCCACGGGCCCCACCTGCCTGCTGCGTGCGTCCCTTCACCGGGGCGCTGCGGGGCCCGTCTCCTGCAGCGTTGAAGGCGGCGACGCTGACCCAGTACGAGGTGTACCCCGTCAGGTTCTTCAGCTTCACCCCGCTCTCCGGCAGGAAAAGCGTCTTCACCCGCTCGCTCCCGTTCTGGCGCTGCGCCTCCCAGAAGTGGATCTGCAGGAGGAGGAGAAGCGGACACCGAGACGTGGGTGATGCAGGGATCCAGCCCGTCTCACCTTCCCCAGGCCCTGTGAGGGTGCTGAGGCGCTGGCACAGGGTGCCCAGAGAAGCTGTGGCTGCCCCATCCCTGGCAGTGTTCAAGGCCAGGTTGGACACAGGGGCTTGGAGCACCCTGCTCCAGTGGAGGTGCCTGAGGCGTGGGGCTGGATATCCCGGGAGCATCCCGGCAGCATCCCAGGACCGAGGGCGCCACCTGCCGCCCTGCGGCCGCTTAGCACCGGGATGGGACTCCCGGTATCTCCCCAGACTCCCACCGAAGCGCACAGCATCTCCCGGGGCACCCAAAACCTCCTCAGATGCAACAACACACACAGCATCATCCAGAGGAGGTCAGCACCCCACCAATGACACCCAGCATCCCCCCCAGGATCCCAGCACCTTCCCATGTCCCGGCTCAGTGGCGGTACCTTGTACCCCTGGATGTCCCCGTTCTGGCTCTCCACGGGAGGTGGCTCCCAGGTCACATCCAGCTGCGTGGCCGTGGCCGCCTGCACCGCCACGTTCCGCGGTGCACCCGTGGGCACTGTGCCGAGGGAGGGGACAGTGTCACATCCCTGCAGGACCAGGGAGCCCCCCTTGGTGCTGAGGTGCATCCCTTGCCTGGGCACACATATGGGAGCACGGGGCACTAGAAGAGCCAAACCCCATCCCTGCAGGAGCATGCTGTGCTATGGACTCACCCGCTTCACCCACAAACACCTCCTGGGGGGGACTGGGGGGGCCCTCACCCACCGCGTTGTACACGCTCATGCGGATCTCGTAGCGCCGGTGCTTGCTCAGGTCTGCGGGGAAAAGGGGTGAGCGGGGTCCCTCCTGCTGTGGGGTGGGTCCTGAGACCCCCGGGGGACCCAGCAGAACCCCCCATCGCTGGGGAAAAGGGGTGTCTCCAAGGAACAACAGCAGAGGAAAGTAGAGGTGTCCCGGGGCACAGGGATTGGACTCACCCCACAGCACAGGCAGGCAGAGGGGAGACACACACAGAGGGTGGCAGTGGGGGGACATGCAGGGGGATGGCACGGAGGGGCAGGGGGAGCAGTGACTTACTGTCCAGCTCGTACTGGGTGAGGGACACCTCGCTGAGGTTGTGCACGGCGTAGACGGCTGGGTGGCACGGGGCAGGGAGAGCAGCAGCCGGTTAGTCCCATGGCACGGGTGGGCTCCCACCCCCGAGCACCCACCCCCGAGCACCCACCCCCGAGCACCCACCCCTGCACAGTTCCCACCCCTGAAAGGGCCCTGGCACCCTCAGATGCCAACGGGGATGTTACAGCACCGGGGAGTCACAGGGTGACACAAGCTGGGTCTGGGCATCTGGGGCTCCACAGGGAGCAATTGAGAGTGATGGAGGGGACAAGGTTCTGCCTTGGGCTCTGCCCTTGTCACTCGTGCCGCTGCTGCCCCTGGAGTGGACCCTATTCCCTTTGGGATCTGAGTACAGCAGCACACCCGAATACACACAGCAGGACATCACAGAGACACCCGTGTTAGTTGGACACACGGACACCCACACTACAGGGACACAGAGCTGAGCACAGCGGAACTGAGCCAGCAACATCGCAGACAAGTGTGTTGGGGACCATGGACCTGGTGGTACGAGGAGGCGGGTGACAGCTCCATGAGGGATACCCTGACCCTGACATCTCCAGACTGGTACCCAAGAGCGACCATGGAGTGCAGGATGCTCCATCCTCCACCCGCCATCACTGGGTCACCCCCAGCCCCACATCCCCAGGCTCGGTCACTCCCAGCCCCACGTCCCCCCAGGCTCGCTGGGGCCAGCAGCACTCACGGGTGAGCTGTGCCCACGTGGCGCCGGGGTTGCCGATGCCGCGCAGGGTGACGCCGCGCAGGCTGTCGTACACCAGCTCGCGGTACCGCAGGAGGAAACCCAGCAGGATCCCGTTGATCTTGTCCTCGGCTGGGGGCTGCGTGGGAAGGACAGTGAGGGGCTGCTCCCAAGGGGGCTGGTGGCCCATCCTGTGACACCCCACATGGCAGAGCGGACAGTACCTGCCAGCGGATGAGCACGGACGTGGTGGTGTGTGGGGTGACGGAGAGGATGGTGGGAGCTTCCTCGGGGGCTGTGGGGGAGAAGGGGGTGATGAGGCTTCAGGGATGCCCAGGGAAGGGGGGAACCCCCTCTCCCTGCCCCAGGAGGTGCTGACCCGCCTGCAGCGTGGTGAGTGACTCCGACTCCTCGCTGTACTCGCTGTCCCCAATGTCATTCGTCGCCTTCACACGGAACTTGTAGGAGGTGAAGGGCTTCAGCCTGTGTGGGGACAGTGAAGCCACTGGGTGACTCCATAAACCACCCTTCATAGAATCAGAATGGTTTGGATTGGAAAGGACCCTCAGATCACCCAGTTCCGACCCCCTGCCATGGGCAGGGACACCTCACACTAGGCCACATCACCCAAGGCTCTGCCCAACCTGACCTCTCACAGAGCACATTGGCCAGCGCTTCCCAACCTTGGTGCGAGCACTTCTCATCAGATGGGGAAACTGAGTCACAAGGCAAAAGCCCAAAGCAGAGCCCATCATAGAATAGTTAGGGGTGGAAAGGACCTTCAGATCACCCAGTTCCACCACCTCCCCATGTCCCCACATCACCCATATCTCACCTATCCACGACGAAGGCGGTGGCATTGTGGCTCACGGAGGCGGGGTGCAGAGCCCACTCGCCGTCGGGCAGCTCGCGGCTCTGCACCGTGTAGTAGCGGACGGGGGAGAGCCCATCGCTGCCCGGCTGCCAGAACAGCAGCACGCTGCGGGCACGCACCTCCTCCTGCTGCGCCAGCGGCTTCCCGGGGGGCTGCGGGCGGTCTGCGGGAGGCGAGGGGCTGGGAGCACTGAGGGCACCCCATGGACACCCCATGGCACACCATGGGCACAGCACCATAGGCTGGACCCCCCCTTGCCCCATTACCTCTCTTTTCCGTGGTCACCACGAGGGCTTCGGCCGCCTCACCCCAGCCCTTGCGGGTCTGCGCCGCGATGCGGAACAGGTAGGTGGCCTCGGGCTGGAGGCCGGTGGCCGTGTACTGCCGGGCGCTGGGCTCCAGCACGTCCACGGTGGCCGCATTGACCGCGGTGGTGTTGAGGTGGTGGGTGACCTGGTACGCTGCCGGGGAGGGAGCGGCAAGTGGGGCTGGTGGAGGGGACACCATCCCGGGCTGCTTCCTCCTCCATCCTGCCCATGCGCTGCCCAGCATTGAGGGGGTTTGGCTCCCTGCACAGGGGAGCTCACACGCAAACACCGGCCCTGGGGTCTGAGATGCTCAGGGAGCTGGGTTCTGCCTCCCCATGGTGATCCCTGCACCTCTCTGCACCACATCCCAGCATGGCACAACCGGGATGGCTCCCCACCTACCCAGGATGATGCCATTGGGCTCTGCAGGAGGCTGCCAGATGAGCCGCACCAAGGTGGTCCTCACTTCGGGGAAGAGGATCCCCACGGGGGGCCCGGGCACTGGAGGGGAGAGATGGGGTTCACCAGGGAGTGCACAAGAGCGTGCAAAGTGCCAGGTGCCATCCCCTGGGAATAGGGAGCCCTGGGTCAGGGAACAGAGGGATCATGCCAGGAATGGGATGGAAAGGTCTTAGGCACCATGGGGACCTCCAACACCCCATTCAGGGGTCTCTGCCCACCAAGATGCTGTCACCCACCATCATCCAGTGTCCGCTCGAGGACGGGGGGCCGGCTGGGCACCCCATCACCGATCCTGGTGAAGGCCAGCACACGGATCTCATACAGCGTGTACTTGCCCAGCCCGGTCAGCTGGGCGCTGCGAGAGGCATTGCCCTCTGCCAGCCAGAACTGGGCACGTCTGTCCGAGTCCTTCTCCTTGTACATCACCTGCAACAGATCCGTGTGACACGGCCAGCCCTGGGATGGAGCTGGCATCATCGCTTGGAGGTGGCACAATGGTAGCAGCTTACCTTGTAGCCAAGGATGTGACCATTGCAGTCTGCCTCGGGGATGTCACTCCATTGGACCAGCATGCTGCTGGAGGAGGTGGCCACCACCGACACGTTGCTGGGACCAGAGGAAGGCACTGGAGGGGGTGATAAGAGTAAAAGTCAGTGGTAGATCTGGCTGGAATTGGTGCCCAGTGCCATGGGGTGGGTGCCCAGTGCCATGGGGTGGGTGCCCAGTGCCATGGGGTGGGCAGCGGTACCTGACTCCCGGGTGCGTCCCACCACTGCATGGCTCCATGGCCCTGAGCCGATGGCGTTGAAGGCTTGGACCTGCACCCGGTACTCGGTCCACTCCTCCAGGTCCTCGATGGTGTATTCCCGCTCCACACGGTCATGGATGACGTGCAACGCCGGCTGCCCTCGCCCGTCCGAGCGCGTGTACCGGATCCTGTAGCCCACTGAGTCGGGGTTCCCATTGTACTCCTGTTCCAGGAGCGGCTGGTCCCAGCCCATAGAGATGGCACCATCAGTCGTGATGTCCCACAGCCCCGTGCCCATGGACATGAGCCGTGGTCCCCCCTCACCATCCAGCGCAGCCACAGGCTGGTCTCACTGGCCGTCCTCAGGGTGACGTTGGTGGGTGCCATGTCCGGGGGGGCCTGCAGGGTCTGGATCCTCCGGGAGGGCAGGCTGGGAGGGCTGGTGCCCACGATGTTCACCTGCCGCATGCGGAAACTGAGGAAGGAAAAGGGGGGTCATGGAAGGGGACAAGGGGGGCTCCGGCCCCTGGGGAGGACATCACAGCATCGCCCTGGCCACTTGCCTGTAGTAGGTGTAGGGCTTCAGGTTGGGCACCTCCATGGAGCGGGCATCGGGCTCATTAGCCAGCTGATGGACAAGCGCCCACTCTTCAGCCTCACCGCTCTGGCCTACCTATGGGATGGGAATGGGGTGAGCTGCCCCCCAGCACCTCCTCATCCTCCCCTGAGCTGCCCCATACCTGTGCCTCCACCTGCCAGCGGGAGATGGAGGTTTTGCCATCGTAGCCTGGGCGAAACTGGAGGGTGACGGAGCGGGGCCCGATGTTGGAGATGCCCAGGTTGGTGGGGGCCCCGGGGAGCTCTGCAGGGACAGGGCAGGGTGGGTGGCACTGGCCGCTTGCCCCCAAGCCCATTGGCACCCCTGCACTGCCACACTCACCTGGAGGCACCCCCGAGGAGATGGTGGAGGAGGAGACCTGGCCCTGGCCCTTGGAGGTCATGGCAGCCACCTCGATGGTGTAGGTGGTGAGGGCGGTGAGGCCGGTGACGCGGTACTCCAGGGTGACGTTGGGCAGGTAATGGGTCACCCGCGTGTTGGTGCGGTTGTATTCCTCCCAGGAGATCCGGTAGCCTGGAATGCACCCCATGCTGTCAGCCCCACTTCATTGCCCACCCCAGGGAGCTGAATGGGGCCAGGAGGAGATGCTACAGGGTGGGAAGGGGACCAGGGTGAGATGCTGCGGGTGGGAAGGGGACCGATGCAGGAGCAGGGTACCCGCTGATGCTCCCTTACCCGTGAGGATGCCGTTCTTCTCCAGCGGCTCCTGCCAGCTGACCTTCAGGGACGTGTCCAGGATGTCACTGAAGCTGAGATGTCCCACGGGACCAGGCACTGCCCAAAGACACCCAGGTTCAGCACACAGCACCCACAGGACACCCACAAGGAGCGAGCATGGAGGAGACTCCCATCGGACAGGGCTTCCCAGGGGCTCAGCAGCATCCCATTCCACATCCCCATGGGCACCCCCAGTGGGATCAAGTCCCCCCATCCCAGGGCCGCTCGCATCCCATGGGAACACGAAGCCTCCCCGTACCATCCTCGTGGGTGCGCACCAGCTGGGGGGGGCTGCGCGGGCCGTCCCCCGGCGTGGTGAAGCACAGCACCGAGGTGAAGTACTCGGCGAACTTCCGCAGCCCCGACACGTATCCCACATGGACGCTGTCCTGGAAGTTGGGCCGCACCGTCACCACCGTCGCCTCCTCCTCGTGCTCCGGCTCCCAGGCGATGAGCTGCGGGGAGGAGGAGTTGGGATGACGATGCGGGTACCACCAGTTGGGATGACGATGCCGGGTACCAGCATCCCCACCATAGACATCAGCACCACAAACACCATCCTCCGAGCACCTCCGGCCTCCTCTTATTTATTCAGAGTTGATTAAATATCAATTAAGGGCGCAGGGAACACTTGATGCTGTTAATGGTGCGTGTTTACCCCTCCGAGCCGATGCGGAGCTTGTGCTGTGATTAACTCCCATTGATAACAGAGTGTAATCGCCTGTGTTTAGGAGGGATGTTTGGGCATTTAATTGCCATTGTGCGAGATAGCCTATAGCTACTTAATTAAATACTAATTAGGCCCTAAAAAATACTAATCAAAAATACTAAGTGGCATTTAATAAGAATGTTAAATATCTGCCTTGCTCCAGTTATCACATCCAGCGGCAATTAAATTCCTGAACTTCTTTTGAGTGGATTAAGAAACAAGTTTAATGTTTTTAATTCAATTTCATTAATGTAGATTTGAATTAATTGCAAATTTGGAATTAATTAAAGAGCAGGGGAGCTTCCGAGCCCATGCAAGTGTTAAATATCATCGGTAAATACTATTTTAACTGTCAGGCTGGAACCAGTTGAAGTCTGGGGGTTTAAGGAGGAGCTGAGCCAGTTTGTGCAGGTCAGATGGGGAGTTCCCAACCCTCCCTGTTTTTTGGGGAGACCCTCGGGGATCACTCCTCACCTTGTACCCCTGGTTGATGCCGTTGATGAACTGGGGGCTGGGGGGGTTCCAGGTGAAGCGGATGGTGGTGGAGTTGGTGGCCTCGGTCTGCACGTTCCCCGGGGGCACCGTGGGCACTGCCGGGATGAAGGCACAGCTCGCAGTGTCCACCACCCCCATGGCACATCCCGCTGCCGATGGGGTGAACGCCAAGGCCCTGCCTACCTCCCTGCAGCGTCCACTCGGTCACCTTCATGCTGTACACCCCCAGGCCGGCGCTGTTGTACGCCGCCACCTCGATCTCATAGTTGGTCCAGATGATGAGGTCCTCCAGGAGCAGGTTGTTGACCTCGGCGTTGGTGATGTTCTTGAACTGGTAGCCCACGGGCAGCCCGGCCAGGCAGTACCTGGGGACCAGAGGCCATCAGAGCTGCCAGTGTCCCCATCAGCACCCTGGGGTGCCAGGGATGGGATGCCTGTGCTCCTCCCTCAGTGCCTACCGGATGATGTAGCCCTTGAGGACACCGTTCTGGTGGCTCTCGGGGGGCGGCTGCCACTGGATCATGATGGACTGGTTGGTGCGGCCGCTGGCGATGACGTTCTGGGGGGGTGCAGAAGGGGGCTCCTCGGGCAGGGACACCCTGCAGGGGACAAGGCGGGGGTGAGCACCCATTGCTGCTGGGTCCCGCAGGACACCCGGCCACCACTCACCTCTCTGTGTCCTTGCTGAACTGGCCCCTGCCCACATCATTCACAGCACAGAGGCGGAACTGGTAGGAGCGAGCGGGCACCAAGCCCCGCACGGCCACTGATGTCACCTCGGGGTCCACGCTGGCCAGCAGCACGGTCCAGGGGGCATCTGTGGGGGGGGAAAAGGGGGCAGCGGGGTGGAGGACCTGACCTGCAGGATGCTGAGGTCCCCCAGCTCCACACAGCATCCCTTGCCCAGCATCCCGAAGCGATGCTGGAGCTCAGGCTTTGCCCGGTGCCAGCCTAGCCAGGGAGGTGGGAGCAGCTCCTTACTGTTCTCAGAGACCTCCACGACGTAGCGGAGCAGGGGGCTGTTGCCATCGAAGGGTTTGGCCCAGGTGAGGTTGATGGCCCGTTTCTCCAGGGGGCTGAGCATGGCCACAGGGCTCTCGGGAGCGTGGGGGAGCTGCCTGGACATGGGGTGAGGGATGCGGTGGTGATGGAGAGGGCATAGACTGGTGTATGGGATGCTGGCGGGGATGAGGGGGGGTCTCACCGGACACGGAGGTGGGCGCTGCGCGAGTCGTTGCCCCCGGCTGAGACCACCTTGCACGTGTAAGTGCCGATGTCGCCCGACCAGGTCTGGGAGATGTGGAGGGTGCCCATCTCGTCCAGGCGCACCCTGGAGCCGCTCTCCGTGCTCAGCGGTGCCCCGTCCTTCTCCCAGATGTACCTGTGCCGGGGGGGACACCCAGAGGTGTTGGCACAAGGAGAGGGGACCAGGGGGGTCCCACCATCGTAGCGGGCTCCCGGTGCGCAGGGCACCAGGTGGCACTGCAGGATCACCGGCACAGGGCTGGGGGTGGCACCCACCATCTGCCCGCAGCCTGGGGGTGCCGGGACCCCCAAACCCTCCCATCCCCATCACACACACCTCACGTCCACGCTGGGGTCGTGGGTGACCCCACAGCTCATCACAGCCTTGGTCCCCTTGATGACGCTCTGGTCCTGAGGTGGGTCAGTGATACGTGTCCTTGCTGTGGGGGGACAGAATGAGCCACCAGCACTGCTTGGAGGGGTGGCATCAGTAGGGACAGCCCATGTTTGCATACACACAAACCAGCCAGCCACATCCCAAAGCTCATCCCTAGTTCCGTGCTGCATCATGCATCATAGAATCAACCATGTTGGAAAAGACCTTCAAGATCATCAAACCCAACTGTTCCCCAGCACTGCCAAGTCCACCACTAACCCGTGTCACTAAGGGCTTCATCTACATGGTTTATAAACACTTCAAGGGATGGTGATTCTACCACTGCCCTGGGCCTGTTCCAATGCCTGACCACCCTTTTGGTGAAGGAATTGTTCCTAATGCTGTAGAATCATGCAATGGTTTGGGTTGGAAGGGACCTTAAAGCTCATCCAGTTCCAACCCCTGCCACGGGCAGGGACACCTTCCACTAGAGCAGGTTGCTCCGAGCCCCTGTGTCCAACCTGGCCTTGAACCCTGCCCCGTGCAGCAGAGCCGGGTGACACGGTGCCTTACCCCACACAACCAGGTCCGCGGACGCCTCGTCCACGCCGCGGGAGTTGGTGGCCAGGCAGACGTAGGTGCCGGCGTCGGCGAGGTGCGCGGGGCTCACGAGCAGGCTGCCCGACTCCAGCAGCGTGAAGCGCGGGAGCTGCACCGACCCGCTGGCCAGGACCCGCTCCCCTGCGCGACACGGGGAGCCCGTCAGCTCCATCGGTGGCCTGGTGGCCAGGCAGGGATGGGCAGGCAGACACAGGGCTCGGGTGCAGGCTTGTCTGCACCCCTGTGCCCCATCCCCTTCACCTTTCTGCCATGTGATGGCCGGACGTGGAGCCCCCGAGGTCTCGCAGTTGAGGATCACGGACATGCCATCAATCACCGTGCTGTCCTGGGGACCCCTGGTGATGTTGGGCGCGATGCCTGTGGGGCAGAGAGATGCACAACCCATCCTGAAGCCATTCCAGATGCCCAGCCAGGAGCTGACCCGCTCCTGGGGCATCCCATCCCCATATCCTGAGGTCCCTGAGCCCAGCCAGGGGGTCCAGGCGGTGGGGGGGGGCTGTCACCTACTGGTCACGGCCAGGTACGTGGTGGTCTGCACCTCGCCGGCCGCGTTGCGGGCGAAGCACTGGAACATGCCGGTGTCGTCGGGGACCAGCCCGCTGATCTGCAGGCTGCCGTCTGCCAGGAGCTGGAAGCGGGACAGCTTCTCCAGGTGGATGAGGGCAGCATCCTTGTACCACGCCATCTCGGGAGGGGGCACACCTGCAAGGACAGGGTCACATCAGGTATGGGACCACGGTGGCATGGGGAAAGCGTCTGGGGAGCAGCTCACCTTTGGCTTGGCAGGGGATGGCCACCACCTTCTCCATCTCAGCTGTGATGTGCCTCTCAGGCTCCTTGAGGAACTGTGGTGGCTCTGCAAAGGGAAACCCAGCAATGGGCAGGGCGCTGTGTTAGACCCAGGGCTCAAAACACCCCCAGTGACTCCCGCCTGTCACTTCCCATCCCAGCCCCAAGGGCTGAGACCACCCTCAACTCATTGCATGCGTGGTTTGGGCTGCCCACGGCCAGGTCCTCACCCATGACGGAGAGGAAGGCGCCCTCAGCCACTGCGGGCACGCTGCTGCTGCGCAGCACGGCCTCGCACTCGTAGTAGCCGCTGTCGCTCAGCACGGGGTTGAGGATGGTGAGCCGGCGGCTGTAGTCGCTGATGCCGCTGGAGAGGGGCACCCCGTCCTTCTTCCAGATGATGTGCAGCTTCATCAGTGGCCTGGAGGGGCCAGGAGCAGGTTGAGAACCAGCTGTAGCCCCCCATGGGGCCCCCCACATCCCTCCATCCCACAGAAGCCGTGGTGGGAAGGGAGCTGGGGATACCCAACCCTTGGAGATCCCCATCCCCATCCCGCAACTTGCCTGGCGTTGGCCACACACTCCATGGTCACCTCCGAGGTGCCAGCCACCACGCTGGTGTTCCTGGGTGGGACAATGATGGTGGGTGCGATGGGATCAGCCGGGCCACCCACATCTGGGAGAAGGATGTCAGAGAGAAGAGCATCAGCACCCTCTGCTCACCCCTGGGGTGCCCCCAGCACCCAGCAAGGCCAATGGGGCACCCAAAGCCCATCACGTTCGCATCAGGGTGCTTTCATAGCCCTCTCCTCCCACAGAAGCCCACAGCACCATCCCGGCCCCAGCCTGCGAGCTGGGGAGGAGGGAGAAGGCGAGTATATAAAGCAAAATGATTGCAACAATAAAAAACCCTCATGTAGGCGCTGTAAAAACACGATGGGCTTGAAAGCTGCTGATATAGCTGAATCCATAAACATGGGCTCAGGTTGTTTATGGCCCCCCGGGACGCCGAGGTACAGAAAAACAGATTAATGGGGTAGGAGGGGAAGGAGAATGGGGAGAGTCCTCCATGGAGAGGGAATAACCCCTCTATGGGGCAGTGGGATGGGAGTTCCAGGATTGGTGCCACTTTGGGGCATCTTCCCTGGGATGGGCTGTCACCCTTGAAGAGGGGCTGGGGACCCTCACCCAAGTGGACCAGAGGGGTGAACTACAGGGGTGTTGAGCTGATGGGAGCAACGAGGGCTGCGAGAGGAGCACGGGTAGGAGCAGGGCAGCGTGTCCCATCGGATGCACTGCAACCATCCCATCCCGCAGCCCGTGGCACAGCCGGATCCATCCCCAGCAGCAGGGCTGGAGCGGGAGGCTCTGCCCAAGACACAATTAGCGCCTGCAGCACAGCCCGAAGTGCCTAAATAAATTGTGAGGCAGCTAAAGTGTGAAGTCAGCAAAGCTGGAGCCTCTGATGAGATTTACTGCAAATTAAAGTGGGGGGGAGCCGGCGGCGCAGGGGAGCGGGGCCGGGAGGGGGGCACTGCCCCAGCACTCACTGGCCACGCTCAGCGTGATGGGCTGGCTTTCGTCTTGTTGTCCCCGTCTTGTCATTCACACGCCTGCACGTAGTAACGTCCCGCTCCGGGCCACCGTGGAGAGGATGACGAGGGTGTTCTCCAGTGTGATGGCTCTGCAGGGATGGGAGCACAACAGGGACACTGATGCAGTGAGATGGGACCCTCATTCCCAGCACCCACATGGGACAGGCACGACCTTCAGCCTTCGTCCCACCAGCACCAAGGCAGGGGTTCAGCTCAACCACTGGCCCCAGGCAAGTGCCAGGACCACGCTGAGCCCCACATCCCCCCCACACCCAGCAGAGCACATCGGACAGTGCAGATTAATAGGACCTTTTCTTAATGGAACGATCTAATCTGCCGGAAACATAAAATGGTTTGGGGAATATATTTTTTCTACCATTAAATATGAGATAAAGGAGTTTTATCTCTTCAATCCTGCTTTGCAAATAGAAAGGAGACCAGTTCAATTCCTGCATAATGTGGGTTACAAATTCAATTCCTGCACGCTGCATCTGCCAGCGCCGAGTTTGCAGCTCCGACAGCACCAGGGGCCTGATGCAGCCCCCTGCGGACACGTGTGCCGTGCCCAGCTCCATCCCCAGAGCCCACCTTTCACCCACCTTCCTCCCTCTTATTTTCACTTCTGTTCTAAATTCATTTCCCCAGCGACAAACAGAGCCATTAGTCGCCGAGTCTGTCTGTGGGTGTTAGCACGATGCGCTCGAGGCGTCTGTTAAACAGCCTTATTGCAAGGACAAGGGCAACCGAGGGAAACGCAGCCCCCCGGGGATGCAGGGCAGGATGCCGGGGGATGATGCTGGGGGATGATGGAGGGATGCTGACGGTACCGGGGGTACTCACATGCGGCTGCTGGGGGAGATCTTGCGGCCGTCACGGAACCAGGTGACCTGGGGCTGGGGGAAGCTGGCGATGCGGGGCGCGCGGATGACGGCCGCCTCCCCGTGCGACACGCTCTGCTGCGTCTCGCTGTCCTCGAAGCTCCCCATGTCTGCAGAACGGGTGGGAGAACCAGCTCAGCGGCTGGAAATGGACCCAGCAGGGTCCGGCTGGAGGCCACGGGGATGGGCTCCCCCAGGGGATGCAGAGGGGCTGCCCTAGGGTCTGCTCTCTGCTCCCCTCTTCGGTTGGCACAGGGCATGGGATAGTGCTGGGGTAGCTCAGACCCCATGGGCTGCTCCTGCACGCCCAGCACTGTGCCCATACCAGGATCCATCCCTGCAGCACCCGGATTGCCCAGCCCCATCGCCCACCCCGCTGCTCCCCACCAAGGATGGGATACAGCCACAGCAAGGAGGGCTCAATCCCGGGGTCCCCGGCGTCTCCCCCTGCCCCAATCCATGTCCCAGCACCGGGATCATCCTGGCATGACCTTGGATGGGGAACCTGCTGCCTCCATCCTGCCCAGTCATCGCAGGCTGGAAGCACACTGAAAGCAGAGTGAAGCAGGGGGCATGGAGAAGAAGGGAAGGGGGGGCAGGGGATTTTTATTGACTTCCCTTAATTGCTGTAATTAAAAACATGTAAAGAATCTTTTTTTTAATGACTTTGCCATTATCATTAGTTGTTAGCACAGCTGCCTTATTAATTTCTCATTAGCTTCTTGATTTTTCATTGCTCCTCAGGAAGGTGTTGAAGGGGTTGGGATTGGGGGTATCCCAGAGGGAAGGGGGGGACAGAAAAGGGCAAGTTCCCCAGGTACGGAGCCAGCTTCACAGCCCTCAGCACCCTTGTGTCCTGCTTAACCCCCCCAAGGTGCCTCTGTATCACCCCCCAGCACAGACCCCAAGGTCTGTGCTAGGGTCCATCCTGCTCAGGTCCATTTCTCCACAGGATGTGTGGCAGGAGCACCCAGGACCGAGCCACCCATCTCTGCTCCTGCACTGCCTGATGCAGCCACCGGCCCCGCGCTCCTGTTTGCCTTCAGTAACGATTATAAAAGGTGTTTGCTCTCAGAGCAGCCGGGAGGAGCGGGGCTGCTTCACACCATCAAGTGCTTCATCCCTCCAGGGAGCCAGAACTGTGTGCTCAGACGTGGCGCTGCAGGTTTCCCAGCCCTGGCACAATCTGCATTGCTTGTGGGGTGCCACCATGCACCCCAACCATGCACCCCAACCATGGAGTGGGAGCAGCAGAGGCAGTAACATCCCCATCCCTGCCGGCAGCTCCCCAGGGATGCTCCACACTCGCGTGTGCTGGCCATGGGCTGCACCAAGGCCGGAGCTGCCCTGGAGCCGGGTGTCCCCGCATGGGACTGTCACTTACATGCCACCTGCACCTCGGTCTGGCGCTGCAGCAGGGCTCCCATGCGGTTGCGGACGATGCAGCGGTAGAAGCCGGCGTGAGTGCGGTCCAGTGATGTGATCATGTACCTGCGGGAGACAGGAGCCACCTCAGCGGTGTGCGGGGACATCCAAGTCACCGTCACAGCCCCCAGGAGAGGCTGCAGGTCCTACATAAACCCCCATTTACTGCTGGAGGTATATGTGCAGGCATGTATGAGCATACACACACCTTGCCCATGCTGGGGGGACAACACAGTGTCCCTCGCTGGCCTAGAGTGACTGGTGGCCGTGCACATAGGAGGTGGTTTTGCTGCACCACACGTGCAGCGGGAGCTGGTGGCCATCAGTGACTCATGGCTGTGAGTGGGAGGCACTGGACAAGTGGCTTTGAGCTGTCAGAAGCAGAGGTGGCTGCTGGGGACACGGGGACCTGGGACCCGCGCCGAGCAGCAGGGACACACCAGGGTGTGCTGGTGTCCCTCAGCCTGGGACCCGCACGCAATGAGCTGCCTTATCACCCCCAGAGCCCGCTCTTATCAGCCGCCAGCGCCAGCACCCGATAAGCAGGTAAAGGGAATAACCACGTCTCAATTCACCCGCTACTCCCAAGCATCACCCCAGTCCCCAAGCTGGACCCCGCTGCCACCACACCTCCGTGAGCCATCCCCACCCCAGGAGGGATGCAAGGCTCCTGCTCCATCACCCCCAAACCAGGCTGGACCCCCCTGGCCTCGCAGATGGGCGAACCTCTTACGGGAATGGGTGGGTGCTGCAGCATCACCTTCCCTGGTGGGGAGTGCTCGGAGACAAAGCAGAAAGGCAATAAATAAGCAAGCTCAACTCTCCCTTGCCCAAATCTAATCTTGCATTAAAACATGCCGCGGGCTGTTTCGACAGAGCTTTGTTTGTTCTTTTGATAACTGAACATAAATGAAACTTCGGGAAGACACGAGGAGCGTGTCCCCTCTGCAGGGAAGCACAGCAGGACCTTGTGCCCACCTCCCTGCATGGAGATGGTGCTGGGGACACAGGGCTCCCACCTCACCCGGAGGCACCACCGAGCTGGGTGATCAACAGCAGGGCTGGCATCAAACCCACTGCCAACACACATCCATGTACATGGCATTCTGGGGGTCACCCATCCCTGTGGGAGAAGGGAGGATGCCATTTGGGAGCGAGTCCTTGAGTGTCATGGCTGATATTTAAAAATGATCCCCAGAGGCTTTAAGTAAGAGATTTCAATTCCAGGGAGCTGTCAGGCACTGATGCAGACACCAGGAATAATGGGCCTGCTCTCCTTGCGGTGTCCTCGTGAATAAATCACACCCCGTGACTCCTAAACACACACACACGCACATGGATGGACACGGATGCTCATCTGCCTGCTCAGCAGTGCAGGGACCCCCTCTGCATCCCCTCATCCCGGGAGGGGGCTGGTCCCAAACCCCCCATCCCAGCCCACAAGCCACCCTATAGGACCCAAACCAGCCTCACCCTTGCGGCCCATGCATGGAACACCCACCGATGCACAGCCCCACCTTGTCCCCACACCCTGGGAGCCAGGACACCTCCATGGGCACAGGCATCCTTCACCCCCCCCGCTGGGGACACCCCTGCAGATCCAATTAACAGCGCCTGCTCCACCGGAGCTGGAGGAGCTATTAAGGAGCTGAGCTCTTGCACACACCTAAAGCTGCTGAAAATAGCCCGGAGAAAGGAAATCAATTACCGGGCGGGCGCAGCCTGGCCCGCAGTCATTAACCAAACACGAGCAGAGACTTTGTTCTCTGCTTCCACAGAGGCTTTTATCCAAGACCACTCTGATTTGCTTTCCTTCCCCACCATGCAGGGCTGTGAAGGGGATGGTAACCGATTTCACCCCTGTGCTGCGGGCAGGAGGAGAGGTAAAGCCCCCGAGACTGAGCGAGCCATGGCCACGCTGCTTCTCCTGGTCCCACCACGCCAAGCAAACAGCTCTTCCACTGGATCCAGTCTCGGGCACAGCCCCAACCAGGTCTCTCACCCACCAACCAGCCCAGGGACACGTGTCACACTGTTCAAGCCAGGACAGAGGTCTGGCCGTGCTCCCGGTGCAGCCCTTGCTGCTGACTCGGCTGTTTCAGGGGTTGGTTTGTCAAGGCAGAGGTTGACAGGGCACCGTCTGCAGGGAAAAGCACTTCCAAAGCGAGGAATGACCCGTGCTTCAAGAGGCAGCACTGATGGAAATCAGCACAGCCCCGGGGTCAGGAGGGGGACCCGGAGCCCACAAGCCCCGTGCCAGGGGAGCGGTGGGTTTGCAGCAGCAGTTGGATGGTGGAAGGTTTTGGCATCAGATTGACTTGACAGATGGATGAGCTGCACGTTGGGAATGACGACCTCCCATCCACCCATCCCATCCCTGGATGGCACAGCACCACCATCAACCATAACCCCATCACGGCACCAGCATCACCAGACGTGTGATGGTGGGGCTGGTTGGTGCCACGAGGCCCCAGCCCCTGTGGCTCTGTTATTGTAGGGCTGCCGAGAAGCATGGGGCTGACGTTGCCGAATTATTATTAGACTGAGGGGGTGGAAAGGGGCCGGGAAAAGCATCAGCCAAAGGATTTGATCCATCAAATGGAAAAGCCAGACGAGTGCAGGAATCCGTGTGGTTCTTCCAACGCCGCCCAGTAACAGCAACAGCTGGATGGGATTTTGGATAGCAGCGCATTGGCATGGTCCCCTTTGATTAATATCCTGTATAACGACTAATTAATTCTAGAGGGGACATGCATCTGAACAGTTACTGTGTGATAATGAAATGTCAAGTGAGCATTAAAACACACTTAGCAAAGGTTTAACGACTCCCAGCATCCGAGCGGCGCGTCCCGGCACCTCCACCCGCCCCGCTGCCGCTCAATATGCTTTTAAACACCCGCCCTGGTATTCCATCAGCCCCCGTTAAGTGTATTATTGGATCTCAATTAGCTCCTGATTGGAAAGGACGCTGTTGTGACACACGTGGCCGGAGCGTCGCTGCTTCCCAGAGGGAATGGGAACTCGGCGGCGCTGTAAATCACAGCCTCAGTTGGCCAGGTCAGAACAATGAACCAGTTAATAATTAAAACCCATGTATTAATCTGCCACCTGCCTGCAGAGCAGGGGGAGCGAGGGCACAAGCCTCAAGCCATGTGAAGCATCCGGAAGGCTCCAGCCTGGCCCTCACCAGCTCAGCCACCACCATCCAGCTCAGGTGGCATCTTCAGGTCTGAGAACCTTCTGCTGGTCTCCTTCCCATGGCTGCTTGAGCCCACATAAGGTCCCAGCGTGGAGATCCCCTCCATCGCCTTCCTCTACCCTGCCAGCCACAATGCCCACACGGCTCATGGGCACTGCTGCTATTGTGCCATTTGCTTGTGCCATGCTCAAAGCCAGACAAGGCACAGAGCAAGGCAGGAGCCTTCACAGCACAAATACCACCAGCAAAGCCCACCCCATGCACCCATTACCGGCTTGGCGCTGCCCCACTGGCACTCCTGGGAGCTTTGTCCATGCAGGAATACCAAACATGAAGCCGGCAGGCTGAAGCTCACTACTGAGCTCCCACTGCAGCCCCTCTGCTTTATCAGCTCCCGTTAATGATGTCATTGAGTGGCAATTAGCTCCCTAGGGAAGGGCTGTGCTTCACACCTGGGCTGGTGAAGAGCTGCTCCAGCCAGAGCAGGGATGTGCTCCAGTGAGCAGGTTGGGGTCCCAGCAGGGAGCCAGGGGTAAAACACCCCATTTGCCCCCAGTTCTGTGTGTTTGAGAGGGTCCTGGCTCCATATTTTACACCATTTGGGGACAAAGTGCAGGCATCAAACGTCTGGGGCCCTCCAAAGGCCTTAAAGGCTTAGTGGGGTACTGTGTGTGCAGCATCCCTAGGGTACACACATCCCACAACATCCCATAAAGGAGGAAGGGGGGGTCAAAACAGCCCCAAATCTGGCCATGGGGCTGCGCTGCACCCAAGGAACACAGAGGAGCACTGGGAAGCTCTGTCCTACAAACCCTGTTTAGCTGTGGGGAGGCACAGGGAGCACTGCAGCAGCAAAGCCAGTGCCAGGGATGTAATTACATTTTCCCGGGCTCCAAGCTCCTGGAAAAGGGGATCTGGGCTCTTGGGAAGAGGCAGGAGATCCTTTAGTAGCTCCTGCACCAGATGTGGAGGGACGTGGGGAGAGGCAAGAGGCTGATTTAGTACATAGGAGATGCATCTCTACGGATGGGTGTCTGTCCAGAGGTAATCTATGTGGAAGGTAATTTCTCCAGGCAGCAGGACTCGATGCAACCCTTAATAGGACAATCTCATGGGATGAATTACCAGACCCAACTAATCTGCATGTTAAATTTCTTGTATGAGAAATAAATATCCTCAATTCACCAGAGAAGCGCTTTCCTTCCGAGGATTTCATTAAAGGCATCAAGCTGCCTGATTTGCATGTTATGATTCCTTGTATGAGGAGAAGTCAGGCTCTGGAGAGCTTGCCAGAGAGATTATGCAGGGAAAACCGGAGCAGGCCCTGGAGAGCACAGGGAAAACCAGAGCAGGGCCTAGAGAGCACAGTGCCAGGACATGGGAGCGGTGTCCCAGCACATTTCCACCACCCAGAACCCTGCCATCACCCTAACAAAGGTCACAACTGGCATCGGATGGGGATGGGGTTTTGCTGTGGGGTCCCCAAGTGTGGAAGGAAGCGGGGTCCCATGGGAAAGCTGTCTCCATGCACCCCATGGCAGCAGCAGGCAGCAGGCGGGTGGAGGCAGGCTGGTCCCTCATCCCCCGTGGTCCCCAGGGATGCTCCCAGGGGAAAGCACACACAGAGCCAGGCTTGTCCCTGATCCCCCTGTGGCCCCTGATCACACCTGATCCGCAGGGATGCTCCAAGGGCTCTGCATGCATTCCTCCCTCTGCGATCCTCAGGGATGCTCCAAGGCGTTGGCTCCACTGCACTGGCTGGGGGCTGGGGACCTGCTGAGCCCATTCCCAGTCCCATTCCCATTCCCGTTCCCCACCTGCCCGTCACCACACGCCAACAAGTCGCTCGGTGGCAAGCTGGCGGCTGCGGGAAGGGAAGGCTGGTCACCATGGAAACGCGCTGCCAAACTGGGAGAGTGGCTCCTTCCCTTAAAACACACCATGAGCTCCACAACCATCGGACCGGGATGAACTGGGATGGCTCATGGGGAGCCCCAGCGAGCCGCAGCCCACAGCACCCAGGAAAAGGGGTGCAATGCACAAGGGTGAGAGCAGCCGGTGGTGCCAGCGGGATTCCCAGCTCCAGGAGAGATGTGGGGAGGACTGGTGAGGATGCTGAGGTTGGAAACACTTGGTGACATGCTCGATGCCACAAAACATGTAGATGAAACCTTAGAGATATGGTTTAGTGGTGGGCTTGGCAGCCCTGGGTTGGACTTGATGATCTTAAAGGTCTTTTCCAACCTGGTTCATTCTATGATCCTAAGCCTGGGGCATGACCCCCTGAAGCACAGGGATGGTCAATGCATCCTTCACGGGCACAGCCAGGATCCAGGGAAGGTCCCTCCTGTCCCTGGCATGGGGAGGTGCTGGGGGGGCACAATCCATCCCCGAATCGGGAGGCTGCACCCTACATCCCTCACCCACACTGCTGATGCAGCCACAGCCATTCCCAGCCCCTGCATGGACAGAGCATCCCTGAGCTTCCCCGTCCATCCACAGCATCCCTCCCCTCTCCCAGGATTACTCCGTTTCTAAACTCGTTAAGTTTTAATTACTCCCTCCCTGTGGCTGAGCGGGCTGGCCTCGTGCCACCGACAGCTCTATTCAAATTCCACTTCTGCCCATCATCACTCATTCTGGTGCTTTGCCTTCAACTCCAGGCGAGACATCCCGACCCTCATCTTGACACACGAAATCCCTGCGGAGACACGGGGACAGGCAGCACACGCCGGGCAGAGGAAAGCTGCTGCTGGCAGGTTGTCCCCTCACCATGGAGAGGACGGGTTGAAGCCAGGCAGTGATTTGCATCCAGGCTGTTTGCTTCATTAGCTGCGCCTGGATTTGTTTGGGTTTTCCCCATGTGTTTGTTTATTTGCTCGCTTCCTTCCCTAATCCTTTCTGGCTGGATGCAGGAGCTGGAGGCGGGGGCCGGGGGCTCATTGGACAGGGAGTCACCTTGGCGCAGGGATGCAGGGATGCAGGGATGCAGGGATGCAGGGATGTGGGGATGTAGGGATGTGGGGCTCCAGGGCTGCTGGGCAGTTTACCTTTCCTGCAGAAGGGTAAACTGAGACACGGAGAAGACCCAGGAAAGGAAGACAGGAGTCCCCAGTTCTGGGGGTCCAAACCAGTTCTGGGTTTGGAGGTGCCCCCCAGGCACCCCAAGATGGGGCAGAGCCCAGGGTCAGGGTCCTGACACCTTAATCCTACTTGGGGTGTGTGGCTCTGCCCCAGCACTGTGCAGCTGCCCTGGGGGAGCCCCTGCATGGGCTCTGCGTGCCCCCATCCCGCTGTCACCACCGTCCCCACAACCCCATTCAAGACCTGACACGTTGTATTGTTCCCACTGCAGCCAATGTGGCTCCTGACAGGCGTGAGCTGCGGGAATCACAGGGCTCAACAGGTCTCTGAGCTTCAACACCGGGTTAGGGACAAGGAACCTGCCCCATGGGGCACCCAGCACCAAGCCTGGGGCGCTGGGGACACCGCAGAGCTGCAGCCACCACGGCGTAGTGAAGAACAGCCCCGTGGTCCCCAAGGATGCTGCAGCACCCAGCACAGCACCGTGCTGGGGAGGGCACCCAGCACCCGGCATGGCACAGGGTGATGGGGAGGGGATGTCACCCAGACACATTGTCTGCGTTCCCGGCATCCCGGAGCAGCCCCGCGTTGCTACAGCAACACGAAGCCTTTGGATTCAATGCCTCTAAATGGGGAACGGCTTGTCTCAGGCTGAATTATTGATTAAAACAGAGAGGATGACACACGCAGGCACAAGAGATGACCAGAGGTACCCGGCTTCAGTTAGAGGCAAGCTCCAAGCAGGCTGTGACAAGGGGCTGGTTAGGATTAGTCACCACATGGGGCTGGATGTCCCAAACCAGAGCGATCTCTTGTGCTGCCCTTTCCTGTTCCATCCCTGATCAGGCTGATCTCAGGGAGCCAGGAGCTGCGGCGAGCTGCAGCCCGGTGTTAATCCCCTTGTTCAAACGCCTCCTCCCTGATGTTGACCTGCTTAAATCCACCGTTTGCTCTCCAAACAGAGGAGGCAGCTCCTGGCAATGCTAACGGCTGCATCCCCAGCACAGCATCCCCTCGCAGGGGGACCGGTGATGCTCGCAGTGACCACCGGCAGGGACCAGCATGCTGGGCAGGATCGGTCCCGGGTGCTCAGCGGTGTGATGGGACTCACCGGTACTCCAAGGAGAACTTGGTCAGCTCCCGGCTGTTGTGCAGCCACTTGAACTCGAGGGGCCAACTGCCCTCGGCCATGCACGTCAGGACCAGGCGGTTCCCCTCCAGATGGACCTGGCTCCGCACCGGCTCCGTCTTAAAGTATGGGGAGACATCATCTGCGGAGAGAGGAGGGAGAAGGGTGAGAGACATGGGTGAGGACCCATAACCTGCCAGCCCCATAGCCTGCCAGCCCCGCAGCAGCAGGACCACTTCACCACAACCATAACCAAGCAGCACATGGGCTCACGGGCAGGGGGATGCTGGTGACCGTGTACACATCCCTCTGTCCCAGCCAGTCCCCCCAGACCTCTCCAGCAACCACTTCCCCACCCCGAGCCATTTCCCAAGCCTGTCGACAAGGGCTTAGCCCATCTAGGGTTTATGTAAGCCGCTTGCTTTGCTTTATTCCCGGCTGCCTTTGTAGTGCTTCAGAAGCACTGAGCTTTTAACTTGGGGGGTGAAGAGGGTGGAGGGGCTGGGAGCGGAGCGAGACATAAACACTTACTCCTCTCCTGTTTTATTTGCTAAGTAAAACTATAAATCGAAACACACAGCTCCATTTTCTGCTTAACAAATGGAAGCCCTTTTACTTCAAAGACACATTCATATTCCCCAGCAGCTTTCAAGTGCGCTTTCAATCACAGCTTTGGGTTTTTTCTTTGGGGTAGGGCTTTGCTTTCTTGTGCGCGCGAGCTGAATTCCTGCCGCAGCTCTCCACACCGTGAGCTCACACCAAAGCAGTGCCCATGGGCTCAGCCTGTGCTGGTGTCCCACTGCCATGGGGGCTCAGAGACACCACCAGACCGGCCCTGGGGGTCCCTGTCCTCTCCTCCTGCACGCCCTGGGGTGCCCATTGCTGCATCCATGTGGAGATGCCCGTTTGATTCACACCCACCCTGTTGCCTGTCCCCGGGGTGGGCACGGGGATGCTAAATGCCAGGCGAGTCATTAGGCAGGGAACAAGCAGCAAACAGCTCCTTAATCTAATGCTCCTCTCTGACCTTCAGCAGCGCTGGCTGGCGTGGGCAGCCCTTATCCCAGTGTCCCTGTGCCAGATCCGGGCTGGATCGGGTCATCGAGGTACCTCCCAAAGCGAGCAAGGGGCTCAGTGCCTGTGCATGGCGTGTGCCACCTCTACACGCGTGTGTACATGTGTCCCCACCACGGCATGGCAGGAGCTTGACCTGCAACGCCAGAGCTTCACCCATGCCACGATGGAGGCCTGTGGGATTATTGCAGCACCCAGTTGAGGTCGTGGCACAGCCAGATGCCAGCTCTGGAGCTGAACACCTCCTGCATGAAACCAGTAGATGAGCCATGGACCAGGCTGCGGTTTGGGCAGGGCAAGATGCAGCCAATGCATCCCTGCAGCAAAACGGGCTGATTCCCAGGCATCGGTGGTGGTCACGTATGTGTGAGCCCACCAGAAACCACAGGGCTCAGCATCCCAGACTGAGTGCTCCAGTGGCATCCCCACACTGATCCCAGCACCCGGCACCTGGGATGTGTTTGGGATGTGTTTGGGATGCGTTCAGGATGCAGGGTGCTCCTGGCGCACCTTCCCCTGGGCCCGCACGCCGTTTGCATACATCCTAATTTGACTTTAAGCAGCTCAGGCTCCTCTCGCTTTGAAGCGCCCGAGCCATCTGTTCTGCATTAAGCGGTGAAGAATGGCACCGAGCAGGAGAGGCAGCTCCTAATTCCACTATTGATCGTGCGATTGTTATCCACCCGCAAAGGTCACCGCAGCCTCCTCGGGCCGAGCAGCTCCTCTGTGCCCCCACAACCGGCTCCTCCAATCCCTTGGGAAAGCCAAAACCACCCCTGGCAGGGCTGGGGGTCCTGGGTGCACCAAGTGTCCCTCATGGTGGTACCAAGCTCCAGCCTTCTGTGCCTCAGTTTCCCTCTACTCCCTGGCATGCAGCATCTCAGCTCTGCTCCCAGCATGCCGGGGGGATTCCTCTCTCCCATCATCCTGGTAGCGTGACAGGCCATGGCACCATCAAACCCAGGGTGCACAGTGGTGCCCATCACCTCGTCACCCATCACCTCGTCACCCATCACCTCACTGCCCACTGCAGAGCCAGCATGGACAGAGGCCATGATCCCACAGGTCCTGGAGGCAGTGGGAGTTCTCCCGGTGTGTGACACCACGTTCCCCTGAACCAAAGGGTCATTACTGCTAATTCCACCTCTCCCCCATCTGCTGTGGCTGTTTACACTCCACTTGCTAATTAGAGACTAATTAGTTGGTGCAGAAATTCATCACTTTGCAAAGGCAGCAGCGAGGGGCAGCCCCGGGAACATCTGCACATCTGCCGGTGGCACGGGATGGTGCTGAGCTCCCGGGGCCATCGGCCGGGTGCTGTGCCGTGCTGTGCCATGCCATGCCAGCCTGGCGCAGTCCCCTCCATGGAATAGGTGCCACCAAACCACTCCATCCCCATCCTGCCCTCACCAAGACCCCAGGGCTGAGCTGCAGGCAGTGATGGATGGGATAAATGGGATGCCAAAAGCTGGAAGTAGGGAAGGGGGACAGGAACGGGGATGACCCCAGCTCTCTCCCTCCAACGTCAGTGACATTTTAATGCCAGGCCCTCACAAGGCACTAATCCTGCCTAATGGGATCACAATCTTTGTCCCTGCACTTTATTTACATAGAGCTGGGTCTGAGCCCAGAGCATTAGTGAGGGGAGGGGGCGCGGATTTAGAGCAGGGGCCCTGGTGGTACCAAAAGAGCAGTAATGGATCCTAATTCCTGGGTGTAATGGGCGAGCCGGGAGCTAAGCCCCCCTCTCCCAGCTTCAAATCCCTCTTGATGGGAAGGGACGGGGAGGTTTAAGCCTGGAGGAATCCTGGAATGCCTTCCAAGGGCAGGGCGCTGCGGGCAGCTGCTGGTGGGGAGAAGGAGGGTGAGACCCCTCCTTGCGCTCAGCAAACCTCATTGAGCAGAAAGGAGGTGGGGATGGGGCATGAGACGGGTCCCCCTTGCCACCCATAAAGGACCAGTAGCTCATAGGACACCTAAATCCTTATAACAGTCTTCCAGTGCCTAAAGGGGCTCCAGGAAACCTGGAGAGGGGCTTTGGAAAAGGGCCTGTAGGGACAGGACAAGGGGAATGGCTTTAACCTGCCAGAGGGGAGATTGAGATGAGCTCTGAGGCAGAAGCTCTTCCCTGTGAGGGTGCTGAGGCGCTGGCACAGGGTGCCCAGAGAAGCTGTGGCTGCCCCATCCCTGGCAGTGTTCAAGGCCAGGTTGGACACAGGGGCTTGGAGCAACCTGCTCTAGTGGAAGGTGTCCCTGCCCATGGCAGGGGTTGGAGCTGGAGGAGCTTTAAGCTCCCTTCCAACCCAAACCAGGCTGGGATTCTGTGCCCCTTATGGACAGGGGGTGACGTTCACCGCTTCCCTCCCCACCAAGCAGCCCCACACTCCCTCTCCAGCCCCCTGGACCCCCCCAGCATGGGGAGATGGAGCTAAATCTCTTCTGCATCAGACGATCGCTGGCGCTCCACAGCACGAGGAGATTAAAAAACAATAAAGAGAAAGCGAAACCCTCGCTATAATTACCAGCCTGTAGCCGCCAGCGCAGGCAGGCAGGGAGGGAGGGAGGGAAGGAGAAAGGGGGGTGGGAAAAGAAACAGAGAAGAAGAAATCCACTAAAATTTTAATAGGAACCACTGCATTTAATTTAACGACACATTTTTTCAATTACCAGAATAATTGTTTTATTCATAAAACACGTTTCAATAAGAGGGTAATTTTCCTTCGGTTTTATTATTCATTTGCGTAACAGATTCGCGGCGCGGTTCCCCGGCACCCGCTGCCCATCCCGGGGGCAGAAGGGGACCTGTGCTGGCATGGCAGGGGTTAACATCACCACGGACACCCCCTGGCCCCCAACACAGCACCTATGGGAGACCAAAACATCCCTGAGCACCACAGTGGGGTCACAACCATGGTTGGGTGCAATGAGAGATCACCGCGGGGGACCCATCCTCACCCTGGGGACAAACCATGTCCCCTCCATGGCCACCTTGGCTGGGTGACCCCATGCCCAGCGGCAGGCAGAGCCCAAGGGCTGTGCTGCTGCCCAGGAGCCATCCCTTGGCTAAGTTACGTTTCCTGCTTGTCAGATGCCAGCGTGCGGTTGGGAGGCATCAATATTTCAGTGGCTGTTGGTAAAGTCACCGGGCTCATGTCCCCATGGGCACCGAGGGCACAGCTCCCGGTGTCCCCTCCCGCAGCGGTGCCCGGTGCTTGGGATTAGCAGTGCTCACCATCGCTGCCAGGGCCATCAGCATTCCTGAGACAAGGCTTCATCCCCTTAATAAAAAGCAAACACGGAATTGCAATGCCGAATGCTCCCGGCACCTGGGAGCTGCGGAGCACAATGTGCTGCTGAACGGGTGTCTGGGGGTGACAAGGACAAAGCCAAGCACGGGGATGAGATGGGGTGAGCATCCTTAGTGAGCCCCATTCACCCTCCTGCTAACACCTGAACAGGCAGTGCCATTAGGATGGGGCAGCCAGGGGGGCTTCAGCCCCAGCCACACGCTGCAGCCTTTCTGGGGCTCGCACAGCACCAGCACCAGGGCAGGATGACTCCATCCTCCCCAGACCATCACACACTGAACCAATATCCATCCCAGCATCAGCCCTTGGTCCTGATCCCAGTGGAAAAGGCTGGTCCAGGAGCACAGGGACATCCCAGCCATTCCTTGTACCCTCCAAGCTGGGGCTGGTGGCCATGGGGTGCCCACACGGGCACACAGAGCAGTTCCAAAGGCACTCAGCACCATCCTGCCCATCACAGCCCTGTGGCTCAGCCAGGCCTCCCCACACACCCCCACCCGTGGCGCGTCTTCTAATGTAGCTTTATTTCATTCTACTAAGAAAAAGACTTATAATTGCAGATGTGTCCATTAATCCTCACAACTTACTTTGTTCCCTTCCTCCCCTGCTTTTCCCCTCCCTCCCCTTCTCCCCCCACTGAGACCAAGAGCTTTCAAACTCTCCTCCTGGCTATTAATTAAAAGCAACCTCTCCACTATCGAGAGTGTACTTGCCATAAATTAATAGAGGGCTTCTTAATCAAATCTTATCTCCTCTCCGAGCGGCCGGCGCTGGGGTTGGTATCCCAGCCCGCCCAGCCGTGAAATGCAATTTCCAATGCTCCGATGGGCTCTGCTCCATCTCCTGCTGCCATCCGCACCGGTGCCGGCGCCGGGCCGGCAGCAGCTGGAGCTATGGGAAGCAGAGGAACCGGCGCACTGACAGCGGCCGAGGTGGCTCCCAACAGACACGCTCCATTTCTCAGCCATTTACCACGTTTATCTGCAGCCCCTGTGGATGGCTCTCGCCTCCTGCATTATGCAGAGGGCACAGCCCGAGCCGGGGGGTTCGGTGCTTGCCGGCAGCACGAGGATGTGAGAGCAACCATGGGAAATCCTCTTGCCATGGGAAGGCAGCAGGGCCATGGCACAGCTTGGCGGGGGGGCATCAGCTGAAAGTGATGCTCTTGGACCTGCAAGCTCACAGTGCTCCAGTTGCTATGGCACACTGGAGAGCATCGTCCCTCTGGTCCCGCAGTGTGGTCCCCAGTCTGGATCCTCATCCCTGTCCCACCGGGTCTCCCTTCTTCCCATCCACACAGCGCCTTCCCACCCACTCTGAGTGCTACCCTTTTCTAAGGGCAGGAGCAACACCAGGATGATGACAAGGACCCAGACATCCCAGGCAATTCCACCCCAAGACACGTCCTCATCCAGACAACCAGAGCTCCGATATATCCCTAGGAGCCTGGCCAGGCTGCAGCAGATCTCAACCCCAAACCTCCCTTTCTAGCCCCATCTGACTGCAGCACTTCCCCATTCCCACAGGGTTCCCAGGGAGCAAACTTGATTTGGGACAGAGGGGGACCGAAAATAGTGCCCCAGAGCTGCTGCTTCTCCACATTGGGGCTAATAATTACAGCTCTCTCCTTTGTTGCTTGGAAAAACCCCATGCTGGCTGTGATTTTCCTGCTTCCCCATGGTCCAAGACAGGCACAAGGGGCTTCAGCTCCATCCCTCCAGCAGCACCGCAGCGCAAGATGAACACTGAGCAGTGGGGAGATGATAGGGGCTGCAGCCAGAAGTGATGGCAAAAAGCAGTTGCTTCTTGTAAAGCGATTGCAGCGTTAAGAGGGGTTTTAACAGAGGCAGAGCAGCCTGAAGAGCCTCCCTCACTTGGCCTCAATCACACTGAGATCACAGGAATAAAACCAGCTTTGTTGCATGGAAGAGGGGCCACAGCCCCAGGCCATCAGCAGGTTGGAGCAGGGCTGCACTGCTGCGCTCAGAGGATGCGGGAGCATCTCACAGTGACTGCATCCTTCCATCAGCCCTTGGAGGGGGAAAGCGGGAGCAGGATGGTGCAGCGAGAAGCTCCCTCCAGCATCTGCCAGCAGCACGTGCCCTGCACGACCTTGCTGCTGAAACGCATCCGTCTCTGCTCCGATGCCTCACACTGGGCCCACAGACTGCTCACAGCACGAAGGGCTGTGGCTCTGCCACCGAGAAGGGGCACGGGCAGCCAGACAAGGGCACACTGGTCCTTTGGCTCAGGCAACAGCTCCTGCCCAGCCACAGAGACACAAGGTGGAAGCAGTCTCCTCTTCATTTCCATCCGGCCCTCTGCATCCTTGTGCAATTGCCTTAGTGATTCCCTCACAGAGGAAAAAGGTCATTGTACTGGTGGGGGAGCCCTTGGGACATGGGGCCACCTCCCAGCAAGGGAGCACATCACACACACCAGGATGTCGGGAGGGGACATCGTAGTGTGGGTGATGGAGGGGACTGGCAAAGGAGGGGAAGCCGGATCCAGGCTGGACCCCGCACAGCTCCGGTGCCGCTGCCCCACTCCCGGCACCTCCCTCGATGGAGATCTGGGGTTTCTTACATGCCGTAAGCCGATTGCAGAGGTGTGTTAACCGGATTAGGTGGGAGGCTGAGCAAGATGCAGTGCTGGAGGAGCTGCTCGGCGGAGCACGGCTCCTGCCCGTGCGATGCCGGCACCGTTTTCTTCAGCTGGCTTTGTCCCCTGGAGCCTTTGGGAAGGTGAAGCTGCGGGAGGGACGTGGGCTCTGCTGCCTCCTCACCCCTCCAAAGCCCCTGCAGGGCCCCAGTGTGAGCTGGCAGCGGGGTCATGTCCCCATGTGTATCCCCACAGCCACCCATGCCCTCAGTGCCGGCAGTGACAGGGTGACACTGCACTGGGCAGCACCAGCCTGGGGAGCAGCACAGTGACCCCAAACCCCTGCATGGCCCCACCAGCACTCACTATGGATAACCTCCACTAACAGCAGCACCAGCTTGGAGCTCTCGGTGACAGCCCTGTGGTTAATACAAGCTGACCACTGCAGGGCACAGCCACAGCCTCAGCACCCAAATCCCCCGCACAGATCCAGCCCGGGGTAAAGGAGGCACCAATGGGGATGGCAGTGATCCCAGGATGCAGGAGATCCAGCGATCGATGCCCCTCACCTTCCCCACGCGGTCCCCAGAGCAGCACTAGTGTCACCTGCGAAGTGCACAGCAGCTTTGTCAGTGTCACACTTCATCCATCTCGGTGCTTCCCGGCCTCGGGATGTAGGAAGAGGCAGCGGGTGTGATTTCCACAGCCAGCAGCCCCAAAACAGTACATGGCCAGATCTGCTGTGGCACAGCCAAGATCCAGCCCCTCACAGCCAGCAGGATTATCACTATACCACTGGGACCATGGCATCCCCCAGGACAGACAGATGGATGGATACCCTCCTCCTGCACTGATTCCTGCCAGTGGGACCCCCTGACCATGCTGTCATCTCCCCTTCCTCCTCCCACATCTGTCTCCAGGCCCATAGTTATTTATTTATTTGTTAATTAACTGCTGTTTCCATAACAAACGCTCCAGCTTCTCCCAGCCTCCCACAGCCCTGGGGCTGGATTGTTAACTAGGATTTTAATTTGTTAATTAAAAGCAGGATGGCTCCATAACAAGCTCCTCTTCAGCAGCGGGGGCTCTCCGAGGGCTCAGTGGACCGTTGGCTGAGCCGGGGGCCTCGCCATGCCCAGCTGAACCCCCCCAAGGATGGGGCACATGTAGGGATGAGCACGGCTCCCCCAGGACAACAGGGGTTGCAAAAGGGCCATGGAGCTCAGCACCACGGTGCATGCTCAGGACCTTCCTTCTCCCAGCAGAGATGATGCCACTTCCCATCACAATCACATCCTAAATCCCCTTCCCTAAACATCACACGTCTCCAGCCATCAAAGCACCCCAAACCTGGGAATGTCTCAATGCACCAGAGCCGGGGCAGTGCCAGCATCACCCCTTTGCAGCTCCCACACTTCAAGGACCTCATCCCTCAGCCCCTGCAGCACTGGGGACCCATCCTGGGTGCACCCCGGTGCTGACATGGGCCAGGTACAGCTTGAGATGGTCCCGGAGCCAAGGGAGAGGCACCAGGCCTGGCCAGGGAACAGCGTCTCATTGAGCCGGGCGGCTGTGAACAGAGCGGGGCTGTGTGCTTGCGCGTCCCTGCCTGCCCTGCACACCCAGCCCCTCGCACATCCCGCCTGGAAAGAACAACATTCCCATCCCGGGAAACCCCGGACGGGCACATACACACACACACGGCACCGTTGTGTGTTCCCAGCCCATGGGCAACAGGCAGAGCTTTGTGCTCTGAAGGACCACGCGGCCCCTGTGCATCCCCAAACCTGGCCCTGAAGGCACAGACCCCATCACGGAGCTCCAGAGCCATGGAGCTGCAAGGGACCCGCAGCAAAGGGGCCATGCAGGGATGCTCCTAGGGGGACAGGAGCCCCCCCTGCCTGGCTAGGGAACATGACCACAGGCTGCAGCAAGGCTGAGCACATTCCCATGCAGGACACAGCCCTATCCCAAGCTGGGAATGTTTAACAAGCTCCAGGCTCTGGCCAAAACTCCTTCTCCTGCAAACTCCTTGTGATGCCACAAATCCTCCTGACCCCGCGGTTCCGCAGCTCTGCTGTTATCTGGGTCATTGCTGTGAGTCACGGTCACCCAGAGTGACTCAACATCATTAGAGGGGCCAGATCCTGCTGCTGATTTCGCCAGGAGAGACTCCAAAACAGTGAGGAGGGGATGGAGGGACAGACATCACTTCCAGACCCTCTAACAGCCTCCAGTATTCCAGGCAGGAGAGGGGAGAATACTCATCCCACTCCCTGCAGCCTTGGAGGGGTGGAAGGGCCTTTGCCAGCCCCATTCCCAAATGCTCTGCAGCCAGGAATGGAGCTTCCCCATGATGGTTTGGCAGGATGGGACTCCATACCCAGCAACCAAGCAAAGTGGGGGTCACCAATGCCCTGGATCACAACCCCAGTGTCATTCTAGTGCTGGGTGGGATGGATGGCACATGAGTCCAGCATAGCACAGCACAGTTCTGGGCTGGATTTAGCCCCATGGAGCACATCAGGTGTATCCTCCAGATATTCCTGGAAGGAAACCACAGCCCTGGACTACTGTGGCCATTGAGGCTGAGGAGGGGTGGGAAAGCAAAGCCAGCACTAGACTTGCTCTATGGGAGCCCCAACAAGGCCTTGGGCGTTGCTTCTGCAAGGGGCATCTGTACCCTCCATATCCCCCAGCCCCACAGGATGCTCAGCACAGCCCCTGCAGACAGACACACACACAGGCACGGACAGACAGACAAGCAGCCGCTTTCCAGCCTCACCACGAGAATCTCAACAAGGCGGTGAGGAAAGAAAAACAGGAGACAGAAACCACAAGACAAACCCCACTCAGCCTTTCCCATGGCGCTGACGCAATGGAGCCTCCAGCCCCACGGGATGGAAAACCCTTTGCCAGGTCCCCCCGGCCCCGTGCCCAGCGGGACGGCAGCGCTGGTCCCCCCCCCCGAGCCAGCAGGCACCGCGCACCCACCAATGTACTGGGGTGGTGCCCAGACATCCTCTTTCCTAAGTATTAATTAGTCATTGCATTGCTCACTTGGAACACAAATAGCTGCGGCATGACGGCGAACATGAGTTTTCCTTGGAAAAAGGCTTTTCCAAAGCTTTTCCTCCCCAGACACCCTGTTTGCAGATGGGGGACGGGAATAACTCACAGCCTGGCAATCCCCCCCGAGCCATCCACTGAATTTCCGGGGCAGGGAAGCGAACTCTGATCATTGCACTTATTTACACACTTGTGGCTGTCCCAGCCAGAGGGGCTTTTCCAGCCAACGCCGTGACTCTGGGCCAGCGATCCCAGTGGGAAAGCCAGCGCTGCTGCCCAGCCTGACGTGAAGCTGATGGGGAGAAGCCAAGCGAGCGCGACTCCACCACCGCCCCAGGTGAAGCGCTCCCGCAGCTCATCGCCCTGCTCATAGCACATGCCTTGTTTCCACCCTCCACTGCACAGCTCAGCTCCCTGCTGCCGCCCTTCCAACCCTTCATCCCACCTTGCGAGCGAGGAAAACAGCGAGACGAAGGCACCCATCACCTTCCTCCCCATATACTCCCCATGTGCACAGGCAGAGGCCGGGTGCTCGGTGCTTCTCGGTGCCCAGCCGGCAGGGAGACTTCTCCCAGTGGCAGAGCTCTGAATTAAACATCCCACCCTAATGAGTTGATTTTATTAGTTTGCGAATGCATTGAGAACTCATTATCAAAATAAACATCAGCTCACTGGAGCTGCAGCGCTGCAGCTGGGGCCGCACGTGGCGCCCGCCCTGGTGCACGGTGATGGGCCCCATTGCGCCCCAAACCATGGCGCCCACCCTGCAAAGCCCCTCGCACCTCTATTTCAGATGTGGGGCTTCAAACTGAGCGCCCAGCATTCTGGGGTTGGATAGCCCCAGGCTGTTGCCACCCCAGCATGGGATATGCAAGGTCCCCTGGGACCCATTCGATGCTGATGTGGGGGGAGAAACCCCCATGCTGCCCCATGGTGTCCAGCCTCCTGCAAGCACCCTGAGGAGCCTGTGCAGCACCCAAACCTGGAGCACCGAGGGCCTGACAGACCCGGGGAGCCAGCACCAATCCCCTCTGCGCCAGGGCCAAGGCATGAAGCAGGGGCACAGCGAGCGCATTGTCCGGCTCGGCAGGACGCGCTCCCTTTGGAAACAGCAGCTAATCCCATTTCATCCCCCTTCATGGCCATCAGCTGTTTTTCAGGCACGCAGGAGGCGGGTTGCTGAAACCAGAGCTATTGTGTCCGCCGCGCCCCAGCCCCCTCCATCCATCCATCTCTCTCCATCCATCCCGGCCCCATGCCGGGCCAGGATCCGGCGGCATGTCCGCATCCAGCTCCCGCCCCGGTACATCCCCCCCAGGGCCATCATGGGATGCTTGGAAATGGGGATGCTGGATCCATGCTGGACCTGCTCCCCTTTGCCTTCCCCCACACTCTGAGCCTGACCCTGTGCTCCAAGCCCAGAAGGAGGAAGAGGAGGAGAGGAAGCAGTGAGCATCCCACCACACCGAGACCCAAGCACACAGGCTGAGCCCTGGGGACAGCCACTTGCACAGCCCAGCACTCTATTGCTCCTCACGGGGAGACACAGGCTGCTCAAAGGGATGAATAAGGAACATAAATGACCCCATAAAACCCCAGTTAATGCCCAGCCCATGCCCTAGATTCAGCCCCATTTCCTCACCCAGCTGCGGCTCACACCCAGTGAACCGGGATGTGCTGGGAGGAGATGGCCCCATGGAATAGGGACCCATGGAACAGGGACAGAGGGACAGGCTCCCCCAGCATCCTGGCAAACACACCCCAGCCCTGCAGACACAGGCCCTGGGGAGCACAAGGGTACCCACAGCCCTGCTCTCCCCCTGGGAAATGCCCCCCATCTAGGGCAATTCACACACCCAGGAGTGGGCACACAGGCCCTGATCAATGAAAGGGCTCTAAAAACAGTGTTTTCCTTCATCAGTTTGTGGGATCCACGGACACAGCCATGCTGAGTGCTGGGGTCTCTACCCCATGGCTGGGGTGACCTCTTGTCCCCCAGGGCACAGCCAGAATCCCCCCCCATGCCACATGTGTCCCTGCTCCCCAAAAGGCACAAGGGACACCCTTCCTTACAAGCCAGGGGTAGCAGAACCCCTCCAGGCACCCCAATCCCTGCCGGCTTCACACGCAGACCCCAGTATCCTGAATAAACCCCCTCCAGAGCCCAGCATTCCCACAGATAAAGCCACCCCTCGCCCTGGTATCGCCGCTGCGGGGAGCCGGGAGGGCTCAAGGTTACCGGTGAGGACTCGAGGCTGTCGTCTCACCCAGCACTGCAAAAAGCAATTAGTGATCGCAGCTAAAATTAGCTCCGCGGTTCCTTGCTGCTGATGGTCAAAGCCATCAAGGTTTCCCTTCGCCGGGGGCCTCAGCACCTCCGCGGGGCCGGCAGTGATGGATGGGAGCTGAATGAGCCACACGCGTGTGCAGCAGGATGCCAACCGGCACCGTGCCGTGGTTCCCATCCCACTGCACCCACTGCCACCTCTGCCCGTGCCTCAGTTTCCCCGCTGGCTTCCCATGGATAAAGAGAGTGTTCCTGGAATGCTCAGGAGCTGCCACTGAAGTGGATGATGGGGACAATGGATGTTGGTAGGAGGGAGGGTGGCTTCGGCATGGGGGGACCCGGCATTCCTGGAATTGCCACCGTGCCATCTCCGGTCCCTAATGCCGGGTGGGATGCCCAGCTGCTGGCATCCATGGCAGCTGGTCCCAGTGCCCAAGGCCTTCTCCAGCCCACGAGGTGACACTGATCCATGCGGGGAGGTGACAACGTGGAGCAGGCAGCAGCTGCCGGTCACAGCATCCCCGGGGATGCTCCTTGCATGAGGCCCAGAGCCCCCCGCGCCCCAAGTCCCCATTCCTGGGGGGGGGCCGAGGGCTGCGGGGAGACAAAGGGGGCTGGGGACCAGCTGCAGCCCAGGAATGTCCCCTGCCCTCGGCCCCGTTCCCAGGGATCAGGTTTCCCAGTTCCCAGGCAACCCGAGCCCGGTATGGCTTTCCAGGCCAGGCATTCCTGCACCCTGCAGGGCTGGGGCAAGGGGGGGCCGCTGCCTCCCCCCAGCACAGGCAGGTGGTCAGCGTCAGGCAGGGGAGATGGTGGGAAGGTGAAGCATCACTGAGAGTAAAGTGTGGGATGTGCCCCCAAAGCATCCCTGGGAACAACGGAATGGAATCCCCCAAAACATCCCTGGGAACGAGGGGATGGAATCCCCCAAAAGCATCCCTGGAAGCTGGAGGATGGAATCATCCTCCCAGAGCATCGCTGAAAGCCAAGGCGATGGAATCCCCCCGAAGCATCTCTGAGAACAAGGGGATGGAATCCCCTAAAGCATCTCTGGGATCCAAAGGGATGGAATGCCCCAAAAGCATCCCCCTGGGAGCCAAGGGGATGGAATCCCCCAAAGCATCTCTGGGAGCCAGGGGGACACAACCCTGACAGCCGGTCCCCAGCCCCACAGAGGGGTGCTTGGGGCAGTGCCCATGCCGGCGGCATTGCCGGCGTGCCCAGGGTGTGAGGGATGCCAAGCGGGACCAGCAAGGCAGGGAGCTGGTGCCAGCACATTCCTGCCCGCTGGAACAGGATGGCAGGAACACACCCCGAGTCCAGACCTACCTCCATGGGGATGCGGGGGGGGACCCCAAAGCACAGGAGCAGCCATGGGAATGGGGAAGGTCCCCGGTGTCATCACTGCATCTCCAGCCACTCCAAGTGACCCTGGCCCTGTGTCCTCTCCAGCAGCTCCATGCAATGCTCCCCTGCACGAGGCAGCTCCCAGGACATCCCTTTGCTCCCAGCACCCAGCCCCATATGGTGCTGGATCCCCACGGGAGCTTTGGAAGACCAAAGGGAACAAGGGGATGCATGGCACCAGCAGAGCACCGCAGCCATCGGCCCCGGCACAGCCCCGGGGGCTCTGCTCGCCCTTCGTTAGCACGATCACATCACCACTGACAGCACCATATTTATTACTGGCCTGGCACTGGCCATTTGTCACCCAGCGACACGCGACTTGCTAACGATGCACCCCCAGCCAGTTTGTGTAGGGCCTACAGTAATGTGCGTTGTGCCTGGAGCTCGTCCCCAGGCAGGAACCAGCCACACGAGGGATCAGCTCCAGGCACAGGCTGGGAACAAGGACATGGCTCATGAAGTCCTATCAAGGTAAAGGCAGGGTCACCCCTCATCATGCCAGCGCTCCATAAGCCACCCTGCCTCCTCCCAGGTTTAATTATTAGCATTTCCCCAGGTTCACAAACCTGCCTCCCTCTTCCCCTCTCCTCCAGCTCCCGCATTTGCTCCCATTGAGCAGAAACGCCACCACAGCCTATTCCCCATCACTAAAGGACAAG
This sequence comes from Strigops habroptila, assembly GCF_004027225.2. Taxonomy (NCBI): domain Eukaryota; kingdom Metazoa; phylum Chordata; class Aves; order Psittaciformes; family Psittacidae; genus Strigops; species Strigops habroptila. The sequence continues at coordinate 11,575,841 of NC_044290.2, forward strand.
CAGCATTTGACCTTGCCTCCCTGCCCGGCACTCTGAGCAGTAGAGGTGGGTATGAGCCCACAGCCCCTTCCAGCACCCTTCATCCCGCCTGCTCTGCCCCAGGGAGCCAGCTCCCAGCCCCACAATGCACAGTGCCATACCTGAGCGCTGCCATGGCTCGGATTCCCGGCACCCCAAACGTTTGGGGACCAGCCCAGCGATGGGGCAGGGTGACAGGGACCGGATCCCCCTCCCCTGGCGGTTATCAAGTCATCAAAATTGCATGGCTGTGCCTGGTCACTAATGGCTTCCAAAGCAGCATCAAATTTTAATCTTCCCTTCCTCTCCCCTAAAAGCCACTTTGCTTCCTGAGCCGGAGCTTTGCACCAGGCCACCAGCTAACATGATGGCCGTGCTTGCGGGGAAGAGGGGGACCAGGGTGGGATAAACCCATGCTCTGCCCTTTCCTGCTGCTGCCGGCACAGAGGGCACTGGAAGCATCCTTCACGGACACCCTGGCATGAGCCTGTCACCCGCATCCCATCCTCGGGAATGGGCAGGGGCTCAGCTCCCTCCATGCACAATGTGAATGCCAGGAGATGCTGGCACTTCCCCGCTGCAGCCTCTAATAAGCCTCTTTGGTGGAAGCTGCCCATCTCAGGCCCCTGCCCCAAATCCCTCCTGGAACCTTAAGCTTCCCAAATCCCTCCTGGGACCGGCTGCAGGCTCCTCAATCCCATTAGAGGTGCTGTGCCAGCGCAGGGGGTGCCCAGGCTGTGCCCCTAACGCTGAAGAGGGGGAGAACCACATCCCTGGGGGGCACAAAACCTACCAAAAGTGGGGAGAAGGGGGCTGGGACCCCTGTGGGGGGGTCCATGGCACCGGCACTGCGACACAGCTCCCGCTGACTGATGAGCCTCCACCAGCACCACATTTGGCTCTGGTAATTAGTGCCAGGCCCCTAATCAATAAGTTATTTTTTGCCGGGGGTAATTAATAATTACACAGCCCAGACGGGCTGTAATTAAACTTCCATCCCCTCATTCCCAGGCAACGAGGGGCCTTTGTTTTACCAACTGCAGGTATTAAAGTGTCTCATCCTGCGCCCAGGCCGCGGAGGTCTCGCGCCGTCCCCTCCTCCTCCCCTTCCCTATTGATCCCATTTTCCTCGGCTGCCTGAATCGATCCCACCGGCACAAAGCGCTGCCTGTGTCCGCTCCCGCTGCCCCTCGCTGCCGGCCCTGTAGGGATGCCCATGTGGGGCTGCCCTGCCTGCCCCACTGCAGTGGGGCTGAGCCTGAGGCCAAAGCCGAGCATCCTCCCTGCTCCATCTTCCTCATCCCAGTGCTCCATCGGCACCTCACGGGAACCACAGCCAGGGAGGTGACCCTGGAGCAGTGAATGCAGCCAGGGAAGGCAGGCACGTGCCAGGCTTTGGCAAAGCTCCCTGTGCCCGTGGCTGCTGCCCGCCACGGTGACGGGCACTGAGCAATGTCACACCGCCCGTGAGGACGTGACACGCGCCGCAACGCCGGGCTCCTGCGCCAGGAGAGCGGAGCAAAACCCCTTCCCCATCCCTCCAAAGGGCCGAAGCACACACAGCCCCACGGCATCCACCCCACAGCGAGCCCCACGGAGAAAGGGAAGGAGATTCGTCCCCACCAGGAGCCCGTCCTGCTGGCAGGGAACAAACGGACCACAGAGGACCCGCCAGCCGGAGACGCCAGCCAGGAGAAGAGAAACTCAGCAAGGGAGTGAATCAATCAAAGAGACCTTCACAGCTCCCCACACAGGGCCTGCCCGGATAATATACTGCCGCTTTAGATGTTATGTTCTGAACTTAATTACTGAGAAATTATAGCAGTGCTGGGGGAGGCTCAGGGGGAGCGGGAGGACGGGAGCGCACGGGGACTTCTGGCTCCACTCGCTGCTGCAAACAAGGGCAAGAAATGTCGTGGGCGAGGACCCCCGGCGCTGCACCCCACTGTGCTCCCCCCATTTCACAGCCTGGATCCACTCAGTCCGAGCGGCAGGGATGGAGGCGGCCGTGCTGCAGCCCCATGGGGAGCCTCACTGCTGGGGAGGGGATGGGACCCCAGGGTCCCCACGGCACCTCGGAACCCCATCAGCACCCCAAAGGGCCACAAAGTGTTTCTACATCCCTCTTGGGTAAAGGAGCAGCTAAAAACAGACTGTACCGTGGCAGAGCCCTGGAGTGAGGAGCAGTGAGGGCTCACCCTGCCCAGCGGTACCGCCTCACCAAGGGCAGTTGGGTGCTCAGGGACCCCCAGGCACCCCGGGGGCTCAGGGCTCAGACCCCTCCAGCCCCAGCCTGGTCTGAGCAGCCAGCTGGAGGTCGATGGGACCAACACCAGGGCAAGAGCTGCTCCCCGGGAGCTCCCCAAACTTGAACCCCATGTCTTGCAGTGTAATGGGGGTTCCCCCAGAGGGGGAGAAAGGGGTGCCTTCACCCCCCGCCATGCCCCGGAGATGCTCAGCCTCCCGAAAGCGGTCCAGGGCAGTCTCTACCGCATGTTCTGAGCAGCATTCACCCCCCACCCCCAGCCTGGGTGCAGTTTTGGGGCAGAGGGAAGGAGGAGGCAGAGCCGTGCTGCTCGTCCCCGCCGAGCCCTCCCGGGCACGGGGCTGCGCTTGGCACCGGCGGCACCGGCATCGGGGGAGCTTCTCGAACACCATCGATGCTGTCTCCCCCCATAACGGCAGGAGCTCCGGGGCTGCCTCACCCCACACACACCCCCCACGGCTGGCACAAAGATTCCCCGGCCCGGGAGGGCGGGAGCAGCGCTGGGACCCCCGCAACCCTCCACGCTCCATCTCCAGCACCCAAGCCGGAGCTGGAGGATGCCCCCACGCCTTCCCCCCCTATCCCCTTACCTTGGGCGCCGGCTCCCGGGGGTCCGTGCAGGGCGAGCACCACGAAGCACAGCAGCGCCGAGCTCCCGAGCCGGGCCATGGCTCCGCCGAGCTGGGGCGGGGGGGAACTTCCCCGACTTTATAATCCGGGGGGCGGCGGCGGCGCCAGCCCAGCTGCGGGCCGGGCAGCGGGGCGTCCTCCGGGCTCCGGCGCAGGGACCCCCGCAGCAACGCTGCCCGGGCCGGGGGGCGAGGACGGCGGGGTGAAAGGCTCCTGGTGGGGCGCAACGGGGGTCCGCAGGCAGCCCCCCACCATGTGCAACTTCGCTGAGGACGTGCGGAGCCGGGACACCCAAATCCGGAGCGGGGCCGGCAGCTGAGCCCCTCCCCAAGCGTTACGCCCCGCGTCAGGGAAGGGGACGGGAAGCGCAGGGCTGCGAGCCCCCGGCCCCTGCGGGCACCACGGCGGCTCCCGGAGCCAAGCACACCGCAACGGCCGAAAAGTTTGGGGTCTGGGGGGGGCGGCCCCTCCCCAGCGCTCAGCTCCTGCTTGGGGACATCCCCGCCTCAGCGGCTTCGGGCCACGGATGGGGTGGGGGGTCTCTTCCCCCGTTGCGCCCCGGTACCCGCGGGTAGTCACCGGGGAAAGTGCGGCGGCGCTGCGCGGCGCCGCGGGGTCCCGCTCGGAGCCGCCGGCGGTGCGCGGCGGGCGGGCTGGCGGCGCCGCGCCGACCCCTCTCGGAGCTCCGGCCGGCGGCTGCTGCTGCTGCTTCTCCGGTGCGGCGGTGGAGTGAGCGGCGGCGGGGCTCGGCGGAGCCGGGGGCAGCCCGAGCCGGGGAGGCGGGGAGACGGCGCGGCTCCGAGCGCTACCCAGCGGCCACGGCCGGGCGCGCACGGAGCCGCGGGGGGAGCGGGAGCGGCGGCCGCGTCTCCCCACCCCCGGTTCGTGCGGAGCGGGAGGGTCGTGTCGTGTCCCCCCTCCTCGGTGTCCCCGGCTGTGGAGGCAGCAGCTCCCCCCCCGCAGCTTTGGCCTCTCCCAACGCCCCAGCCCCCCCGACAGCACTCAGAGCATCATCGCCAGGTCCTTGGGAAGGGGACACAGCTTCCCCTCAAGGCAATGAGCAAACTCATTGCCACAAGATTTTCAAAGCAAATATTTTTGGTTCTCAAACAAATATAAGCTCTACCCGCAGAGATGAGCCAGCAGCACCTCCCAGATAACATACCACCCCTCAGGCCCAATCCTGCAATTCCTCAAGCACAAATCTCCCAACAGGATCAGGCCTTGAATGCACATCCTTTGAAGATGTCCATGCTTTATGCTGTTACAGTACCTTGCTGTACTGTAGCGGAGAGTGCTCAGTCGCGGCTGCTACTGAGCATTAACACCCAAGGACCTAAACCATCTGCACAGAAGGAAATAGCCATCCTGAGTGCCGGATCAACCTCTGAGCACACACAGTACTGCTGAGCCAAGGGACCTACAAGGATCAGGGTGAAATAAAAGCATGAGCAGATTAGCCTGAAGCCAGGCCCGGCACCGCTAGGTCAAATCAGGGCAGAGAGGAAGGAGCACTCTCCCACCAGCATCAATACCACTGTGTGCGTTAGTGCCCCAGCCCCGGTGTGCATTTCCACTGCATTATAGGCACTTGCATGCAAACCCTGCACAGCCCTTGGGGTGACAATGCCCGTGTGCACATTGCTTATTTGGAGAGCTATTGCCAAATTTCCCATCGACCTCTTGAAGAGAGACTGAACAATAACCCAGCGCTTGCCCACCCCAGCATTAATCAGCTCCGTGGCTGGCATCGCAACCGAGCTGACGGGGATCGATGTGCTGTGGGAGGCTGCAATCCTGGCTCGCCTCTCCAGGAGGTGTTCCCCAGCGTGGGCTGGAACAAGCAGGGAGAGGGGCTGCCTCAGCCCCCTGTGGTGGGCTCAGACCCCGCTCCCCAGGCACCAACACGTGCTGCAGTCGTGATAATGCTCAGCAGGCTCCGGGGCCCCTGCAGGATCAGGGCTTTGTTCCATAAAGAACAGGAATTCCTGTCTCCGGGGCCATAAATTCAGTGTCTGCCCCTGGTGCCTGCACTGATTTATGGTTATTACAATTAATCTTGCCAAGGTGCAAGCCATTTATTACCCACTTGCACAGGTACCTGGTTCCGCACAGTCATCCGGGCAGACTGGTTGAGTTTTGATCTTGTAGCAGTGCTCCCACCGGAGCACATCCTCCCTCCCAGCCCCAACAGCACAGCCCTGCCCGCTCCATACTGGCTCTCCTATGCCCAAATCCATCCAAGCAGGAACAAGTCCCAGCAGGCAACACCCCAGCTCTTTCCAGGAGCCGGTGGAAAAGCAAAGAGCTGGCACATCCCCTGGATCAGAGAGGGCAGGGGGCTCTGGTGTCACCATCCCGGTGACCCTGAAGACATGGCAGCAAGGCCTGGGTGGGATGCTGTGCTGCTGGGTCACCCCCAGGCAGGGCATCTCTCCATCTCCCAAGAGTTCTGGCCTGGTCCTCCAAAACCACAACACAGCGTATTGAGAATCCCAACTTCTGAGCCACAATTTGGGGCAGCATCACTTGTAATTACACTGGGGATCACGGCAGCACATGGACCAGCTTAGAGCCACGTCGTGCGACTCTTGCCTGTCCAAGACTCTTCTGGAAGGGGTGGACACACACAGGTCTCCAAGTGTACATCAGGGTTTAGGCTTTTGAGCTCCTCTCTGGAAATCCCTGATCCCAGCAGCAGCGGCACATCCGCGGGCTGCTGCTGGAGACCTCGGCTAATGAGGGGTTGGCCTGGCACAGCCACCACAGGCCCCGCAGGCAGCAGGAACCCGCCTCGGGGCTATTTGTGGATTTGAAAGCTGTGATTTTACCTCCTGCTTGAAGAGGGCGCATCAAAGTCAAACCCAAAATACGGCGCTGGGCTCGAATTAAAAACTCTTGTCTGAAACCAAGGCCAGTTCCAAAAAAAGATCAAGGCTCTATTTGAAAGGGAAAAGTCTCTGCTGGGATGTCAGGCGCTTTGGGGACCATCAGCCTTATCCAAAGGCAGCAGGACAACAGCCAAAAGCTTCCTTTAGCCAGCCTCAGCATCCCTTGTCTTCCTTGGACGAGGCGCTGACTCTCAGCATCACTATTCCTTAAGCACAAGAGCAGCATTCCAGAGGGAGCATCGTGCCACCTCCGAGCTCCCTGCTCTGGGAAGTGCAATGAGAGGCAAGATTGGAAGCGTTGCCTGTGAGAGAGAGACTCCAGGAGCTCGGTCCTTCTCTGCTATCAAAGAGGGGGGCGAGGCAGATGTAACCACAGGCTGTCAGCACCGGCACAAGGAAGAGGAGCTGGATAACGGAGGCTCCGCAGCCTCAGACAGAGGTATAACAAGCTCCCACGGGCAGAAGCTGAAGCCAGACCTATCCAGACTTGCAATAAGCTGCACACCTCTAATGGTGAGGATAATTGACTGGTCGCAGCACGGCTCCCCAAGACTTCTGTTTGTAATGAAGATTGGAAGTGGCTTTTTAACCTCTCCAAAAGAATTTGCTCTCCTAGAAGAGTTAATTCAGGGTAATGCTGGAGGCCACAAGCAGAATCTGTGATGTTAACTCCTCTCTTTAAACCTGGGCTTAGGACAGGTCCCTTCTCCCCAGCAGAACCGTGGTGTGGGATGAGATGCAGCCATTGCACACCCCTGGGCCCTGGGGCCACTTCAGCCCCAGGCAGAAGCACACACAGGCAAATGCTCTATTTCCAGCAGGACTGAAGCTGCCTCCCCCTTGAAGGGTATCAAACATCTCCACACTGCCCTTGGATGCTGTGCAAGGAGCCTCCAAACCAGCTCAGAACAGAAACATCTTAAATATTTGATGTCTTCAAAAAATAATAGCAAGAAAAGGAATAGCAACAGGAGAGAGCCCTCTCCTCCTGCTCCTCTTCCCAGCCTGGAGCCCTCTCCCAGCATCAGCTGCTTGAGGCATCTCAGCCCAATTATGATCTTTCTCCAAGCCCAGAGCAGGACCATGCTCAGTGCTGGGGTTGCAGAGCTGCGGGGGCTCTGAGCTGGCAGAGAACAGAGCGATGGTTACAGCAGTCCCATTTCCAAGCAGGATCTGGCTCCTTTCAGAAAGCAGTGGTTTAGGAACAAGCTAAGAAGGGTCAGAAACATCCCAGGGTTACCACAACTCTGCCCCACCAGTCCCCACCATCAGATGGGTCTGTGTACTCAATGAGCCACCAGGGTGAGGGGTCCCAGGCAGTCCCCATCACATTGCTGACCACAGGAGCAGCACCATGAGCATCTCCCCACATGGGAAGAGGCATTAATCCCAGCAGCCATCCTCCACCAGGGAGGCCACAAGAACGGGAGCCTTTGCTCCAGCACAAAGCTTTTACCAGCCTTCCCGCAGTGCTAGCAGCTCTCCAGGGGAGCTCAGGACTGCAACAAGAGCCACTTGTGCCGGTGGAGGGGCCTCTCCCCAATGGAAAAGCAGCAGGTTGGGGATCCCAACTGGATCCCTCCATGCTGCTCCCAGCAAGAGAGCTTGCAAGCCCCATGGTGGAGAGAAGCGCTGTTCCTGCTGCTCTAGACCCACTGCACGGGCAAATCCCCCTCCAGAGCATCTTCTGGATGCACCATTCCAGGTACTGGGAGCAGGACCACTTCTAAATGTAAACCAACCCAAAGGCACAAGACTGGGAGCCCCACAGCTCTCAGGCACAGCAGCGTCTCCACCACCCTGCAAAGCCAAGTCTTGCTTTTCCCCCTGGCTGGATAGAGCCAAGAGGAGCCCCAGGAAGGGTCACAGGGAAAGCACTGTTAGGGAGTGACAGGACAAAGGTGCAACCACTGAGTTCATGGCAGCAAGCTCAGCATTAGCCCTGCACCCTGAGACCACCGGCACAGAAGCATCAGCTCAGCAGCACCAGCCCCACCAACAGCCCAGAGCTCGAGGCTGACTTTTAAATCAGGAGATTAAAAATTCAGATGCAGGTTCTGGCTCACTTTAACAAGAATTCTTAACATTTAAAGGCCACCTTCCCCAGCATTTCTCCAGAGCAGCAGCTGGGGAGCAGCCAGCTTTGCTAAGGGCTGATCCAAGACTCTCACTTCATCACATGCTTCGAGGAGCTGATGTTGTAAAGGAACTCACTGCTGAGCCCCACACAGCAGCCAGGGCTCAGGCTGGGGGTGCCAGGAGCCCCCCAGCTCCACTTCCCTTGTGCAACAAACACATTCCTGACCCCCAGCTCCCCACATGCCCCAGCATCTGATGCTCAAAGAAGGGCTGGTTATTGCTGGGCACTCCAGACCCAAAAGCCAAGGACTTCATGAGCTCACATCACATCTGCTCATGCTCCCCTCAGCACCCCAACCTTTGCAATCATGTGTGCCCACTGCAGCCCCAGGCACTGCTCACATGCCATAACTCAAGGTGCCAGCAAGCAGAAACCCACAAAAGCAACAGAAAAGCCCCAAAGCCCACCTTACCTGTCCCCAATGGGCGCTGCTTGTGGCTCATCTCTCATGGAAAGGGCCAGCTTGCTCCAGCTGCTTCCCAGATGGCTCCAGCAGAGAGTGAGCACCCCCAACTTCACCAACATCTCAGAGCATCACTACAGAATCCCCTCAACCACTGCCTTCACCCAGCTCTGCCTTGTCAGGCTCATTTAACTCCTCTGCATTCAGCCACCAGATTTAATTCACCTGCAGGTTAAACCCCCCCAGGTGTGTGCGGGGAGCAGCTGCAGCCCCCAGCCCCTGTTTTCCTCACTGTTACTGAGGGAAGGGGGAAACCCCATCCCCGGATCCATGCTGGGGCTGGAACAGGGGTAGGGGACTGCTGGCTCCACCCGTGTGCACCCACACTGGGCTCCAGCACATGTTGGCCCCTGATGTCCTATAATTAGGAAGCCCCCATAGTGGCTGCTGCTCCCCAGGACCATCAGGAGGGTGGCAGGAGGCTGCCCCCCCATGTTATTACCCCTTGGGTCCCGCACACCCCAACCTCACCATGTTCTCTGTGCTCAGCCCTGATCTCTGCTCCATCCTGGCACACCTCAGGGGCTCTCCATCATCACAGGGTGCTTCAGGTGCTGCTCTGCTTTCCAGCACTACAGGATTAGGTGATAAATAATGTGTAATAATAGGAGAAATAGTAAATAATGTATTTACTGACTTGCATAATGAATAACACCGAGCACAGCCTGACAGAGCTGGGTGCTGCAGTGCCGCTGGACTGGCAAAGGGAAGTGGGTGCGAGTGGTGACCCAGGGAGGGGGATACATGGCTTTGTGGGGCTCCCAGAGCCTGTCACCCCACAAACATCAGCCATTCGCTTCCCTGTTTGTGTTCCCGCAAAGCCCCAGGGGCGTTATAGGGAGATGGAATTACAGCTCCTCAATCAATCCCGTCAGCAGCAGCAAAACCTCAAAGTGAATTAGTCCGTGCTTGTGGGCAGAACATCAGGTTGGGAATGGGATTGTGGGGAACTCTGGCAGGAGGGTCCCTGTGCAGCCTGCTCTGTCTTCACTGCTCCAGCTGGCTCTGCTCTATTCCCTATTGGAGCTCCAGAGGGATGGGGACAGCGCCAGGGTCACTGCACCCTGAGCATCGCCCTGTGTTATCCTGGGGAGAGCCAGGGAGCACACAGGCGCTCGGGAAATGGATTCCAGCTGGTTCCTGCCGAGTTATTGCACTGAGCCAGGGGCCGCCGATGGGATTTGCTGTCAATTGTCACCCCGTGCAGGCAGCACGAGAGCTGCTGACTCGTGAGAAATCAGCGGAGGCCATTCACAGCGTGGTGATGGGGCAGGTCTGTGCCGCGGCGCTGCTCCACCAGCACGTCTCTTCCCACACCAAACACCCTCATGGAATACAGGCAGAGAGACCTGGATCCAACCTTGCTACGAAGGTTGACTTGGGAGAACCACCCCTTGTGCCTCAGTTTCCCTGTGCCCGGTGGCTGGGGGAGCTCAGGGTGCCATCGCAGTGATGCCATGGGTGAGATGGGGACCAGCTCATCACAAATGGGTTGTGCCGTCACCACCGGCTGGGAGCAAGCCTAGAAGAGGCCTGAATTCCTGCCGGCCGGATAAAACGGCTACATTTCAGATAATTCCAGATAGTAAATTTTTTGAGTCCCTATAAGCTAAAATCAATATTGGCACAACTGTGCGTCGTTAAAAACTAAATGAACATGACAAAGCCAAACTGCTGCCTATTAAACAAATGAGTTTTCTATCCACACAGGCACAGTGGGTTATTAAATTCTTTATTACAGGAGCATTGCTTTTTATAAAAGGGGGTGGGAACACGTCACCCTGTGCTGCCGTGATGGAGCCGGCGTGTGCCTGCCCTTCCCATGTCACCAGGACGCGGTGTACCGGGAGCACAGCAATATATTGGGCAGCCCTTGGCTTTCCAAGCTCAATTCACAGGCTGACGTGGAGCAGCCCAGCCCCTGCACTGAGTCCTCTGCTTGACCGGGCTTTGCTGCAACAAGGAAAAGCCACCAGGATAAGGGATCTTTGTGGTCCTCAGCCTTGGAGAATGGCTGGAGGTGAGACATCCTAACAAAGCAGGGTGCTCCTGGGGCTGTGCGGGATGCAGGGATGCACAATTCCAATGCAATGGCAATGAGAGGGTAATGTGATGCAAATGGTTCAGTGGTGGTACAGCAATGCAACGTCAACACAACTGTGCTCCCATGCAGGGCAGTGACAAACCTCATCCCTTGCTCTCAACAGCCAGCAGCGTGGTAGGAAGGCTGCACAGTGCCTTTTCAGCCCAAATCCTGGAAGTCCTGGCAGTGCCCTTCATCCTCTCCAGGGACTGGGAGAAGCCAGAGAACCAGACTCTGCCTCTCACCTTCATCTCCCACCATCACTCCCTGGTGTCACAGGTACCACAACGCTGGACACGCTCTTCCAGCCACCCGCTGCCTGTCCCCATGCAATAAATTCAGTGTCCTGATTGTGTCCAAGCTCTCACCACACACCCGGTGGTATAAATATTAATAGGATGAGGAGAGGGCTGAGGAGGGAGCAGAGCAGGGAGAAGGGGCTGGGGCTGCTCCTGCTGCTCCCTCCGGCAGCCATCAGGAGCAGTGGCTGGGAGCCGAGCCTGGAAGCACTGGGAAAGGTCAGTGTGCTCAGCCATGGAGAGCAGAGTGCTGGGGGGAAGCTGCTGGATGAGCTGCTCAACAAGTGCCAGTGGCTCCGGGGATGCTGGGGAAGGTCATCCCATCACCTTCCTCCAGGACAGACACCCCACCTTGGAAACACGGACACACACGGGGCCAGCGCAGTGCAATGGGTTCCAACCTCCTGCACCTTCCACTAGAGCAGGTTGCTCCAAGCCCCTGTGTCCAACCTGGCCTTGAACACTGCCAGGGATGGGCCATCAAGTTCATCTCTACAAGGAGAGAGGAAAGTGACTGGGAAGGGAAAGCTCCAGTGGGATCCATCCACAGCCCCTGGTCCCCAGCCCGCCTGGCGCTCTGACAGCATGATGGATGGCACAGCAGCACATGTGCTGCATCCCTTATCGGGAGCAGCTCCAGCAGGGAGCTGGAAAAGAGCTGCACATCCAGGGATGTGGATTCAATCCCGCTGCAGGCAGAGGATTCAATCACATCCCTATTGAACAGAGGCAGAGCCGGCCGGGAGCGGGTGGAGCTGCCGCGGGAAGTTTTATGGGGCCTGAATCAATCAGTGGGAATCCCATAAAGATCGGTGGGTATAAATGGGCTCCTTGGATAGATTTTGACATCCAATTGTCTTTTCCATTTCAGTTGTCATAAAGCTGTGCACACCCATATATACAGTGAGAGCGAGCCTACACGCTCAGAAAGATTGAGGCGCAGCCACGTGTACAGCAGAGCTCGACACACGTGCACACAGGCACGGAAGGGCTCCGGACACACATGTTGCACATGGAAAAGCCCCCAGGCTCCAGGGATCCATTTACCTGCCTTTACCCACAGCAGGAGCAGGGGGTGGGTGATGGGAGACTGATTTCTGAGGCGGTTTAGGAGGAAAAGCATTTAAATAAATAAAATCAAAGACCCCTCCAGCACCCAAAAGCGAGCCTGCGAGGAGCATCCCTCCTCCCAGCCAGCACTGTGCTCTGCAGAGACATCTCAGCTACAGGATTAGCCACAAACTTAGATGAGCAAGCAGGTCGTACATCATCTCTACATAAATCATTTGCTGGGTTCAGATACACGAGCGTCAGGGCCTGGGGATGGAGGGTGGTTTGTGTGCTTAAATAAAATGATGGGAAATCCACAGCAGTGAAATCCAAACCCAAAGCAACGGGGGAAAGCGATGCCCTGACTGTGGCCCTGAGGCAGCATGAGGCTCCCAGCCTGCCCACAGCCTTAATATTGCTTTTAATTGTGCTGGCGATTAATTGTCCCTGAAGGGCCACATCCTCTCCATCACGCTGTCACATATCACCCTTGGCCATGGAGCTGGTCAGAGGTTGAGGAGCAGCGTTGAAAGCATCAGGAGAGAGGGGAAAGGAGCTGGGGGAGGATTGCTGACCCTTAGTTGCAGCCCTGGGGCAGGCGGATGGCGATGGTGGGGCCCAGGAGTGGGATCCCCCCTGCTCCTGGGCCCCCCCATCTCCATCCCTCTGCCCTGGATCTGGGACCACCGGGAGAAGGTGACTCTGCTGCATCTCATCACAGATAAACAATTAGAGATGGTTCCCTCTGCCCATCTGGTACGCAGGAAGAGGTGTGCAGGAATGAAACACACGGCTCCGGTGCCTCCTCTTCCTCCTCCTTCCCCATCTTGGGCTGCAGCTTTGTTAGTAAATGAGAGCTAGAGAAGATGGAAGGACTGGGGGGGAAGAGGAGGGACTGCATGGCACAGCGTGGCGCAGCTGAAAGGTGGCACAGCAGGGTCCCCTGCACATCTTGGTTGTAGATATCCTCTCCATCATGGTCCATGGCAGAGACCTGGCATCCCTGGGGTCCCACACTGCAGATCCAGCATTCCTGGGGACCCGCACTGGAGACACATCATCCCTGGGGTCCCGAATCATAGACCTGGCACCCCTGGGATCCCATATTATAGAACTGGTATCCCTGGGGTCCCACATCATAGATCTGGCATCCCTGGAGTCCCTCACTGAAGACCCAGCATCCCTGGGGTCCTATACCAGAGATTCAGCAGCCCTGGAGCCCCACACTGAAGACTCAGCATCTCTGGAGCCCTGTGCAAGCTGGACTCTGGGGATGCTGCCCCCCAGCCAGTAACTCACATCCGAGCCACTGCCTTCCTGCAAAAACCATCTCATCCGAGCACACAGCCATGGCAAGAGGGATTTATCACATCGCAGGGTGCCGGATCCCCTCTGTGGATAAAGTAATTTGTGCACACAGACACCAGCCTGTGTCACCTTCTTACGTCTCTCTCCTCAACTCGCAGCTCATCATCGGTTACAGCAGTGACCAGTCACCTAAATCACCCGCTTTGCTCCCGCTGCCCGCTCTGATTGATGCTGTGATTCTTCTCCTCTCCAAAGAGCCGCTGCCTGGCTGCAGCTCTGCAGGGACCCCGGCGAGGGTGGCACCTAGTTCACAGGGCACTTTGGACCTGCAAAGGGGCCCGCAAAACCCCACCCTCTGGTGCTAATCCTGCTTGTTCAGAGTGGGCACCGTGAAGCGGATTAGCAGGAGCTTGTTCAGCGCGGCTTGGCACGGGCTGCGGCACGGCTGCCCGCTGCCAGGCTCTGCCTCCCTGGCAAACAGCTGCTTCCTTCTGGCTGCCATCAGGGCCGAGGGCTGGGAATTGCTGGGAGCAAGCAGGCTGTTGGCAGGACTGCGGCGCTGGGAGCTGTATGAGAGGTACATGATGCTTTGGGACAAGGGACATAAACCAGCTCACAGCGAGGTGTTATGGTGTGCTGGGACAGGCAGTGGCTCTCACAGTGGGGCTGGCCAGGGAGGGATGCTCTGCGGTACCCGGCTTTGGTGGTGGATGCTGCTCAGCATGCCCGTGCCATGCTCATATTTGCTTTCTTGATGAAGTGTCCAAGAGGATGATGCCAACATCCCACTGGGTCTCGGCTGGGGTCTGCTCCTGCATGGGAAAAGAGGGATGGATGGATGGACCGTGGGCTGTGCCAGACCCAAGCATCCCGCTAAGCCTCTTCCCAAGCGCAGTTGCTCGCCAACTTGCAGCCAAGGGAGGCTGGAGGGAATTAAGCTCCTCGGCTCGCAGCATATGCAAGCGAAGAGCGAGCGGTCCCCAGGCAGCGCGGCGAGCAGCGGGGCGTGCGCCGAGAGCTGGCTGCTGCATCCCACAGCCCTGCCAGCGCCTGCCCACGCTGACACGCGCTGGTCCCCTGCCGGGTCCCATCACTGCCGTGCAGTGCGATGTGCGCTGAGCCGCGGTGCTGGGCTCAGCCAGGGATGTGGCACAGCCCCACAGCCCCAGGGGAGGCAGCACTGGTTGTAGTGCAGGATGGAGCTGGAGGTCACCACAGCCACCGCGACCCCTAAAGCAAGGAATGGACCCCTCTGACCCGCAGCTTGCTGCTGCCCATGGAGGGGAACCCAGCAGAGGCAGTGAGGACAGGCAGCCGGTGCTGCGGACAGTGTAGACAGTGTTGACATCCTTTCCATCACATCCATGACAGAGATCCGGCATCCCTGGGATCCCACACCAGAGACATGGCACCCCTGGGGTCCCGCATTATAGACCCAGCACGTCACACAGATGTGACCGTGGCCAGGCCATGGGGACACACATCCCTGGAAGCTGGAGACAGTGGGATCAACTTAAATCAATTTTAAATGCACATCCACCTCCATGAGGTCTGATCCCGGCTCATATGACACTAAACTCCACTCTGCACCAGGGCTCGCAGCAGAGCAGGATGAGGCCCCACACCACGTTCAGCTGAGGACAAGGGGGTTTTGCAGGGGCTGAGCTCCTGCTGACTCCATTTGCACCTCCCTGGCAGGGCGCTGCCAGCCCGTTGAGGTGTGAATGAATCCCTCCCGCTATCCCAACGTGCTTCCCAGCCACACGCCAGCGCTGCTTCTGCACACCCACACACCCCCCACATGTCCCTGTCCCCTGCAGAGGGCTCTCAGCTGAGCTGTGGTCCCCACGGGGGCACCCCGGGACACCCCACACCTCCCCGCGCTGGCACCGCCTCCCCAGTGCACACCAGTGACAAGCTGCTGTTAAATAATTGAATCCCGAAAATCGCTCCGTTTTCCCCCCGGTTTCGGGACACGTTTGTCATCGAGCCATTAGGCAGAGCTCTGCTCGTGCTTCTTTTATTCATAAGCATGCTCAGGGCTCAGGCAGCTGCAATGACAGCGGAGCTGAGTGCGACCAGTGGCACAGGACACTGGTGTCCCCAGTGCTCCCGGCTCTCATGGTGGCACCAGGGTGACAACGGAGGATGGGGGTCTCTGTGTGTCCCCCATCACCCCACTCATTGCATGCTTCCCTGAGTTGGGGGACAGATGGGGATGCGTCAGCTCTGTACTCGCTGCACCCCATCTCTAGGGGCTGTCAGGGTGGGGGAGCCCCATTTCTGTATGGAATGTTCCTGTATGGAGCAGCCTGTGGCAAAGCAAAGCAAATAAGCTCATTATGGGGCAGCATCCCTCCAGCTGTCCCTGCCACCAGCACAGCGGCGGTGAGCAGAGCCGGAGGGACACACGTCCCCGTGCCGCTGCCGCGTCCCCATTACACGCTCTGTTGTGACAGCATATGCCAGCAAGCAAAAGGGCTCCAAAGCAGCCACTCTGCAGCATGTCCCCCCTCCAGCAACATGCCAGCCCCGCGGGACACATCCTGTCTCTGCCCACACCGGGCTCCCCGCTGAGCAGAGAAGCCCGAAGGCAGGAGGTGAATACGCCCGTCACCATGACTCTGGGGTCCCTGGGGATGGAGAGTCTGTTTCTCATCTCTCGTGCTGTGTATGGGATAAGGCCCAGGGGAGGAATTAAAGATAAAACATGAGTAAGTAGCAGGAAGCACCAGCACCTCCCGCTCGGCACAGCCATGGATCACTAGGGGCTCCTGCTGAGGTGCTGGGAGTCATAGCAGATGAGAAGAGACATTAAAAGCCATCAGGGAACAGCACCAATTTGGTGATGAATGTCACCAATCCCATTGCAGAGACAGTACAGAGCCATGCAGTGCCAGAGGCACATGTCCATCCCATGGCAAACTGCTGGGTGCCTCTCCCGGAGGACCAGCATAAGGATAGGGATGGCAGAGGAAGCTCTGGGGGGACCAGCAAACCCACACACCCAGCCCCATGCTCCTTCTGGGGTCCCCAAGCCACTGAGCACCTCAGGGTGCCATGCTCGAGCCCCCCAAGCCAAGCGGAGCATCCTCAGGTCCATCCGGGCCATGCTTGGTGCCACCTCTGCAGGCTGCAGGGCTGGAGGGGACGTGACAGGCAAGCATAGGCCAGCAGGCACTTGCATGAGCACTGCTCAGCTAATTGCAGTAATTAGCCCATAATGAAGTAATTATTTGAGCACGTGGTGCCATGTGTTCCTGCAGAGGAGGAGGACGGGGGACACAACTTGCATGTCTCTGAGCAGCGCAGTGGGCGCTGGGCACAGGCTGATGGAGGGGCATTGCCCCAGCCCAGACATCCCTGAGGGGACCAAGGGGATGTGGGGGTCCCTTGTATAACTGTGGGGCACAGAAGTGGGAAGTGGGGAGAAGGAGAGAGCCCCCGCCAGCTCCTCCCTGGCTGAACAAGGAGGCGTCCTCCCACTCCAGCCGGTTTGCCATGAGACAGCAGTAAATCTCGGAACGATGCCTCATTGCCGGGTGGGAGCAGGAGAGGCTGGAGCTGGCAGCACTGCACACAGGCCGTGAACCATGCAGCAAACACACCCCCCTGCCCTTCACTGTCGTGCCACTGCCCCTGTGCCCTGATGGCACCAGGGTCACACACACGGTGACAAAGGGGTGCCCAAGCAGCAGCAGTGATTTACAGCACTGAAAAGTTGCTGAGATTGGATGGGTGCAACGCCCTTGTGGTGGACCCAGCCGGGTCCCTGTGCCATCCCCACACTGAGGGCAGGGACAGGCTGCTTTTCTCCATGAGCTTTCGCAGCAGGATGCCAGCACCCCCGTGGTCCCCGGACCCAAGGGAACCCTCGGACCACTGCAGTGGGATCCTGCGGTGCTGGCGGGGAGGCAGCAGAGGGATGGAGCCGGGCGGCTGCTGCGCAGACACATTGCTCCAGAGGCATGTGCTGGAGCTGGAGCCAGGCGAGGGGCTGCAGCCAGCTGGCCCCAGCTCCTGCCTGCGCCTGGCTCAGCGCCGGCCCGTCTCTGCTTGCATGGCTGTGGCCAAGTTAACCCCCTGTGCGTGGAGAGGGGCCAGAGCTGGCTGCAGCCTGCACTGCAAAGGCATCTGCAGCCCCTACGAGCTGCATGGGGGCATGGGGGCATCCCTGGTGGTACCCACGCCAGCCGGATAACAGCCAGACCATCCCCTCTCCATAGGGCTATCAGAACAGTGGAGGTACAGCAGGATGCATGGGGACAATGGATCCCCCTTGGAAGCTGCTGTCCCACAACCCCTCCTCGCTTACACCAACCCCACCAGAGCAGCCAGCAGAAAACAGCCCAGATTTCCCCAATTTCCCCATTCTGATGGAGAATTAAGGGCTCATCCCAGCTTCATGAGGAGCCACCGATGGCGCCGCACCACCAGGACCCACCCAGCGCCTCTGCACCATGAGCCATCACTCAGCATCACCACGGTTGTGCCGGCACAGGCCGGGCTTGCGGCAGCAAAGCCCCTGGTGCGGAGCGTGGCTGACAAGTGAATGGTGGCTCCAGCAGGGAAGGAGCAGACGGGAGGGAAAGAAAAGCACATTACATCAGTGCTGGCATGGGAGCCCATCCCGGAGAGCTATTTTGGGAAGGGCCAGGCCGGCGGCGTGGTTAAACACTTGCAGATGTTGCTTTGTGCTCCTTCCGCCGGCGCTGCCGGGCAGGGATGCTGCCAGCACCAGGGATGTGGTGGCAGGGAGGTGCTGGCTTCTGTCCCCGGGGTGAGGGGACCCTCGGGAGCCTCATCACAGCCTGGGATGTGCCGGGTGGGAACGGGATCCCCAGCACAGCTCTGCAGCCACCAGCAGCTGTGTCCCTGTGCAGTGCTGGGATTGACGGTGGGACCACAGGAGACACGGGGTGCCCGGCTGGTGGCCGGGACATGGTGGCATCTCAAGGTGATTGGCAAGGGCAAGGAAACAGAAACCTGGCAGTTGCCATGGTTACCACTTAGCATCCACCAGTGCTTGCTCCAAACATGTTTAATGCCGGTGTTCAATCACTGGGGTGGGTTGTAGGAGGACAGGAAGAGGTGGATGGCTCCCAGCCTCAACCATAGCACTGTTTAGTGTTGGGGAAACTAAGGCACAGCTCTGCCCCCGGTGTTCCCACAGTCAGCACTGGTGGGAGCTCAGACACCCTTCATTGTAAAAAGGAAGGTAGGGACAGGACAAGGGGAATGGGCTTAAACAGAGGGGAGACTGAGATGAGCTCTTAGGCAGAAGCTCTTCCCTGTGAGGGTGCTGAGTCGCTGGCACAGGGTGCCCAGAGAAGCTGTGGCTGCCCCATCCCTGGCAGTGTTCAAGGCCAGGTTGGACACAGGGGCTTGGAGCTTCAGTGCCCATCACCCCCTAAACCCCACTTCTGCTCCACCATCCCAGGAGCATCTGAGCTCCCGGCAGAGATCCGGACTCAGCTCCTCATGCTGTGGGCTGGAGCCTGGCTTCGAGCCAGGATCTGATCCCAGTTCTCTGTCGGCCTCAGCATTACCCTTAAACCAAAAGAAAAAGCAGCTCAGGGTGGAACGGAGTCAAATGAAAGACGTGGCAGATGTTTCTCCTCTTCCCACTTCCCGGTTTGCTGTGCGGGGCACGATGCCAACGGGTCCCCATCCTCACTGCTGCCCATGTCACCCAGTGTCACCCGGTGACAGGCACCACGGTGCATTTGCCAGCTGCCCCCAGCCACTGCAGGGAAATCAGCAGCTCCTCCACGACAGGCAGGAATAGCCCGTTCGTTTGCTGCTGCCAGATGTTCCTCTGCAGAATCATTTAATGGAAAAACAGGGAAGGGAGGGCGAGTGTCGCCAGTAACATCTTGCTTTAATATAAAAACAGGAAATAATGTTGGAGAAAGGAAAGACGTGCCCAAGTTTATCCCATTCTGCACAGGCGATGGATGTGACGCTGCGCTGCTGTTGAAATCCCATTTCCAGGCTTCACAGCCGGGCCTGGTCCCAGGGATGATCCCAGCACCGCACGGAGCCCGCGGTGTGCAGGCAGGCGCTGTGCAGGATGGTGATAGCCACAGTCCAGCCATGGAGGGGTTTCAGACTGACCCACGCCACGTCTGACACTGGGATTTACAGCCCAGCCAAGCAGCCAAGTCCCTCCGCAGCCTCCGAGGATAAGCCAAAGAGAACACGGTCCCTGTCTGACCCCCAGCAGCCTCCCACAGACCCTGGATCCCAGCTCCACCGGCTCAGGGTGGCTCCATCGCAGTGATGACACCCATCCCCATGGGGACCCGCTGTCCCTACCAGCTCCAGAACACCTTGAGGCAGCCCAGGGAAGGCAGAAAGCCCTAAACATCAGGGGAAAGGAGCAGTTCATGTTGCAGGCGGGCAGCTCCAGCCACCAGGCTATGGGCAAGCTCTGCATCCCTATCTACATCCTCAACCCCATCCGCAACCCATCCCCATCCCCTTTTCTGTCTCCATCCTCATCCTAATCCTCATCCTCATCCCCTTTCCCATCCCCATCCCTTTCCTTATCATCATCCTCATCCCATCCCCATCCAATTGCCATCTCCTTTCCCTGCCCCATTCCCATTCCTTTCCTTATCATCATCCCCATCCCATCCCCATTCAATCCCAATCCCCTTTCCTTCCCCATCCCATCCCCATCCCCATGCCTTTCCCTATCCGCCTCCCCATCCCTATCCCCACTATCCTTGCAACCATGTCACTCCCACCTTCAGACGCCCAGAAACAGAGACTTTGGGGTCAAGCCGGAGAAGGAGTAGGGCTGGACATGGACACCAAAGGAGAAAAGGTCCCCAAGGAGAAAAGAAATCCCCTGGGAAAGGAGGGGGAAGGAGAAGAAAGGGAAACTAGCAGGGAAAAAAAGTTCAATCAGATTTGTAAAGGGCACAATTTACAAAATCCATCACATATTTTACTAGGCTGGGATTTACGGATTAGCCTGTAATACTTAGGTGGCTTTTTGTAATAAAACCCTGAGCCGCAGCAGCCTTGGGAAAGCAAGAAGGTGGAAGGAGTCTCCTCTACATCCTGCGCTCATTTTCCCAGCATTTCCTCCTTTTTCTTCCTCCTTTTTTGATCTAGGCAGTGCCGTTAATCTGGGCTTTATCTGCCTATGGAGGAGGACTGAGCTCTTTATTGGATTTTTGTCAAGAATAAATGATTTAGTTTGGGATATTGTGGAAACGGTTTCGGTGGTATTACACCAGCTAATAAATGAAGCTGCAGGGATCAATTCCTCCATCGTGACGCACTCAACAGGCTGCGGGGATGTGCCTTGTGCCTGTATGCTGCCGCTGCAGGAGTGCAGGTATGGTGGGTATGGCACAGGTACGGCAGGTACGGTGCAGGTACGGTGGGTTCACACAGTGCTCACCCAACACCAGTGGGCACATTCATTGACCTTCCCTGCATTGCCCCTACCACACTGCAGCCACTCCTGGCACCCTGGATGGTTTGAAGCCCATCAGAGGAGGATGCACATGGGGGCAGTGGCTGAACCATGTCTCACCTCCCCGGACACTGCCAGCATCAGCCTCACTCACCCACAGCCAACCAGCCCCAGGCCCATGGGCAGCACCAGGATCAAACCCAACTGACGATGGGCAAAACCTGCCTGAAGGTGATGGGGAGGACTCGGCACAAGGTCACCAGGTGGGAATGTCCCCACTGGGAACAGGAGGGACAGGGCAAAAGGAAGCAAAGTGAAGGTGCGTTCCCTTTTCAGGAAGGATTATAAAACCCATCACTAAAGTTCTTAATTGTCTTAGTATAGACTTCATCAGGGAAGTGAATTTCAGGGGCAGAAGCACGGCCCATCCTTTCTGATTGGTGCTCAGCCCTGGGGGAGCAGGGTCCCTGCACTGGGGGGTCCATGTCCCCTCCTCACCACAATGCCACCACGGTGCCCCTGTGCCAGCCGGCACTGTGGCAGGGTGGATGGGCAGAGTCTCTGATGATCTGCTGCTGAGTGAGTGCGTGTGTGTGATAGCAAGTGATGAAGTCTCCTAATTAAGAAAATCCTTTGAGGAATGAAAATCCATCGGCTGTCAGGTCTGTGTGGGGTGTGGGAACACAGACAGGCTGAGCCAAGGACCTTGGGCATGGGGGTTTCATCAGCACCAACCCTTGTCCCCATCCCTGTCTCTATCCCTGTCCCATCAGTGATGCAGGCAGGGTCCACAGCCCTCATCCCTGCCCACAGGCAGGAGACCAAATATTCATTGGCATTACACTGAGTGCTGCAGGATGGGGTCCCAGGGACACCCAGGCATGGGAGTGAGGAGCTGCCCCATCCCTGCTGGGGTGCCAAGGACCAGCTCTGGAGTGCAGAGGTGACCCACAGCCTGCCCCGGGAACGTGGTGAGTTACTGCTGCAGGAAATGAAACTGTTAATCAATCCCCAGGCAGAAGCCAGGAAGGTTAAAACTGTCTGTAAAGAGAGATGATGATTTATATAGTGATGTCCAACTCCTCTTGCCTGCTCCAGGGCTCTCGGGTCATCAGCTGCCTGCAAAGGAAGAGCCGGGGCCAGTGTCTGCCTGAGACGGAGCTCACTGGGGTGAGAGGCTGTGATCTCACCCTCGGCTGGTGGTCCTGTGGGATGGAGGGGAGGGAAGGTCCAATCTCCACCCCATAACATCCCCATTCCCATCCCTTTCCAGCCCAGCCCTATCCCCATCTCCATCCCCATCTTCATCCCTATCTCCCTCTCCATCTCCATACCCAACACGTCAGTATCCCCGTCCCCATTTCCACCCCATTCCACCCCATCATCTATCTATCTTGTATCTCCCAGGGATGTAGAAGCACCTTGGGCAGCCCTGGCTGCCAGATGGGACCTGCAGCACTCCAGGATGGGGTGCCAGGATGGGCTGCCAGGATGGGACCTCCAGCACCCCAGATGATGCTGCGTGGCCCTGCTGGGGCAGTGCAGGCAGCGATGGGGTCTGCTTCTTCACCCACCCTGCTCCCACCGCCACGGCCCTGGCCATGGCCAGCAGCAGATCCCACCAGGATTCACTGCCACACGGCAACTCCAAGGGAGAGAACCAAGGGAAACGCAAGGCAGGGAGGGAGCAGGAGAGACATAAGTCACCAGAGCCCTGAGATGTTCATAAATAATGGACGTGGCACAGGCTGGGGAGCTCATCACACAGTTAATTACCACGTATGGAGAGCGCAGGGCACGGGGCTCCCCCCGCTCCCCGTGAAAACCCCTCTCCAGCACTGACACATGGATTATTTCTCCCGTAATTACCTTATTGTGAGCGTTTGTTAGGGAGCGCCCTGGGAATGCCGGCCCCGTGCAGGGCTCCCCAGCGGGAGCCGCTTTCAAATGCTGCCGGGGACTTTGCTGCTCTGGAAAGTAGGTCAGGATCGGACCCAGGGCCTCAGCACCACGGTGCTGGGCATGGCCCATTCTGGGCTCTGCTAGAGATAGCAGAGCAGTGAGGATGGGCAGGCTGGAGCTGCTGCATCCCATGGGTGGGATGGGGTAGAATGGGAGGAGGGATGTGGGAGTGATGGAGATAGGATGTGGATGGGGAAGGGGATGGAATGGGGATAGGGATAGGATAGGATGGGGATGGGAACAGGGATGGGATGGGGATGGGGAAGGGGTGGGAATGGGGTAGGAATGGGGATAGGGGTGGGGAAGGGGATGTAATGGGGATAGGGATGGGATAGGATGGGGATGAGGATAAGGATGGGGATGAGAACAGGGATGACATGGGTTGGGGATGGGGATAGGGATGGCAATGGGGATGAGGATGGGGATAGGGATGGCAATGGGGATGGGGATGGGGATGGGGATAGGGATGGCAATAGGGATGGGGATGGGGATGGGGTGGGATGGGGATGGGAATGGAGCTGAACAACTGCAGTATGAGCCATGAAAGTGGGTATTAGAGGCTTTATTACAGTGCCGCTGGCTAATTGCAGAGCTCCTTTCAGGGAGCCGGCAGCGGATGAGCTCGGGCGACAGCACCCAATTATTGCAGCTCAGTGGGGGGAAAGGGAGAGAAAGGAAGAAAAGAAAGTGCAATTATCAGGACCTGGGCTGCAATTGCCAGGCAGCCCCGCTCTGCCCGAGCAGGTGACAGCTTGCATTTGGCTTTCAATGGGCAGCTCCCCATCTCTGCCTCTTGTCCTTCACCCCAGGACAGGCTCCTGCATCCCACCGATGCTCCCTGTGCATCCCTGCCACCAGGTCATGCCCAGCCCTTGGTGGGTACCAAAACACCACCCCGCTGGGAGGCTGTGATGCTTTTTCTCCCCTCATCTCACTTGCTCCCACCTTTTCCTCCCAGAGCTGCTCCCGGCTCCGAAATCGCAGCCTTGTATATTAAAAAAGGTCAGATTTCAGCTCCTGTGAAGTAGCAGAAACCAGAGCAGCGTGAAGAGCCGCAGACGCTGTTCCTTGGAGGACCGGGGGGTCCCGGGGCTGAGGGGGGGGAGCCGAGGGCGGGCGCTGCCGTTTGTGCCTATTCCCCATCACCACTTAGTAATTGACAATTAGACTTAATGACACCTTTGAGAAATAATAGAGTACGTTGGTTTAATGGGCCTGTCTGGAGCGGGGCGGGGAGGGGGGGGGTTCTCCTACGCCTTCTGCTCAATGAGGTGGATCACGGGGTGATGTTTGGATGGAGCTGATGGCGTCACCGGGGCCGGCCTTGCTGTGGGATGTGCTCCATCACCAGCCACATCACCCGTGGCAGTGTCCAGAGGAGGCAACGCCACCGGCTTCACTCAGCCCCGTGTTGGGGATGCTTGCAGAAGGCTGATCCCCCGGAATGACTTAATTCTTTCTCTCCATAGGGAAGCCGGGACAGGAAGCTGCTGTTCTGCCTTTTGCCATTTCCATCTCTGCTCTTTTTGCCTTTTTTGTTTAATTTTCCTTGGAAACAACACCCCTGAGATCTCCCCTTTCCTGCTGCCTGATGCACGCGTCCTTCAGAGGAACCACCAGCGGCTCTCAAGGTTTCTGCTGCAATTAGGGAGGGTTTTGAGCCCAGGACTCCAGCTCAGCATCTCCCGGAGCCTGGCAGCCTCCACCTTCCCCATTCCCTGATTCACACCGTTCCGTTCTCTAATTAAAGATAATCACCTGCAATTATCTAATTAGTCATCTGATTTTCGCCCTCTGATCCCATACATACGGGATGGGATGAGGCTCGGTGCAGGCAGCACCCACCAGCACCAGCACTGGGATGTGGCAGGGGGTGACAAGCCCAGGGTCACACAGCATCCCAGTGTCCCCAGGCAGGGGAGAGCTTGTCCAGAAGCCGGTGGGAATGACAGAGAGATCACAGGGACACCATGGAGTGCAGGAATCCTTGGGATTCCCAGTTCCATGGTGCTCCCAAGTGATGCCAATGTGCTGGCAAGAGGTGGTTGTGCAGAGATGTCCTCAGCATCCCATATTCCCACTGGTGAAAGCTGGTGCCTGGCCAGGGACCGTGGCACTCGCATGGATTCATATGGAATCACAGCCCTGCTCCAAGGGCCAGGCACAGAGGTGGCGGAGCCGCCACCACCACTGGGGATGGGACAATCCAGGTTGTTGGACACTCCACTCAACCATGGAAGAAAAATGAGGCCAAAGCAGGGCCGGGCGCTCTCTCCCACTCTGAGTGATCATCGCCCTCATTAAAACACAACTAATCATTATTCTGGCTCATTAGCGATTAGAAACCTCCAGCTCCGGTACTTCATTAAAAAAAATGACAAGTTAGCACTTAATTATGTTCCCAGCAGCCCAAGCGTTAACCCTGCGCACCCTGCCACCAGCCGGCACCCACACCAGCACCCACACCAGCATCAGCATCCACACCAGCACCCACAGCAGTGCCAGCATCCACACCAGCACCAGCACCCATAGCAGCATCAGCATCCACAGCAGCACCCGCAGCAGCATCCACAGCAGCACCCACAGCAGCATCAACATCCACAGCAGCACCCACAGCAGTGACAGCATCCACAGCAGCACCAGCACCCACAGCAGCACCTACAGCAGTGCCAGCACCCATAGCAGCACCTACACCAGCACCAGTGCCAGCACCCATGGCAATACCAGCATCCACAGCAGCACCCACACCAGCACCAGACAACCCCTGGGGTGAGAACACACTTTGGGGTCCCCTCTCAGTGCTCTGCAGAGGGACACTGAGCCCTGGCATCACCCCAGATGCTCACCCAGCAGTGGATGGGTGCCCTGGCCTTGCTGAGCTTCCTCCCTGGAAGGTCCCATCACACTCCTCAAGGGAGAAGGGAGCTGGGAGCAGGACTGTGCGCCCAGCATCCATAGGGAGTTTACAGGAGGCAGCAAAACCACCCCTGCCCAAAGGGAAAAGCTGGTCATGAGCACGTGTCCCTGAGGAACACCAGCTCCGTGTCACCTCCACTGCATCCAACGATGCTGCAGGTCCCGGGGCAGCGGTTTGCAGGCAGCAAAGCTGCTGTTTGGTGCTAAAGGCCTGGAAAAGCAGAGCCATAGTGGGGCAGCAGCTCCCTGCATCCCTGGGGCACACAGTACAGAGCCAGCAGCGAGCACCTTCCCACTTCCCAATGGATAATTGGCCACTAAATCCCTCCAGGGGAGAAACGGTGGGGAAAAAAAAAAATCACAGCTGCGGAACTAGCTCTCCAAAATTATATCACCTGCTCTGACAGGATAATTGCTCCTTTTCCCCGAGATTTAGTACGGATCTCACATCCTTAAACAGTTATGTGTTATTTTAAGGGCTCCCAGTGTTTTTCCCTCCTCTCCCAGGTAGCGCAGGAGCCGGCAGCAGAGGCGGCGCCCCCCCGCAGCGGGATGTTTTGGGGTGTAAGATGGTGACAGTGGCATCGTGCATGGGTCCTGGGTGGGTGATGCAGGGAAGGACATGCCTGTGGCACCCAGAGGAGCAGCACGGAGAGGGGGATGATCATGGTCTGGGTGTCACTGGCATCCCACACACAGCACTGGCGTCGTGCCTTGTTCTCCCTGCGCTCTAATGGCTACATCAATATTATCTCGCCTGCAAGTTGCCCTGTGACAGATATATTAATGATGAAGTGCAGAGCACAGCATATGGGGACCAGCACAGGCAGGGGCCTTGCTTAGAGCAGGCAGAGCCCACCCTAGGGGGGACCAAGGGGATATGTGAGGGGTCAAAGCCCTTGGCCAGACCCCAAGACTCAGGCTGCTTTAATCATTGGAGGCAGGAACTCCTCCCTGAGATGAACCCCAATATTTTGGGGTACAGTGTGTGTCATTCCATGGGGTCTGTGCCAGAGCCAGGCACCTGCTCCCAAACATTTCCACCAAAGAAAACCCTCCTTCTGGATTTCACCTTGACCCATCGCAGCGAGTGATAAATCAGCCTGTGGATGCCACCGGCCGAGCCCCATCCATCACCGCCCCAGGGCTGACCCCGCTGCCGCCTGCCACCTGCGTGTCCTGTGCAGGGACGGTGGCCCCTGGTCCCTGCCAGCCCCCGGGGATGCTCTGTACAGTGAACACAGGACCCCCGGCCCAGCCCTGGCTGTTCATTAGGGTTCCCCATACAAGAGCCATAACCCGTGTCCTGGCAAACCAGCGGTCCTGCCTCGGCATCGATCCGGCAGCAGCTGGCAGCCGGTGCATGGGAGCAGATGGGATCCTGGTAATCACATCTGCCCCAGCCCAGTACCATGGGATGGATGAGGGGACCCCCGCATCACCCCACTGCCCCCCCGCCCCCTGCATGTGCTGAGCCCGTGCCAGCTCTCCAGGGCGAGGAAAAGCAGCCCTTGTTATTCCATGGATTGCTTTGAAAATAAACCACCATTAAAGCGCTTTGGGATTACAGTCAAGTGAGAGCGAGTTGTTTAGGAGCCAGGGAACATGAAAAGACGGCTCAGCAAGAGGCTTTCCATCGTGCAAGCCCCATTCAAGAGCAGCAATTCCTGGTGGTTGGGAGCTGCTGCCCAATTACACCCCCGTGCCATTCCCAGGGGGACGCTGTGGGGCTTGGCACCCTCTGGCAAAGGTTGGCACTGAGATACAGAGCAGCACTGCCCATGCCCGCAGCGGCAGGGACCTGCCAGCCCCATCCCCGGGAGCTGGCTGGGGCAGGACTGCAAGTTTGTAAATATATTATTTATTATTTCTATTACCCTTCTCCATTATTCATTGTTTAATTCACTGCTGTTCTATTATTAACTCTCCCAAGTGCTTTGGTGATGCTCTGACATGAAAGAGGCACCGTGAAATTTCTCCTCTGTACCGGGGTGGAGGCGGCTGCGGGACCAGTGCCCCCCAGCTCGGATCCAGCCGTGCCCCATCGGTGGCTGTGGGTCTGGCTGCTGATCCCACAACCAGGACCCTCTTACCATATGCCATGCAGCAAACTGTTCCCTTTGCAGGCAAGGTTTGGCAGAGGGAGATGTGGGATGCTGAGGTTGCCACGAGCATCTCCCCGCAGCGATGGGGATGAAGGTTTCCCACGGTCGCCCATGAGCCCCAGGCTGCCCCATGCCTCCCCACCATCCCAGGTGGTGTCTGCTTTAAATTGTTCTGGTTAAATTATGCATTAGCTTTTTAAAGAACCATTTAAGCCTGGAGCAAGGTGGTGGAGGGGTTTAGCAGTGCCTGGTGCCCACCTCGGGCTGTTAAATTTCATCTTAGCCTGATGAGATGGGTCGTAATTTCTCCTGTTACTGAGACATAGAAAGCAGCTCCAGGATTAGCTTTCTGGGGTGATTTTGAATGCAGGCAATGGGGCAAGTTATCGTGGAGATGACCTGAGCCCTGCCAGCCCCTGCCCGCTGCCTGCCCATCAGGATGCACGTGTACAAACAGCCTGGGAAAGGGATGATCACTTGGTGCAGAGGCAGGATCCGGCACCGGGATCCTCCCCAGGTCTCTATGGAGGTGATGGGGAAGGGGATGAGCCCATGACCCAGCACAGACCCCTGAGGACACAGCCCCTCGATGGCACCACACCACAGCAGGGCCTCTGCTCCTCCCGGTGCCACACGCTGCCACCCAACCTGTTCCCATCCCTGTGCCGGAGGAGCCAGGATGGTGAGAAGACACTTTAATCTCCATCAATTAGAAATAAAGCAGTTCTAACAGCAGGGCAATAAAAGAACCCTTTAATTTTAGAGCTAATTAAATATCAACAATTGGAATGCAGCAACAGACAGTTAACCTGGAGTAACCCATTATTTATAAGGAATATAATGCATTGATGGGGGGGTGAAGTGAGTTGTAGTCATTTTAATATCAGCTGTCACAGCCTAACTGCTCTCTTTTGTCTCACTCCAGCACAATCATCTCGCCGGCTTCCTCCGGGACCATTACCACTTCTCTGCTCGACAGAAGATTAATTAAGCCCAGGTCCCAGCAGAGGTGGGACGTGTGCTCCGGTCCCTGCACGCTGAACCGGGGTGACACCGGGGCCAGCCGAGCGAGGCAATGGCTCCAGCCCGAGGGGTCAATGGCAACCACAACACACCGACTGCCTGACAACACAGCACAGGCTGGGAATGAGTAATGGGGGGCACTGCTGGGTAGCAATGGGTACCCAGCAATGGGCTGCGGTGGTTCTGAGGATGGACAGAGCCACAGTTCCACATGGGAATGACTCCCAGTACCCCAAAACCAGTGGTAAAACCTTCTCTGCCACAAGACCCCTGCACCAGGGAGCAGAGGCACTCGAAGTGGGGGACTCCTTGGGGTCTCCATGGTCCAGGGCTCTGCACCCCAAGCTGGGATCCAGGCAGGAGGGATGCTGAGCCCCAGCACAGCAGAGATGCCCTGAAAGCCTCCGTCGCTGAAGCTCAGGCACATTCATCACGGGCACTTCAGCTGCCTCCTGGCCTGCTCTGGGAGGTTCGTTTAATATGTGCAAAAGCACTATTTAATTTAGTGATTTGTTAGATCTTTAATAGCTCCAGTGGCAGGAGGAGCAGCAGGGACCAAAGACGAGTCCAACTGTGACAGGCAGCGGCTGCCTGTACCTGGGCTGCTGGGTCCTGGCCAGTCCTAAAGGGACATGGGGCTGATGTGACACCACCCTCACAGGGAAGAGCTTCTGCCTAAGAGCTCATCTCGATCTCCCCTCTGGCAGGTTAAAGCCATTCCCCTTGTCCCGTCCCTACAGGCCCCTGTCCAAAGCCCCTCTCCAGGTTTCTTGTAGCCCCTTCAGGCACTGGAGCTGCTCTAAGGTCTTCCCACTCTTCAATTCCCATATTAAAGCAGTAGAGTTTCCCCTTTAGTTGTTCAGTCTGCCTGGCCTAGCCTTGTCCCAGAGCAAAAAGGATCACAGAATATCCCAAGTTAGAAGGAATCCATAAGGATCATCAAGTTCAAATCCAGCTATTGAGGATCTGCCCAGTGTGGTCAGCAATACCCCAAGACCACCAGCTATGGGGAGAGGAGAGGAAAACAGGAGGAAAAGGGGAATTTTCCTCCTGGGTGGGTGCAGCAGCAGCAAGGGGTGTCTTGGCACAAACCCAATGCAGGGAAAATGTTTTGACTCCCAGTCACGGGGCTTTTGTTAGAGATGTGATATATTGGCTTGAAAAGAAAAATGCCATCGTGTGACAAGAAGGGAATTTTTCTTTGGGAAATGTCAAAATGAAACGCTTCCAGAGTGAAATGTCGCACCAGCAAAAAGCTGACGGCAGATCCCCCCCTCCCCGTGCCAAGGCTGGCACCAGCACCGGCACCCCGAGCACCGGCACTGCTGTGGCAGTGATTTGCCACCGAGAAGGAGCAGGACAGGGGACAGTGACCCCCCTCCCAAGTCACCCATCATCCACAGTGTTTCCATGGGAGCTCGTCATAGCCTTAATTGCTAGGAAAAGATCCCAGCCCTTTCCCACCTGGCAAAGTGGCTGCTCTGAGTGGGAAGTTCCATAGGATTTCATTAGTGTTATTATTGTTATTATTTAATTCTCAAGGTCATGGGATTTACAGTCTGAGGTTACTTATTGCAGCCCCAGCCAAATAAAAGCGATTCCTGTGTTTGGCAGCAGCTCTCGGTGGCTGTTAGAGCTGCTAAAAATGTTTGCTGATAAATTAAAAACAGAGCAAAAAAGGAGAGGAAAGAGAGTGGGGAAGAAAAAGAGCAAAAAGAAAACTGCAGTAGGAGCCATGGAAATGATGGATTGCGGGAGATAATCCATCTTGTCAGCCCAGGACTACATAACCTTGATGTCAGCGGGTATTTTTCTCTCTCTCCGAGTCTCCAGCTCGCCAGCGCCGGGATGGAGCCGCATCCGGGGAAGGAGGGGATGGGACAAGGGGTGGCACCTCCAGAGAACTGCCGGGATTTGGGGGTTCCTCCCCATTGCCGTGTCCCGGGTGGGGAGCGGGATGCGAATGGGTCCCCAGGGATGTGGGTGAGACGTGGCGGGGTGGCAGGGGACAGCAGGGGACTGTCCCCAGGCACGTCCCAGCAGCGGCGCTGCCTCCGCTCCTTCCTCTCAATCTCTTTCTGTCATCTCCTGCTCCCCCCGCGCTCCCTTTCCTGCGTCTCTGCCATTTTTATCTAACGCTGGCCGTGAAAATTGGTGTGAAATAAAGAAGAGGCATCTCTGCCCACAGATGAAATCAATTGATTTGGCAGGTCGCCTGTGGACACCTCCGAGCAGCACTTCCAATTTGCAGGACAGACTCCGGCTCGCTGCGGTTCCTTTCCCTTTCTTCTCCTCCGTCTCTCCCACTCCTGCTCCTCCGCCCCAGTTTTTTTTTTTCCTCTGTCTTTCCAATTTCCCTTTGATGTTCCTGTTATTTCTGCTTTCCACTTAATGGAAATCAGCCCTGGTGGGTGTTTGTGTGTGTGTGTGTGCAGGTTTGTTTAGGGACTCTCTGCACACACATACGTGTCTCCTTTCATCAGGGACAGGGATGATTTGGGGGATTCCATGGGGCTGGGTGGGAGCTGTAGCACCCCAGTGATGTGGGTTTCTGGTCGCTTACCCCCCATTCTGCCTCTGCTGGTGAGGATCATAGGAGGTCTCAGGGCTGGGGACTGTTCCTGGAGCTCAGAGCAGCCCCATATGTGGCAGGACACAGAGAGGACCAGGAGAGGGTGCACATGGTGCTGGCCCTGCCCCAGGCTCTGCTCCATCTTCACTTCACCTCTATCCCCACTCCATCCCCATCCCTCCATCCCCATCCCTCAATCTCCATCTCTTCTCTAGCTCGATTCCCCCTCTGTATCCACCCCTCCATCTCCACCTTCTCTGTCTTCATCCCTCCTCTGTCTCCTTCCTTCTTTCCTCCATCTCCAGCCATCCTCCATCTCTATGCCTCCTCTGTCTCCTTCCTTCCTCCATCTCCATCCCCCTTCCACCTCCATCCCCTTCCTACCTCCATCCGCTTTCCATCTGCATCCCACCCCACCCAGGGACATGCTGGATAACAGCACAAACGGGGTCAAACGGGTGTCTGACCATCTCTCCCCAGCCTGTGAGCAGCCGGTTGGGAGTTTCCAGCCCCAGACCAGGCACGTTCATCCCCAAAGCCCATCAGCACGTGCCATGGGCAGCAGCAGCAGAGCACCAGGAGCTCAGCAGGGTCCCACACAGGCAGGAGCCGCCTCCGTCCCGGCTGACACCCTCCCTGTTATTCCCAGAAGTTAAATATTACACAACTGCTCTTCATTAGAGCTTCAAGGCAAATGTGACGTTAATCACGAAAACCTTGATATTCTGCAGGAGACTTAAGACCTGAAAGGGAAGGGGGGGGGGGAAAAAACCCCACGCTTTCTTTCCAACGCTTTCATTTTACTTTGAGGTTAATAGAAGGCTAATTTGAAAGCACTCAGTTAATGAGAAAGCTAAAAATACTCCTCCCGTGCAGACCCTTCCTCCGGAGCGCCTGTCTCGGTGGCAGCGGCTGCACATGATGCTCTTGCAGGCTGGGGATGCAGTGCCCTCACGATGGAGGGACATGGTTGGTGGCTACACAGGGACGTGTCCCAGACATGGTCCCTTGGGCAGAGGTGGGGCAGGAGACCCGTGGAGTGTTCTATGGGACTGTGGCTCTGAGAACCTAGGGTTGGCCATATGTGGGGCGAGGGACAGGGATGTGGCTTGCAGCCACAGCATCGCCTCCCAAATAAGAGCAGGACAGGGGGAACCAGGGCACCTGAAAAACATGAGCCTGCATCCTGCCCGTCCCTCGCTGCCTTCCCAGCATCTGGAACGCGCTGCTGCCGAGGGAATACACTGTTTTCCGGCACATCACTCTGTGATGGGAAGCTAATGTTGTATGGCTGGTTACAGCACAGCCCCAGCAGCTCGGGGAGGCACAAACCACGATCCCCCCTGAGGACACCCCAGGGAGCCCTGAGCTGATATGTGGGGGCTCCCCCCTTGTATTCCATCACCCCACCAACACCCCCATCCTCTGTGAGCTCCCCTTTGAACCCGCTGCTGCTCCCAAGGGATACAGGTGAGCATAGAGCCCACATCCTGCTTTAATTTCCACGGTGGCTCCCAGTTTTCACCCCATAATGATGCTCCAGGAGGAAGGGACCAGCAATAACGGGTGGATGGGATCTTCCAGCTGCCGGAGGGCTTGGAGCCGGCCGGCTTCATCCATTCCCTGCCTGCTCCTTGCATGGGCGCTGCTGCCACATCCCAGTTTTCCATTGCAGGGCCTGGACCAGCTCCAGGCTTGACAGGGGACACCCACTTGTGCCACTCGGCACGAGCCACTGCCAGTTTGCACCTTGGGAGCTGGCACCGGTGCTCCCGGCACTCCTTTGGGATGTGCTTTAATTAGGAAATGATCTGCATGGAAAATTGCACATTCGAGTGCCTCGAACCTCACGCTCATGGCTCAGCTCCAAAACAGAGGAAAATTCACCCAGGTTTGAGGACAATTCCTAGAGTCTTCCTGGAGCTGCTGGTTTGAGATCAGCCGCACACATGGGGCACGGGGCTGAGGATGACACCGACTGCTCATCGGCCAGCAGAAAAGAAGCCACTTCCAAGCACCTCAGCTTGGAAACTGGGGTCTGGGGGAGCCCAGAGCCCTACTCAGGCATTACTGGGCTGCTGGAATCACTCTGGTACCCCTGGGAGATGTTGGGATGTGCCAGGAGATGCTGGGATGTGTAAGGAGATGCTGGGCGGTGCTGGAATGTACCAGAAGATGCTGGGAGAAGCAGGGACCATGCCAGAACATGCTGGGAGATGCTGGGAGATGCTGGAATGTACTAGAAGATGCTGGGAGAAGCTGGGACATGCAGAGGCAGCAGCAGGCAGCAAGTCCCAGCTCTCATCTCTCCAAAGGTGCCCCTGCGATGCCAAAGCATTTACAGCAAAATGGAGTTGAGAAGGACAGGGCTAAATTGCCTCCCCAGAACAAATGAGGAGACTTTAACTCCCTTTCTAGAGCCACATTAAAGGATTCCTTGTTCTCCTTGTGGAAGAAAGGCCGTCCCTTCCCCGTCTCTGTTCTCTGCTCCTCCAGAGACACGCTCACATCTTCCCTCAGCCCTTTGAGGAGGGCTCGGTGTGTTTAACTGATGACAGAGGCGATTCCAAAGCTTTCCTGGGGGGCTGTGGGGTGATGGGGGGGATGCTCCGAGGGCACACATGCACACACCAGCGCACCTGAGGCTCCCCCTGCTCCCTGACTCCTATTGATGGTTTAATTTTCCTTGGGGTTGCTGCTGGGGGGGGGGAGAAGAAAAGCAGGAGATAATTGTAGCGGAATGGGCTGATAAGTAATGTTTGGTATCCTTTTTACAAGCATTCCCCAGGGGCCCATTATGGTAATTTTTCTTCTATAACTGGCAAATTGTATAACAAGTCAGATGATAAACTAGCGAGCCGGGCAGAATTTGCATTTTAATACAACTGTCTAAATCACTCCTGCACGTCGGGCCGGACCGGTCGCTGCAGCATCCCTGCCTGGGGGTAATGGGGAGTGAGGGTTGGGATCCCCCTTGCTGCTCCTGGCAGGATCTGCAGCCCCACAGGGTGCATGGGTGAGGGCCACGCTGGGCCGTGGGCTGCCACTGCCCTGGTTTGGGGAGAGGAGCCCAACGCCAACCGTGACAGAGCCCTTTGCCGAAGCCTTTCCTGCATTGCAGTCCCTGAGCCCTGTGCTGCGATGTCCATGAGCCCTATGTCATGATGTCCCCAAGCCTTATGCCATGAAGTCCATGAGGCCTGAGTCACGATGTCCCCAAGCTCTGTGATGCAATGTCCCTGAGCCCTGTGCCATGATGCTGATTCCTGTGCCACAACATTGCCGAGCCCTGCACCGTAATATCCCCAAGCCCTGTACTGCAATGTCCCCAAACCCTACATTGCACTGTTCCAAAGCTTTGTGCCATCAAGTCCCCAACCCCTGTGCCACAATGTCTCCAAGCCCTGCATCGTGATGTCCACAAGCCCTGTGTCACAATGCCAGTCCCCGTGCCACGACATCCCCAAGCCCTGTGCCATGATGATCCTGAGCCCTGCATCACACTGTCCCCAAATCCTGTTCCAGCTCCACGTGCCCATTCAAGGAGAGCTGTTAGCAACCCAGTCACTAGAAACCCAGTCGCAGGATGCCAGGCTCCTGACAGCTTTACAAATAGCTGCTTTGAGTCCAGTCTGAAGCGTTGATTAAAAAGAAAAGAAGAATAAACCAAAAGAAGGGTTGGGGGGGGGAACCCAGGCTGGGGCAGGCATCAGCCACCCTCTGCCTCGGCATCCCCAGGGTTCAAGGCCACTAAAGCCGAGGCTTGTACCTGCCCTCATTTCAAATGTGAAGCTTAATTAAGGTTTTATAAACCCTCACCCCACGCAGAAAGCCGCCACCACATTAGCAAGGCAAATAACACCCAGAGGAAGCTATTTCCTTGCCTGACCAAAGTCCAGCTTTTAATTAGGTGGCTGCCGAGACGCGGCGTGAACCGTGTGACCATGTCACCGAGCCTCGGGAGGGCTCTTTTAATAAAAATAGCACCAAAAAAAAACCACAACAGAGCTGGAAAGATTCTGTATCTACATTCTTAACAATAGGAAAGATGCTTTCCCTGGGCCCTCCCGCTGCCGGCTGATGGGGATGGCAGCACATCCCCATGGGATGCAGGGGAAGGAGTGAGATGCAGTGATTCACTGGGGCAGCAGCACCCAGGTTTTGGGGTGGGAACTGTGAGGCAGGGCCGCTGCCAGCTCTTCAAAGGACATTAAACTAGTTGCCACCTCTTGCAGAATTAGCACAAGTGACACTCACTTTGTACCCACATGTTTGCAGCGCGGAGCAGATGGCGAGGCCGCTGGATGGGATCCAGCACAGCTCCACGGCGCTGAGCCGAGCCGGGCTCCACAGCCATGGAAAAGCCATATTTCGCCTGGATCCACTGGGATATCCATTAGCTCTGCCAGCTGCCGGCTTGTCCAGCACCACTGGGAACAATCCTGGCGTGCTCCCGTGCTCCCGGGGCTTTGGCTGGAGTTGGCTTCATTTTGTGCTTACAGGGCGCTCAGGTAATTACCAATGACAACATTTGCATTGCCAAATTGCCTCTAATGGAGGAAGAAGGGAGAAAAAGCATGATGGTTAAAGGGGGGATTCCCAAACGGTGAGGACATTTCCTATGCGGCACAGTGATAGGCAGCAGGTACCTTCTGCGATACACCCCGGCAACACCATTTGGATCCAGAGCCCCACCTCGAGGCCATCGTGGACCTGGGCTGGGATGCTCAGACCTCTGAGAGGTTTCCAGGAGGTTTTCCCAATGGGATGCTGGTGCTGGATCCATGTCTCCCGTGCCAGCAGGGCCAGGCAGGTTTCCTCGCCTCCCCCTTGCAGCCTGCCTGGCTCCTGCCACCTCTAAGCGCTGCTTTGTGATTGATGAAATAATTCAAGCCCGAGTGACCAGGACAGAGGGACACGAGTGCCTTGTCCTTTCTCTTTACAGAAGGGAAAGAAACAACTCCCAGGGAGCTCTAACGGCAGAGCCAGGAGCGGAGCCGGGGCCAAGGGCTGGGGCGGAGGGGTGAGCTCTGCCTGCCCTGGTCTGTGCCTGGTCCCTGGGGGTCCTGCAGGTTGTTCCCTCACCCGCTGCCATCTCTGCTGATGGAGGAACATGAGTGATGCCAGGTAGAGGCATCCAGGATGCAAAGCTGGGTGCTTCCACCATCCCAGACCCCCCCAGATCCCTATCCCACGCCACCCCTGCTCTCCCAGCCCTTCTAAACTTGTCGTTTCCACCGTGCTTTGAAGCCTCAGCTCATTTCTTGCCCCTTGGCAGTGCTGGTGCTTGGGCCAGCAGCAGTTACAGTCAGAGCTGTATTGGGAATTT
Source organism: Strigops habroptila (assembly GCF_004027225.2). NCBI lineage: Eukaryota > Metazoa > Chordata > Aves > Psittaciformes > Psittacidae > Strigops > Strigops habroptila. The sequence goes on from NC_044290.2 coordinate 11,612,328, forward strand.
GCTAACCCAAGAGCCCGGGTCACCAGGAAGGATGCGCCCCGAGGTTGGGCTTTGCCTGGGAGCAATCCTGAGCATCCTGCTCCAGGTGGGAAAGCACCGGATGATGGAGAATCCTTATCCTGTGAAGAGCGGAAGAGGAATCCATAAGTAATCACATTCTAATTAATTAATTAGACGGGATGGGGTGACTCCACATAAATCACACAGGCTGTAAAGGGCCTTGCTCCCGCCACCATCAAATCGATTTGCTGGTTTGGAGGAGAAAAAACTAAAGACGAAGAAAAGGAGATTCATGTTCTAACACTTAGAGGAGGTACCACTGCCCGAGCAAGGCGTCTCATTGGGCTGGCACCGGGGTGGGCACAACCCTTTGCCGGCTGTGGCAAAGGAGGGATGAGGGGTGCACAGCACGGAGCCAGAGCATTGGCACAGCCGCGGCCGCGTTGAGGCAGAGGGATTTGGCTTTGCAAAGCTCAGCCGTGGGGTTCATTTGCTCCTCATGACCTGGCATCGCTGTGGCTGCTGTTGGTGGTGACAGCCGGCACGCGGCGGAGGGCTCCTGTCAGCCCCTGCTGCAATTCATTACAGCTCCATCTCATTAGTGCCTGACCCGCTCAGCCCCGCGCAGTGCACATGCCACGCTGCTCCCCGGCCAAGGTGACACGATGCCGGCTGGCAAAGAGCCTGGCACTGAGGCTCGTGCGCCGCGGTGCAGCCTGGTGGGACCCTGCTGAGCCAGCACCAGCACCGCGGCACGGCAGAGCTGCCACCGACGGGCAGCTCCGGCACCGCGTCCTCCTCAGCGAGTGGCTGTTGTGTGGCATTCTCTTGGAGACTAATACAGGCAATCATGTGAGCTGGAGCACATTGCCCAGGGAATGGTTAATGGCGAGAGGAGGCTGGAGCGCGGCATTAGCTGCAGTACGGAGCGGCGCAGCTGGAACCGTTCCTCACCATTACATTAATGGTGCTGCCGTGTCCATATCCGTTAAGTAATGGGCAGCTTTTCCTAAGGCTTGTCCATTTACTTTCCCAGGACATTAGGAGTCACTGTGCACAACCACTCCGCAAAGCCCAATTCCCACCTTATCGTGCAGAAAAGCAGCCATAATAAGGTGAGGGCACGAGGAAGGAGGAGCCGTGCTGGAAGGGTTATTCTTTTTGGAAGGGAAAAACTCACCACCTGGGACCATGGAACTGCCAGGGCTGGGTGGTAGGGAGGGACATGGACATGGAGAGAGGAGCCCCCAAATCCCTGTGCTGGCACATGTGGGATGTGCTTCAGGACAGAGAGGTGAGGGGAGGGATGGGAAAGGAGGGGAACAGACGAAATAGGATGGGATGAAATGAAGGGAAGGGAAGCTTCAAAGAGCAGCCAAGGAGGCGAGCTCTTGGCGCTGCCAGTGCTCCGAGTCCATTCCCATTCCATGATCACTGCCTTTTAGCAGCGCAGGGAAGGAAAAGCGTTGTTTAAGGAAGAGCATATTTTAAAAATCCAACTTGCCAACATCCCTTTAATTAAGCGATAAAAGGAGCTGGAGCATGAGGAGCTGCGTGTGAATCCATCCCGAGCTGTGGGCACAGGGCCAGGAGGAGCCTCTCGCTGCAGCAATCACATCCCATTAAAAAATGGTTTCAATCCTGTTTTTTGTTAAACATTTGCTCATTTAACCAAGAGGCTGAAAAGTTATGAGCAGGAAAAGTGGCTCTTCTACGAGCTTCCCACCACGCAAGCCGCTCACTTCCAGCGGGAAACACTTGAGCCACCGCTTCCCTTTCCCATCCCTATATTTTAATCCAGAATTACTTTATCGCCCACTGAAGGAAAAAAAAAAGAAGAAGGAAAGTGTCTAAGTAGTCATTTATTAACAGCTATAAGTATCATTAGGCAGGGAGATGTGGTAAAATATAGATTACACCGGGAAGAACCAAGTATCCGAGTGCCATTTTTCCTGTTCAGCATGTCATTACACATCCCGGCGTGGCGTATCACAGCCATGATTAGTAGCATCAAATGACTTCTGAAAAATGATTATGTGCCATTAAAAACATCAGTCTACCCGAAACCAGCACAAACAAATGGCCGTGCCAGGGATGAGTCATTAGCTCCCGGGCCGCGGATGTGACGGGAATCCCGGAGACGCGGCGGGAGCAACCGGTGGGTGCTGTGGTGGTGCCTTGGGGATGAGGGTGATGCAAGTGCTGGAGGGGTGGAAGCTGGTGGATGGAGTGATGGGCTGGCCGGGTACCAGAGCAGTGGCTGGAGGGATCCATGGGGAGGGTGGTCACAGGATGGGTGCAGGAGGTGCCTGTGCTGTCCCTGCGGGTCCCAGATGTGGGGCTCCCCCTGCTCTGCACCAGCTCATCCCGCTCTGTCTTTCCCTTTCTCCACCTCCAACTGCAGAACATGGCCCAGGCATCTCCTCCCCCTGGCACAGACTTGCCTGCCTGTACCATTCCATCAGCTCCACCACCCCAAACTCCAGCCTCATTGCCCCCAAGTCCATTACCCATCTCCATCACCCCAAGCCATTGCCCTGGCTCCATCCAAACCATCACCCAGGACCCATCATTCAAACCATTACCTAATCCATCACCCCAACCCGTTTCCCTGCCCCAGCGCATCACCCTGGCCCCACCACTTCAACCCATTGACACAATGCATCACTCCAACCCATTGCCCAGGTTCCATCACTCCAATCCAACACTCCAACTCATCACTCCGGCTCCATCACCTCAGCTTCATTACCCACACTGCCCTCCCCACCACTCAGCCGTGCCCGCCCCACTGCCGGCACTTCTCTCCCTGCTCTCTCCACTTTAAGAGGACATAAATCCAGTTAGTACGTCCAAAGAAGAAAAATCAAAATGTCACATCTGTGGAGACGGTTCAATTGAAGGGCTATTGATTGTCTCACAGAATATTCTCACTTTATTCACCTACTTAGTCCCTTCCCTGGGCACGTATGAATTCATCAAACATTGTCACAGCACATAATAATACTTGTTCCCAGGTGCTGCCGCAGCAGCTCAGACTTTGTCCTGCCTTCCTGGCAAGCAGGAATTCAGGGAAGAAAGGCTCCTCTGGCAGAACAAATGCTCGATGGTGGCTGAGGCGCCAGTTAACCCTCCCGAGGCCGAGGGAGGACTCACCATGCCCATGCGCAGGACTGCCTGGGCTTTGTTCCGCATTCCTTGGGAGTTTTGGCGAAGGGAATGAAAATGAGTTGGGAAGAAAAGACGTTTTCCCTTTGTTTGCAGCCTTTCATTGCTGTATCTTCACTGCCTCACATGGCCCTGTGGATATAACCCCTGAAAGCCGTGCTGGGGGCTCCCTGAAGGCTGGTGCCCCATGGGGACACCCCAAGTGGTGCCACCATCCCCAGCCGTGGAGCTCCTCTGTGCATCCTGTGCCCTGCAGGGAGTCGATCTGGGTGCTGCCACCGCTGTGCTCTGTCCACATGGGTGGTGGCAGCCACCAGCCCTCATCTTCTGGTTGCAATGAATTGGAAGCATGAACCGGTGCCTCTGAGCCATGTTTATTATTCATATTATTTGTGCGTTGATCTGATTGTGTGTAATGATTTAATCTGTTAATGGCCTCTGATTCAATATCTGCTCCTCTCCACTTTAATCTCCTTTTGCCATTTGCACCTGAGCTGCTGATTTATCTGACAGCCTTTTGGCAGCACAGGGTCAGGTTTGCAGCTCTCGGCACACCGCGGTGGCAGTGCCGTGGCAGGGCACCGGCACGCTGCGGTGGCAGGGGGCCAGGAGGAGGAGGAAGAGGAGGAAGAGGCAGGATGCAGAGGGACAGAAACCCCTCAGGGCTGCCTAAGCCTGGGATTGGGGTCGCAGCTCCATCACTCTGACTCCGGCACAATGGGATCCATCGGTGCAGCCAGGACCACGCCGTGGGATGAGGGCCCGGAGGGATGCACGGAGCTGCATCCTGCAGCCTGTGCAGGGCTGGATTTACAATTCATCACCTAGATGACAGCGGGGTGCAGCCTTACGGGGTCAGTGTAATTTAGACCTAGGAAACATTTGCAGTTTTCAATTCCTGACATCCCAGGGGGGATGGATGCATCCTATGAGCCGGCGGTGGAGGAGAGGGGATGGGGACCCCCCTGCAGAGGGATGGAAGGAGATGGGCACACACGGTGGCTATTGATGCTCATCCCCTGCCCGAGAGGCGCCCGCCCTGCCATTGCCATTCCCACCTCGCGCTGCCAGACCTCCAGCACTGATTTATGGTGGCACAAGGATGCAATCAAGGCCCCCGGCTCCCGAGGACGCCGCGGCGGCTCCTCCGCTGCATTCTGACCCCGAGCACGTGGCAGGCGCGGCGGCTGCATGCCAATGGGAGCCGGTCCCGGCACTCCGGTCTCCTCCCGGGAAGACAAATCTCTGCACCGGAGCTGGAGGATGCTCGTGGCAGGGATGGAGGAGTGGGATGTGCTGCTGTAATGTGGTGCCAGAAGAGCTTTGGGGGATGCGCGTGGAACCGTAACGGGGCAGTGACAAATGCTATCCCTCAGGAAGGAGCACTCCCAAGGCAAAGCAAATCTCCCCCGGCCAAAGATGACAGGAACTGTGGCAAGTAACAGGATTTGTCACTAGTTCCTGGGTACAAGCCAGTGCAAAGGAGTCTCTGCCTTTGCCTCCCAGGGAGCCCCGGGCGCTCTGTGCCCTCCTGCCTTGATCCCAGCACTGCCGAGCCCGGAATGGCAATTCCCAGGGTCAGACTGGTGTCTATTCTGGCTCCTCTTGCCTGACGTGGAATGATTTTTGGAGGCAGTTGGTGGCGAGGGAGTACAGCTGCCGCTAAGTTATCCAAACGATTTATCTTAAGATTCATCCAGAATTCATTGTGCCAGGAGCCTGAGCAATGTCGGTTTTTAATATTCATGCGGATTTGGAGGCAGCGTTAATCACAGCCTCTGACAATTTGCACTTCCCTTAATTGCCGGAGCAGCCGGCTCTGCCCGGCCACCACCCCTCGCCACTGTCCCCAGGGGTGGCTGCAGGGTGCCAGCATGTCCCTGCTTGGCTTTCCCTTCCCGGTGTGATGGTTAACTGGTGTGTATGGGCACGGGGCTGGCTGAGGGTGCGTGGTTCACCCCACATCCCTGCCCGGAGCACCCGCAGCATCCTGGGGTGAGCACCAGAGCATCCCACAGCAGATGGGATGCTCCGGCCCCGCAGTGTGTCCCAGTGTGGGCACACGGAGCCGGGCCCCGGCTGTGCCCTCGCTGCCGGCCCGCTGGCTGCCGCCGTCCCCGTGGCTGGCGTTACCTGTCGCCGCTGTCACTCCGCTCCCATCCAGCCAGCTGCCACCTCACGGGGACTGAATACCAATGAGGCTGATGGAGCCGCAGCCTCATGGGGGGCTTGTGAGGGGATGGGGGACACGGTGTGCTGGGAGCAGGGACACCACTGCCACCAGCAAGGGGCTGAGACCCCCGCAGCGCATGACGGTGAGGTGGGACACAGACCTGCCACCAGCACATGCAACCTCTGGGTCACCCACCAGCAATGGACCCCACAGCCAGTGGCACGTCCACATCTGAGGCCACTTCCATCCCTTTGCACCCCAAAGCCAGCACCACCCCAGAGCAGCACCATGAAGGAGCTCTGGGCCAGCGCATGGGGTCCATCAAGCACCCCCAAAACATCCCCAGACCCCCCGAAAGCACCGGTCCCGCCCTCCCAGCGGAGGCGGCCGGTTGCAGTGCGGCACTGGGTGGGTTTGTGCTGTCCCCACACTGTAATTGTCCTAATTAGATCTCCATGTTTTGATGAAGGCTTCACAAGGAATAAAAAGGCAAGAGGAGCAGGCAGGCAGGAGGAGATAATCGAATCACAGATGACATTCCCATCACCCAGCCTCCCTGCACAGCCTCTGCTGCAGCCGAGTCGGAAAATTATGCATAAGGGGGGAGGAAAATTACCATAATCTTCCTCTGCAGGATGACACCGACTTCAGCTGGAGCTGCTCTGCCCTCGCCCCGGCAGTGCCACCGCTGGTGCCACCCATCGGTGTCATGCACTTACCCAACGGCCACAAGCACCCTGCTCGGGGACCTTTGCCCACCCATCGCATCCTCCCTCCTTGCAGCACCCATAGGGTGGTGGTCCTGACCGTGCTGTGTCAGACTGGTGTTTGCATCGCTGGGTCACTGTCAGTGACTCCCGATGAAGACAAGAGCAGGGAACATCAGGGGGACACAGGCCGGTGACACAAGAGGATGTGATACAGCAGCTCACACACTGCCCTGTGCCCCCAGAAGGGGCAAATCCCCTTTGGAGGTGAAGGGGGGTAAGCAGGGGGGGGCATCACAGCATCGCTTCAGCTCCTCCTGCTCGGGTACCATGTGGGATGAGGCAGCAGGACCCCATGGGACGGTGCAGGATGAGGCAGACAGTGGGGAGCTGGGCATGTCCTGCCCCACAGAGGGGGTGCCCACTGCTGGGGTGGGAGATCATCACCCCAAAACCCCTCTCCACACCCTGCCCTGTGCTCAGACCATCACACACTGATGCCCAGGGGAGCAGAGGGGCTGGGTGGTGGGACTCAGATCCTATTTATCTCTCCAACTTCAGATGAGGAGCCCGGAGGCCGGATGGAAGAGGGTCCCCAGGGGGTGAGGCTGGCACCAGGGGGGCTGAACGGATAGACTGTGCTGTAATTAAATACAATTAAGATGAAGTTCTCTCCCTTCTTTCTTCACATCTCCCCTGAGTTGCAGAAAAGCCCCTTTGGAGAAGCAGCCGCTGTTCCTTCCTCTGCAGAGCATCTGGTTCTGCCTGCGCCAGCATCCCAGGCAATGGACCATGTGCCACAGAGCATGTGCCACGGAGCATGTCGGTGCCTGCTCCACCAGATAAATGGCCAGTGGTGCCATCACACAGGTATCCCAACAGCAGGAACACCACCAGCATCACCAGCTTCCCCCAGCTCTCACATGGGCACACAGCGAGGAGGAAGGAGGCGAGCAGCCTTCGGCACCTCCAAAACACCAAAACCCTTCGAGCCTTCGTGTCCCTGCCAAGCACTGGTGTTCCCCTCGGCGCCGGTGGGTTATTGGTGGCTGTAATTTGCAGGCAGGAGCCCAGAGCTGCCTGCTCTGGGGAGGGTACACAGCCGGGAATGCCGGGCTCTGCTCCTGCATTGCTGCTGCGATCACTCATGCTGCTGGGTGGGATGCTGAGGCCGGAGCAATTCACTACAGAGGTGGCCAGACACAGCACTGGTGGGCATGGGCTGTGGATGGGGACCCCCAGCACCTTCTGCTCTGCATCCCTTGGCTGGTTTCTATCCCATTGGTTATTGCTCCCAACCAGGGAGGGATGCTGAGCGGAGGGGACCTGGATATTACATGGCTTTGCTGCTGCATCACCCCAACCCGTTAAACCTCCCGCACCCCCAAACCAGCAGCAGCGCAGGAGCTGCTCCCCAGCAGATGCTGATCCCGGCTCCCACGTGGCTGCTCCGCAGGGCAGGATCCAGCCCAGCCCTAATTAAAAGGAATATATATTGAAGAGCTTCAAACAGCTCCCAACGCCTGCGGGAAAACTTCCCACTGTGTTTATTCCTCCTTTCCCTGCTCCGGCCACACTGCGATGTCACCAATGAACAAGACCCCCTCCAGCTTCACCCCAGCCCTGTGTGTTCCCCCCATCCCCAAATTTCCTCCTCCCTTTCCAGGGCATTTCCATGAAAACGGGCTCTTTTGTTTCTTGGGATTTCATCTGCCTCTGCTGCTGGTCCCCACCTCGAGCCTGCGCCTGCCTTTGTCCTCAGCAGATAAAGAACAAAAGGGGAAGAGATGGAGAAAATATGATCTCGCCTCCAAATGGGCTTGGTTTCCCCCCCCCCCAAGTCATCCGTGGAGCTTCGGATGCTCTTTAAGAACGGGGCTGATGAATGCGAGGGCATGGGAGCTGCCATTAGGAGTGAATTGATCGGCGCTCGGCAGCAGCACTGCCAGGGTCCTTCGCTCTAAGATTGGAGAAGGGAAGAATGAGAGTGAAGGGGGGGAAGAAAGAAAATACAGAGTGATTGGAAAGAGTTTTCTGTCCCTGTTAATAATAAACGCATCCAGCGGCTGCAGCCGCGCTCGGAGCAGGCAATCGCCATGCAGGGCCTCTCTCCTCTGCGCCAGGGGGAGAAACTCCAGGAAACGAGGAAAAAATCCATTTCTGCTGCAGTTTGTTCCCTGAACGGGGGAATCTCCTGGGGAATGTGTCCTTTCGTGTCTCCTGTTAACTGTGCCAGCTCCCGCCTCCCCGCACGTCACCTTCCCGCACAAACTGCAGGGGGAAGAGGGATCCAAGACTGGGAGGAACAAGACCCAGTTCCAAAAGGAAAACGAGGGATGGATGGTGGCTGAGGCTGGGGAGGGCACCGGGGGCCGTGCAGCTCAGGGACACGCTGCTCCGTGTGCATGTCTGCAGCACACACGTGTTGGGCACCTGTACACATGGATTGGGCAGGCGTGTCTCATGCACTGCTCGCACGCGAGGTGTGTGCATGGCTCCATGTAGCATGTTTCAGGCATGTTCATCTCAGCCGTGCACACCCAAACATGCACGTCCCAGCCATGAACATCCCGACCATGAACATCTCAACCATGCAAACCCCAGACATGAACATGTCAGCCATGCACATCTTAACCATGTATGTCTCAGCCATGCACGTCTTGAGCTTGCACATCTCAGGCATGCTCATCTCAGCTCTGCACCTCTTGGACACACACGTCACAGCCCAAAATGGGGTTCAGCAGCTGTGGGGTGAAGCCACAAAGTGGGGCTCCTGCAGGCAGCCCCCCAGGGTGCCCAAGGGGACACCATGCATCTTAGTGGATGCATGTCCTGGCACACAAGTACTACACCATGTCCCCGAGGATGGCAATGCCTCCCATGCTCTAACCCCTCATGGGATGCAGAAACCACGGGTGAGGGGGACATCAGCAGCGCTGCTGCATCATTAGGAGCAAACATCTGGGGGTGTTGCATGGGGACCATGAGCAGGGGACAGTCGTGTCCCTGGGAAGAGCAAGAGGAGAAGGAAATCATTAGCACTTCGAGTGGGCAGCGTGCTTCCATGTCTCCAGCACATGCCAGAGGATGCAAAGAAGAGGAGATGCTCTGATTCCATGGGATACGCGGCAGGTGAGGATGCAAAGCAAGGGGTCTCGGTGGTGGGCACCAAATGCTGCTGCAGGGGCACCCCTCTCTGTCCCAGGGCTGCAGTCAGCACTGGTGGGGCTGGGACCCATAGCTCGGAGCTCAGCCTGATGCTCAACCAAGCTGTGGTTCCCCTCCCTGCACCAGGAAAAACACTTTGCAATTCCATTAAGGACGGTGTCATCATGCACAATCAAACCAGGGCTGCCCTGGTGTGTGCACACCACAGTGAGCCCCAGTCGTGCCCCAGGGAGGGAGGTCACAGCGAGCGGCGCCGAGGGACGGAGCCCGCAGCAGATTATCCTGAACGCCAGATCAGACCTTTGAGAGGGGAAAGAGAGAAAAACCACGTCGGATTTTCATTCTTCTCTGGTTTTTCATCCATCCCGTGTTGCCTCCCCCCCTCCCGCAGCCCCCAGAGCTGCTGCCGCTGATAAGGTGATAGCATCTAATCGCCTGCTGCCAACCCGCTGCTGCAAATAAACCCCTGTGCGAGCTGCCAGGGGGCTGCCACCCGTGTCGACCCAGTCCCCATTGTCCCCAAGGGCCCTGGGGGGACATCACCCCAATCAGGGGAGCACCCATGGATCCTGGTGAGGGTGTGTTTGGGGATCCAGCATCCCGGTTCTCTTCCACGTGTCTCCATCAACGTCCATCTCATTGGAGCATCCTCAAGGAGGAAGAGGAGGAGGAGGAAGGCTCCTTTCCCAAATGGGGTGAGGGATTTATGATGCCCCCAAAACCATGCGGTGAAACACAACCCCAATCCTGGCTCTGCGCTTCCCAAGCACAGCCAGAGAGGGGTTTTAATACCTAGAGCTGGTGTTCGGAGGGTGAATTAAGGCTGCTAATTGAATTTCATCAGGCGGCGGAGCCGGGCCGGTGGGAGGCAGGGAGGAAACGTGTTTGATGTGTTTTAAAAGCTGCAGTTTCAGAGTGTGATGGGGTTTGGGGTTGGGTTTATTTGCTTTTTACTTTAATTTAAAGCCGGTTGTAAAACGATCCCATCTTTGAGGAGCTAATGACTCCCATGAATTATTTGTTGTTGATTTAGACACCCACCCGGCTCTTAAATAATGTTGATACAGTGAAAGGGAACCCGTTCCCAGGGAGGAGAGGGAGGGATGCTGCTGGGGGGAGAGGGCAGGGAGGTGGGATGTGACCCACACTCCCCATAGTGAAGCCACGCTGTGCTTTGGGTTAAAAGCATCAGCATTCGGTGCCGGTGCCGGGATGGGCACTTTTCATGCCCGTTTGGGTTTGTTATTGCACCGAGGAGCCGGCGTCACTCTCGGCTGTTGATTTACGCTGTTGGTGGTTTAATTGTACAATTCAGCGCGCCTCGAAACATGAAAAACTGCCCCAGTTTTGAAGCAATTAAAAGGCAGCCGAGTAGAGCAGCCCCTTGCAGATGAGATAAGCAAATCACACCCTTAAAAACCTCATCTGGTGGTAAAAGGGAAGCGTCCCACCCAAAAGGCTTCACCCCTCCATGCGAGCCCCACAGATCCCACCTCAAATGTGTCCCAGTCACTGGTGTTAGTGGGATACTGGGAGCGCCGTGGGACGCAGTGATGGGTCAGGGTGATGGGTGCAGGGTGATGGGTCAGGGTGCCACAGCAGCCACACAGGAGCCACCAGCTCCATCCATTCCCTCTCTCCGTCCTGGGAATGCTGCACCAGGACAAGCCACCCCGCTGCCCCCCTCACCCATGGGGTCCAGCCCCTCTGAGTGATGACTCAAGCTGGGGGGTCCCTGCATGAATAGGGGGTCCCTGAACGACTGATTCAGGCAGCCTCCTGTCCCCACCACCCCCATTGCACCCCATGACTCCATCCAAGCACCCATAAACCAGCATCACTGAGAAACACCCCAGCATCCCCATATACTGCTCCTGACCCACACAGGGCTTAGTGGGATGGGGATGCGACAAGAGGGATTGATGGGGTGCAGGGCTGGGGTCCCTCGCTCCCCCCTACCCCCCGAGGTTTATTGCAGGGGGTTAGGGTGGTTTGGGGGGTTTTGAGTGTGGCTGAAGCTCCCTCTTGTGGCGAAGCTGCTCCATTACACCCCTTACCGAGACATCGAGCCTCAGGATCCTGAGACATCGAGCCCCAGCATCTCTTGGGGCGAGGGGGACCCGGCGCAGGACCCCATCGCCGAGATCCCCGCGGACAGATGCTGGAGCTCAGGAGGATGCAACAGCCCGTCAATCCGGCCATGCACGGAGGGATCCTGGAGGCCAGAGGTGCCCGGTGCTCCCTGCGAACCCCCCGTTGCCCACCGAACGGGGCTGAGCCCCCGCCAGCTCATCACAGGAATCGCGCTCTCCACCGCGATCGCGGCTCGACGCTTTTTGTCCCTGGGCCCGAGCCGTAGCGGCGCTCCAAGGGGGCGGGTTTAAGCCGTGTATGCGGAAGCGGGAGCTCACTTCCGGTTTGAGCGCTGAGGAGACTGCTGTGAGTATGGCAGCGGGGGGGGGGGGGGGCGTGCGCGGGATCCGCCGCCATCCGCGGCCGGGCGGCCCCGGGCGGCCCCGCGGCGGGCTCGGGGGGCGGAGGGGACGCGGGATGACGTGGTGGTGGCCGATGGGCGCCGGGCGGGCGCGGGATGACCCGGCGGGGGGCGGCCGTTGATGAGGGGGGGGGATCAATGGGCCTGACGCCATCTTGGGTTGTGTCTGTCGCAGGTTGGAGCGCTCCGAGCCCGGCCGGAACCATGGTGAGGAGCGGGCGGGCCGCGGGCGCGCAGGGCGCAGGCCCCGCGGGGTGTCACGGTGCTGCCGGAGAGCAGAGGTGGCTGCAGGGAGCGGAGCCGCCGCATGCCCCGGGGGGGTGTTTGGGGTGTTCCGTGCGTGCTGAGCCGCTGCTTTGCTTCCCAGCCCCGCAAGATTGAGGAGATCAAGGACTTCCTGCTCACAGCCAGGAGGAAGGACGCCAAGTGTGAGTGTGGGGCTGCTGGAGCCCCCCGGGGGGGACCCGGTGTCCCGGCGGAGCTCCTGGGGCTGGGGGCGCTGCGGGACGCCCGGTGCCGGGTGCAGTGACGGTGGTTTGAAGCGGTTTGCTCGGTGTTGGCGTGTGCCTGAGGCCGCGCTGGGCAGGGGGATGCTGTGGGGCAGGACTCGGGTTCTCCAGGCCTGGCTGATCACCCCGGGGGGGTTCAGCCAAGCCCCAGCTTGGAAGCTGGTTTCCAGCCGCTCCATCCCTGGCTCGCTGCAGCCTTCGCAGCCCGCAGGGTGCCAGGCGCTCGCGGCTCTGCCACAGCGACAAGGGGATCCTGCTCGAACCTGGCCTTCCTTGTCTTGCACGTACAGAGGTGGTGATGGCTGAAGCTCTGACACTGCCTCAGCTCAGCACTTAACCGCGTGTGACGAGGTTTCCCTCTTCTCTCGCCTGTTTGGATCCGACTGGCACACGGAAGAGTCACCTTCATGCTTAAATCCTTTTGTTAACCCACCAACGTGGCTGAGAGGAGAGTTCCACACTGAAACGCTGAGGGAGCTGCTGGCAGCCCCTCACAGAGCGTTCCTGTGCTGTTCCACTTGGATTTCCCAGCGGCTCCAGCCGAGTGGCTCGGATAAACTGGCTTTTGGGGAGCTCTGTGCGTGGAGCTGGGGAGCTGCAGTGTGGAAACGGGCAATGGAGTCAGGGTTTCATGTTGGTGGTTGTAAAACCAGCCTCAAAATGAAGCCGTCGGCGCCGAGGAGGCTGGGGCTGAGCCCTTGGCTGTTCACCTCCTTGTTGGTGCAGCAAAACCCACTTAATTTGGGGGTTTCACAGTGCAGGGGGCCAGGGGGAGCTGGGCTGGGGTGGCTCCGTCCTGCTGAGCTCTTCTGACCCTGCAGCCGTCAAGATCAAGAAGAACAAGGACAACGTGAAGTTCAAGGTGCGCTGCAGCCGGTATCTCTACACCCTGGTCATCACCGACAAGGAGAAGGCCGAGAAGCTGAAGCAGTCGCTGCCGCCAGGTACCTCCCGGTGTCCCGGGGGAAGGTGTGGCACCAGGAGCCCTCTCCCGGGCTGTGTCCCTGCTCCGGGAGCCGTTTCTCACCCGCACTTTCTCTCCTCCGCAGGTTTGGCCGTTAAGGAGCTGAAATGAGCCGAGAAATGGGACGTTTCAGTGTTTGTTACAATAAATAAACCCGACTGTTCCGCACTGCTCTGTGTGTGTGTGTGTCCCTGGCGCCGGCCATGCTGGGGGGTGCTTCCCAGGGGATGGGGGGGGCTGGGACAGGGTGGAGCTACCCTATATGCCTGGACAGGGGGCTGTGTCCCTATAGCAGGGACGGGATGGGAGTGTGGTTCCCCTATAGCAGAGGTGATGGGGTGCAGTGTCTGTATAGCAGGGCAGTGAGGAGGTGTGAGGCCCGTATAGAAGAGAGGAGTGTGGTGCCCCTATAACAAGGCAGTGGTGGGGTGCAGTGCCCCTGTAGCAGCGTGGTGACAGGGTGCAGTGTCCCTACAGCAGGATTGCGATAGGTGTGTTGCCCCTATAGCAGAGCAACAATGGGGTGCAGTGCCCCTATATAACGGTGGTGACAAGGAGACATTGCTATACCAGGGAGGGAACGGGGTGTGGTGTGATTCCCTTATAGCAGGGAGGGGATGGGGGGCAGCGCCCCTATAGAAGGGCACCGACAAGGTGTGAGGTCCCTATAGCAGGGGGGTGCCGCTATAGAAGGGCGGTGCCGAGGAGCGATGCCCCTATAGCATGGTCCGGCCATAGTGTCCCTATAGGAGGGTCCGGACGCGCTGCTCTATACGCGGAGCACGAGCCGGGGGGGCGTGGCGAGAGGCGGGGCCGGGGCAGGGGCGGAGCGGGGCGGTTCGGTTCCCCCCCGCCACCGGCGGCGACCCCAGCGCGGCCCCGGCCCCGGCGCCGCCGCGATGCCGCCCGCCCGCGCCGGGTACCTGCCGCCCTGGTGGGTGTCGTGGCTGCACGGGCTGCCGCACCGCGGCCTGCGCCTGCAGAGCGTGCCCGCCGCCTTCCGCCCGCGGGACACCGGCTACCAGCAGGTACCGACCCCGCGGCCCCCGCCCCGCCGCGGGGATGGAGCCCCCCCGGGGCAGCGCTCCCCTTACCGGGGGCTACCCCCCCAACCGCTCCCACATCCTTCCCGTTGCTCCCGCGGCGCCCGGCGCCAGCTCTGATCCCGGCGCCGCACAAAGCGCCCTTCTTCCCGCGCGGGCATTGGGCCGCGCCCGCCCGGCCGGTACCGGCACCGCAGCCTTCCCCCGTCCCGCGGGGTGCGATGCGGGGCGGGGCGGTCACCCCTTCCTTGGGCGCTCGGTGGGGCCCCGTGGCTGGCTGCAGCCCCCCCTGCCCCCGGGGCATTGGACAACCATGGCCCCTAAGCGATGGGGGGGCAGCGCCGGTGCCTCCCCCCACCCCTTAGAGACAGTTTCCATGGCCCCATCTCATTCCATGGAGATGGGGACGCTTCCTCTTTCCCCCGTGACCGTCCCGTGGGGCCCTGGACGTGGCCTCATCCCACCCGCCATCCTGCAGCACGTGAGGGACACGAGCGCTGATTGTCCCTTCTCCTTCCCAGTCGCTGCTTTTCCTGGGTTTGGTGTCCGCCGTCTGCCTCGGCCTCAACCTCCTCTTCCTCACCATCTACCTGATCTGCCTGTGCTGCTGCAAGAGGGACCAGGACCCTGAGACCAAGCGACCCCACTCCTGCTGTGTCACCTGGATGGCCGTCACCGCCGGGCTCATCTGCTGGTAAGGATGGGGACGGGGACCCGGTGCTATGTCCCCACCACGAGGTGCTCAGCCATGAGTTACTTTGATTAGATCCGTGCACGC
This sequence comes from Strigops habroptila, assembly GCF_004027225.2. Taxonomy (NCBI): domain Eukaryota; kingdom Metazoa; phylum Chordata; class Aves; order Psittaciformes; family Psittacidae; genus Strigops; species Strigops habroptila. Next base: position 11,627,329 of record NC_044290.2, read on the forward strand.
AGCCCATCCCTGCCTCCAGCCACAGAGCTGCTGATGCCGGAGCAGCCCCAGGTCCGGCCACGGTCCAACCCTGTCCCTATTCCCACTGTGGCTGTGCTGCTTTCCCGGCTAATCCCGGCCGGGAGCGGGGCCGGGCCGCTAATCCCAGCCCGGAGCAGATGGCGGGCGGCAGCGTGACCCAGCTGCCGGGTCCCGGCTGCTCCCGCTCTTAATTGCAACCAGAGCAATCAGCAAAGGGACCCGGCAGCGCTCGGGGGGCTTCCCAAACCCATCCCGGGTTATGGCTGGGAGGGATCCCCCCATCAGCCTGCCTGGCCTGGGCTCGTCGGCTGGGGCATGGGCCCTTCCACCGCGAGACAAAGGGGCTGGTTTTCCCTGGGCGGAGCGAGGTGGTTGCCTGGAGCATGGTGTGGAGCAGGGAAACGGCACTAATGATCTTGGCGTGCTCCCACCGGGATTGCTCCCGCTCCTCCAGCCTCGGGGCACCCCACCGAGCGTGGCAGGAGGGCTGGGGCGCCCGCTGGCAGGCAGCGAAAGGTCTTCCTGCAGCTCCCCAGGGGCTTTGAGCCTCTCCCGCAGCCACGCTGAGCCTGCTTGCGGGTGCTGAAGGCTTAATTGTGGTGAATGGGTCCGTGTCTCTTGGGTTTATGGCGTTTGCCGTGGGGAAGGGGCACCGTGTGCATCAGCCACATGTGGGCATGTGCCCGGCACATCCCTCCTCGGGGCCAGCTCTGGCTCCACCAGAAGAGCCGCGGTGAGCACCCCCCAGCATGGTGCTGCCCCTGTCCCATCTGCTTTGCCTCTGCCCTGCCAGGGCTAAGGGGTCCCCCCAACACCAGGATACTCCAGGGAGTGTCCCCGGTCCAACTGGTGTCCCCACATCCTCCCTGCCCCCCAAATCAAGGCACCCATGTGGGGGTGAGCGTTTCCCTCCTCTCTAATTGGGGGTCCCCTCTCTGCCCACAGCGCAGCCGTCGGCATCGGCTTCTATGGGAACAGCGAGACCAACGATGGGGTGTACCAGCTGCTCTACGCCCTGGACCACGCCAACCACACGCTGACCAGCATCGACTCGCTGGTATGGCCGTGGGGCCAGGTCCCCCCATCCAACCCCCTCTGTGTCCCCCATGGTCACATCCTGCCTTCATCCTGGGTTTGGTTAAAGCACTGGGGAGGGGGAAGCATGTGGCTGGAGGGACCCAGGCTGAGCCCCTGGCAGCCATGCTGTGCTGATCACAGGGTGACAGTGATGTCACCCTGCAAAATGGGCTCTTTGTGGCTGGGAAGGGCCGCGGGGGCCGTGGCAGGGCTGTCCCGGAGGATGGATCTGGCTGGAGCACAGGGCATTGACATGGAGCTGCTGTCCTGGAGGGGAGCATCCCATGGGTCATGGAACCACAGAGTGGTTTGTGTTGGAAGGGACCTTAAAGCTCCTCCAGCTCCAGCCCCCTGCCACGGGCAGGGACACCTTCCACTAGAGCAGGTTGCTCCAAACCCCTGTGTCCAACCTGGCCTTGAACACTGCCAGGGATGGGACGTTGGGAAGCCCCCGGTGGTACCGACCATCCCGCATCCCCAGGTAGCGGACACCACGCTGCAGATGCAGGTGGGCCTGGAGCAGCACCTGCAGCGCCTGAACGAGGTCCTGGCGGCGCGGGGGGACTACCTGCAGACCCTCAAGTTCCTGCAGCAGTTGTCGGGCAGCATCGTGCTGCAGCTCTCGGGGCTGCCCGTGTGGCACAGCACCAGCACCGACCTCACCGCATTCGCCGGCCACGTCGCCTACGTCGAGTATTACCGGTGAGCGGGGCCGCCGGTGGGGCTGGGGACGTGGAGGGGGGACACGTGTGATGGAGCCTTCCTCTGCACGCAGGTGGCTGGCTTATCTCCTCTTCTTCATGCTGGTGCTCACCGTCTGCCTCCTGGCCTGCCTGGGGCTGGCCAAGCGCTCCCGCTGCCTCCTCACCACGTGAGTACGGCGCGGCCGGGCTCGGCGGTGCCGGGAGCCGCGTCCCACCGCATCTGACCCCTGTCCCCGCAGGATGCTGTGCTGTGGGCTGCTGACGCTCATCCTCAGCTGGGCCTCCATGGCTGTGGACACGGCGGCGGCGGTGGTGAGTGGGGCCAGGGCAGGGCTGGGGGGTGAGGGCACCCGTCGCTGTCCTCCCCAGCACCAATGATGTCCCTCTTGTCCCCACAGGGCACCAGTGACTTCTGCGTGGCCCCAGATAAGTTCATCATGAACCAAACGGAGAGTGACATCAGTGCGGGTGAGAGCTGGTTGTGGGGTGGAGATGCGCTCGGAGAGGACCCCAAAACCATGCAGGTTTTGGGATCCAGTGCTCTCTGCTGCTGTTCTCCTGCCCCCAGGACACTCACACCAACATCTCCCGTTTTCTTTGCAGAGGTGGTTCACTATTACCTGTACTGTGACCAGGGCCTCAGCAACCCCTTCCAGCAGGTACAGGGGACCCAGGCACCCTGCTTTGTGCTGCCTGTTGAAGGGGGTGTCCCCAGGGGATGGGCAGCTCTGTGACTGCTCCTGCTCCCCCTCGCAGGCTCTCACCGTCTTCCAGCGCTCACTCACCACGATGCAGATCCAGATCCAGGGCTTGATCCAGTTTGCGCTGCCCGTCTTCCCGACAGCAGAGGTACAGGGTGGGGGGAGCCCCATATCCCCCCCTTTGCTCTCCATCCTGCTGTCCTGACCCCCCCCTTCTCCCACAGAAAGACCTTCTGGGGGTGCAGCACCTCCTCAACTCCTCAGAGACCAGCCTGCACCAGCTCACAGCCATGCTGGACTGCCGGGGGCTGCACAAGGTGAGTTGGGGGGGTTCAGGTGTGGGACACAGCTCTGGGGGTCCCCCCTGTTGCAACCAGCACTGCCCCATCTCCCACTGCAGGACTACCTGGACGCCCTCATTGGCATCTGCTATGATGGGGTGGAGGGTTTGCTCTACCTGGTCCTCTTCTCCTTGCTGGTGGCCGCCTCCTTCTCCACCATCATCTGCGCCACACCGCGCGCGTGGAAGCTCTTCACCGGACGGTGGGTCTGCCGCAGCCCTGCCTTCACTGGGGCGTGAGCTGGGCACGGGGGGAGCTGCCTTTGGGACAGGGGGTGATCCCCGCTGCCTTGTCCCCGCAGGGACCGGGACTATGATGACATGGACGATGAGGACCCCTTCAACCCGCAGGCGCGGCGCATCGCCAGCCACAACCCGGCCCGCGGGCAGCTCCGCAGCTTCTGCAGCTACAGCAGCAGCCTGGGCAGCCAGAGCAGCCTGCACCCGCCGGCACAGACCATCTCCAACGCGCCCGTCTCCGAGTACATGTGAGACCCCCCCCTCGCACCTTTGGGTACCCCACACCTTGGGGATGGAGCATCACCCGCACCGGGTGCAGGGGGACGGGGGGGTCTCACTGACGGGCTCTCCCCTCTCAGGAACCAAGCCGTGCTCTTCGGTGGAAACCCGCGCTATGAGAACGTGCCCCTCATCGGCAGAGGCTCTCCTCCCCCCATGGTACGGTGGATGGCCGAAGCCAAATCCTTCTTGTGACACCCCCGGGGGGCTGCAGGGAGGGAACCGGGGGGCACAGAGTCCCCCCTGCTCCGCTGGGAAGCCGCTCACTGTGGCACTGATGGTGGATGGGGTGAGCTCAGCCCCCTCCTCCTGCCCTATCCATGAGCGCATCCCTGCTGCCCGTCTCACTAACCCAGATCCCGCCAGGCTGCGGGGAGAGGTCAGCAGCCACGTGCTCAGAGGAGACCGAAATAGTCTTCCCTTCACTTGCTCTTCTGCTTTATTTCTTCTTCATTCTGACTTTGAAAGGACATTTGTCACAGTCACCCCTGCACGTCCCCATTCCCTGCTGCTGGTTTGAGTCCTCCCTGGTTTTTAACACTTGCTTTATTTGCTTTATTTCCTTCTTTTTATTTTTATTTGCATCAATTCTTTTGGAGCTAAGTTGCCCATCAAGAGTAAGTTCAGCCGCTTCCTTCTCCCCCCTTGTCCTGGGTTCCCATCCTCTTCCGCCTCCTCAGTGCCTCTCTCCATCCCTTTTTCCATGGAGCTGGTTTGCTTTTGGGAAGAGTGTGGAGGGCTTGGGAGGTACAAGAGGATTTGCAGCTCCTGTGTGCTGGGAGTGGAAATGGTCCCTGTCTCCATCCCCTTCTTGGGGCGGTTTTTTCCCCCTCCTTTTCTGACAGTGTTTAATCTGCTTCAATGCCTCCATCCGGAGGATGGAGCACGGTGGGGCTGGGCTGGTTCAGCCTGGAGAAGAGGAGAAGAGAAGACTCTGGGGAGACCTTAGAGCAGCTCCCAGTGCAGAGCAGCTGTGGCTGCCTCATCCCTGGCAGTGTTCAAGGCCAGGTTGGACACAGGGGCTTGGAGCAACCTGCTCTAGTGGAAGGTGTCCCTGCCTGTGGGGCAGGAACTGGATGAGCTTTAAGCTCCCTCCTGTGATCCTCAGGCTCTCTCTGGCGGCACATGTTGGCGCAGGGGTTGTGTTGATGGGTCACGCCGTGGGTTTGGGGTACACTGACCCCCCTGTCCTGTCCCCGCAGTACTCCCCGAGCATGCGAGCCACCTACCTGTCGGTCACCGATGAGCACGTCCGGCCCCACAGCACCGAGGTCCCGGCCTAAGGCTCGGCCCACACGGCTCCCGGCAGGAGGAGACGGCGCCACCGGCGTTCCGGTGGTGGGAAACCAAAGAGACCTGGGACAGACGTGGTGGGAAAGCCGGCAATGGCTGGAGGATGAGCCCCGGCAGTGGGGAGGCCCCCGGGCTCCCTGCACCCTCCTCTCCCCCTTGGCAGCTCCTTCTCCATCTCAAGTCTTCCTTCCTTATGGCTGACAGTGGCTCCAGGGCCAAACACCGGGAAGGTTGGGGATGCTTCACACCCTCATGTCGGCTCCCTCCCCGCTCGGGGATGTTTTATGCCGTGGAATGGAGCCTTCTCCAGCTCCCTGGAGCACCCAGCCTGGGACCATGGGTGGCTCCTTCGCTCCCGTAGCAATGCAGCACCAACCACTAGTGATCCCAGCTCCTGCTCCTCATGGATGGAGCCGGCTCCCCTTGTCCCCCTCGCTGCTGCCCTGGGTTTGGGGGCTATAGAATTAAGGATGCTTTGTCCTTGCCGGTTTTCCTTTGCTTTGCTCCTGGGTTTTATGAGTTCTCTGCAGGGCAGAGGTGCAGTTTGACTCGCTGCCTCTGTTCCAATGGGGTTTTACTGCGGTGCATGTTGGTAACAGATTTTGGGCTGGTTTGAAGGTTCTTTTTGGCTGTTCAGCTCGCCAGCACTGGTGGGCTGGGGTAGGCTCCCCTCCTTCTGCAGGACAGCCACAAACTCCCTGGGAGAGGGATAGGAACATCCCTGGGACAGGATGTGGTCCTGGGGAGGGCATGGTCCTGCCAGGGCTTCAAGGAGCCAGGAGGAACCAGCATGAGCTGAAATGGATCTTTTCTGGCTGCCTATTTCGGTACGGTCTGCTCTGGAGAGCAAAGACTTATCCCTTAACCCTTATCTCCCTGCAGTTAGCAGCCTCCTGTGCTGCTGGTTGTGGTTATCCATCCCCTCATCCCTGCTTTGCCTAACAGCCGGGGTAGCCAGGCTGTCCCTTGGGCGAGCCCCAGGGTCTTGGTAGCAGCAACTCACTGTGTCTTTTAAAGATAACCTGTATATTCCCTCCAGTGCCCTAACCCGTGTTCCGTGTGACTGCATTACTCCCTGTTGGAAACTTCCTTCCAGGGAATATTGGGGGGGGGGAGGGTGCTTTTAATGTTTGGCTGTAACGGTACTGGTAGAAGAGCTGGTGTTCAACGCATGTGAACTAACCTCATTAGGGGCTGGAGCCTGGTTTGGATGTGCCCTTGGGGAAAGGACAATAAACACTTGTACTAAACATGCTCCTCCTTGCGGGTTTCTCCGGGCTGAGCTGCAGCAGGCACCCGTGCTCCCACCCGCTGTGCTGGGGCCCTTCAGGAGAGGGTTTTATTGCGTTTAAACCCCGTTGGTGCAGCTTGGAATGGTTTTGGCAGCGGTGGGGGGTGCCTAGAGGCAGTTCAGGTGTGTTGGTGCTGGAGAGCAGGGGGGGATATGGGCTTTGGGGGTCCTCAGTGCAAAGAGGGGGGGCTGGAAGGTGACTGCAGAGCCCCTGGTGTGCTGTGCCCTGGGAAAGGGTGTTGAGAGCTGCATCTCCTGCTCCTTCCCCAGCTCTTCTTGCATCAGAGTGAGCCGGAGCATCCCGTTTGGGTCTGTCCAGCCTGGAGATGAGAAGCTGTGTGGAGACCCCAGAGCAGCTTCCAGTGTCCGAAGGGGGCTACAAGGATGCTGGGGCGGGACTCTGCATCAGAGACTGGAGTGATGGGGCAAGGGGTGATGGATTCAAACTGAAACAGGGGAGATTTAGGTTAGATATAAGGCAGAAGTTGTTCCCTGTGAGGGTGCTGAGGCACTGGCACCGGGTGCCCAGAGAAGCTGTGGCTGCCCCATCCCTGGCAGTGTTCAAGGCCAGGTTGGACACAGGGGCTTGGAGCAACCTGCTCTAGTGGAAGGTGTCCCTGCCCGTGGCAGGGGGTTGGAGCTGGAGGAGCTTTAAGGTCCCTTCAACCCAAACCAGGCTGGGATTCTGTGCAGTGCTGGGTGTGCGGGGAGCAGCACTGGCTCTGGGTGCCAGATCCCACCAGATCCAAGGCTCTGCAGCCCGGGGGACCAACACCTGCAGCTGCAGGGCTGCCTCCCCCGTGTCCCATCCTGCTCCCATGGGAATGGTGCAGCATTCCCTCCTCCCAGGGCTGAGCAGGAGGGGTCAGGGGGAGCACAGAGGATGCCCTCACCATGGGGCTGGGAGAACCAGACCACAGCACAGTCCCCGCACCCAGGGACGGGCCCAGCCTGTCCAGACCCCCATAGCAGGACAGTGAGGCAGAGCCCCCGTTAATTAGCGCTAATTACACTCATTAACCACCCATTCCCCGCCCAGCACGGCGGCCGGTGAGCGATATCCGCCCTCACCAGCGCGGCGGCGGCGCTCGCGTTGTCGCCGCCAGGCGTTGCGTGGCAACGGCAGACGCGGTACCAGGCCCCCCCGGTGCCCCCGTCCCCCCGCAGCAGCACCCCGGGCCCGGGCCCCCCCCGGGGCCGCGATGGAGATCTCCTACCTGTACACGCGGAAGCGCAGCGAGTTCGGCCGGCCCTGCTGCTTCTCCGACCAGGCGGCCGCAGTGACCGTGGACATCCCCCCCGACCCCAGCCTGGCCGGTAACTTCGTGCCCAGGGACCCGGTGCACAGCGCCGTGCAGCACAGCAGCGAGATGTCGGAGCATGAGGTAAGGGCTGGGTGCCGGTGGGCTCCCAGGGTGCTCCTGTGTGTGCCAGCGCTGCGTGAATCAGAGTCATGGGATGGTTTGGGTTGAAGGGACCTCAAAGCTCATCCAGTTCCAACCCCCTGCCACGGGCAGGGACACCTTCCACTAGAGCAGGTTGCTCCAAGCCCCTGTGTCCAACCTGGCCTTGAACACTGCCAGGGATGGGGCAGCCACAGCTTCTCTGGGCACCCTGTGCCAGCACCTCAGCACCCTCACAGGGAAGAGCTTCTGCCTTATATCTAACCTAAATCTCCCCTGTTTCAGTTTGAACCCATCACCCCTTGTCCTGTCGCTACAGTCCCTGATGAAGGTCCCTCCCCATCATCCTTGTAGCCCCCTTCAGACACTGGAAGCTGCTCGGAGGTCTCCATGCAGCTTCTCTTCTCCAGCCTGAACAGCCCCAACTTTCTCAGCCTGTCTTCCTATGGGAAATGAGAGGAGACAGTGCACTTTCATAGCATGGTTTAGGTCGGGTTTTGCGTCTTTTCGGCTCAGCCTTTGCTCTGCTTCCTCCGTGCCACCCCCCAGGTCAACACGGACCGAGTGAAGGTGCAGTCCCGTGGTGTCAACCACGTGGAGGGCGGTTGGCCCAAAGATGTCAACCCGCGTGAGGCGGACCAGACAGCGCGCTTCAGGAAGAAGCTGGAGAAGGATGAGCACTACATCAGCGTGGTCACACAGCTCGGCACCGTAAGGACAGGCCGTGTCCCTGCTCCCAGAGCCCCCCTGCCCGCCCGCTGCCTGTCCCCTCGCCCAGGCAGCTCGCCACAGCCTCTGCCTGTGCTTCCCCATAGCTGATGGAGCACTGCGTCAAGCAGAACAACGCCATCGACATCTATGAGGAGTACTTCGACGAGGAGGATATGATAGAGGTGGAAATCGAGCCCCCTTCTGCAAAAACCATCAATGCCATCAGGTAGCACAACCAGCTGGGCTCTCCATATACCACAAATTAAACTGCCTTTGGAGACAAAGGAGGTGGAAAACTCAGCACCTTTAGGATAGTGATGGATGGGTTTGTGGATGGAGAGACCTGCTGCAGCCCCCTGCTCCAAACCTCGATCTGTTCCTCTCCACCCTGCCCAGGCGCTTTGGAGATAGGTACCACCATCCAGGGACAGACACAGCTCTGAGCATCTTCTAACAGTGCTTTAGGCAGGATTTGATTAATTCTTTTTATGCCTCAAAGATTATTTTCCCATGTCAGGGGCTTTAGGTCATTTCTAGAAGTCAGATCCAGTAACATAACTGGATTCTTAGAAACATATAACTGGAAAGACTTCATTAAATCAGCAGTTCTTCTCCCTCCACCGAACCCCCAAGAGAATCATTTCCTGCACTCAACGCTCATGAGCTGCAGTTTGTTTTAATTGCAATTCCCACAGTTTCCTTTGGGAGACGGTCATCCCAGGCCCTAAGAAAGCTGTTAGCAAACTAACGTCTTTATTTGATGTCCTGTTCTCAAAAAGGGATCCCAACATAGCCAAGAGGACAGCCACGCACCTTTCCTGGTGCCCCGACGCCAGCAAGAAACTGGCAGTGGCTTATTCCATCCTGGAGTTCCAGCAAAACAAGAAAGACATGAGCCTTGACTCGTACATCTGGGATCTTGGTAAGGGGAAGACTCACCAGTCAGTAATGCTGCCGCTGCGGAAGCACTTTGTGTCTTCAAAGAGCTTAATGAAGCCTCACAGCACTCTGGAGGGGGTGAACAGGGGGTCGGGGTCTGCTTTGACCACGGATCAATGCAGAGAAGGGGAGAAATGGGACCTGAAAGCTGGCTAACAGGTGGGAAATAACCACTAAAATCCCACTACATGATGAGCTACAGAGCCTGGGACCACAGCAGGCAGCTGAGCCCCGCTCTCTGATGTGGTTCCTGTCTTGGATTGATTTGTGATTGTTTGCTTGTGATTGATTACGACAGAGGCTGCACAAGCCCAGGTGGGGAGTTGCTCTGCTCTGTCAAAGGCTCTCTCAGACCTGCTGCATTTTGGGGTGAAAAACACAAAGGGGAGGGGTCAGGATACCACAGGTTGGGGTACCAGGGTCCGTCCCTTCCCTGGCTCAGGAGAGGTATCTGGTGACACGGCCACCTCATCCAGCCCAGTGTGGAGGAGCGGGGTGCAGTAGCATGAGGCTGGTTTAGAGGTGAGTGCTCGCCCCCCAGGCTGCCTCTGCGCTTTGCTGTTCGCTCATTCCTTCTTGGCAGAGAACTCCAACAAGCCCGAGCTGGTTCTCAAGCCGCCATCCCCTCTCGTGACCCTGGAATACAACCCCAAAGACTCGTACGTGCTGGTGGGAGGATGCTACAACGGGCAGATGGGTAAGGAAGATGAATCCATCACAGAATCCCAGCCTGGTTTGGGTTGAAGGGACCTTAAAGCTCCTCCAGCTCCACGGGCAGGGACACCTTCCACTAGAGCAGGTTGCTCCAAGCCCCTGTGTCCAACCTGGCCTTGAACACTGCCAGGGATGGGGCAGCCACAGCTTCTCTGGGCACCCTGTGCCAGCACCTCAGCACCCTCACAGGGAAGAGCTTCTGCCTCAGAGCTCATCTCAACCTCCCCTCTTTTAGTTTAAATCCATTCACCCTTGTCCTGTCACTATGTGCTCTTAATCTAAGTGTGAAGCTGTATTAGCGAGGGACTGGCTTCATTTTAATTCATCAAGAGGCTGGTTCCAGCTCTGCTGCACTCACAAAGACATCATGTCCTTAGTGCTGCAGCTGGGAATATCCCGAGCAGGACCTGAAGCCCTGGGGCTCTGCTCACCCGAGCAGGCACCCGGAGAGGCGAGGACCCTGCCTGGATCCCTTTGCAGGCACTCTGGGCAGTGACACTGCTGTGGCACAGCCGGAGCCCGGCAGGGATTGCTGGAGCAGACACGGAGCAGCACATGTGCTGTGCTCACCCTCAGCCCCGGATCATTGCATGGCAAAAGCCCAGGAGAGTTGACATCATTTCACGCCCTGGGTTGTTCTTGCGCTGCTGTTCAAGTGCTTGGAAAGGGCTGCTCTTTGTTACCTTCCTTTATGGCTCTGCTATTTACCCAGCCAGGCGAGCCCTGCGGTTTAATTGCACTCATTTCACTGTTTCCCTTCCTGTTCGCAGCAGTAGCACTGGGAGCTGGCAGGGCACGTGTGGCAGGGCTGTGCTGCATGCTCCAGGGTGATGGAGGGGACAGACCTCACCCTGTCCTTCTGTCACCTCCAATTACCTAATGAGCAGTGAGCAAGCGGGAGCGCGTGGGGCTCGGTGCCACCATAGGCCAGCCAGCCCCGCGCCGCGTGTCAGAGGCAGACACAGGGAAACAGGAGAAGGAAATGTGTCCGGGGGGAACCTGCCTGCCTTCACCAGCACCCTTTGGGCATGCAGGAGGGGAGCAGAGCAAGGATCAGGTCACACGGGATGATTTTCAGCATCGTCGCGTCTAAGAGGCACTGTTTAGAGTTGACAAGGGGCTGCTTAGACCACATCTGGCCCTGCACAACCCCTTCTGCAGAGCAGGGGGGAGCCAGGGGGGATTTATTGCCTCTGGGGATTGTCGTGTGCCTGCCACAGAGAGATGAGAGCTGAAGAAATGCTATTTAGGATGTTACCACCCTCTAGGTTGGTGTTTGCTGAAGGTGCCAATTGTGTTATGGCTCAGAGTGGGCATCCCTGGTCCTTCTGAGGCTGGGAGGTGTGGGGGGAGCACCCAGTGAGGTTTGCTCCCATTCTGGCTTGGGCAGTGGGGCAGCATCTCCTTGGGAAACATGTGGCAAGCGAAGGAGCCAGGCGAGAGATAGCGCAGATCTTAACATCTCCTTTTCCTTCCCAGCTTACTGGGACACCAGGAAAGGGCAGCTTCCCGTGGAGGTGTCCACCGTGGAGGTCAGCCACAGGGACCCTGTGTACGGAACCATCTGGTTGCAGTCCAAAACAGGCACCGATTGCTTCTCAGCCTCCACCGATGGGCAGGTAAAGGGCAGGGGCAGGGAGCGGTGCCCTGTACTCACACAGGGACCCCCTGGCAGGCGCTGACAGCCCAAAAGAGCTTCCCCTGCCTGCCCTGCCCCTCTCCAGCCACGGCAGCATGAGAACCAGGCCCCAGGCTGGCAGCAAGGGCTGGCTCGAGCACCCACAGCCAAGCCAGGAGCAGCCCCTGCAGCCCCATCCTGCTCCTTGTCCGCGCAGGTGCTGTGGTGGGACATCCGCAAGCTGTCCGTGCCCACGGAGAAGCTGGTCTTGGACATCTCCCGGAAAGGGATCCTGCAGAATGCTCTGGGTGCCGTCACGCTGGAGTTCGAGAGCACCCTGGTGAGTGAGTGCAGCACCCGGACCCCAGGGGCAGGGATCCGGGGCTACAGCACAAGTGTCTGATGCCCAGAGTGACCCGGAGCACTGCGCTGCAGCCCGTGGCATGTTCCCACCCACCTTTGAGGATTAGGAGTTGATGTGCTCCCAAAACATGGGGTCTCGCTGTGCCAGTGCCTCAGCACCCTCACAGGGAAGAGCTTCTGCCTAAGAGCTCATCTCAATCTCCCCTGTTTTAGTTTAAAGCCATTCCCCTTGCCCTGTCCCCACAGGCCCTTGTCCAAAGCCCCTCTTCATGTCTCTTATAGGCCCCCTTTAGGTACTAGAAGGCCGCTATCCCAGTCTTCCAATACCTAAATTCCCCAGATCCCTTTGCTCGCACAGCAAAGCCCTTTGCTGCCCCACAGCCCCCGTGCTGCAGGGTCCCATGAGCTGCTGACAGCTTCTGTCTCCTACTCCCACCCTCAGCCCACCAAGTTCATGGTGGGCACGGAGCAGGGCATCATCATCCTCTGCAACCGCAAGGCCAAGACACCCGCTGAAAAAATCACCTGCACCTACAGTGGCCACCACGGGCCTGTCTATGCACTGACCAGGAACCCCCTGTACCCCAAAATCTTCCTGTCGGTCGGCGACTGGACTGCTCGAATCTGGTCGGAGGATGCCAAGGAGTCATCAATTATGTGGACCAAGTAGGTGTTGGTGTGTGTTTGCCCTGCAAAAAGTCGTCTTTTTTTGTTGTGGAAGAGCATGTTCGGGGCAGGTGAGCTGCAGGGTCTGGTCTCATCAAGTCAGGCAGGAGGTGGTGGGATGGTCACCAATGCAGAGCGGTGCCATCGTGGTCAAGGGCACTGAAAGAGGGCGGCTCAAGGTGCTGTGCAGGCAGCAGCCACGGAGAACACAAGTCCATTCCCACTGCATCGTGTGTGCCGGCAGGTACCACTTCGCCTACCTGACGGACGGGTGCTGGAGCCCTGTGAGGCCAGCTGTGTTCTTCACCACCCGCTCAGATGGGACACTGGACATCTGGGACTTCCTCTTCAAGCAGAATGACCCCTTCCTCAGCCTGAAGGTTGGGTCCCCAGCGGCTCCGGGTCCCTCCCGCCCGGCAGCAGGCTCCTCGGCAGATCTGCCACCCTGCCCTGCACAGAGCAGGCATGGCCAGGGGATGGAGTCCCATCCCATCTGCATGGAGCTCGGGACAAGCTCCATCAAGCAGCAGCTCTCCGCTCAGCCCCGAGCTGTGCCTGGAGCCCAGCGTGCCCAAAACTTCACACACAGGCTCCTGTTATTGGCAGCCACATGGATTTGCCTCGGGCAGCTCATCCTGCCTGCGTCCCACAATGGGGCATCACATCAGGGGTAGGTGCCATCACCTCCCATCCTCCCTCCCCAGGTCTGCGACGAGCCCCTGTCCAGCCTGCGCGTGCAGGACAACGGCTGCATAGTTGGCTGCGGGTCCAAGGTGGGCACCGTCAGCGTGATGGAGATCTCCTCGGTGCTGTGCACCCTCCAGAGGAACGAGAAGAACTTGGTCAATGCTGTACGTTCACATTGAGCCACCAGCCGCTGTGCTGGGTCACAGCAAAGCCCTTTGGCACCACTGGCACGTCTCTGCTGGCTAGCCCTGCTCAGAGCACGCTGTCCCCTGGGGTCCCCCCTCACCCTGCACCCCCTGCCCTAGATGTTCGAGCGGGAGACGAGGCGGGAGAAGATCCTGGAGGCGCGGCACCGGGAGATGCGGCTGAAGGAGCGCACCAGGTCCGAGAGCCAGGTGATAGCGACAGAGGAGGTTCCCACAGAGAACCCCCAGGAGGTGTTTGACCGGACCCAGAAGGAGTTCTTAGAGGTGATCCAAGCAGAGCTGCAGAGGAAGGTGCGGGCAGAGGTCCAGCGGCTGCATGGCAAGGTACCGGGGATGGGATGAACCAGCAACGGGAGCCGGGACTCGCTGCTGCGGGGTGGGGGACAGGGATCAGCCTCTGCCTTTCAGGTTAAGGACCACATTGAGGAGGCAGCTTTGCCCGAGGAAGAGAGCCAGATGCCTGAGGAAGAGAGCCAGGTGCTCGTGGAAGAGAGCCAGCAGCCCGAGGAAGAGGAGGGGAAGAAGGAGGATGCTGCTAAGGTCAGTGTGCTCCAGCTTTGTGTTGTTTCCCCCCCTTGCTCGGGTTGCGGCTCCATGGCTCATGTGGGGCTGAGGCCCCTGAGCAGGGCAGAGCTCAGGGATCTCTGCCTCAGTGGGGTGGTGATCAGGGGTGGCCCCACACAGGTCCCTGACCCCACATCTCCCTCTGCAGGAGGAGTAGCCGAGGCAGGACCGGTGGGTCACACAGGAGCCCTCGTGCTGGGCACATGCTCCCTGCCCCTTCCCCCTCCTGGTTCATTGGTTTTTAATTCAGGGTGAATAAACAGGAGTTTTCCGCGTCACATTTCCTGGTTTGTCGCAGCAACGTTGAGCAGAGGGTGGGAAATCACATCCTCTCACTCTTCATCTCCCCTTCTCAGGCCAGAAACCCAGTTCCTGCCCAAGGCAAAGCATCCCCAGCCCGAGGAGCAGAGCAGGGGCCTGGTGGTGGCAGCAGGGTCCCGGTGCAGCACCGTTCTCTATCTGAGCTGCAGAGTGATGCTGAGCAAAGCCCCGCGGCCCCAGCCCACTGCTATTCCTGCGGGAGCAGCCTGTGGGGCCTGGGCTGGGATTATCCGTGCTGGGTAAACACCCTCTGCTTACCCACCGTGAATCATTAACCAGGCACCGTTCCCTCCAGCTCCAGCCTGGGAGCTCCAAGGCGCAGGGAAGGAGCCGAGCACCAGGTTTGCAGCTCAGCCCAGTGCCTTGTTAAGGGCCAGCCCTAATTGTCCCAGTAAGGAGAGGTGGGAAGGTGCTTCCCCAGCCATGCAAAGCCCCACATGAGTGGGGTGAGTGCCACGGGGGTGCCCCTTCCTGAGCCGCCTCCAGGTCCCACCAGCCCCAGGCAGGAGCAGCACCCATCACTCATCACCAGGAGCGATGCCAGGGCCTCCTGCAAGGATGGAGGGAGTCACTGGTGCTGACCCCATCGCTCAGCCAGAGAGCGGCCGAACTGTGTGCCAGGATGGCGGGATGAGCACCCATCCTGCCAGCCCCAGCACTGGGCAGCATCCCCCCTAGCCAGTCCAGCTGGGGGCAATGGGCAGGGAGCAGGGATGGGAACCAGCTCTCCCCATGCTAAACCCAGCCCGAGGCAGGGACCAAAGTCCACAAGGAGGGAACCTGCTGGAGCCATGCAGCACCTCCAGGAGGCCCCCATGGGTGCTCAGCACCTGGAGGATGCAGCCATCCACACTGCACCACCTGGTACCGATGGGAGCACTTGGGTGCAGGGTGTCTGGACGGGTGTTTGTCCTTCTGAGGGGCTACATTAGAAGGAGACATGCTGAGATGGGGAGTGGTGTGAGTGCTGTGCACAGCCCAATGCGCCCCTGCATGGAGATGAGGACAGTGAACCCCCAAAGATGTCCCCACATGCCCCACAATTGTTTTCTTCTTTTATTAGGCAGGGATGGAGGTGCTCGGGCGGGGGGGGCATCCAGACCACCCACCCCAGCCTGGGCACGCACCCAGCTCACGGCTGAGCACAGGGTGCTGCTGCCGGGTACCCAGAACAACAGTCAGAGCCAGCGCCATGGCTTCACTAGCAGGCATGGAGGGACCCAGTGCCACAGGGGTGGCATCACAGGAAGCTCAGGCTGTCCCTGTCCCCATCCTCTCGCCTGTTGGGGTTTGTGAGCCAGGATGTGCCCATGGGCAGCATGTTTCACCTCCTGCATTGGCACTGGGGGGGTCCCAGTGTCATCATAGGATCATGGAATGGTTTGTGTTGGAAAGAACCCTAAAGCTCATTCAGCTCCAACCCCCTGCCACGGGCAGGGACACCTTCCACTAGAGCAGGTTGCTCCAAGCCCCTGTGTCCAACCTGGCCTTGAACACCGCCAGGGATGGGGCAGCCACAGCTTCTCTGGGCACCCTGTGCCAGCGCCTCAGCACCCTCACAGGGAAGAACTTCTGCCTAAAATCTAATCTAAATCTACCCTCTTTCAGCTTAAATCCATTCCCCCTTGTCCTGTCACTACAGGTCCTTGTAAAGTCTCTCTTCAGCCAGCTCCCCACGGGCACGCAGGGACAGTGATGGAGCAATGGGGATGGGATGTGGCATGGGGACAATTGGGGCGGGATGGGGAGTGGACAGCACAGCCCTGGGGTTCCCAGCACAGGGACCTCCATCTACCTAGAACCAAGCACAAGTCCTCCATGGGGCTGGGACCAGTCCAGCAGCGGGCTCCATCTCTGCCTCGTTACTTCTTCACCTTGATGAGGGAGTGGTAGACGGGCTTGATGATGATGTGGAGGTGCAGGGAGTTGTCGATGAGGTACTCGGAGGTGCGCTTCTGCAGGTCGGCGTGCACCAGGAAGTCGGGCGCCTCGTCGGAGCTCTGGTGGAAGCTGTACGCGTGTTTCACCAGGACGCGGCCCTGCTGCCGCACTCCCACCAGCACCGTCTTCTGGAAGCTCACGCCGGCGAAGTCGGGGCTGCTCATGGCCGGGGTGACCACGAGCCGGGGCCGCCCGTCCTCGATGCGCGCGGGCTGCACGGCGCCCGCCACCGCGTCCGAGTAGACGGGGCGCAGGCTGACGGGCAGCCAGCGCGGCGAGAACAGCACGTTCCACGTCACCCTCTTGCCGGCGTCGTGGCTGCTGGGTCCCAGCTGCGTCTGGAAGCTGGTGCTGCGGTCGTCCCGTGCCGGGTTGTTGATGACCCACTGGGAGCCCCAGCTGGGCGCGAGGTAGTTGCGGGGCAGGAACATGCTGCAGTTGACGTCGAAGTACTTGGCGAAGTGGAGCGGGGAGGCGGCGTGGAACTGGAAAGCCTGGAAGAGCAGGTCCTGCACCGCGCCGTAGTGCCGTGCCAGCACCGCCGACTGCGCCTGCAGCCGGAAGAGCTGGCTGGGGGGTATCATGGGGTACCGGATGGCGCGCAGCACCCGCTCGGCCACGGCAGCCTCGGGCTGCCGCCGGCTCAGCCAGCCCTCCACGGCGGTGTAGAGCTCCAGCTCACTGTGCAGCACCAGGTCGGAGCGCTCCAGCAGCAGCAGCAGCAGCTCCACGCTCACCGAGCCCCACTCGGCGCTGCTCAGCACGGCCGAGAGGTTCCAGGCCAGGAACTGGAGGCAGCTCTCCTGCAGCGCCACGTCCCCGACGCGCACGGCGTAGTGGTACCAGCCCACCACGTGCCCCTGGCTCGACTCGCTGGCCAAGTGGGTCTTCATGTAGTCGGCCACGCCGCGCTGCAGCCCCCAGACCCGGTACTTGCTGGCCAGCTGGTGCATGGGGATGGCTTGGTGCAGCAGGATGGAGACCCCCCCGCAGTACAGGTACCTGGGGCAGAGCGTGGGCACATGATGCTGGTGCCCCCCAATCCCCTTCCCAGCCCAAACACAGGCTCCATCAGCCCACAGGAACATCTCCCCTCCTGGGATGCATCTCTGCAGGTGCCCCTATTTCGTAAGGTTCCCATGGTCCCCATGGGAGCATCCTCCCTCCATGGCCATGTCCCTCCAGGCGTCCTTTCTGTTTGGTCCCTATGGTTGCCAGGGAGCATCCTCCTTCTTGTCTGCATCCCTGTTGGTAACCCCATCCCATGGAAATATCCCTCTTCCTTAGCCACATCCCTCCAGGCATCCCATCCTTTGGGGTCCCAAGGGAGCATCCTCCTTCTTTGGCTGTATTCTCCTGGGTACCCCATCCTTTTGGGTCCCTATGTTCCCCGGGGAGCATCCTCCTTCTTTGTCTACATCTCCCTTGGTATCCCCATCCCATGGAGTTGCCCCAGGGGACCATCCTTAGTTGCATTCCTCCAGTCATCCTTCCCTTTGAGCCCCCGTGGTCCCCAGAGGAGCATCCTCCCTCCATTACTGCATCCCTCCCACTATGCCCATCGCACCGTGGTCCCCAAAGGAACATCTTCCCACTTTGACTGCATCCTTGTGGGCATCCCCATCCCGTGGGGTTCCCGCGGTCCCCATTGGAGCTGCATCCCTCCCGATGTCCCCATCCCACGGGATCCCCCGGTACCTGATGAACTTCTCGAAGAGCGCGGCGGTCTCGGGCGGCTCGTGCAGGGTGAGGACGCTCTGGTTGCGCAGGAGGCTCTCGAAGACCTCGCTCTGGAGGCCGAGCAGGAGCTGGTGCGTGTGGAAGACCTTGGCCTCGTCGGAGGCCGCCGTGCGCACCCGCAGCACCGAGTCGCTGCTGTTGCTGTTGTGCAGCAGCTCCTGCAGCCGCTGCAGCAGCGTCAGCGAGTGGTTGATGGTGGCGGCCGTGGCCTCGCCGCTCAGGTCGGCTTTTTGGGCTGGGGGGAGATGGGACCGTCCCAGCGCTGCACCCCGGGAACTGGGCACAGCAGAGCGGGGCACACTTGTGGGGTGATGTGTGGTTAATGGGGTGCTGGGGAAGCCTGGCTCTGTGCTCATCCTCCCCCCTGCACCCCAGTGCCGAAGGGCTGGCTGGTGCCCGGGGGGTGTGGGGAGGACAAAGGGGACATGGGGATATTTGTGTCCTCGGGAGCCAAAAAACTGCTTTTCTGCAGCAAAAGGGGTGAGACCACCATGTCCCAGGCTGGGACATGCTGGGAAATGGCCCTGTGCCGGGCAGCACTGGCTCACAGCCCGGTCTGCCTGCCCCTATCCCAGCCCTGCTGCAGCAGAGCGAGCCCTGGGCATCACCCCCAAACCCTGCATCCCTGACTGACCCATGGGGCACCCGAGAGCCCCTGGGTGGGGGGAGCCTGGCACCCACTGCCCCTGCACCCAGGGATGGGGTCCCTGTGGTCTGAGCTGCCTGGGGACCCCGGCTGCCCCAGTGTCACTGTGGGTCTGTGCTCGGTGCCATCCCTGTCTCCTCGCTGATGCTGTGAACCAGCATCTCCTTCCCAGCCCAGTTTCACTTCCATACTCCTGACCGTCCCCCCATGTCCATGTCCCTCCAGTGCTGGGCTTCCAGCAGGGACTGGAGAGGGATGGGGAATGTGAGACAGGGGTCTCTGTGCTCCTGCGGGCACAGGGAGCCTCTTCCCTCCTCTCCTCCTCTCCCTCCTGCCCAGCACAGCTCCCACCCGCTGCCCAGAGCATCCTTCCTCCAGGGTGAATTTGGCTCCATCTCTCTCAAATCCCGTCTTGGTCCCAGTGAGCTGTCGGATCACCCTTCCCAGTGCCGGCTTAAGCCCAGCTGAGCAGGGATGGAGATGAGGATGAGAATGAAGATGAGGATGAGGAGCCCTTCGCCCTGTGGTGCTGGACATCGCTGCCCGCAGCATCCAGCTTTCCATGGGCAGTGGCGAGCACAGCCCGGCTCTAACCACCAGCACCTCCCTGGCACCATGAGGCACAGCACATCCATGAGCTACATCCATCCCTCCCGAGACTGGGAGAGCCCATGCTCAGCCTCCCATGGGCATCACCGGACACCCACCGGACCGCGGCCAAACCTCACCCCAGCACCCATTGACGGCAGCAGGACCCACGGCACAGGGGTCCCTCCACGCCTCCCCCCAGCAGGGCCACCCTTACCCGCTTGCACGGTGAGGAGGAGGAGGAGGAAGGCAGCGGCGCAGCCCCAGCGGCGGGCGGGCCGGGTGCCCGTCAGCCTGGCCATGGCTTCGCAAGCGCATCTGCCGGGGCTCGGCGCGGCACCGGCACACGCCGGGCGCTTATGTAGGCTACGAGCCCGCCACATCGATTGGTGGAAACTGGGACCGGCCGTTTCCAAGGGAACCACATCCAGCCCCCATCCATCCCACCCTGAGCCCGGACCCCAGCCCCGCACCCCGGGGTGCTGTGATGGGGAGCCCCGGCACACCGTGGGGGCAAATCCATTCACCACAGCCCTGTGCGGTGCCGGAGCCCCACGCATGGCCGCAGCCCTTTGTGTGGCTGGGATGCATCAGTGGGGTCTTTGCATTCAGGGCACAGCTCTTTGTGGCCTCCCCGCTCCCCCCCAGCTCATGGGTATTCATGCAGGCAGCAGCCCATCACCATGGCATCCGGGCTGCCGGCAGGAACCGCCTGCCCTTTTCCCAGCCTTTGCAGCCAAGAGGCTGCCTGCGCCGTGCGAGTGCCCAGTCCTGGCCTCCGCTGGCTCCTTGCCTGCCCCGACACCTCTTGGGGGGCTTTGAGGTGGGAGCAGGGAGCCTGCACCCCACTTCTGAGTGTGGACCCAGTGACAACATGGGGTGGGAGCCGGGACCCCCAGACGTGATGAAGGCAGGGGACAGACCCCACAGATGGAGGCTTGCAGGGACACGGCAGCTCCTCACCCACCACTGGAGCCCCCCATGAAGGTATCGGGGGGCTGCCAGGCCGGGCAGGAGCCCCACAGCTTCATGCTCCCCAGGCAGGAGCTGCCGGCACCGCTGCACAAGGTCACTTTGGGGCGCAGCAGGACCCCGCCTGGGTCCCCCCCTCCTGGGGAGATGCTGTGACCTTCAGCGCACAGCAATGCCGGTGCCACGCAGGGGGATGTTCACCATTCCCGGTTATCGAGTATCTGCCCGGGCTGACGGGGTTAGCACTGGTGCCTGTGGTACGGCAGCTTTGTGTTCAGCTGCCGGGCGAGGAGGTGACGGCACGGGGTGGCCGGGGTCCGTGTCACACCCTGCTCCCTCCTCAGGACCTGGGGGGGACACCATGCCACAGCCACCGCTGCCAGCACCAGCACCCCACAGCCGGTGGGATGGGGATCGAGTGGTTCCTGGGGTGAAGGTGATCATAGGTGCATGCAGTGGGGTAGGACAGGCAGGGGGGCTCCAGCAGAGCGGGGGATGCTCAGCCCATCTGCCCCTTTGCGTCAGCTTGCCTGGCCCTGGCCCGGGGCTGCCCGGTGCCACCGCTGTGGCCAGGGCTGCTTTGGTGCCAGCGAGGGCTTCTGAGGACACGTTTGCTTTGGGCTCATGTGGGAGCAGAGATGGGGCTGAGGAGCCTCATCCCGAGCACAGCCATGGCCCGGGGGGGTGAGCAAAGGGATGTGGCTTAGATGGGGTCTCCAGATGTTGAGCATGGGCAGATGTTGCTGTAGCTCCCGGGGGTGGGGATCATCCATCTGGCCCTGATCCAGGGATGGAGGGGCTGAGGATGAGCCACCCCTTGTGCCATGCTCCAATGGGGCAGGGGACCCCCAAGAGCACGGTGCAGGCAGAGCCCAGAGCCCAGGGCAGCATTCCTGCCTCACGGTGAGGCGCAGGGGGACAAGGGGCCCCCGCTGCGGCACAGCTGGTTAATGGCTCACCACATCCACCGATGCCTCATTTAACCCCCCGCCTGCAAAACAACAGCTTGTGCCCGGTGAGCCGCGGCGTGATGCCAGCACGGGCTGCACCACACAGCCCAGGGACCCTCGTGTGCCCCATGGCTGGCCATGGGGCATGGGGGGAACGTGGGGGACTATGGGGCTGGTGTTGGAGCTCACCAGGGGACAGGGCATCCCTCCACTCCCGTGCTGCTGGGGAAAGTGAGGCACGGGCAGGCTTTGCCCCCAGTTTGGGCTATCAGTGGGCACCCAGGCACAGACAGAGCAAAGCCTGGAGGGGACACACATGTGCACACACGCATGTACACATGTGCACACTCACATGTGCACACACACTCCTGGATCCTCAGAGGTGGCCACAGACCCTGGGTGTGACACAGGCCTTTGGGGGTCCCAAGCTGTCCCCAAGCGCCTGGACCACTGTCCCTATTGCCCTGGGTAGAGGGACAAGCTCTGTCACGGTCACTCGGGGCTGGTGCAGCTTTCCCAGGTGACCCCATCCCTGGCTCCCATGGAAGCAGCGAGGCTCGGGGACGTCACCATGCCTTGCTAGCCCAGCCCGTGGCTCTGCCCACGCCGCTCTCCCTCCGCCCCGCGTCCCTTGAGCCCCGGGAGGCTGTGCCATGTGCCCACGGTGCGGGAGAGGACACGGACACCAACAGGGACACAGCCACTGGGGAGGACACGGACTCCAGCAGGGACAGGGACAGGGACACCGGTGGCTCTCCGGGCCCAGGGAAGGTGGCACCTCACACCCAGCCGGTGGCACAGGGGCCACCGAGGTGAGACCCCATCTCCTGCAGGGGTTGGGGAGAGGGACCCGGGCAGGGGAGGACAAAAGGGGACCAGACTGGGGGCAGACCCCCCAGCAGAGCAAATGGGACCAGGGCTGGGAGAGGGTTAACGCACTCCTGCCTCAGCTGCAGCTGATCGATGCCCCAGTTCCCTGGGGGATCTAAGGGGGCTGGACTTGCCGCTGCTCATGAACCAGATCTAATTTGCCTTAATTGGCAGCCCCCTGCATACCCCCCTCCCTTCCTATGCCACCCAGCCTGGGCTCACTCTAGCTCCATCCTGGTCGGGTGCAGAGGCCAAAGCCCCCCCGGACCCCAGAGCTGGAGAGGGGGGAGACCCTCACCCCACACACCCCCCCGAGGGCACTGCTGCGGGGACAGATCTATCCCTGGGGGGGCCAAAACGGGAGAACAGGTTGTGGGAAAGGTGCCCCCCCCGCGGCCCCGGAGCTGTCGGGGGTCAGCGGTGAGTGGGTCTGGGGCAGTTTGGGGTCCCTGTGGGGCCAGGGGCGGGCTGGGACCGGAGCTGTGCCCAGGACCCCCACACTGGGCTCAGGACCCCCGCTGCACCCCGGCACTGGGGCCCGGGGGTCGCCGTACCCCGCGGGAGATGCGGATTCTTTTGGAAAGGGGGATTCTGACCAATCAGAGCGCAGCGCTCAGATTTGGTTTCCCCATTCACGGAAGACGCCTCTCTGATTGGGTGAAGCCTGATCCCCTCTAACCAATAGGAGCGCGGAGTTCGGGACGCCTGGATTATGAATGGTGGGGCGCAGAATGGGACCGATCCGGGAGCGGGGTTCGGGCAGGGGGACAGGGGAACGGGCAGAGGTACAGGCAGGGACAGGGGTACAGGCAGGAGTACGGCCACGGCCTCATGCGGGCCTGCCTGGGGAGCTGGCAAAGGACTCAGCAGCCTGGAGATGGCCAAGACCCTTGGCACCCCTGGCAACCCCCCTTGCACCCCTGGGTGCTCCCCACGATCCCCGGTATCCATCTAAGAACATGGTGTTTTAATCTGTTTTTCTTCAAGGTGATAAACAGGGTCAGGGGGATAACCAAGGAGAATCTTCAGGAGCAGAGGCCATCCTCTGGGGATGGGGACTGTCACCATGGTGTCCTTATGGAGGCTGGACCCCGGGTCCCTTGCCCTGCAGCATCCATGGATGTGCTATCATGGGCAGACATGGGGGCAGACCTGGGGCAACTGCACCCATGGGAGCCAAGCCCCCCACGCCACATCCCAGCTGAGCCCCCACCCAGGTGCCACCAGGGCCCTCAGCCCCCTGATGTTCCCTGCCTCCCCTTGCAGCTGGTCCATGGTGGAAGGCGATGTTCCCGGTGCCCAACAGCACAGCAGAGGTGTGGACTACTGAGGCAGCATGGCTGGAGCTGGAGCGGTCACCCTGCATGGTCGGCGTCATCCCCATCGTGTATTACAGCGTCCTGCTGGGGCTGGGGCTGCCAGGTGAGGGGCTGGGGGGCTGAGCCCCTGCAAGAGGTGCTGAGCTGCACATCTTCAGCCCAGCCCATGCCCTCGGCCCCCATCCCAGCCCTGGGGTTTTGGGGATGGAGAGGGTCCACAGCCCCAGCTGCGGAGCCCGGCTGGAAAGCCCAGCCCTGGGGCAGGAGCCGCAGCAGCAGCAGGGACAGATGGTATTTGTGTTGCTTGGGCTGCCACATGGATGAGATTAATCAGCTCAGTAAATCCCCAATGCAGCGTGATATTTATAGCTCCGCACCCCAGCTGGGGCCTGGGGCTGCTCGCCCTGCAGCCCTGGGAGAGCCCAGGCACCCCTGGGGTCCTGGGTGCTGCAGGGGGACCGTGAGCACCCGGGTTTCATAGAATCACAACATGGTTTGGGTGGGAAGGGACATTAAAGCTCCTCCAGCTCCAACCCCCTGCCACGGGCAGGGACACCTTCCACTAGAGCAGGTTGCTCCAAGCCCCTGTGTCCAACCTGGCCTTGAACACTGCCAGGGATGGGGCAGCCACAGCTTCTCTGGGCACCCTGTGCCAGCGCCTCAGCACCCTCACAGGGAAGAGCTTCTGCCTCAGAGCTCAGCTCAATCTCCCCTCTGGCAGGTTAAAGCCATTCCCCTTGTCCTGCCCCTTGCAAGAAGCCCCTCTCCAGCTTTCTTGTAGGCTCACCACACGTTGCTCCCTTCCACACACCTTTCTCACCACCACACATCACTCCCCTCCCTCCAGTGAACATCCTGACCGCCGTGGCCATGTTCCGCCTGGCCAGAAGGACCAAGAAGTCATCATACTGGTACCTGCTGGCCCTGACCACCTCCGACATCCTCAGCCAGGTCTTCATCATCTTTGTGGGCTTCATCCTGCAGACAGCCATCCTGGCGCGGGCTGTGCCCAGCGCCTTCATCCACACCATCAATGTCCTAGAGTTCACGGCCAACCACGCTTCCACATGGGTCACGGTCCTGCTGTCCCTGGACCGCTATGTGGCCCTCTGCCACCCGCTGCGGTACCGCACCATCTCCTACCCACAGCGCACCCGCAAGATCATCGCGGCCGTCTTTGCTGTGGCCCTGGCCACGGGCATCCCCTTCTACTGGTGGCTGGACATGTGGCGTGATGCCGACCCCCCCACCACCCTGGACATGGCGCTCAAGTGGGTGCACTGCATCACCACCTACTTCTTGCCCTCTAGCATCTTCCTGGCCACCAATTCCGTCATCATCTGCAAGCTGAAGCAGCGGAGGCGCTCGGGGGGTGGCCAGCCCCACACGAGCAAGACCACAGCCCTCCTCCTGGCCGAAACCACCGTCTTCATCGTGCTCTGGGCTCCCCGGACCATCGTCATGATCTGCCACCTCTACGTGGCCTCGGTCAAGAGGGACTGGCGCGTGCACTTGGCCTTGGACATCGCCAACATGGTGGCCATGCTCAACACCGCCCTCAACTTCTTCCTCTACTGCTTTGTGAGCCAGACCTTCCGCCGCGCGGTGGGCGAGGTGCTCCGGGCCCACATCCGGCACGGCTGCCGGCACGGCAGCGCCCGCTTCCCGCAGCCAGCCCTCAAACCGCTGCAGGCGGCGGCTGGCACAGCCCTCTGAGCCGTGCATCACACCGGGACCTGGGGAGACCCTGCCCCAGGGATGCTGCCCCTTGTCCTCCATCCCGGGGAACCCAGCGGGCATGGCTGCCTCGTGGTGAGGGGTGATGGGTGCAGGTGAGCTGCTCCAGCCCTGCTGAGGGTGCGGTGCTGGTGGGATGGTCCTTCCTCCATAAACTGCCGTGCTGAGACCAAAGCTCTGCCTGGGTCTGGCTCCCTGTGAGCAGCCGGGATGGGGTGCCCCTGCACCAGCACCCACCCCCAGGCACAAGGTCCCAGCCCGCCCCAGTGCTCCGGAGCATCCGCAGGGTGCAGCATTCCCAGCTGCAGGAGCTGGCACACGGTAAGATCCCAGCTCCAGGCTCTGCATGGCTGCAGCCCCCGGGAGCACCCAGCGCAGGGGTGCAGCATCTCCCACCGGCTGCAAAGGAGGGCTCTCAGGGTGCTGCCCTGCATCGAGCGCACCCAGCACCAGAGCTACCCTCCCAGTTACACCGGTGCCAAGCTGGCGTGATGCTGTGCGAGCGGCTGTGCCAGCCTGTCCCCAGCTGCCACCAGAGGGCAGGGATGGGTCGCCCTGAGGAGCTGGCACCCCCCAGCCCCCAGTCCTTAGCATAATCCCCCCAAAAATAGCTACCTTTCCACTCGAATTCCCAAGAGACCGGGCAGGACAGCACCCAGGTGGTGCAGGGGCCCAAGCAGAGCATGGAGACCCAACTTGCCCACCCTGCTGAGCCTTGGCCGTGCCCAGCATTGGGGTAGGATGGGGTGCAGCATTTGCCCCCAGTGTGAATGTGGGGTGAGCCACAAGCTTTACTGTGGGGCTGACCCACAGCAGCACCCCACACCCGCCATGCACCCGGAGCCCCACAGCCAGATGGGTGCCCTGCATGGGCAGACCCCACTGACGATGCTGCCTTATGCCAGGCAGGGTCTGGCTCTGCCGGTGCTCCCGGTGACAGGGTTAAACCCAGACCTGGCGGCGCGGGTGGTACCTGGGAGGTGCTCGCTCCATTAATTCTGGCACTTGAGGAGAGCAGGATCGGGAAGGGATTAGTTATTAACCCAGCCAGCGCCTCCCACCCAGCGGACACCCCTCGCGGGGGCTTCCAGCACTGAATCCCCCCCTGGAGCCCTTCACCGGGGCTGGAGGGGCCACCTCGGCTGGCAAAGGCAGCGCTTGGCAGGAGCTCCAGCCGCGCTCGCGCCCGCCGCCGGCCCCCCCTCGCCAACCGGTGCTTATTTACTTGGAGAGGGAGGTGGAAATGTGCTGACCGCGTCCGCCGAGGGGCTCCGGGCTGGACGCAGCCGGCTCGGGTGGAAAACAGCTCCTCAGCCTTGGTGTGAGCGGCACGGAGGCAGCCAGAGTCCCGCTGGACACACGTACGGCTCCGGCCTTCCCGACACGAGCCCGAGCTCGGTTGGCCGTGCCACTGTGCCACCGTACCAGCCACAGCAGCCTTGCAGCTCCATAGGAAAGGTAAGCCTGGAAAAAATGCGCCCAGCGTGCCGATGTTTGTGGAGCGAGGCGGCAGGGAAAGCCTGGCCCTGGTCCCGGTGCTGTGCCGAGCCGCATCCCGGCACCTCACCGCGGCTGCTGTGCCAGAAGGACCAGCTCTGCCTGGTCCTGCCATGGGATCATGCTCCACAGCCCAGCCCGGGCACCAGGGAAGTGGGACCCGGCTCTGCCCTCGCCAAAAGGGCTGTGCCAGGCACCAGCCGCCCCGGCACGTGGCTGTAGGAGGGGACCGAGGGCAGCCAGTCCCTTGCTGCGCATGGTTGGTCCCTGCAAGGCAGCCAGTGCATGGTGGCATCGCACCCAACCTGTCCGGCAGCTGATGGGGTGTTTCTGTAGGACCTACAAAAACCCCAGGGGTGTGCGGCCAGGGCTGGAAAGCAAGGAAGGTCCCCATGGGAAGCAGGAAGGAAACCACTTGCTATGAGGGGAATACGAGGGCGAAAGTAGCCATAGGGCAGCCTCGGTGGGATGGACGCCTGCCAGTGTCTCCATGGCCGGTGCCGGGGGTCGCGGGGGGCTCGTGCTGAGTCAGCAGCCGGGAAACCCGCGCGGCGGCAGGAAGCGGAGGCAGGAAGCCGCGTGCGCCGCGGCCTCCGCAGCCCCGGGGCAGGGCAGCCAGGCCCGGCGGGTCTGAACCGGCTCCGTGGGGAAACTGAGGCACGAGAGAGGCCACTGCCGAGCTCCTGCACCCGCACCACCCCTGTGAGAGCACACACACGGGCACGTGCCCCGGCAGGGAGGGATGATCCTGCCCCAGACACTATCCTGATGCTCTTTGGGAAGACAAAGGGCCGTGGCTGCAGCACCCAAGGGACGGCAGCAGTGGGTGCAGCACCCAGCCCAGACACGCTCCGGCCCTCGTGCTGTGGGTGCTGCCAGCTCCGGCTCTGCCTCCCTTTCTCCTGGGATTGTTTTCATCCCAGCCCGGGCTGGGGGAGGACCCGCCGGAGGCACGTTGAACTTTCGTCTGCATCCTTCACCCTCTTGCTTCACCCTCCCAAAATAGCAGCGCCTGCCTCCTGGAAGCCTCCCCCAGGGCGCCCCGTGTCTCCTGGGGCTTTTCCCTGTCCCTGAGCCCCAGGGATGGGGTGACTGGGGGGTGCCCATACCCAGCTCCATGGTGCACGGACACCCTCACCGGGACAGGGACCACCAGGCACCATTGGCTCCCCCAAGCCGGGGCTGCCCTGGACCCCAGCCCATTGCAGGAAGGGTTTTTCTGGGGCCCCGCTGCCCTGCCAAGGGCTCCGGCTTTATCCGTCAGCTGACATTCCTCCGGGAGGCCCCTCCGGGCCTGAGCCTCAGGCTTTCCCGATGGGAGCACCGCAGTATATCCCTACTGGGGAGCCCTGCTCCCGGCTCCCACCCAGGAGCCCACCCGCGGGCTGGGTGCTGCTGGCCCAGCACCCAGAGGAGCTCAGTGCAAGGCCCCGTGTGGGTGATGCTGCCCCGGCACAGCCCCCCCCCCGCTCCCTCCCTTGTCCTTTGGGGGGTCTTTCACAGCGCGGCAGGGCCGGGCTGACCCAGCTCCTCCGGGCTGAGCCCCCACAGACTCATTCCACTGATGGCTCCGCTGCCGGCCCCCCCCGTCCAACACCCCCAATCCCGGGGTCTGGCCCCACTCCCCGCCGTGCCCCGCTGCGGGATCTCCGGTTCCTCCCGCCCGGTGCGGATGGGGCAGGTCCCGGCCGGCCCCGGCTGAGCCGCACCTCGGGGAGGGGCCGGGCCGGGCAGGCGCGCACGGTGCGGCGGGACCGGGGCTCTCCCGGCGCGGCGAAGCGAGGGGAGCGGCCGCGCTCCGGGCGCAGGAGCCGGTGAGCGGGGCTGGGGGGGGTCGGGGAGTCGAGTCCTGCGGGGCTGGGGGGCACCGGGAACCGTAACGGGAACGGGTCGGGACCGGGGACCCGGGAGCCGGACCCGGACCCAGACCCAGACCCCTCCGCCCCCCCGGGTTCGCCTGGGCGGGCAGCTGGGGCGAGTTGGGGCAAGTTTGGGCTCCGGTACCGGTCGGGAGCACCGGGGGTGCGGGGGGACCGGCCGGGCCGGCGCCGGTGCAGCCGGTAGGAGCTGCGGGCGCGGGGCTCGGTCCCAGCGCGGTGCGGGGGGTCCCTGCCCCCATCGCGGCCCCGGGGGTGCTGCTCGGGGGTTGGGGGGGTCCCGGCTCCCGGCCCGGGGTCACCTTGCCGGCAGTGTCCCGCCGGTTCCCCCTTCCCCAGCATTGGGGCTGCAGCTTTCTCGCTGCCTCCTCTTCCCCCTGCCCACCCTGCGCTCCCCAGGGTCACAGGAGCGGGGACGGGGACCCCGTGTTGTGCCTGTGCTGTGCCCGTGTCGTGCCGTGCCAGGCTGCAGCCACCTTTGTGCCAGCCCCGGACACGGGACCTGCGCTGGGTCAGTGCCCGGAGCCGGAGGGGGGAAATGGCACAGGAGAAGTGGAAAGGGGAACAGGCTGGAACGCAGGGACAAGCCAAGGGGACAGCCCCGTCCCCGGGTGTTACCTCTGCCATTGGCCCAGGGCTGTGTTTGGTGTTCCCAGGAAAGCCAACGGGCACGGTGCTGCCTGCTCCTGGCACCAGAGGGTGGGACCAGCACGGCTCCAAGTGCTGGTCATGATTGGAGAAATTCCATCTCAGGAGGGAGCGTGTGGGGTGCAGGGGGCTGAGCCCCTCCGGTGGCCTCAGGCCTCCAGACAAGGAGCATCGGGGTGGGTTTGGCTGTGCCAGCACTGACGGGGCTCCTGGCACCCAACTGCTCACCACGGCCTGGCAGGAGGGATGCTCTGAGCCCTGCGGCAGCACAGCCATCACCGGGAGCTGATCCACATCCCCAATCCCTGTGTCCTAACACCCCTTCTGTCCCGCAGGGTCCCTGGACGCCGCGCTCGGTGCCCGCAGCACGGTGCAGGATGGGTGCTGCAGCGGTGCTGCCGGTGGCAGCCTGCGTGCTGCTGGTCCTGCTCCCCACGGCCAGCGGCCAGACCAGCGCTCCCTCCGGCTGCGGCAAGGACCTCTCCTCCCTCTACTACAACCTCTGCGACCTCTCGGCAGCCTGGGGCATCGTGCTGGAGGCCGTGGCCAGCCTCGGTGTGGTGACCAGCTTCGTGCTCACCATCGTCCTGGTGGCCAGCTTGCCCTTCGTGCAGGACCATCAGAAGAAGAGCCTGGTGGCCACGCAGGTCTTCTTCCTTCTGGGCACCTTCGGGCTGTTCTGCCTGACGTTTGACTTCATCGTGGGGCCGGATTTCTCCACCTGCGCGTCCCGACGCTTCCTCTTCGGCGTCCTCTTCGCCATCTGCTTCTCCTGCCTGCTGGCGCATGCCGTGGCCCTCAACTTCTTGGTGCGGAGGAACCGCGGCCCGCGGGGCTGGGTGACGCTGGCGGTGGCCCTGCTCCTCGCCTTGGTGGAGGTCATCATCAACGCCGAGTGGCTCATCATCACGGTGGCGCGGCAGGAGGGCAGCTCCTCGGACCCTTGCCAGTTGGCGGACGCTGACTTCGTCATGGCGCTCATCTATGTCATGTTCCTGCTGGCGGCCGCCTTCGGCACCGCTTGTCCGGCTCTTTGCGGCCGCTACAGCCGCTGGCGCAAGCACGGCGCCTTCATCCTGGCCACCACCGGCCTCTCCGTGGCCATCTGGGTGGCATGGACGGTGATGTACCTCTATGGGAACCAGCGCGCGGGCGAGAAGCCCGGCTGGGATGACCCCACGCTGGCCATCGCGCTGGTGTCCAACGCCTGCGCCTTCCTCCTGCTCTACATCATCCCCGAGGTGACGCACGTGACGCGGCGCGGCCCCGAGCAGCCCTTCGAGGACGACGTGTACCCCACGCGCGGGGTGGGCTACGAGACCATCCTCAAGGAGCAGAAGTCGCAGAGCATGTTCGTGGAGAACAAAGCCTTCTCCATGGACGAGCCCTCCTTCGGTAGGCGCCGGGGCTCAAAGGGGACCCTCTTTGCCTCGCACCGGGGCACCGGGGCTGGCAACGGTGGGTGGTAGCGAGACGTCTGGCCACGACCTGCCCGGGATTGACGCCTTGACGTGGTTGTGGCTCCCAAAAACTCGCTGGGCTGGGTCTACCAGTTTGGGCTGAGCTCAGCACTGCAGGGGTGCTCCCGGCCCTCCGCCCCAGGCAGACGCTCTGCTCGCGAGACCCTACAATAACACAGGGTGATGTTATTGTAGGGAATGGCAGCTGGGCACCAGCGAAGGTGTCTGCAGCCCATGGGGCTGGGTGGGTGCTCCCGAGAGACCCTACAATAACAAACCCCGGCCAGGCAGCAGCCAGTGATGCAAACCCCAGGGACATCCCTCCTGTCCCGCGGGAATGGCGCAGGGCAAGGGCACTGAGTCAGCTCATTAAACCTGCTAACGAGGAGCAGCTCCCCAGGGGGGTGAGGGTGGCTCTGAGCCCCCCTCTTCATTGTCCCCATCTCTTTGCAGCCAAGAAGCCAGTGTCACCATACAGCGGCTACAACGGGCAGCTCCTCACCAGCGTCTACCAGCCCACCGAGATGGCTCTGATGCACAAGGGACCGGTAAGCGCGGTGCTGGGCTCTGCTGTGGTGGCCGCATCCTGCCTGATGGATGGGCTTCCAGCCGGAGTGGCTGGGATGGGGGCCAGAGTTTGGGGTCCCCCATGTCCAAGGGCTGCTGTAGCGGGGTGCTGGGGAGCATCACCCCTCACCTTCCTTCCCTGGGACCTCATGGGGCTGAGGGTGATCGTGGTGATGCTACAGCCCTCCATGTCTGTCCCATAGGCCGAAGGTCCCTATGATGTGATCCTGCCGCGCGCCTCCACGGCCAGCCCTGCCGCCGGCAGCACCAGCTCCACGCTGCGAGCCGAGGACGCGTTCGCGGCGCAGGCCCGGCACGGCAGCGCCCCGCGGGACGGCAGGACCTGCCAGGTGGGTTAATGTGCAACGCCGCGGGTGGGGAGCGGGCACCAAGGTCCAGCCCATGGCTGGGGACAAAGTCTGTCCCCACCGCAGCATCTCCCATGGGAGGGCTCTGCCCAGCGCCCCCGTGAGTCAGGCTGCAACCACAGCACCGGTGCTGGAGCCGGGTCTGCCAGCACATGCCGCAGTGCTGCTGCCACCTCAGTGCCACCCCAGCGCCATCCTGCTCCGCTCTGCCCGCAGGTGCAGTCCCCGTACAGCAGGAACCGGTGGTGAAGCCCCCATGGCACGGATCCCGCAGCACCAGCACAGCCGCGGCACCACCATCCCGCTCCCGAGGTCTCACCAAGCCTCCTCCTGCCCCACCACGTTCATCCCATCCCATGCAGCAGCCGGAGCCGGGTCCTATGCAGGAGATGCCTGGATGCATCCGGAGCCACCGCTCCTGCCTGTGGCACCCACAAGCTGCCAGCTCTGCCCGGACCCCACATCTCTGCCGCAAGGACCAGCTCCCATGGGGCCACCCCGACTTGTCCCCTCGCTGCCTTCGTGATGCACGGACACCCCCTGTCCCCATGCCAGGGACCACGCACTGCCAGGGAGCCAGGGGACGCCTGCCCAGGGATCCCAGTGGCGCTGAGCCCTCAGGTCCACGCTGACTCTCGCCACCCCCAGGGGTGTCGCAGGCCTTGAACTGAGCCAGCACCGTCCCGCTGCAGGGCGCAAGGTGACATGAAGCTCTCCCCAGCTCTGGCTCCTGCTGTGCCTCAGTTTCCCCATTGCTGGGGCTGGGACCTGACCCCTTTGCGGCTCCAGCCGCCTTCTCGGTGCCTTTCCCCTCCTCGGGGCTCAGGGATCCCTCCTGGGGAGCAGGGAGGGAGCTGGGCCCTCACCCTCCTCCTGGCTTCTCTATTTTTCCTCTTTCCTCCTTTTTTTCAGGTCAGCCCCAATAAAGGTGGTTTTTCCTACGTGGCGCTTGCCCGTGATGGGGAGGGGGTACCCAGCTCCCCATCCGCGACCCCACCATAGCCAACAGCTTTTGCCACGGTACCGGTGGGGTTCAGCCCTTTCTGGGGGGCTCCGGGGCCCCCCATGGCAGCACAGATGGGGCCGCTGTGCCGGGATCCGGCAGGACGGGCAGCACAGGGCGGGCAGATGGGCTGCCTGGCGGGGAGCGGCACGGCGCAGAGGACATGCCAAGGTCGGGGTGGTTTCTCCTGCCCGGATTGCCTTTCCCCTCCGCAGCGATTCCTCTGCCGGGCAGGAAGCCTGCGGCCAGCAGCGCCATGAATTATTCAGGGGCTGAAATGGCTGCGTGGGGGCAGGCGTGACCTGGTCTCCTTGAGCCGCAGCCGGGACGGTGCCGCGCACGAGGGATGCACAAGCAAGAGTTTGGCACATGCAATGTCCCGGCTGTGCCCTTGCCATCCAGCATGTGCCCATGGCAGCCCTATAGGCCAGGGATGGCCGCAGGAGCCGGTTGTTTGCAGCAGGATCTGGCCGCACGCCCCGGGGCTGAGCTGCGTCACCCGTGTTTACCTGGTGCTGGTTGGCAGTGGGGACATCTCCAAGCAGCACCAGGCACTCCAAGTCCCCGGGGGTGTTGTCACCGCAACGGCACGGTGAGGTCCCAGCATGGTACGTCCCACAAAGGCACCTGCAAGCTGTGCCATGGAGCGGCACATCCCGGGCAGCAAGGAGGTGACAGCCAAAGGACAAGGGAAAAACAAGGTGCAAACACTCTGTCCCCATTGCGGGCACACGGGAGCTGCCGGTGGCTCCGCTCTCCCCATGCCCAGCCCCTCCGGAAGCCTGGATCCCACCGGCTGCCGCCAGCGCCGGCCGCAGCGCCGGGGCCGGCCCCGCTCCAACAGGCAGCGCTTTGTGCAGGCGCTGCGGCACGGGGCAGGGAACAGCACGGCCTTTGTGTGCGCAGGTGAAGCCGCCGCCGCGGGCACGGGCTGTGCCGTGCCGGGAGCAGCCCCCAGGAGCCCTCCCCACGGCTGGGTTCCGTGGGGGGCCTCATGGCATGGGGTTGGTAACGGTGCAGTGATGGGGAGGGCACCGCGGTCACTGTGACACGGGTGTCTGGCAGGGACATGGGCAGTGCTGGGCTGGGTAAATGGCACTGAGGGCGGATCAAGGGCTCAGGCAGCGTCCTTGTGCGGTGACAAGGGATGAAACCAGCACGATGCAGGTGAGTTCAGTGGGATGCTCCATGTCCCTGGGGCTCCTCCGACCGG
The DNA here is from genome assembly GCF_004027225.2 of Strigops habroptila. Taxonomy (NCBI): domain Eukaryota; kingdom Metazoa; phylum Chordata; class Aves; order Psittaciformes; family Psittacidae; genus Strigops; species Strigops habroptila. The sequence continues at coordinate 11,660,863 of NC_044290.2, forward strand.
GAGCCAGGATGGGAGCCAGAAAGGCCATAGGCACACTGGGGTCTCCCTGGAGGCTGAGCAATGAGGGTGCTGCCTCCAAACTGACCCCTGCCAGGGCGAGGGACAGTGACATGCCCGCTGTGAGCTGGGAATGCCATCTGCCAGCACATGGCCTGGCACAGCAGGGTCCCTTTCCAGCCACCACGCAGAAAGGGACACCCTCACGCCATCGACACTCAATGGCACTTTTACTACAAGCATGTCCATGGCACCGTGGGGGTCCCAGCTCCAACACTGAGCCCATGAGGTGCCCCAAGCCAAAGTGAGGGGCTGTGGGGAGCCCCAGTGCTTGGCAACAGAAGAGCAGCACCAGGACAACGTCTCCTTCAAGTCCTGGGGTCCTGTGCTGCCTGCACGCTGCCTGCACACCCTGAGCGGGACCAGGCTCAGCTCATCCAGGCTGTGCTCAGCGCGGGACCCTGCGCCGGGCCTTGGCGCTCGCCTGTGCCACCTCCCGCTGCTGCTGCTTGCGCCTCTGGAGGTCCCTGTAGGCCTGGATGACACGAGCTCTCTCCTCCGCCACGATGCGCTGCCGAGCCATGGACACGGGCGCTGCCGGGGCCGCCGGGCTCTGGCCCAGGCGCGGTGTCAGCAGGAGCCGCTTCCGTCCAGCCTGCGGGCAGGGACAGGGCAGGTCAGTGGGGATGGAGGGTGGAAAAGGCAGGACCAGGCTCTGGGGAGCTGTCACCATGAGGCTGAGGCCGCCACTGGCCTTCCGGGAGTGATGTCCAGCACAAGGGAGGTGGTGACCCAGGTCCAGCCCCGCGGGTACCAGAGGGGAGAGCTGAGGGGTAGGAGCCATCACCCCCCCCCGATCTCACCTGCTCTGCAGGGCCCTGGCCCCTGGGCCGTGATGTGATGGTGGGTGGCTGCGTGACCACGTCCCCAAATGCCACTGTGTCTAAGAGAGAAGCAGACACCCGCGTCAGACAGTGGCACCCTGGAATACCCACCATACACTGTCAGGGAAAACAGTGACCCCAGCCACCCCAGAGCCAGACCCACCTTGGAACAGGCTCTTCTCCAGCATGGCCTCTTTCTTCTCCTCCTTCTTCTTCCGAGCTTTTTCCAGCTTCTTATTCTGAAACCTGAAGAGCTGCGTTATGGCCAGGACTTGCGACCAAACAAGAAGCAAGTAAGTGAGTTCCTACCCCATGGGATCCCCCCAAAACCAAGGGCCCCACAGCTCTCCCCCCAGCTCGAGCCCAGCCAGCAATTCAGTCCCATGTAGAGGAGGTCCACAGCCCTCCACCTGCACCCCAGGCACTGCTGGATGCTGGACCAGTGCTGCAGCACCAGCAAAGCACCCACCACACACCCCAAACCGGGCAGGGGGACAAGCCCCATCCACCCCAGCAGCCGCGGGGGCCTTGCTCTCACTCTTTCTTCCTCTTGGACTTCTCCGGTGCCACCGGCTCCTTCTCAGGCTCCCGCTGCAGCTGGTTCTCGGTGAGGAACAGGATGCGCTGCACCTCCTGCTCCATGCGGCACATGTAGGAGCGCTCCGACTCCCCCTTCCCTCTCCTGAACTTGGGGACGGGGACCTCTCCCTGGGCTTTGGGGGCCTTGGACTTGGGCTGCTGCTTCTTCTCTAGGAGAGACGGGTGGCATTACGGCAGCAGTGATGGCTGGGGGCTCCCTCCCGCTGCAGGGCAGGGATGGGACATCACTGGGGGAAGGAGGATGCTGCGCTGCGGGATCCAGCTGTGCCAAGGGCTGCTCAGTCCGGCTCTGTATCCCACCTGCCGCCTTCTGCTTCCTGGGATCCGGGCGCTTCATGGCCTCACGGCTCCGGATGAGCTCCCGCAGGCGGAAAGGGATCTCCTGCTCGTCGGGGTGCTTGGGCTTCATGTTGTCCAACTTCTGCTTCCTGGTAGAGAACGGACACCGTGTGAGGACTGTCCTGAAGCACCGGGATCCAGGCACGGTGCGACACCGGGATTTGGGCATAGCAGCGACCTGGACACCGAGAACCGAGCATGGAGGGACATGGGGACCGGGGCACGGCAGGACACCGGAGCTCCTGCACCTGGTGAGGCACCAGCTGGCCCGGGCACGGCGGGACACCGGGACCCAGCTCCCGGGAACGGGGCCCCCGACAGAGCCCAACCGGGCTCCGAGACCAGCGTGGGTCCAAGCCTGATCCCGAAGGGATTCCCCCGAGCACTGACCTACTGCGCTGAAGGGCGGCTGGTCCCGGTGCCGGTCCTTGTCTCTGTCCCGATCCCGGTCCTGATCTCTGTTTCTGTCCCGATCCCGGTCCCGATCTCTGTTTCTGTCCCGATCCCGATCTCTGTTTCTGTCCCGGTCCCGGTCCCGATTTCTGACCCTGTCTCAATCCCGGTCCCTGTCCCGATCCCGGTCGCGGTCGCGGTCGCGGTCCCGGTGCCGGTCCCGGTCCCCGGCCCATGGCTCCGCCGCTCCCCACGTGTCGCCCCCACCGCCTCTTCCGCCTTCCTCCGCCCCTGCCCCGCCCCCTGCTCCTTATTGGTCACACGCCTCACCGCTCCTCATGAACCGGCCTGCCATTGGCTGGGAGAGCTGTCACTCAGGCGGGGCCAGTCCGGGCGTGCAGTGGCCGGATGTTGTTGCGCCGGGCCCGGGGGCTGCCGGGGGCGCGCCGGGGGGTGAGGGGGGACCCGGGGGGGGGGCAACGGGAGGAGGGGGTCAAAGGGAGGGCCTGGTGGGGTGCTGGGGCCGGGAGGGTCTATGGGGGGGGACATGGGGTCCTGGGGGTGTAGTGGGGGGTGCAGGGAGTGGGGTAAAGGGCTGGGGGGGACAAGGGGGAGCTGGGGGGGGGGTAAGGAGGTGCTGGGGGTGTGATATGAAGGAGTGGGGGGTAATGGGTGCTGGGAATAGATTGGGGGGGCTGATGAAGGGACAGGGGTGAGCTGGGGGGGCAAGAGGGTGCTGGGGATGAGGAGAGCTGAGTGGGGTGATAAGGGGGAGCTGGGGTGAATAAGGGGTGCTGGGGATGAGTTGGGGGGCTAAGGACGAATTGGGGGTTAGGGGGATGACATGGGAGAGCTGGGGGGATAAAGGGGTGCTGGGGATGGGGGGCTGAGGGGGAGAAGAAGGGGGACCTGGGAGGATGGAGGGTGCTGAGGATGGAGAGGAGGATGAGGGGGGCTGTGTGCTCTGCGGGGGGGTTGGTGGTGGGGGCAGGGTGCCGGGGTAGGGCTGTCCCCATGTGTCCCCCCAACTGGTGTCAGTGTCTTGGTTCTCAGGAGCCCCCGGATGGCACCGGCAGCCGCGGGGGGGTGCTGGGGGCAGGGTCCCCCCACTCCCACCCCACCAACACCTCCAGCATTCGGGAGCGCTCGGACACGCCGGCAAAGGACAGCGGCACCTCGGGCACCGCAGGGAGCAATGGCAGCGTGGGGGGGACCCGAGGTGACGAGGGGCTTCCCCCTCCACCGACCCACTGCTGCGGGACCGGCTGCCCCAACTGCGTGTGGATCGGGTACGTGGAGGAGCTGCTGCAGCGGTACCGGGACGGCGGGACCCGCGCCCTGGCGGCCGTGGAGGAGCACGTGGAGGACGAGAGCATTAAAGCGATCCTCAGGATGGAGATCAGGCTGCGCATGGGGAAGGACTGAGCATCCCCTGGCCCCCCCAAAGCCGATGGGGACCCCCCCCAAGGGAGCCTCTGCTCCAGGTTGGGCAGTAGGATACAGACTGGCCTTGTTTGAAGTGTTTCTGTGTGTGTTGGGCTCGTGTTGTGATGGGCTGGGCACAGCCTGAGCCCCGCCAAGGACCTGCGTGGCATCACCCCATGGGCAGGCAGCGGCTCACGCATGTCCTGAGCGCCCTGGGGTGGTAAATCCCACCCAAGGGCAGGCGGTGCGTGTCCCCCCCCCCCGGTGTCACTGCTCTTGCCCCGTCCTTGCGCTCCCAGCTTGGGCTTTAAGCATCATTTGCGTCTTGTCTGTGACCTGGTGAATGGGGAGGGCTGGGGTGCCGCGCCGGACCCCCCCTCACCGCGGCCATAAGCCTCTTAGGGGCTTCTCTGGTGCGAAGGGAGGCACAGGCAGTGTGCGGCCCCCAGCACGTGGGGCCTGCAGCCTCCAAGGGCACCGGCACCGAGGTCACAGCCTCACGGGCTGTTCCTGGTGCCTTTTCTTCCTTAGTTGCCTTTGTTTCCATGTTAAACCCCATCAGTTTGGCTCAGCACATCCCTGCTCCATCCTGCCCATGTGGGCTGGGGGCTCGGAGGCTCCTGGCCATCGGGATGAGCTTCCCCACGGAGCCACCAAGCCCTGGGGCAGCGCTGAGGACGCCCAAGCTGGAGGCAGCAGTTGGCACCAGGGCCCTGCTCCGTGCCACAGGAGTGGCCGGTTCTGCCGGCTTCATAGGAAACGCTCCCAGATCCCTGTAATCCTATTTGTTGGAGTGCAACTAATTGCAATTAGTGGCAGGGGCTGAAGTTCAATTAAAGTGTACTGAGATTATTCCTTTTTGTAATTGCTTTAGGGCTGGGATTAAGGGAAGCTTTGGAGTGATACCATCCCGTGTTCGGTGGGGCTGCCCAGCCACTCTTCTGCCAGATTTTGGTGCAATTTGGGGTGAAGGCACCTATGTTGGCACCGGTAGGGATGAATCCATCCCTGGCAGGGCAGAATCCACCCGGTCCAGGATGGATTCTGGAAGTGCCTGCAGGCAGGAACCCAACAGCAGCATCCCTGGGATCAAGGGGCACTGGGGTGACCTTTGGGGAGCAGGGTGTCCCCCTCGGTGATTTGGGATCCTGACACCATCATTCCCAGCGGCACTAATCCAGACCCCCCCATCCTGCGGGGAAGGACACCAGATTACCCCTGCGAGAAGCAGGGACGTGAGTAATCCTATTACCCGGAGCAGGATAAATCTGCCCTCCCCTAAAAGCCCCCCCAGAGCTCTGCAGGGCACGGGCTGGCAGGACAGAGGGGCCCTGCGGAGCAGCGCTGGCCTCGGGGACCGCGGCGGCCAGGTAAGTTGGGGCTCTGCTCCATGCAGGATGGGACCCGGTCCCGGTGGCACTGGGACACACTGGGATGGGACAGTGCTTTGCTCCAGGCAGGAGCTCGCTGTTGGGTCCTGTTCCTGCAGCCGGGAGCCGGGTGTTTTTGGCATCTCCCCAGGCCAGATCCCATAGCCTGGACCCCATAGTGGGGCTGAACCCCTTTGCATCGGTGCTGGATCTCACACCCAGCTCATGGTGTGGCTGTGGTGCTTAGAGGCACAACCACAGCAGGATGTGCTGCCCTGCAATGTCCATCTGCCCCAGCCGCCTGCATCCCAGCACGGATCCGGAGGGATCTGCAGCATGGGGTGCCCACCATTCCCAAATCCCATCCTGTTATCCTGACGGACACTTTGCTCCCATGCTTTTGGCACTCGCGGCTCAGCACAAACCCCAGCATGAGCCGTGGCGGAGGGTCCCAGCAGTGGCTCCATCCATGCCAGGGTAGGGGGCAAGGGCTGGAGGAACAGCCCCGAGGGATGCAGCAGCTCTATTTCCCCAGGGATGCCCTTCCCTGACTTTGGGGAAAGGGGATTATCGGGCTCTGAGCTGGACTAAGTCAAGGCTGCGGGGAGGGGGCTCTGCCAGGGGGTGGATCAGTGATAACCGAGGGGTGCGGGGGGGGCACACAGGGTGGTAGGAGAAGCCGCTGCCCCCACATCTCCCCTCATCAGGTGTGAGGAGCCGTCCAGCGCCAGACCCACAGCGACCGGGGGCCAGCTGCCATCCCCAGCAGAGCCATGAGCCTGGAGCCCCCCAAGTTGGAGGTCAAGTCAGCCACGAGGGTGATGGGGGGACCCGCCACCCCCCGGAAGGGACCACCCAAGTTCAAACAGAGGCAGACGAGGCAGTTCAAAAGCAAGCCCCCCAAGAAGGGGGTGCAGGGGTGAGTGGGGCAGGGACGCGGGGGGACACGGCTCTATGTGCCGGCGTGGGGCAGGGGGGGCTGGATGGGGGTCAGCGCAGACACTGTCTCTCTTTGCAGGTTCGGCGACGACATCCCGGGCATGGAGGGGCTGGGAACAGGTACGGGGGTCCCGTCCCCCCTTCACAGTGGGTTGGGAATGGGGCTCGCTGCAGCCTGCAATGGGGCGGTTGTGCTGACACAGGCTCTCTCCTCTCCCCAGATATCACCGTCATCTGTCCCTGGGAAGCCTTCAGCCATCTGGAGCTGCACGAGCTGGCGCAGTACGGCATCATCTAGGCAGGCTGCGGCCACCACTGCCCTCCCGCCCCGTAGTGCTGTGTAGGTAGAGCCTGCCCCGTCCTCACGGAGGGGCTCAGCCTGGAGAAACACTCATTAAAACCCAAAACGAGCACGAGGAGCCTGGTGTGGTGCTATGGGGTTGGCAGGGATGTGCATGGAAAGCGAGGTGCGATGGACAGGACACGGGTGGGGTTTGGCTTTCTGACAAGGTTTATTCGGGGTCGGATCACCCACCACCATGTCCCCAACCCCACGGTGCCCCCCACCGCACCCTCACTCCCGCGTTGTGATGTCTCCGAGCATCTTCAACGCCATGAGCGCACCGATGGCTTCAACCAGCACCAGCACGGCCGCACCGGCCGCGATGGCACCGGCCTGGCCGCGGAGCCAGGCGCTGAGCTGAGCCACACAGCCCCCCACGTACACCACGGTGCCGGCCACCACGTCCCCGAGGCGCAGCGCCCCGGCGGCACACAGGGCATTGGCCACGGTGCCGTTCTGCCACGGGTCCAGGCAGCAGGACGCGGGGACGCTGCACGCCTGCGCTCCCGGGGCGCTGCAGTTGAAGTACCTGTAGGGATAGACAAGGAGAGCGGCCGGTTCCATGCCCGTGCAGCGCGGGGAGATGCCCATCACTGTACCCACCCCGGTGCCCCCACTCACGGGTTGGCCTCCCAGTCGCGGTAGGAGCCGAGGCCGCAGCACCGCAGGCTCCGCTGCACCTCATCCACCAGGAAGCGCAGGTCGGGCTCGTCCTGGTAGCGCAGGAGGCAGAGGAGCAGCGCGTCCCGCAGCGCGTCCCGCAGCCGGTGCCGTGCCGCCAGCAGCAGCAGCCCCCCCAGCACCTCCAGCCCCGCGAAGGCGAGCACAGCGCCCACAAAGAAGCGCAGCAGGCAGGGGCTGGAGCGCAGAGCGCCCAGGCAGCCGGCCAGGGACACGGCGCTGGCCCCCAGCCCCGCCAGCACGAAGAGCAGCATGGGGTCAGAGCCCAGCGGGACAAAGCGCTCCCCGGCCAGCGAGCCCTTGGCCAGCAGCCCCCAGACCCCCGTGGCCAGGGCCAGCAGCCCCAGCAGGAGGAAGAGCAGGTTCCAGAGGAAGGCCAGGTACCGCACGCACTGGCTGAAGGTGCTCGGTGCGGGGGGGATGCGGCAGCTCACACCAGGGTCTGACTCTGCTGCGGGAAGGTCCGTGTCTCCATCATTGTCATCATCAGAGGAGGAGTAGGGCAGCTCCACCAGCCTGGACACCTGCGTGGACACACAAGCTGCTCATAACCATTAGGGCAGCCCCCCCCAAAATGTACCCCCTGTCCCGCATCCAGGTGCTGTCACAAGCTCCAGGAGCCACCATGCACCCCCAGCACAGGGTACCCCACATCCACCCCATGTGCGACCCATCACAGAGAGCCCAGCGACTGAGAAATGGAGAGTAGGTGCTCTCCCGGAGACCCTGCCCCTAACAGGGACCCCTGGGTTCATCCCTATGGAGACGCCCAGGGATGCGGGCGCTGCATGGAGCCAGCACCCAGCGGCCGGGGAACACGGGTGCAGGGGCAGAGGGTCCCAAGGTGGGGACCGGGGGTGCCGGCGTTACCTGTGGCAGGAGCCGGGTGCTCTCCCCGCGGCCGGCCGCCCCTCGGGGCCGCGCTCTGCCCAGCGCCATCGTGCTCGCAGCCCGGTGCCGGGGCTCGCAGCGGTCACGCTCCCATCATGTGAGGGGCTGTGGCCGGCGCTTAAATAGGGCCGCGGCTCCCGGCCCCGCAGCTGGGTCCGATGTGGGTCCGGCCCCACCGCAGCACCCACACTGGGGCCGGTGGTGCGGGGTGAGCGCGAGGTCAGCCCCCGGCAGAGCCGCCATCCCGCTGCCCGCCCCTCCGGAGCCCACCCGAGCTCCGCGAGGGGACACCGGGGGACCCCACGGCCGGGCCGGGCTCCGCTGCATGATGCTGGGGGGACCGGTTGTGTGCGGAACGAAAGTGTGGGTGCGGCAGCGCGGGGGGAACGAATGATGAGGTTGCACCTAGGCAGCGTGGGGGACCGCTACGGGTGTAGCACCGAGGCAGCGAAGGGGGACGGCTATGGTGGGTGCACCGCCCAGCCCCGCCCGGAGTAGGAACCCTCAAGCAGCGGAACGCGTGTGGCGGGGCGCGGGGCCCGGGCGGAGCTAGCGCAGGCGGCGGGCCGGGCCCGGGAGGCGGCGGGCCTGGAGCAGGGCCGGGCCGGGGCGGGCGGCGGAGCGGGGCGGGCAGGGCCGGACCGGGCCGCGGCGGGGCCGGGACGAGGCGGCGGGGCCGGGACCCGGCGGGCAGCGCCATGGCCGAGACCATCGTGAGTGGGGCCGGGCGGCGGGGCCGGGGGGAGGGGCGATGAGGCAGCAGATTCGTGCGGGGCGGCGGGGCTGGGCCGCGCTCCCCCCGCACCGGGGCCGCACCGGGGCCGCCCGGAGCGCGGCTAGCCCGGGGTGCGGCGGTGCTCCCCCCCCACCCCCCCCGGAGCGTGCGGGGCTCGGCACCGGGAGCCCGGGTCCCGCTCAGCCGAGTCCCGGGGAAGGGGCCCCGTCCCGGCCGGGAGCCGGTGCCGCTGGAGGGGCTCCCGGTGCCGGGAGGGTGCCCCGTGCCCGTGGCGCTGGGTTTGGTGCGGTGCTGGAAGTTGGGGCAGTGTTAAAGGGGCTCGTGTGGGGTGATGCCGGGACACCGCAGCGCCCGTGTCCTCCGGTGTCCCCCCGTGTCCTCCCGTGTCCCTCCTTCCAGCACACGCTGCCAGCCTGAGCCTGGCTCTGCGGAACCCAGCAGCAGGTGAACGTGCTTTAGAACATGCTTTAAAGCAGCTTTAGAACGTGCTTTAGAGCAGCTCGAGTCACTTCTCCAGCTCTCAGCAGCTTGAGGACGCTGACGCTGGTGTTTGCTGCTCTGTGAAGGGCTGGCCCCGGCCTTTTTGCCCCCAAAAAGCTGCTGGTTTTCCCCGTTTCCCACTCCAGGTTACAGCACAACTGCTGCTCTGTCTCACAGGGCACCCTGAGCCTCGTGGCTCTTCCCCTCGTCCCTTCATTAGCCATGGAAGTCGCACACCGGTTGAAACAAGAGCGCAGGTGCCCACGAGCACCAGTTAGACCAGTGTCTGTGGGCAGGTTCCTCCCATGGAACCTCTGATTCATCCTCCTGCAAGTCTAATTCCACGTCTGAGGTCAGAGCTTGGACCCAAACAACAGCAGCGTCAGTTGGTGCCAGCTCCTTGCCTCGTGCACGTGGGTACCTCACCCCGTGGTGTCAGCCCCCAGCCGGTGCCCCCCCGTGTGTCTGCCGTCCCTCCTGCAGAGCAGCGTCAGGGGCAGGAGGGGGGAGCGTTAGGAGCTGCAGCAGGGGGGGCTCCGTGCTCTGCCCCCCGGCCCGGCGCTCACCCGGGGTGTCCTTGACCCGCAGATCATCCGCGTGCAGTCGCCGGAGGGGGTGAAGCGAATCACGGCCACGAAGCGTGAGACGGTGGCGACGTTCCTCAAGAAGGTACCTGGGGCTCTGCAGGGGCTGGGCTCTTGGGACGCGTTTGTGGTGGGCTCCCAAGGAAAGGGCAGCGGGGGAAGAAGAGGCAGGACAAGAACACAGGAAAGCTTAGAGCAGCTCCAGTGCCTGAAGGGGCTGCAGGAAACCTGGAGAGGGGCTTTGGACAAGGAGTGGAGGGACAGGCCAAGGGGAATGGCTTTAACCTGCCAGAGGGGAGATTGAGATGAGCTCTGAGGCAGAAGCTCTTCCCTGTGAGGGTGCTGAGGCGCTGGCACAGGGTGCCCAGAGAAGCTGTGGCTGCCCCATCCCTGGCAGTGTTCAAGGCCAGGTTGGACACAGGGGCTTGGAGCAACCTGCTCTAGTGGAAGGTGTCCCTGCCCGTGGCAGGGGTTGGAACTGGAGGAGCTTTAAGGTCCCTTCCAACCAGCTGGTGACTCTATGAAAGCTGATAGCCGAAGCCTCTGGCCTTTTCAGCTCAGACTCAGCTGCTTCGTTTGTGCTTTGAATAGCATTTGAATGTGCTTTGTGTGCTCCTGGTTTTCCAGTATGGTTTGGAGAGAGCAGGGAGGGAATTAAGGCGAGTTCTTAAGGTGATGTTGGAGCCTGTGGCATCTGCTGGGAAGGATTTCCACCCTGGGATGAGGAGAACACGCGAGTGCTGGAGATGTCACATCTGGAGTTGGCTGTAGCTTGTTCTTTGGTCTCAATTCAACTGCTCAAGGTTTCAAGTTTGCTATTCAGGAGTGAGCAGTTCTGTTTCCTTCCCTCCTGGAACTCTGCTGTAACCTGGAACTGTCAGACGAGGATTCCTTTGCTTTATAAGAGAAGTACTTTGTGTTCCTGTGCCTGAAGGGCCATTCTTTCAGTCAGCTCCGTTTCCTTTTCCCCTGCGAGGGGGAACGGGAACAGAGCGAAACCTTCTGCTGTCTGTGAGTCATTGGCTTTGTTCGATGCTTGGGCTCAGACCATCACATCAATCCCCACCTGAGCAGGCGAAAATCCTGCTGGATTTCAGGGCTGGGTCGGAGCCACCCCTCGGCCTCTCAACAGCTTCACCCAAGGAAGAAAAAAGGCTTTCAAATGCCTGTGCAAAACAAGCTGCTGCTTTCAGGGGTTCATGTTACCTGAGGCAGTGTGGAACAATCCTCTTGCAACCACTTGGTTGGAACAAAAGCATCAGCACTCACTGACGTTGCCTCTTGGCCTGGGGAAAACTCTCTCCTCTTCCTGAGCCGAAAACAAGAGGTGTTTAGGGGTGTTTTCCTGGTACGGGGTTTGCTTGAAAGAGGAAAGTTGCAAATGTCACCACCCAAGGTCTGTGCGTATTAATAGCTGTGGATTTCAACGCTGAGATGTTAATCCATATGGTGGATTTTGTATCTAGCTAGATTGCTGTAATTAAACCAGCATCAGGTTCCTGCCTCTGTGCTGACAATGAGCTTGGATCCCCCCTTGGCTCCAGAGAAGCCACGAAAGAAGCAAGAAATCAGTGAGGAGGGTCTCAATAATCTGTCTTTTATAGCAGCTCCTTGGTAAGAGCGCTGCCAAAGTGGCCCCTGGGCTGTGTGCAGGGTGGAATCGAGGCAGGAACGTGGGTAGGAACCTCTTGGTGATGTGGTGGGGGACTTGTGAAGTGTGTGGCCTCACGAGGTAATGTTTAACTCTGTCAGGGGATGGACTGTTCGAAATAGAGAGGCTGCTTTCCATGGCTTTGCCCTCTGTTTGTGGCTCCTGAGGCTGGTCCTGTGTGCGCTCACTGCTGTGAGCCCTACCGAAGCCACAGGGAGATGTTCTTGGTGCAAATCAAGGCTGTTAGCTTAAGGATTTAGGATGAAACTTGTCATCTAGAGAAACTTTTAACAGCACTTTTAAACTGACCTTGTCTGTAAGTGGCCCAGTGTGAAAATTGCTGTTGCTGTGAAGAGGTGTTTGGCTGAGCAAGAGTAAAGCAGCCTTAAAGTGAGCTGGTGAGAGGATGAGCAGGGAAAAACCTGCCTGGGCCTGGGAGGGCTGCTGTGAGGGGGAGTTCCATGGGAGGAAAGAGGCAAATGGGGAAAAGCAGAGGGAAGAACAGCAGGAAGAGCTTGAGTGAAACTCATGTAGCAACGGTGGGTGCGAGCGGAGCTGAGGGCGAGAGATCTTGGAGGTGAAGCTCTGGGTGGAGGAATTCTGGTCGCAGGAGATGAGAGTGACTTGGCAAGGCTGGAGCGAGAGAACCAGGTAATGAGGAGAGTGTTTCCCCCTTCTAGTCATGACAGCACTTGCCTGGATTTAGATAAAATGCTGCATTTGTGTCGTGTGAGTGAGAGACACGTTCTGTTTCAGTTCCTTTTTAAATAGCTCTCTCCTGTGACTGAGGGTTTCTGCTTTCCTTGGTTATCCGGTGCCCTTCAGAAGCGCAGATGAATTCAGCTCAAGTTTTGCAACAGAAGTTCCCTGGACATAGCCCTCACTCCGAGCAGCTTTCAGCATCTGCCCAGGGGTGTGAGGTACCTCAGACCGCGTCGTTCTTCCCTCTCTTTCAGGTTGCGAAGGAATTTGGCTTCAGGAATAATGGCTTTTCCGTGTACACCAATAGAAACAGGACGGGCGAGATCACGGCGGCGCAAAACAAATCCCTCAACTTGCTGAAGATCAAGTGAGTGCTGGGGGAGCGCCGAGGGTGCAGGGGGGTCTGCGCACAGGGAGCCCCCCCTGAGCCTGCCCTGGGGCTGGGCAGCCGCAGCCACGTCTCCTTCCAGCAGTGCCAAGCTTTTGGCTGTCACTTGCCAGCTCCTCGAAGGGACAAGTGTGATGTGTGAAGCTGGGGTGACCAAACTGACTACGTGTGAGGCTGCGGCAGCCCTTCCTTAGGTCACTTGTGGTGTGTTTGGTGGCAAGGCAGCAGCAGGCCCCTGTTTGCTCTCACAGCCTGCAGCAAGATCCCTCACCCCCCTTTCCCTGCCGCCACCCTTTTGCTGTGCATGGATGCCAGCGTCTGACAGTGCCGGCGCCGGGATGAGCGGTGCCAACGGTGCAGTTGCTCCGTGTTTGCTGGGAATGTTTTCATTCTGTTGGTGTCAAGAGTAACATTAAACTGGTTAAAAATACAAGAGCTGTTACCACCGCTTGCAACTTGTCACTTGAATGTGTCAGCGCTGGCAGCTGCCTCGGGAAGGCTGCGACTTGATGGGCACAGGATCCACACAAGTTCTTTCTCCTGCTAGAGCTGTTGCTTCTCTCCGTATCCTCCTGTTGCCTTTTTCTCCATCTTTACCCATCCCTGGCAGTGTTCAAGGCCAGGTTGGACACAGGGGCTTGGAGCAACCTGCTCTAGTGGAAGGTGTCCCTGCCTGTGGCAGGGGTTAGAGCTGGAGGAGCTTTAAGGTCCCTTCAACCCAAACCAGGCTGGGATTCTATGATTACTTTATATGTGTTTATTAGTGTATATTAGTTTATATGTTGTTATATATGATTCTGTGATATAGTTTATGATAAATTACATGCTCTCTGTGATCTGGGAGGTTTGCTACCCAAAAGCACCTCCTGATACCCATGTGTTGTTCCCACACCTGCAGGCATGGTGATATGCTGTTCCTCTACCCCTCGAGCCCGGCTGGCTCCTCCTCAGAGACCATGGACACCTCTGTCTCGCAAAGCTTGCGGCCTGTGGGGGCCCCTCAGGTGGTGGAAGATGAGATTGACCAGTATCTGATCAAACAGGATGGGAAGATTTACCGGAATCGAGACCAGCAGCTGTGAGTACGGGTGGAATTTGCTTCTGCTGGTGCATCTGTGCCTCACCAGAGCTTGTAACCTCTTGTCTGAAAGCAGCAGCCAGGAAATGTGCTACAGGACCTGCCCCCTGCGCTGCTGCTGTGGCCCTCGCTGCCTCTGCAACGTTCACAAGGGAAAACAGCCCTTGTCATTGTCCTGGAAGGTTAAATCAAGCTCTGGTGGAGGAAGGAAGCAGATACCAAAATCCCAGGGTCTTTGCCAGGAAGGACTCATTTAGAGCATCTATTGTTCTGGTCAAGGTGGCCCCTGCTTTGGGATTTGGGATCGTATATTTTGTGCTCCTAAAACATTTGGAGTTCTCTAGATTAAATTGAATGCTTTGAATCATCCCCACTGGGACGGGGATGTCCCAGCAGCCGGTGCTGTGCAGAAGCAGTAGGTTGTGCTCTGTGTGTGGCATATTGCTCAGGAAGCAGGGGCCTGCTGTCCACAGCAGCTTCTGTCCCATATGGTCTCAATATGCAGCTCCCACCCGGTGCTGGGTGAGCATCAGGGTCAGATTTGCTTCCTAAATCCTCTGTCAGAGCAGGGAGCTGAGCTCTGTTGCCTTCTCTGGTCACTGCAGCCTGCCCCTGCTCGGGCAGAGTGAGCACAATCACACATCACTGTCTTCAGGTGGTGCCTCAGCTGATGTCCCAAGCAGGAACACGGGATCTTCAGATCCAGCCACTCCTCATAGAGGAAAAACACAGAAGCAAAGGGAACGAGTGGAAGTATCTGACAGCAGAGACGTGGAAGTGAGACTTGGGTCTCTGCCTGCTTAGTTTTTGGCTTCCCTTCCATCACGTGCCTTTCTAACCTTTGTGTGGAACCAGGGAGCCCATTCTGCTCGCAGCAAAACAACACAGCCTGGCTTTGCCAAGGCTCTGAGCTGCAAGAGGCTTGGGTAAACAGAGCAGCTTGTGGGTTTTGTGGAAGTAAGAACACAATGGGAGTTAATACCACCCTAAATCTACACCGATGCTGCTAAAATCTCCTCTGTCTGCAGAGCTGGGTTTTACTGCTTTCATAACGCCCCTGGGTGCTGGCTTGATGTCTTATTCTGCTGTGGGCTTGGGGCTGGACCCCTCTGCAGGGTAACTTCTGAAAGGGCTCCAGTGAAGGTTTTAAAGGCAACCAGGAATTCTTTCTGTAGCAGAAGAGCTCTCCCTTCCCCTCGTCTTCTCTTCCATCTGGTTTATCTTCAGTGCTGCAGCAGCAAGGAGCTCGGGAGAGCCGTAGCCTTTACGTGGCAGATCCTGTCTAACCTTTTCAGGCTGGTGATAGACGAGGGAAGTGTCACATTATTGAAACAATAAAGGCAAAACCCCACCACTCCACGGCGCAAATACTGCCTTTAACCTGACCACATTTTTCAGCAGGATAAATGAAGGTGTTGTTCTTAGCAGGGAGCCAGCGCACAGTGGTGGATAGTTACGATAAAAAGAGTGTGTCTGGGCTTGTTCCTGTGGTTGGGAGTGCATATCAATCTAAACATGAAGGGATGCTGGCGTTCAGCTGAGTGCATTAGCAGCCTTTCGAGGTCCTTTATGTACATTATCTGCCACAATACTTCGTTAAAAGCAATGCTGCAACTGGATCTCATCCATTTTGTCTTTACAAGCGCCTTGCTCCTCTCCAGAGGCCTCCTTTGAAACCAGCTCTGACCCAGAGCGGGGCGGGCGGGAGGTTTTATTGGTTTGGGGTTGTTTTTAAAGCAATCACCTCCAAAGGAGATGTTTTCCCCTCTGCTTTATAACTTCCCCCAGCAGGTCTTTATCTGCCCGATAAACACATGCTGCCCTGTTTGTTCCCCACCATCCTCTGGGGCCTGATAAAGGCTGAACGTTTGGGTTGTCTCTTTGTTAAAGCCACCCGGGCCAAGCCCGTGACGTAGGTTTGGAATTCTTTGAATTGAAAAGCAGCCTCAGTGCGGGGCTGTAAAACCTGAGAAGCTGTGATCTGACAGGGCTTCACGTGGCCCTGCAGAGAGCAGAGCACAGGCGTGAGGAGGGCTTCATCCTGACCTGGGGCTCTCAGATCGAACCTCTAATCTTGTGGTGACCCCTCTGTCGTGCTCCCTAGTGGGTGGAGGCTCCGAGCTGTATGTTTGTATAGACCTTGCACGCCAAAACTGTTAGTCTGGAGCAGCTTTTAGTCTGATTTTCCATGATCAAACAAGATCTAACACTGCTTCTCTTTCTCTTTGCAAAGGTGTCGCCACGGCCCCCTGGGGAAGTGCGTTCATTGCGTTCCACTGGAGGTAAGAGCCCCGGGAAGGTGCTCTGGGAAGGCACACAAAAGCACGTCCTCCCGCATCCAGCTTCCTCCAGGATGGAGGCTTTTCCTCGGAGCGCTGCCCACGCAGAGGTGGCAGCTCCGGGTCAGGATCCTGCCGTGCTCTCTCAGAGGTGCTGGCTCACATCCAGGCTCACTAAAGCTCCAGGCTGTCGTGACCCTGGGTTCATTCTGGTTCATGCTCTGCTTCTCTGCAGTGATGAGTTTAACAGAAAGTGCTTTAGGAAAGCTCCAATTTTCCTCCCTCTTCTCTCTTGCCCGGATTTTCTTGTTCCATCCCTTCTCTCATGGATCCCAGCACTTCCCGGTTCAACCACGTATTATTGAGGTTGAAGGCAGCTTTAGTAACGCCTACAAATGTGCTGTGTGATTTATGGCATGAAGCAGAGATCCCTCAAGCCAGGATGGCTGTTCCCCCGCCGGGTGCTCTGGAAGTTCTTTGGCCCTGTTTGAGCAGCTGGGCCCTTTGTTTGTTGTTGGATATTAAAAGGGAAAAAGCATTTTGCCTTTGAGGCTCATTGTGATTTGTGGAGCCAATCTGTTATAGAAGTAGGAGGCGATACTAAAGCTCGCTGTTGTAAAGCCCCACTGTTTGTATCACAGTAGTAGCTGCCTTGAAAATGAGCCTAAGTTTCCTTGATGGTTTCCACATTGAGAGGCAGAGGGGTTGACTCTAGAACATGCATATGCTCAGTGCTCACCGTGTTATCAGACAGGTGCCTGACCTGCCTTTCCTTTGTGTGGTGTTTCTGGCAGCCTTTTGATGAGGATTATTTAAACCATCTGGAACCTCCTGTGAAGCACATGTCGTTCCATGCCTACATCAGGAAGCTGACCGGAGGGGCAGACAAGTAAGAAAATCTCTGGGTTTGAGGGAATCTTCTTGTAGCTTCTTTTTCTTTTCAAACACAACTGAAAGCGCAGAGAGATCCCACCGGAGTGTGACAACCTGAGGAGAAAACAGCACGTCGAAAAGAAAAGGGGGGAAAAAGGCAGGAAAACAAATGTATTTTTCTTGCCTTTTTTCTTTCTTGCTGTGGCAGTGTAATTGCTTCCAGGAAACACTGCTGATGGGGGGAGAAAGCCAGATGGAAGGAAAGAGGTTCCCTAATGATTCCAAGCCTGGGTCTCAAACCTCATGGAGAGGCACTGAGACTGTGGTGGACCTGGGGAGCTTTGGTTCACCAACGGCTTTCCTTACCTACAAGCACAAATAGGACAGAAGGATGAGCCTAACATGCCTCAGGGCCTGATTCTGCTCTGTCCCAGGCTCCACGTGTCCTTAGTGAAACCTTTTCCTGTCGTGGTGCCACAGTTCATTGCCCACTAACTGGGACATGTGTCCTACCCCTCGATGGGGTGGAGGACACTGTGGTGACATAGGCCAGGCAAGTGCTGAGCAGGGAGGGAGCACCAAAAGCATCAGCAAAGGATCTAAAGTCCCCTCAGGACTGTTGGGGACCCCACTGTTCTGAAGTGCAGCTCCTGTAGATGAGTTACACGGGGGTGTAACCTTCTCCCTCCTATTCCTAAATGCCGTTGGGATTTTTCTAATGGCTTTGTGAGATGCAGCTCAAGCCGTTTGAAGGGAACTTCCCTTTGCAGGAAGCCTGCACATGAAAGGAGCTCTAATTTGCCCTAGTGGTATAATCTATTACTTCCCCTGTGCTGCATGAATTATTTAAGCAGGGTCCCATGAGTTTTCTGTCTCTGCTCTTGCTTTAATGTCTGCTTAAGAGCTGGGTTGGGGACCACACAGCAGCCTCTCAACCTCCCTCACTAAGTGGGCAGCAGAGTTTCCTCAGGGATCACTCCCAGTGGGAGTCTGCAGGGTGCTCTGAGATCCTCTGCAGATGAAAGCATTGGTGCCACCCTGTTTCCCATTACCCTGCTTCCTCTATATTTCTATCCACTTGCTTTTTCTGAGACCCAAAAGCATTTCCATGATAACAGCAGCCTCCTCTTTCCCTCCTTGCAGGGGGAAGTTTGTTGCCCTGGAGAACATCAGCTGTAAGATCAAGTCAGGCTGTGAAGGGCACCCTCCTTGGCCAGAAGGCATCTGCACAAAGTGCCAGCCAAGCGCCATCACTCTCAATAGACAGGTGAGACGGAGCTCGCAGGAGCCTTGTGCCTAAAGCTGGCAAGGGGCTTGGCTTTTATTTTGGGAGAGGTGACTTCAAGAACAGCCAACTTGGAGCGAGAAGCCCTTGAGTATTGGCAGGTGCTGGGAAATGGCTGTTAAGATCTTTAGTCCTTGCAGAAAAGGACTCCAAAATGTGTCTGGATCAGCAGTTTCCTCTAAACGTGGAGGACGTCTGTGCTAGCGATGATCCCCGCTCCTTCCTCGTGGGATTCAAAAGGCCACCCACTGCTTTTTCTTGTTTCCTTTTAAGTATCAATGTCTGGTTTTAGTTGCAAAGGGCCCTAGGAAAGAAGCCAAGCTGAGGGGGTGCTCAGCACTTCCCCACGCTCCATCCCATGGTGGGTCCTGCTTGCTGGGCAGGGCAGTGGTGCCGAAGGGGGAGGCTGCAGCCGAGGGAGGGGGTCAGCTCCCTTTCCTGGGGCAGGGAAAGCTGCAGAGGGGTGGTGTGTGTCCTGGGCAGTGGGAAGGTTTCGGCGGTAGGATGGCCTGACGCTTGAACTTTGTCAAACAGAAATACAGGCATGTTGACAACATCATGTTTGAGAACCACACAATTGCAGATCGCTTCCTCGACTTCTGGCGGAAGACAGGAAACCAACACCTCGGGTACCTCTATGGCCGGTACACAGAGCACAAAGACATCCCCCTGGGCATCCGGGCCGAGGTTGCTGCCATCTATGAACCCCCACAGGTAAAAACTGGGCCCCTTGCAGTCACTGTTCGCTCATAAAAGATAATCAGGGGGCACAGAAACACTGTGGTGGTTGGGAAACTTCCTGCAGTATTTCAGACTGCAGCTCCATGAGCAGAAGTCCCGTGACAAAGATGATGTGATTTATGTCTTTAATGTCCCTGTCAGTTATTGCCACTGGAAGGATTTTAAAACCCCGATGTGCTTTTTGTTATTTTTTACAATTTCTTTTACATTACTTTGTGCTGAGGTGATTTAAAGCTAAGGGTGGCTTCCTGACAGTGGGTCTCACCTTTCGTGTTTCCTCGATTACTCTATTTCCAAGGCTGTGCTACAGAACAGCTTGAAAACAAGGTCTCTGTTAGGAAAAGAAAGTTGTGGCCCTTGTTTCAATTACTTACCAGCTCTCTGGGAAACTTTAAGCAGTTTAATTAGACAAAAGTACAGTCTGCTCCTTGATGGCGAGGCCGAGGAGGAGATCTGATGCCTCAGAGCAGCCGAGTCCCCACTAGATGGTGCACGGCTCCGCACGGTGAGTCCGGCCTCCCCGGAGCCAAAAAGCTGAACGTGGTGTCAGAGAGCTGCAGATGGAGATGGCAGAGGCAGAAAGCCACTCTGCCCCCAGCACAGGGCTTGGCTTGCAGCTGGCTTTGCCTCCTGGCTCTTCAGGGCAGATCAGAGTCACCTCTCTAAGTGCAGGCACTGTGTACAAACGTGCTGCGGGGTGGGTCGTATCCTTTCTTCTTCTTGGTAAGTTGTGCAGGGCTGCTAGAGTAAGATGCAAGAGATTTATCAGTGGAAAAAGAACAAATGGATCTTTAGAAGTGTGTGAGAGCAGAGTTGCAAGAGTTTTATAAGTTCTTCCTTTCCTCTCCAATATGGATCATAACGTAGAATCATGGAATGGTTTGGGTTGGAAGGGACCTTAAAGCTCCTCCAGCTCCAACCCCCTGCCATGGGCAGGGACACCTTCCACTAGAGCAGGTTGCTCCAAGCCCCTGTGTCCAACCTGGCCTTGAACACTGCCAGGGATGGGGCAGCCACAGCTTCTCTGGGCACCCTGTGCCAGCGCCTCAGCACCCTCACAGGGAACAGCTTCTGCCTCAGAGCTCATCTCAGTCTCCCCTCTGGCAGGTTAAAGCCATTCCCCTTGTCCTGTCACTACACACTTCTATATATGAGCAGAGCCAGGCCCTCTGTTGTTTCAGTATCGCTCCTGCTTTGGAAGTTCATGTGCTTCCAGTTGTGCATGGTGAGAGCGAGGAAGCTGTTGCTGTCCTGGCAAGCAGTCCCTGCTGTGCTGCCTGACACGGCATCTCCCTACACGAGAGCTCGCCTCTGAAACACACCCAGATGGGGTTGTGTTTTCCAGAGCACGGGGGGAAAGCCTGTGCCTGGGCTCTTGGATTCACCAGATTCCTGCCTCTCTGCTGCTCAGAGATGCAGACACGTGAAGCAGCAGCGAAACTGGCAGTTGAACACAGAGCTTTGGAAAGTGATATAATCTCTTGCCTTTTCCAAAGTGCTCTGAAACAGCAGTGGCCTGTTTGTGAATGCTCAGTCTTTCATTCATAAACCCTGACCCAGGCTGAAAACTCGGCTGAAGAGCTCCAGGGGGATGGGTCTGTGAGGAGAGGAGGTCCCTGGGGTGAGACTGGTCACTGGTAGTGCCGGAGGGGAAACCTCGACCTCTGCTTCCCTTCTCTGCCTCGCTCCTGACAGTGGCCAAACGTATTCTGTTCTGTCTCGTTCTGTCTCACCAGCCAGTTTGTTCTCTGCTGCAGATTGGTACCCAGAACAGCCTGGAGATCCTGGAAGATCCAAAAGCTGAGGTTGTGGATGAGATCGCAGCAAAGCTTGGACTGAGAAAGGTTTGGATGATGTTGGATCTTGCGTGTCTTGGTGTGACAGTGAAGAAAGTCCTTCGTGGTTCCCTTCAGCCCCATGGGGTTATTCAAAACATTGGACATACCCGAAATGTAGTTTGTGTTGGTAGCTCTTATGCTTTTAGATATGGAAAACAAACCAAGAGCATTTTCCTGAGCACAAGCATCTAGCAGAGCTGTGCAGCTGAAGTCAGCAGTCCTCTGTCATGAGTGACATCAAAGGGAGTAGCAAAGCAGCAGAAACACCATTTTGCCTGTATTTCCCCTCAGATAGGGGCCGTTCCTGGTAGCATCTCCCCAGTGAGTGCTAATTTGGTGCAGATGTAGCTGGAGTTGCTTTCTGAGTTTCTTCCTTCTGACACAATCTGTGCTCCACTTCCAGGAGCACATTCCAGGCTCCTGCGTGTGTTTTATGCTCCTCTGTGGGGTCGTGTCTCCTGATGCTGCTCACGCAGGCTGCAGCCAGTTAATCTGTGCTGTTCAGGGGTGCAGGCCCCCCAGGAGCTGAGCCTCAGCCCTCTGTTCCCCTCCAGTCACCCGCTCCAGACGTGTGGCTGTTGGGATGCAGGGAGGTGCTGACATCTCTCAAACCTGTCCTGATCATTTTCCTGTTTGGGAAATGTTTTGGTATCACGTGAATGCCAGGAATGAGACGTACACAAACAAGATTTGACTTGCTAAAGAAAACACAAAGCAGAAAAGACTCGGTACAGGAGGCTTTAAACAGCTGTGGTGAGGGCTTTTGTTCTCCACGATAAGGTCTGCAGCCTCTTGCCAGTGTCTGAGGCAAAGCTTCTGTGTGTGTGTTGTTTATTTCCACGCTTCTCCTCTGCTTCTCACATCAGGTATTTTTAATCAATAGGACACGTACCTGAGTGCTGGTTGTGGGGTTTGAGCTGTCTGGGGTCTGAACCAGCAGTTCTGCCTCCGAAGGGTTAATGGTCAGGAGGGGGCTGATCAGAGCTGGCTTCAGCACGTGTGTGAAGGGTTCACGCAGCGGGGTGTGTGCACACATCCGTGCTCTAGGTGCAAACAGTGCAGAAAGCAGGAATGTGGGCCTTGGATCGGAGCAGACCGATTTGGAATGAATCATACTCCAGCGGGAACATTTGAGCTTTATCTTAGCTAGTGACTGAGCTTCCAAATGAGATCATGTGAGCTGCTTTGTCATCTGCTGGCGCTCCGGCTCCGCGCTCAATAGGAAATGCTTTTTGCTGTGGGTGGGAGGAGGTAGCGGCTGAGAGGCCTCTTGCAGCCTCCAGATCTTTCCATGAAAAAATATTCCATAGTGAAACATAAAGCTGCAGGTGCCCCCGGCCGGCCAGCTGGCATGCTGCTCCTGGAAATGGGATTCAAATGAGCCCGGCACAGCTGGGAGAGCCATTTCCTTCAGGCAGCTACAGCAGGGCCGTGCGAGGAGCCAAGAACATCTTGTCCTGCGAGGAGAAAATGTATAAGCTCTCTTCTGCTTTGGGTTTTTTTTTCCTTAAAGCGACTTTCCTTGTAATGCTCCTTTATAGGTTGGCTGGATATTTACTGATCTGGTCTCTGAAGACACACGGAAAGGGACTGTTCGATACAGCAGAAACAAGGTGAGGTTCAAGCGTGCAGCAAATGAGAGCTGCTGGCGCTGAGGGTTCGTAATGGCTAAATGCTGGCTGTGCCCAGCAGGGTGCTGAGCAGGGCTGGAGGTGATGCTGGGAATAGAGTTCTTGTGAAATGGGGTTGGTTTTTCAGAAGCTTCTGGAGGAAAAGGAGCTTGAAGAGCACTGGTAGGGGGTGGAAGCTGTTTAGATAGAATGCAAAGCTGCCTCCAGCTACTCTGCTGTAAGAAATGGTGCTCCTGGCTTAAGAAAATCTGGATGAGCTTTAAGGTCCCTTCCACCCAAACCAGTCTGTGTGATTCTCAGATGGTTCTGTGAGTGGGGTGGTTTGAGGTGCAAACTGAGCCAAAGTGGCTCAGGCAGAGGATGTTCCTCTGGGCTGGGCTTTGTGAGATACATATGGCTCAAAGTTTGACCTTCTCAGCTTCCTGTAACTCTAAATCAATGACAGCCCCCTTTGGAAAATGAATCCGTGTTAAAGTGAAAACAAAAGGTGAGCAAAGGTGGGTGGACCCACAAGTGGGACAGTCCCTCTGGCAGGAGCCAGGCGCAGGGCTGGGGAGCTGACATGTCACATTCTTTTCGCAGCCTCGGCAGCAGCTTTCTAGGGCAGCGTGTTTGCTGAGGGTGTTGGTAGTTTTCTTTGGCTGCAGACCAGGGAAATGGGTCGGGGCTCCACCACGTTGTCCTTGGTATTGATATTTCTGCTCTTCCCTCAGGACACATATTATCTAAGCGCAGAAGAGTGCATCACAGCTGGAAACTTTCAGAACCAGCAGCCCAACATCTGTCGCCTTTCTCCAGATGGTCATTTTGGATCCAAGTTTGTCACAGTTGTGGCTACAGGTATTCACTGGCCTGGGCTTGCCCCAGCTCTCCGGGTTACACGTGAATTATCCCTTGTTAAGAGAAGAATACACAGCTCTGCCAGGAGAAGCCAGACATCCCGGTCCCTGTCTGGCCTGTTTAACAAGGGGTTTGCTCTATCAAGTAAAACACTTCTTCATTCCTTCTGCTATCTTCTCTTCAATCGTTCACCCTGTCCCCTGCAGGAAACTTAATTGAGGTTCAGACTCGGAGCATCCACCTCTCTGATCCAGAAAGCATTTTTTGCCTGCAGCCAGGGGAATAACTGTTCCTCACTTCTCTGGTTTGAGTCTTTAAGCTCCAAGTGCTGTTGCCTGAAAGCGGCAGTGCAGAACCACGGGAATCCAGAGCCTCAAAGTTAACTCTGGCTGGTTCAGCGTGAAGGAGGGACCTTTATCTCCCTCGTGTTGCTGTCAGGGAACCCTTATGCAGGATGCTGCGCTCTTCTGCACATGGAAACATTTTCTGTTTGCCTGAATAAAACAGAGAAGCTGCAAAACCTGCTTTGCTTTGTCACCTCTGATTTTAGCCATTTCACAGCAAGTCTCCAGAGGCACCGGGGAACGCTCCGCACTGCCCGGGCTGCGAGGGGAGCTGCTGGTGTGTGCTGGTTGTTGTAGTGTTCGAGGCTCAATCTGCCACGGGATGACACATGTGTTCACTTAAAACTCCCCTGGAGCAGATACGCTGGGTTCTGGGTCTGTTTAACACAATAACCCCAAAACCAAACCTCATGACTTGCAACCAGCATCCAGTGTAAAAACTGCAAGTGTGATATTGCCTGCTCCGAGCCCGGGTTTTGTAAGTGTTCCCACAGCCTTTTGCAGTGAAAAGCTCTCTCTTTCAGTTGGGGCCCGTGCAGTCAGACCCCTGCATTCCCCCCTGCTCAGCACATCCATCCTTCCTTACAGAGAGATGTGTATCTCGCTCACTCTTTTTCGTATTTATTCCTGCTTTTAAACAAGGTGTTTCACTGGGAAACCAGTGGCCAGCTTTGTTGAGACCTTCCCCGGGTCTTGGTCTATGTTTAATTTCTAGGAGTGTTTGTTCTGGAGCAGTGAGTGATTGAGGTTAGAGATCAAAGGGTAGAAAATGAATATTTCCTCTTTTCTGTTCCAGATAATCTCATTCTCTTCTGCTCAATCAGCCCATCAGGTTTCTATTTAAACACTTGATTCCTTCGTTTCGTGCCATATAAATATATTTGGAGAGTTTGCATCAACTTTGCCTTTAAATCCCCGACATGGATTAATTCCTATCCCCTCCTGAATTCCCTAGGTTTGGAAATAGTAACGTTTTCCTACCATCTGTCTGTATCTTCTCTTTCCAGTTGTATTCTACTGACATATGACCTGATGTTGCTTACATTACCCAAATTAAAGAGCCAAGCATGTGATCCATCAGTGAGCCAGGGGCTTAATTTCCACTTTCCATGTCAGGTTTCCACCGAGCCATCCATTACAGGCTGAGAAAACACTTTTTCTTCTTATCCCTGACATTTCTTAGGTGACCAACCCTCAATCTGCAGCTCGTAGCTCCTTGGAAATGAAACAGGCTCGCAGGAGCTGTGTGTCTGGTTTTTGTTTTGAGAGAGAGGAGATACCTGCAGGGCAGCGGGAGGGTGTTGCTATCCAGAGCCTTCCGAAAGGGCAGCTTCACCTTTAAGCTCCTGGCAAAGCACTCTCGCTGTCACTGCAGGGGTCTGTGCTGTTAGGCTGGCTGTGAAAATGTGTGTTACTTAATAAATGGAGAGCTTAGAGGGGATTCCTGCCTAGAAATCCTTCCATGCAGCAGCACCAGCGGTTTCAGCTCGCCGTTCTTCGCTGTTAGCAAGAGCGTGGTGTTCGCTGCTGCTCCTGGGGTCATGCCTCTCCGAGTTACACTGGACAAATCACTCCTGGGTGGGATTTGTAACCAGCCTCTTCTCTTCTCTTCCAGGTGGTCCCGACAACCAGGTCCACTTTGAGGGGTACCAGGTCTCGAATCAGTGCATGGCCCTGGTTCGGGATGAGTGCTTGCTGCCCTGCCGAGACGCGCCGGAGCTGGGCTACGCCAAGGAGTCCAGCAGCGAGCAGTATGTGCCTGACGTGTTCTATAAGGTAAGAGCTGCGTGCCTGGGGCTGGGGGGAGCTGCAGAGCCAGCTCTGCTGTGTGTCTGGAAATCAGGATGGCCAGCTCAGGAAAGGATGTCTTTGAGGTCTGAACTATTTTCAGGAGTAACCGCTCACCACATGTCTGCAGAGTAATTGCATAAGCTCCATTTCCCCCTCGTAAACGTGCTGTTACAGCTCCCAGCGCAGCAGTAGCCATTGGCTATCCAGCTCCTAAATGAGGTCTGCAGTGATCCACCACGAGCCCATAGCAAGTGCTCTACATTCACCTCCCCTCTCCGTGCTGGCAGTATTTGCCATGCCTCTCTTGACTTTAATCCCCAGCTGAGTTCAGCTTCCTCCGCTGCACAGCCATATGATGTGTGCTCGCAGGAACGGTGTGGTGGGAGCAGTGGGTTCCCTTTGCACTGCTGGGGATTTGCTGGTGTGTGACACACTTACAGGCACCAACTGGGCAGCAGATGCAGCAGAAAATAGATGCAGGAAGAAGAGGGACAGCCTTGTGCGTGCTTCTCTGTGACAGAAGGAAGGTGCAAAGGCTGTCAGAGCAAGGGTTGTGCCCCAGCTTTCCTCTCTAGTGCTGGGGTGGCTGCCAGTGCTCCAGTTCTTGGGTCAGACTAAGCTCCAAAAACTGGTCCTGAGGAGCAGTGGGGGCTCCACACCCCCAGAGTGGATCCAGAATGCTCCTACATGACATGTCCTGCAGGAGCACTGCTGGTGACCTGTCTGCTGTGGCTTCCAGAGCTGCTAGTGATGAATGGACTGTCATTATTCCCTTGACAGTTGTTCCTGGGGATCTTCAGCCCCCCTGTATCTGCAGGGCCAAGTTAGAAACCTGGGGACAGGATCTCTGCAGAGGCTAATGGCACCGCTTCTCAAACGTGTGTATGTTGGTGCCCTGTGAGCAGGGGCAGAGGAATTAATTAATGGTGCCGTTTGCCAGCTAATTAGCCATCCATCACCCGAGTTGGTTATCTCCTTCTTGTCTCTGTGATACTCACAGCCTGCTCCTGCTGCCTGGATTAAAGCTGTCCACGAAGGAGCATGGGATAAGCAAAGCTGCCTTCATTTGGGACAACTGAAATGAGCCTCTTGTGCACCAGCAACAGAAGTGGAGCTGGTCAAAATGCTCTTGTGTGCCCTGAATCTGAAACGCTGGCCCGGGGGAATTAGCTTGGGAGACTCCATCTTTCCCTTCCACCCCTTGACACCCAACTGCTGGCTTGTCTAATGCAGAGGAACAGCCCTTGGCTCGATTCAGTGCTGGAGAGGAAAGGTGGCTGGAATCCGTGCCTCTTCCCTGTGCACACAGGCAGCTCGCAGGAGCTGATAAGCCAGGTCTGGTTCGGATGCAGCAGAGCTCGGTTGAGCAAGGCTTGGCCCTGGCTGTGGAGATGAGCTCATCTCCTGGCGTGCTGTGGTCCTGCTCGGAGGAGCCCGCGCTGTGCCACAGTCAGGGTGCAGCCTTGCAGGAGGTCCCACAGTCTGTGTCCCACATGTGGGCCACCCGGGGTGTTGGGAGTAGCAGGAAGGCAGTGGGTGTTCCCCTACGGTCTTCACTCCCGTTCGGAATCTGAAGCTGGGAGATAAACAGAACGGGAACTGATGGCTCCAGCCTTGTGTGGAAATTTCCATGCACCACACATTCGCTGGGTCGGGCTGCAGCTGATTTCATATGTTTTATAACTCGTATCCATAATTGCCTCTTTCGTGATGAGGGCTGCTCCGGCGGGTGGAATTGTCCTTCAGCCTTAAACGTGTTTGGCTGTAGGATCTCCTGATCTTTTTTGGAATGTTCTTAAATCAACAGAAAGCTTAGTCACTGCTGGCTTGGAAAACCTTTGGGGTCTCATTAAATGTGCAAGGCTTGAGGTCAGAGACACTACCTCATAGTTACTGGGTTGGTGACAGGGATGGTGTCAAAGCCTTGGTCAAGTACCGTGTGAGGAGCAGGAGTCCAGCGCTTGGCCTTGCAGTGGAGAGCAGATGGCTCAAGGTCCAGTGCTCTGCTCCCTGTTACCCTGCTGAAACTGCAGGAGCTGAGCCCCCAGCCCTCACTGGGGAGGTCCCCTCTGTGCTGGCCCCCCAAATAGCTGTGGGCTGAAAGCTGCACTTTAGAGTAGTTGCTGTGTTTTGTCTCACGCCGAGAAGCTATCACTGGTGAAGAGAAAAGTCCATACATACATTTCTGTGTAATGTGCAAGTATTCATTTGAAAAGCCCTTTAGGATGAAAGGAGCTACTGGATGGGAACCAGAAGGGCAGTGTGTGGTGTAGTGTGGGTGTATTTATGGAACAACTGTGCATCCAGATGCGAGGCAGAAGCTGCTGAACCCTCCGATCTGTCTGCAGCAGGGCAGCACAGTGGGTTCAGCTTCGGCTTTGCGAATAGGAATAGGAAGAGGTGCTGCTGGTTGTATCTCTAGTGAGGGGTAAGGCAGCAACTGTGCTTTGATCACGCTGAAAGATGTCTCATACCTCTGCAGTAGGTGTTGTTATTTCAGCGATGACTGTTAAAATGCTCTGGGATTGGCATCGCTGCAGGCACGAAAGGCAGTGAGGGCCCGTGCTGCAGGCAGGAGCTGCAGCCTCAGGGCTGCCCTGCACGGCTGAAGAGGCGTCTTTGGCCAGAGAGCTGCTTTTCCATGGTCTGCACCACGTTTTGTGTCTGTGGAGCAGGAGCAGGAGCTACCACGTCCCGTGGGGCTGCGGCTGTTCCTGCCTGAACGTGAGTCACCTCGTGGCGCGTTAGCGCGGATGGGCTGTTCTTCCATGGAACAGGAGAGCTGGCGGCACCGGCGCTGTCCTGCCTCGGGAGGGGAGGCGTTCTTCCCGAGGCTCTACCCCTGTGATTCCTGTATTTCTTTACCATTCTCTTTATGTTGGCCCCTGGCCCCGCTGCTCGGAGGAGCCACCCCTGTGGAACTGGCAGTACGCGCTTTCCGCATGCGGCCGCTGCGCTCCTGGCTCGGGAGGGCTGGAGTTCTGCTCCAGCGTGAGCATCGAGGGCTTTGGGGACCATGAGTTCGAGTTCCTTTGCTCTGGTATGCCTCTCCAGGTAAGATTAGCCAGAAGGAAGAACACATCCCCCCTGGCCTCATGGGTTGTCTGCGCAGCATCGCCGCGCAGCGCTGTCTCCAATCTGAACGTTGCACAACCAGCAAATTCATCTCAGTGAGTTCAGTGCAGCAAAACTCATGAAGGAGTCGCTCTTGTCAAGACACAGACACACGAGTGAGAGTAACTGCTCTCTGTGAGTAAAGACAACGGTGTTGCAGTGGCCACTTCACCCTGATTCTCAGCTGGATGGGGCAGAGCCTGTCTGAACGTTACATACGAGCATTTTCCATTCCCTGTCCTCTACCCTCAAGACGTCTCCTTTGTCCCTCTGGTTCTAGAAATTAACCGCATTGATCTTGATTTCACTAAAAAGGTACCTTCCGAGCCCTGGGTTGATTATTCAGAGCTGAAGTTGAAGAGATTGGCTACGTTTTGCAGACCCTTTGAAACACTTGGATAATTGGATTTTTGGACTGGCTTTGTCTCTTATCACGGGTATTTGTGTCAGCTCAGTGCAAACATGGAGATGTCACCGTTGCAATGAATTGCATTTTACAGCTGCCTTAACATTCCCCCTGAGTTTCTTCGGGATGGTGTCAGATGAAAGCCCTTTACAATGGCACCAGTGTTGTGAAAGAGCCCTTTGCCCTCGCAGAGTCCAGCGTGGGCTTTGTGCATTTACAGCGGCTGAGCCTTGGCTTGTCGTCTGCAACGCGTGGTCCCATCCGGCCCTGGGCGAGCCCTGCGCCAGGGCACTGCTTTTATCAGAGCAGAGGGCCCTGTGAGCCCGGCTGCCCGCAGCGGGGCACACGCTGCTTCCTCCTGTTTGCTCTGAAACCCTCTTCCAGGGCAGGCACCGCAGCCAGCCTGCAGGGAGGGTTCACTCACCGTGAAGGACTTCCCCTGCCTGGCCTCCTACCAACACTTCATGTTGGACTGGAAAAGCCGCCTTAGCCTTAAATGTCCCAGCTGCTCTGGGGAGGAGGATGCTCATTAGCTCATGAGGAGTCTCCTGAGAAGGGTTTCAACTCTCACTGACCTATTGCTCTTACAAAAGTTGCTTCATTTCTGGGTCAGCTGCTGGATCTGTGCAAAGGGGCAGGGCTGCCAGGTAAAGCTCTTGGAATCCACAGAGGGAAGAGTGAGGTTGGGCTTTATGAATGCACAGAAAGGGCAGGGAGCTGCTCAGCTCCGTGGTGCCTTCAGCAGAGCGGGTCCAGCGTGGGATGCTGACGGTGTGGGATGCTAACAGCCATCCAGCCCTGGGACACGGAGCCAGAGCCTCCCTCCTGGCTGAAGCCACCCAGGCTCCTCACTCGGATCACGAACCCCGAGGCCACCCAGCAGCCAGTCCCCCTGCAACCATCCCAGAGCTGCAGGGGTGTGCAGTGCATCCCGCATTCCCTGCGGGAGCACCCATCCTTCCCCCTGCTTGACCCCATCCCTCTGCAGCTCCTGCCTCCAAACAGTGGTTCGCGAGGCTCTAATCGCAGCGCCTGACGCAACCTCCAGCTTGCTCCTGTCTTCAGGATGATTCATTGTCCAGCTCCTCCAGGCTTTGCTGCTTGATTTCTGTCCAGGAACTAAATACTTGCGCCTTCGTGAACCTCTTCCTGGCCTCCCTTTGGAGTCATTGCTTCTGGGCGTTCATGGCTTTGGGGGTCTCAGCAATAACATGCCAAGAGGCACTGCTGGGGCCCTGGGGGCTGCTGAGTTCAGGATGAAGATGTCTTTCTCCCAGCTTGACGTTTGTTAAGGCCTTTAAAACGTAATTGCCTAATAAAATGGTGTTATGGGGGTTGGAGGCGAAGTGCTGGCGTTGAGGGGGGCTCTGTCTGAGCAGGGGCAGGGACTGGGGGGGACGAGGTTCCCCCCCAGTTTGGTGCTAACAGCCCAGTGCGCGTTTTGAGGCCTCGCTCGGCAGCGTGACATTCAGAAGAAGGCATTTAACATGGAAATCCCCAGAGGCTGGGATTAAAGCGAACAGGTGCTGGAAAAATGTTTCTGCATATTAGAACTTAATTAGATTTGAAAACGAATTCCAGATGGGCTCATTACGTGTGAGTTGTTGCAGGTTCCTTCTTGCCTGGGCAGGCTTGTGTTTGGGAAGCCGCTCCGGTCTCGTTGGATTTGATCCCTGCCTCTTCGCGGCATCGCGGCAATCTGGGGAGCGGGTTTAGCTTTCAGCTCCTGTGATCTCCCTGCGAAGGCTCCACGTCTCCTCCTGCTCCTGTCAGAGCCAGGGAGATCTGAGGCCACGAGCCACCGGGCTCCTTGCTGAAATAACCACAGGGCCAACAACCTGTCATGTTCAAGGAGAAAAAGATCCTTATCGGGGCTGCTTTTAAAAAGGAGCTTCAAAGACTGGAAGGTAGATTGTTTTTTTGACAAAGGGACCAGTTCCTGGGGACGGAGGATGTTTGGGAAAGGGGCTGGGGAAGGGGGGATGCTGCCTGGAGGGGAGCAGCGTGCCGGAGCCTGCTGGGGCCGTGTCTGCGTGTGCCGGGAGCGCGCAGCGGGAGAGCTGCCGCGCCACATACTTGTGCTGTGTAAATACCAACGTAAGGCAGCGGGGCTGAGAGCGGGGGAGTGGTGGCAGAAAACACGGATCCGGAGAGGAGGGAGCCGGCTGTGGGCGGCTCATCCCGGGAATGCCGCTCCAAACCCCATCGGGGGGGCCGCAGCCCTCCGCTGAGGTGTCGGGGTGACGGCGCTGGGGCTGCCTCCAGCCACGGGGGCTTCCGAGAGCTCAGCGAATGCAAACTTCAGTGTAAGGCTCCTGATTGGGAACTATGGGCGTGTGATTTATATGGGGCTCAGTGAATGATTTATAACATGTTAAGTGATGATTTAGGTAGAGAATACAACCCCCTCTTAGAGAATCTTTAATGAAAAGTGTCAGTTCTCATGAATTTATTTCGGGAGCCGTGTTTGAACTCGGCGTGTTTGACATCAATCACGTCTAATTGTCATCCCATGATTAATGAACATATGCTGGCCGTTTCTCTCCATAATTAAACTTTACCTTCACTGCGCCTGGCAAAGCAAAACAAGTTTGTGCCTTGTGATGTGCTGGTTCTTCAGGCTGTGTGTGAGACAGAGCCGGGATTTCCACCTCCCAAGCGAGAGGCTCGCAACCGGTTCTGCAGAAAGTCAGGTTTGCCTCGGCTGAGAACGCAGCTGTGGCGCTGTCCCTGCCTTCTGCGGCACCCCGCGTCGTAAAATGGCATTTACACTGCTCAGATGGTGCCAGGCACCTCCCTGGCGGTGGCAACTGAGGCAAACAGAGCAAGGTGGGTTGTGACCACGCTCGTGTCCTCCTTATGGAGGCACAGAGCTCTCCAGCCCCCGGGAGCTGCAGGGAACCGGGCAGCACCAGCCGCACAGGAGCAGGTTCTTCTCTGCACCCTTAGCTCTGCCCAAGCCGAGGATCCCAGGCTCCTGTGTGGGTGAGGATCCCGTTGGCTTCACTTCCATGCTGAGGAATAATAAGACTCTTATTTTTCAGGACATAGACAAGTTTGGCAACGAGATCACACAGCTGGCCCGCCCGCTCCCGGTGGAGTACTTAATCATAGATGTAAGTATTCCTTGCACTTGTTTGCTCGCAGCAGGAGATGGTCAGGGCGGAGGGAAGCTCTTAACCCACTTCTAAATTCACACTGGAGGTGATTCATACGACAGATATTCCTCCTTTCTCCTTTCCCCTCTGCTGCCAGGCATTGCTAGCACTGAGATGTGCTCTGGGGTACTTGCAGAGCTCCTTGGGATCAGTGTGTGCCAGGGAACACGCTCGCTTCCTGGGAAAGCACTGCCTGGTGCGTGATCCCAGCTGGCACGTAGCCACACGGGGGGAAGCAGCCAGCCCCACGGGTACGTGTGCTGGGCACTGCCTCACGGGGAGCTAGTGAGGAAGCTCCGGTCGCCTGTCTCTTACAATCCAGCCCCTTCCAGTGACTCAGCAGAGCAGGTTGGTTGTGCAGAAATGCCTGTTCCTGAGGGAGGGAATTCCCGCTGCAGCGCTTGGCTGGAGCCGGGCTCTGCCTGCCCCTGGGCGAGCGGTGCCAGGCCCTGGGGCACAGCTCTGCCCTGTGGCTCGCAGGGAGGCTGCGGAAGGGAAGCACATAATTGGGATGACAGATGATGTTGCTGGAGCTGGTGTCGATGATGGGTAAATCCACCCGGAGCAACTGGTGGGGCGCAGCTGCCCCGGCACAGGCGGTGTGTCCCGCGGGAAGCTGGTGGCTCGTCCTTCGTCCCAGGTCACTGGTGTCACTTGTCACTGGGGCTGGTGCTGGGATGTGTGACACAGAGAAATGGTGTGTCCGGAACAAGGGGCCCTTTGTGCCCCTCGGCAGCGCTGCAGCAAATTTATTGCTCCTGTAGTAAAAGCATCTGTTTCCGGGTGCCTGGGGTGTCATTAAGATGAAAAGAGATGGATGGAACATGCATGGAGGAAAGTTGCACTTCTGAAACGTTGTGGTTTGTCTCTTTAAAGGGAAAAAAGGCTTTACTGCAGCCAGTGCTGCCCGGGCAGGTACTGCTGCAGCTCTGCTTCCCACGGGCCCCAATGACAGAGCCCAGCAGTCACTGACTGCCACCAAGCCTTGAAGCCCCCAGGGTTAGGACTGGTTTAAACACCAGAAGCTGGTCTAAGCTCTGGTTTGTGAGCTCAGAAACGTGGGTGCAATCTTGTGTTGTCCCGTTCCCCTCCCGTTGGCACAGGGTGGGTGCACCCAGGGCACGGGGTGAGTGTTCAGTGAGGTGCAAAGGTGTTTTCTTGGCGCCCGCAGCACAGACCCCTGGCTTCCCCAGGGCCAGACGTGGGGACTGTGCCCTCCCCTGTCCCCGCTTGGTGTTACGGTGACATCAGTACATCTCCCTCCAGCTCCATCAGAAACAACTGCCAGGAGCTGAGGGCGCTGCTGATTGCAGTATCACTTTAGGTATGAGAAGCCATCGGAAGATCCCAGATGCAGTTCCCTTGCTGTCTTCCTGGCTGAGCTCTAACACGCAGCCTGCCTGCTCTTGGCTGTCAGGAGCTTCCCGTATCCCACTTGCCTCTCTCCTGCCAGCTCTCTGATCATCCTGTCTTGGGTTTACAGATCACTACGACTTTTCCCAAGGACCCAGTCTACACGTTTTCTATTTCTCAAAATCCATTCCCCATCGAGAACCGTGATGTGCTGGGAGAAACTCAGGTAAGGAATGCTTCAGGACAAGGGGAATGGCCTTAACCTGCCGGGGAGGGGACTGAGATGAGCTCTGAGGCAGAAGCTCTTCCCTGTGAGGGTGCTGAGGCACTGGCACAGGGTGCCCAGAGAAGCTGTGGCTGCCCCATCCCTGGCAGTGTTCAAGGCCAGGTTGGACACAGGGGCTTGGAGCAACCTGCTCTAGTGGAAGGTGTCCCTGCCCGGGGCAGGGGGTTGGAGCTGGAGGAGCTTTAAGGTCCCTTCCACCCAAACCAGGCTGGGATTCTGTGAGACCTTTTCCTGCAAGAGGCCCATAGGGCTGAGCAGAGGCAGCTGCTGGACGGCTCGAGGCTCTCTGCGTGTTGCCAGCACACAGAAACCTGGAGTTGTTTAAAGCAGCAACAGCTCGTTTTTAAGGAGGCTGTGCCAAAGGTGTCAGAGGCTTCCTCCAGGAGTCATCACGAGAAAGTGGTCACTGCCTCTTGTGGCTTTGGGAGAGGTTGGTTTTGGTCCTCGGTTCTGAGGACACCCGGGTTCAAGAGCAGAGAAAGAGGAGGGGCTGGATGCCAGAGTGAACCCATATAGGAAAATAGAGACGTCACGCGGGGAGAAGTGACTTCTCTTTATTACTGTCCCCTCTCTCCAGGACTTCCACAGCTTGGCCACGTATCTGTCCCAAAATACTTCCTCCATCTTCCTA
The DNA here is from genome assembly GCF_004027225.2 of Strigops habroptila. Lineage (NCBI taxonomy): Eukaryota > Metazoa > Chordata > Aves > Psittaciformes > Psittacidae > Strigops > Strigops habroptila. The sequence continues at coordinate 11,694,914 of NC_044290.2, forward strand.
GACATCATTTCTGATTTCCATCTGCTCCTCTTCCTGGTCACGAACGAGGTCATGCCTCTGCGGGTACGTAACGGGGAGGAACAGGTCGTGTCAGCACCACCGGAGCCCTAACCTGCTCCTGGGGTGGCACTTGGGGCTGTCACGAGGCAGTGACGGGCCCATCTGTGCAGGGCAGGCTGTGCCTCAGGCCCAGCACCTCCTCTTGCAGGCTCAGCTGCTGGTAGGAGGTTTAAAAGTAAAGCCAAAGCCCCGACTAGATCAAGAAGAGCTGAGAGTAGGGAGCGGGGGTGGCTGTTAACATGGTCACAGACCGGCCAGAGCCAACTTGGCTGCGGCTCTGGGAGCTGGGAATGTTTGTCCAAGTATCTCAGAATCAGAAATTCCTGTCGGAACGATAATGGGACCAGAGCCCCCAGATCCGTGAGGCCAGCGGCTCGCTGGCTGCGCAGCTTGGCCGGGCACCGGGGGCTTGGCCCAGGCCCCTGCTCCACATCTGCACCGCCGGACGCCAGAGGAAAGGGCCAGGTCCTTGCCAGAGGCTTCGAGGACATGTGCGGGGCAGCAGGGCTGACCCTGGGCGGCTGGAGATCGGGTTGGGGTGCTCCAGCACAGCAGGTCTGCACCCCTGGGTGCCAGGCTCAGCCCGCAGCACCCACATGCTCTCCTGCACAGGGCAGCGCGGCTTGGTTTGGTGATAACCTCCTCTAAGGAGAGGAAACGAAGCAGTTGGGTTTGAGGGGTGTTTCTGAGTGTTGGGGTAATCTACGTCTTGCTCCCTCCTCTGAACCCCACGAGGGCAACCAAAGGACATGTTAAAACAGCTCAAACTCCCAGTTGTGTCTTGCTGTGCCCGGTGGAGGGGGGCAGGAGGTGCTTCCCTGCTCACAGCCCCAGCACGGGCACTGCAGGAGGGGCTGCTGCTTGATTTCCCTCTTACGGTTTCCAGGACAGCATCAGCTTGTTGCTGGAAGCTGTGAGGACCAAGAACGAGGAGCTGGCACAGACCTGGAAGAAATCAGAGCAGTGGGCCACCATCGAGCAGCTCTGCAGTAAGAAAGGGGGGTCCCTCTGGGAGGGGGGTGCTGTGTCCCTTGGCCTTGGTTCTCTCCAGCCACCTCGGAGGCTGCTGGAGGCTGGGGAGGGAGGAAAGCTGTGCCCGGATCCTGGGCAGCGAGTGGGGACGCGCTGTGGGGCGCTGGCCGTGGGGCAAGGGCAGCGTCTCCTGGCGGGGTGGGACGGGATCCGCCAGGGGCCTGCTCGCAGCGCCGCGGCCGCGCTCTGTCCCGCAGGCACGGTGGGTGTGCAGCTCTCCGGGCTGCAGGAGTACGGCGCCATGGGCGGCCCCACGCACGCGGCGGCGGCGGCCATGTGGGCCTGTCAGCACTGCACCTTCATGAACCAGCCGGGCACGGACCACTGCGAGATGTGCAGCCTGCCGCGGAGCTAAGCAATACACACAGCGAACCCCGAGCAGCAGCAGCGGTGCTTGTCCCTCCCTCCTCCTCCCTTCTGCTTCCCGGGGTGCGGAGCCGGCGGGGGGGAGGCTCCAGCGTTCCCCACCTTCCCACCCCTTGGAGGGGCAGCCCCATAGCAGGAGCGGGCGCCCCGGCTTTACCTTGATGCTGGGTGACCAATGCTTAACCTCAGCCTTCACCCCACCACCCCCAGCTCCTCTCTCAGCCCGCTCGGGGTGAGCACTGGGGGCTTGGGGACCCCCCAAGTGCTGCCCAAAGCACCCTCCCTGCGTGGTGGGGGTGATGGGGGGGCTTCGGCACCCCCCTGCCCGCAGCTTTGCTCCCCTTTCCCTGCCCCTGTGGGTCGCTGCCGCCAGCCTCGGGTGCCCAGGTCCCGGCTGCTTCCACACTCATCAGCCCAGGCCAGTGCTGGGCCACACAGCAGCTCTGCCAGACCCGGCCCCATGCCAGAGCAGGATGGGCCCCCAGTCGACACTGGGCACGTGCCAGCTCTTGTTTTGGCACCACTCCTGCGGCACACACGGCTCCTTCCCTCTCATGCGGCAGGACATGCCTTGGCATCAGGCTGGGTGCACCCCACATCGTGCCCCCCTTCCCTGTGGGGTCTGCAGGAGGGTGCCCCTCGGGGACCCTGCAGAGAGCACTCTGCGCTCTTGGGCTGCAGCTTGTCCCCTCCTTTAGGCGAGGCTGGGCAGGGGGAGGCACATAACTTGGGGCACCCGCGGGCCTTGGCCTGGGGAGGGAGCTGCGCCCCACAAGTGGTGCCTTCCCCCATGTCCCTTCTGGGCTCATCCCCCCCCGGTGCTGGGGTTTTCTCTCCCCTTCAGACCCCGGCTGGGGCAGGGGCATTGCCCGGGGGGCTTGACCCTCTTCTGGCCGGGCCGCTGGAGCCCCCCAGCCCTGGCACTGCGGGTTTGAGCCTTAGTTCCCCCCCCGGGGCGCCGGTTCCAGCGCTGCCCCGTGCTCTCCTCACAGCGGAGAGCCGTGAGGCCGCATCCTGCACCAGGCCAGCGCGTCCCCGGCCTCGGGCAGGGCGCGGGGACCCCGGTTTGCTTTCCCCCGGGTGTGCGGGTGTTGGTGTGCGGCGCCTGACCCGGCGCAGGGTAACGTTGAATAAAGAGCACCTGAACCGAGAGAGCCAGCGCCGTGCCTCCCGCGCTGCGTGACCGCCCCGCGGCGCCGCCGTCCCGCAGGGCCCGCTGTGCCGCCGTCTGGTTGCAATCAGCACCGGGGCCGGGCCCCGCGCCAGCCCCGCGCCTTCAAAAGGGACGGCGGGAGCCGCACGGAGCCAGAGCCGCGGGCGCCGGGCGCAGAGGTAGGACGGGGCGGGGGGGTCCCATGTGCCCCTCGGGGAGGGGGGGACACGACGCCCCGCGGTCCCCCCCCAGCTCCGGGGTCCCTCCTGCTCCTTGGCAGCACCATGTCGCGACTCATCCCGCTGCTGCTCCTGGCGGCTCTGGGCTGTGCCAAGCTGAAGCGGCGGCCGCTGGCGTCGGACGATGGAGCAGACGGTAACCCCCGAACAGCGGGGACGTGCGCGGGCAGGGCCGGACGGGCGCTGGGCTCCAGGGGGCCGGGGGGGTCCTGCCGCAGCCAGCCCGTGCCCCGCCGGTCCCCGCAGCCGAGGTAACAGCGGGGAAGGGCTGCGCCAACCTGACCGTGGTGCTGGATAACTGGAAGTTCGCCATCACCTCCCAGCTCAGGAACCTGCTGCTGTTCGACCACCACACGGTGCTGCCCGACTACGGGAGGTGAGGGGCGGGGGGTGGGCGCACCGGGACCGGCGGGACGGGACGGACGGGGGGTGCTCACCCCGGTGCCCGCGCAGGATCCGGTCGCTGTCGGGGGCTCTGGACGGGCTGTACCGGGACTTCACGGCGCTGAAGGAGCAGCTGGGGCAGCTCTCGGCGCGCTTCGCCGAGCTCGAAGCCTTCGTGGAGCAGCTCAGCCGGGACCGCGGCACCGGAGCCCCCCTGCGCCGCCGGGGGCCGCCCCGCGCCCCGCAATAGCACCGGGCGGGTCCATGGTGGGGGGGGTCCCCCCGGCCCCATCAATAAAGCCGCTGCCGCCATCGCCGCCTCGCTCCAATCTGTGCCCCCCCCCCCCGGTACCCGGTACTGCCCCCCCCACACCCCCGGTACCGGGCCCGCCCCTCGCGGCTTTACGGCTTGTCGCAAACTCTCCGCCCATTGCGGCGGCCGCCGCCGCGCAGCCGTAAAGCGGAGCCGCCCGCGCCCCCCGCCCGGTACCCGCAGCCCCACCGGGAGGCGATGGGGGGGGGGGGCGGGATGCAGGGGGGGGGGATGATGATGGGGGGGGCGGGTTTGGGGGTGTGGGCCTGGGGGGGGAAATGGGGCGGGGGAGCGGGAGTGGGGGTGATGCTTGGGGGGGCTTAGGCCTGTGGGGGGGGGACGGTGGAGCTGTGGGGGGCTATGGGGCTCAGACGGGGCTGTGGGGCTGAGGCAGGTCGGGGGGGCTGTGGGGCTCAAGCGGGGCTTTGGGGCTCAGATGGAGCTGTGGGGCTGAGGCGGTTTGGGGGGGCCGTGGGGTTCAGTGGGGCTGTGGGGCTTAGGGAGGTTTGGGAGGTCTGGGGCTCAGGCGGAGCTATTGGGGGCTATGGGGCTCAGGCGGGGCTATGGGGCTCAGGCAGGTACGTGGGGGCCTGTGGGGCTCAGGCGGGGCTATGGGGTGCTATGGGGCTGGGTCGCAGCACTCCCAGTGCTGTCGGTGCCCATGGGGTGCCCGGGCTCAGCCCGCCCCCCGTGGCGCTGGGCCCCATCCCGGGTACCCGCTGGATGATGGGGGGTGTCCGTCCCCCCCAGCAGTGACCCGTTGCCGCCCCCAGGCCGGCAGCTCGCGGCAGCATGGCGCAGGTGGGCCATCGGGTGGATTACCTGGCGGGGTTCTGCTGCCCGCTGGGGGGGCTGGCGGCGGGCAAGCCCCGCGTGCTGTGCCACGACAACGAGATCTACCTCTCCAACGGCAGCGAGTTCGTCTACGTCTACGACCAGGAGGGGAAGGTGCTGAAGGTGAGCGGCGGCGGGGGGGGGGGTCACACCGCGGCACACCCCCTCCCCATGCTGGGGGGTGCTGTGGGTCCGGTGTCCTGGGGCAGGGGGAAGGCAGCGGGACACCAGTAACAGCAGAGCCCTGCCTGGGGTCCCTCCATCAGGGTGCCCCCATCCATAGGTGACTTGTGTGTGAGCAGGCAGCCCCCCTGCGCCGGGTGTGGGGGGGTTGCTGCTGTCTGTCCCCTCTCCTCAACCCGCAAGACAAACAGTGGATTAAAGCAGAAAGGCCTTTTTTGCTCCGCGAGGCAGGTGACGTGTCTGTCATTGCTCCCCTACAGAGGCTTTCGCTATTGTCTCTGCTGTGACTAACAGCAGTCGTCGTGCGGAGTTATACACGGCTTCTTTTTTTGTTCCTGTTTTCCTTCCTAAGCAAGCCGCTGCTGTAATATCAGGATTTGCCTCCCACACTGTGCTCCTCCTCGCAAAGCAGATCATGTACCGGCTTCCCGATCCCTGCTGTCCCTCCCCTCAGGGCTCCCTCCTTACCCACAGCCCTCCTCCCGGCCCCCTGCCCCTCACCCGGCAACGCTCGGCTGGGCCCGTGGGCCTCGGAGCTGCCCAGGGATAGGTTTGTTCCTGGAAATCCCGTGTTTTCAGGACATAACGGCTTTGGTTTGGCTTTGTGCTGGGAGGCGGTGCTGTCCAGCAAGAGGTTTCTTTGCCAGGGCTCTGCCAGCCTGGCACCGTGGGCACCTTCACTCCCTCGGTGCTCACCCCGGTACGGAGCAGCCCCGTCCCCCTGGGCGCTGGAGGAAGGTGACGTTTCTCTCTGCTGTCCCCGCCAGGCCGTGTACCGATGCCCCGACCAGGTCTGGCACATGGAGCTGCTGCCGCAGCCCCGGCAGCTCTACATCCTCTGTGCCCACAGCGGCATTTACTGCGTGTCCCTGGACCAGCAGAGCAGGTGAGTGGCTGCCACCCCGGTGCTGTCAGCCTGGGGGACATGGGGTGGTTGGAAGCTCCGGCTCGCTGCTCGTGCAGCAGATGCTAAAAGCTGTGCTGTGGGGAGCCTGTTTCCGAGGGCCGGGGGGAGAGGCGGCCAAGGGAAGCGCTGGCTTCGCCCCACGGCTTGGCTGCGAGCTCTTCCCTCTGTGCTTGAAGGGTAATGGAGCAGACGGATGGTGACGGCCAAGAAAGCAATTGCCCTTCCGGCGTCCTCCCGGTGGATTCGGACGCCTGCATCTTCCCAGACTCCAGCCTGTGCATGTTCACTCTGCTCAACAACTTCGTCATCACCTTGTCCCAGGCTCACGGCAAGTGGTGGATGAAGCTGCACGAGCTGCAGTGCCCCGAGCAGGAGAGCCCCCCGTACCGGCAGGTCAGCGAGGTGGGCTTCTGCCCCGGCCCCCCGCCCGGCGGCGAGGGCGACGGGCCCCCCTCGCACTTCCTGCCCGTCCTGTGCTGCGCGTCCTCCCCGGGCACGCTGGGGTCCGGCGAGGGGCTGTGGTGCTCGGGGGGCTTCGTGCTGGAGGAGCCCCTCTTCAGCCTGCTCTTCGGGATCGACGCGGCCATGCTGGAGTCTCCTATGATCCTGTGCGGCTTCCCGGATGGACAGCTCTGCTCCGTGCCGCTGAAAGCCCTCAGCTCCTCGCCTCCCGTTGACGGCTGCCACGACGTTTCCAAGCAAGACCCTCCGGTGAAGATCCTCCACCATTTAGAAGAGCCCATCGTCTTCATCGGGGCCTTGAGGACGGAGCGGAGGGCGGCGGAAGACGCCGAGGACGAGCAGCTCTTTGGAGACGCTGGCTGTGACTGCGTGGTGGCCGTGGGCCACTACGGGAAGATGGTGGCCGTGAAGGCGGATCAGAGGGAGGAGGCCACGGTGCCGGAGCTCAGGGAGTACTACCTGCGCGGGCCCATCCTGTGCGCCGCCTGCGGCAGCGGCAGCCGCATGTACTACAGCACCCACTCGGACATCTCTGCTGTCGACCTGGACTGGGGGGGCGACTCCTCCGACCCCGAGGACGCGGAGAGCAGCACCGGCGTCCTGCCCCCCGTCCTGTCTCCGGCCAGTTTAAGTATCTGTAGCGTTGTGGCTCTTTCCTTGTCTTCTCGGGCGTCAGAAGGTACTGCTGGCAGCGGGGCGTGCGCTGGGGCTTGGGGTGGAGCGGGGCAGGAGAGCCGCCTAGTCCGGCCCGTGCGTCTCCACCCCTCCTCTCACGGTCCGCATTGGGCTCCGTCCTCCACCCGTTCTTGTTGACTCCCCTCGTTTTTGTAAGTCGTTTCTGTGTGGAGCATGGCGACTCGGGACCGGCGCGGCGCCTGCTGCCAGCTCCGGCTCTTCCCCCTCTGCTCGGCATCACGGTGCTGGCACCGGCCCTGCCTGTCCCCTCGTGCTCCCTGCAGCGGGGGCAGCCTGCGGGGAGCCCCTCAGGGAGCTGGGACGAGGCTCGCTCTGGAAAGGGGGGTTCAGCCATGCTGCTGCCTGCACCCGGGGCTTCCAGCCTGCACCGCGCGCTCAGCCCCACAGCTTTGGGTGCTGATTGTCCCCCGGCGAGGGCAGCGTGTGGTGCCTGCCCACAGCCTGGGCGTGCAGCAAGGTGCAGTGCTCGCCCTCAGCCCCTGCTTTGGGAGCAGAGTGCCTGGACAGGGGGAGAGCATCAGCACAAAGCGGGTCAGAGCAGGCAGAGGGGCGAGGAGAGGCTCCTGGGACACCCAGGCGAGCGCAAGGCAGGCAGCCCGGCCCCCCGTGCTGCCCGCAGAGCTGCATGTGGCTCGCTGCTGGGGACCCTGCATGGCAGCGCTGGCTCCCGGCATGCTGCGGCCCCCCCCAGCTCCTGCTGGCCTTGGCTTGGGGGCGGCCAGCTCCGGGAAGCATGGCTGGGGCGGTGGGGCTGTCGGGGACAGGACAGGGATGGGGGGGGGCGTTTCCCTTCGTGGAGCTGTGTGTGAGGTGGGCAGAGGTGCCGCTGTGGTCCGTGTCCTGTCTCTGTTGTACCCCTCTGCAGAGGGAGGGGATACCTTGGGGCAGGCAGTGCCGTCCTGTGCTCCCCCGGCACCCTGCGTCCCCCCAACCATCAGGGAAGCCCTGGCTGCCTTCCTGACCCCCCCCCAGCCACCCCCGGTTGCCTGACCTGCCCCATCTCTGCCTGTAGGTGAATCGGAGCTGTTGGCCTTGTCTGCCAAAGGCCGCCTCATGTCGTGTGGCTTGTGCAGCCCCGAGGAGCCTGACGTGGAGCTGACACCCGCCGAGATTGGCCGGAGGATTAAGGAGCTGCTCTCTGGGATCGGCAACACCTCGGAGAGGTAAAGGGCTCAGTGAGCTGCCAGGGTGACGGGCACCAGCCCTTCTGTGCCTCCGCCATGAGCTCTGTCAGTAGCTGCTCCAGCACCCCCGTTTCGGAGCGCAGGACAGGATAGAAGCGGTGTTTCAGGGCTGCCCCCCGGCGCTGCGGGCAGGCTGGTGTTTACAGCCTCGGCAGCAGAAGGTGGCAGAGGCAGCGTGCCAGGCGCTGCCAGACGCCCGGCGCTTGCCAAGCCGGCGGGGCCAGGCAGGGCAGGCGCGGGCCCCCGCGGCCATCTGCACCGCGAGGGATGCACCGAGCCCCCCCGTGGCAGCGGCGTTCCCAGGGTCTGGATCGATGGAGCTGCTCGTCGGGCAGCTCAGCTCAGGGGGGGCTCATGGGCAGAGCACCCTGGATCTGTGGGGAAGGAGATGGGGAGGTCCTGGGTGGATGAGGGCACTGGGGCTGCTCGGCTCGTCTGGGCGGTGGCACAGAGCCCTTGTGCAGCAGCCCTTTGTCACCACCCCCTGCCACGCTCCCGGCGCTGACCCAGTGTCCTCGCTGTCGTCCCTGCTCCTGTTTCAGCTCTGACCCTTTGTCCTTGCAGAGTTTCCTTCCTGAAGAAAGCAGTGGACCAAAAGAACCGAGCCCTGGCCAGCCTCAACCAGGTGATGAACGTGAGCGCGGCTTTGCTGTCCAGCCAAGAAGGCCAGAAGCCCATTGCTTGCACTGTCACTGCCAACTGGAGCTGCCTCCTGCTCCGAGACACCGTCACCATCTCCTGCCTGCTGGAGAACTGCAGCGAGTACAGCCTGGAGGAGGGCTGGACCCTCTGTGTCCAGCTCCTGGCCAGCCCCTGTGCCTTAGAGGAGGAATCTGTGGATGCGGCCACCACCTTCACCTTCCCCATCGACCAGCTCCTCCCTGGGAACAAGAGGGAGCTGACGCTGCCCCTCGGCTCTGCTGCCGACACCAAGCTGGACCTGCCTCTGACCATCTCCTGTGCCCTCTACTACAGTTTACGGGATATTTTGGGCAGCGGCTCCGACTCCTCCGAGGCCCTGGATGATCTCCTGCCCGACGACTCGCCCCTGCTCTCCCCAGACAGAGAGGGGATCTGCCTGCCCCTCAGCGAGTGCACCATTGACATGCTCCAGTGCCTGCGTTTCGAGAGCAGCCCCCCCGAGCCGGATCCCTCCCCACCGGCTCCTGCGCCCCCAGACCCCGTGGAGACCTTCCTCAAAGTGTCCCGGGAGCAGACTGAGCCCGAGGCGGGGAAGGACGGGGAGCAGCCGCCCGCCTCGGGAGAGGGGAACCTGCCCCCGTCAGCAGCGTCCATCAGGGTGGCCTCGGAGCTGCTGCAAACCGCGCTGAAAACCTCCGGCTCAGGTGGGTTCCTGGGGAGGAGCATCCCCGGAGCTGCTGGGTTTGTCCTGGGGCAGACGCGCTTCCATCCTGCTGGTTGGAAAACGCCTCCGAGACAACCCTCATTTATCAAAAGGGTAAATTCTGTTCTTACCCTTTTACTCAGAAAAAAAGGGAGAAATCATAAAATCATGGAATGGTTTGGGTTGGAAGGGACCTTAAAGCTCGTCCAGCTCCAACCCCCTGCCCCGGGCAGGGACACCTTCCACTAGAGCAGGTTGCTCCAAGCCCCTGTGTCCAACCTGGCCTTGGGCACTGCCAGGGCTGGGGCAGCCACAGCTCCTCGGGGCAGGGGGTGTCTCTTGGGGCGCTGTCGCAGTGTAACGAGCTCCGCTTTGTGCCCTGTGCCCGCAGAGGTGCCGCTGAGCTGTGCCACGCTGCGCTGGCTGCTGGCGGAGAACGCCGGCGCCGCGGCGCTGAGCGGCGGGACCGTGACCTCGGTGCGCGGCGCGGCTCCGGACGGAGGAGAGGTGCAGCTGCTCGTGCGAGAGGCAAGCAGGGGGTTAACCCTCCGGGGGGCTCCCCACCCCACAGCTCCGGCCCGCAGCCCCTCGCCCTCCCTCTCTGGGTGGGTTTGTGTCCCCCCGGTGTTACTTCCCTGCTAGGCTGGCTTTGTGAGGGGAAAAAGAGGTGCGACGTCCCCTCCCAGTGTCCCTTGGCTGGATCCCTGGGGGTGCTGTTTGCTGTGGGCTTTCCACTGGAGCGAACATCCCCTTCTGAGCACGAAGTTAAAGCAGTAACTGCCCGGCTTCTCTGGTGGACCCCGTGCTGGCGGGCTCAGGTTGGGTCACACCTGAGAGCCCCGATATCGCTGCTGCGACCAGGGACAGTGTTCATCGTGCTTGGGCTGAGCTGGTGGATTAAATCCACCGCGGTGGCAGCCAGTGTCTCGTTGGGAACGGGCATCCGTTGGCACCGGTGGCACTGGTTGCTCTCCTGGCTGCACTATGGGCTCTGCTGGGGCTGAGGGAGCTGGTGAGGGCTCATCTGGAGCCCGACGGCCACCGGGGCTGGGCTGGGGGCAAACACCCCTTAGAGGGGCTGGACAAGGGGTCTGATGTGCCCAGCTGGGCTGGCAGCATCCCTACAGTGTTTGCCCGTTCCAGGCTGGAGAGGAAACGGGTTGGGGGGTGCAGGGGGTAGGGATGGGGGAGAAGAGGCTCTTGGGGAGCCCTGTGCCGTGGGGAGGGGTCCTGGGGTGCCCTCACCCCCTCCCCTGCGTGGCAATGGTGGTGGTGAGGATGTTCTCGCTGTCCCAGGTGTCCATGAACGACTTCAGCCCCGCGGGGCCCATCCAGGCTGTGGAGATCCTGATGGAGAGCCCGTCCTTGGCCGACATGTGCAGGATGCACCACGCCGTGATCCGGCGCATCCAGGTACGCTCGGCCCCTGCAGACGTGGCCCTGGGGGACAGGGGGGACCCCGAGGCCACCAAAGCCCCGAGGGCAGAGCCTGCAGCCGGATGCTCGAGGAGGGTTTCTCTGGCACCACCGTGTGGCAGCCGGGCCTGGCTTTTGGCAGGACTGGGGAGTGGGAGCATCGTGCACCCCACTCCCTTCCTGAGCTCTGGAACGCCGGGAATGCCGTCCGTCTGCCCTGGGAACAACCCTGGTCAGCTTGGCAGCCGAGCAGAGCAGAGCAGTGGGGGCTGGCAGCCGTCCCGGAGGTGCTTCAGCGCCGGCACAGCGCGGTGCCAGGCCTGGGGCGGGCACGGCTGCCAAGCGGAGCCCTGCCTCGGGCCCGGGGCTGGGGCTCCCCGGGCCGGGCGCTCAGAGCTCCCCGTTCCCGCAGGCGCTGGTGCTGGAGCAGGCGGCGCAGGGCTCGGGGCCCCCCGACCTCCGCATGCAGTACCTGCGCCAGATCCAGGCCAACCACGAGGTGAGCCGGAGCACCGCGCACCCACCGTGGCACAGCGCCCTCCCCGTGCGGTGCGCGCCGTGGGGGCCCCTGTGCCAGCGCATCCCTCAACTCCACCTCCTGTGCACAGATGCTGCTGAAGGAGGCGCAGACCCTACGTGAGCAGTCACCCCACGGCGAGGAGGGAGCCGCGACGGCAGAGAAGCTCCTCCAGATCTACCAGCAGCTGCGTAACCCCAGCCTTGTTCTCCTCTGAGCAGCGGGGCGAGCCTGAGCCCCGCCGGCCGGGGCGGGTGCCCATGGGACAGCGGCGAGGAGGGACCCCCACCGGAGGAGGAGCGGGCCCGGGCGGGCGGTGAGGCCCCCGGGCGGCCGCGGCGGTGACCCGGGTTGGGGGGACGTGTGTGTGTGTATGTGTTTTGTGGTCGTGTTGGCAGCACCGGAGGGTCGCGGGGCTCCGGCGGCAGCGCTGGGGGCTCCTGGGCTGGCCCCAACCCGGCCCTGCCGCCCCGCAGGCAGCTCCGGGCCGTGGTGTCTTGTGGATCGTTCTAGCCGTGGTAGTTGTAGTGCTCTCCCGGCCGTGCCGCACCGGCTGTGGGCTGTGCCCCCGTGCCGCCTTGCCTTTCAGGATCAGGACAAACAGGGTGCTGTGCCAGGGTGCCCAGCGGGCGCCTGCCCCGGGGGAGCCCCGTTTTCTGCTGGGCAGGGGAGGGGGGTTTCCGCTCCCCCGTTGTTTCTATAAAGGATCCCGTGTTTTCGTGGCGGTGCCGCGGGGTTTGGCCGCGTCCTTCCCCGCCCCGCTCCAGTGTCTGTAACTCTGTCGTCTGCCATGAAAACGGTCGTGCCGCTCATGAGTGCCCGTCTCGTTGCTTTCCATCTCCCACCAGCGCCCCGCCAGCCCCCCGGGGGGCTGCCCCACAGCCCCTTCCTCACCCCCTGCCTGGCAGAGGGTCCGTGGGCATCCCAGTCCCTCCATGCTCCGGGTCCCAGGGCAGCCCCTCATGGTGCTGCTGGCAGTGGGTTTGTGTGGCTGAGCCCCCAGCCCCAGCTGCCCCATGGGACCCCCAGCCCTATGCCCCCCAAGCCTGGCAGCTCTGCCTGCAACAGCCTGGGGGTCCCCATATCCCAGAGAGGTGACAGGGCTGGGATGTAACAGCAGGATCAGCCCTTTCCGTGGGGTGTCGGTGCTCAGTCTCGGGGTTTAAGGCCCCAGGCTGGGCCATGGGGATGTCATGGGATCCTGGGTGCTGCAGGAGGAAGACAACGCACTGCCCTGGTCTGATCCAAACTGACTTTAATGCCACGAGCCGAGGGGGATCGGGGACAGAGCTGCCCCGGATGGTGCCGGTGCCGCCGCCAGCCCTTGCGTGGGGCCGAGCCGCTGCCGCGGGGGTCAGTACTCCCAGAGCGTGGCGCGCAGCACGGACTCGCTGTCGGCGCGCAGGGTGCCGGCCGGGTCCCCGCGCAGGTACCGCCCGTTCTTCGCTTTGATGGCGACACGTCCCCGCTCCCGGAACTCGAAGAAGAAATCCTCGGAGAGGTCCCCGTCGCTGCACACCGACCCGCTGCTCGCCACGTACCAGAACTTGCCCCCCTGCCCTGCGGGAGGGCCCCGGGGCTGTTGGTGGGGTCTGCCCGGACCCATGGTACCCCCCCAACCACGGTATCATCCCACCCGTCACCCACCTCGGATCTGGTAGGCGCCGTCGCTGAAGCTGATGTGGAAGACGTCGTAGACGGAGCGGTTGGATTCGAGCAGGTTGGAGCCGCGGTGGTAGCAGACGAAGCCGTGCTCGCCGCGCAGCACCAGCATCGGGCGGTTGATCAGCTTCAGGGTGAACTCCTCGTCCTCCCCTGCGCGGGAGCCCAGCCCTGAGCACCCCGGGGTGGGGGAACCGACACCGGGACCCCCCCAAAGCCACCCCAGCACTTACCCACGGCGTCGCTGACGGCCGCGAGCTGCCCGTTCCTCTTGGTGCAGACGTAGCGGCCGTTGCTGGCGCGCAGGGCCACGCGCCGCCCGCGCCACTCGATGTCGAACATGGTGTTGGCAGCGCTGGAGGTGAAGGGACAGCGTGAGCCGGGGCAGCCTGTGCCCGTCCCACCCCCAGGCCCCTTCCCCGGCCCCTCTGCACCACTCACACTTCGGTGGCCACGGCCTGGATGCCCCCATGGGCCACGAGGGTCCAGTAGCTGCCGGTGTTGGTGTGCAGGCTGCACTTGTTGGTGTTGCGGTCAATCTGGAGCTGGAAGGTCTCGTGGTTCAGCTCCTCGTCCTGGTTTGCCGACACGTTGATGCCTGCGGGCAGGAGGGGACGTTGGCACCGGCCACGCTCCGGCCACGTTCCCCCTCCCTGATAAATCCTTCTATGAGCAAGCGTGCTAATTGGGCCGGGTAAGCTGATTGCTGCGGGTCCATCTGGCCGGCGCCGCGCCGCACAATTCCCTATTTATAGCCTGCCCGACACCGCCACCCGGCCCTAAGCTGCTTGGCACAGGGGCAGCGCGGTGCCGGGGCAGCCGGGGGCATGGCACAGCCGTGGGGACCCCCGTGGGCTCCGGAGGTCATGGTGCAACCACGGCCCATGCCGGGCACCCCATGGTGGGGTCTGGCCGTGGGCACGGCTCTGCACAGCCCCTCCTGCCTGCTGCTGCCTGCCCAGGTGCCAAACAGCCCCATGCCAGGACACGCGTGTCACTGCGTGTGCAAACACATACATGCACCTCCATGGCACTGAGCAGAGCCCTACATGCATGTGCATGCACACACGTGTGCACATGCGCACACACTGTGCTGGGAAGAGCCCTGCACATGCACATAGGGGCTGCACAGAGCTGTGCACATGCGTGCACACACCACAATATCCATACATACACATGTATGAGCTGCACACGCGAATGCCCTGCTCACTCGCTCGTGTATGCACACGTGTGCACCCTCCCTATACACACCCAGAGAGCCCCGTGCACCCACACACACCCCTAAACCCACACATGGAGCTCTGCACACAAATCACACCCTTGTACAGATCTATACACACCCATGGAGCCCTGTGTGCACACACACACCCTATACACCCCTATGGAGCCCTGCACAGCCCCATTTCTGCTCCCACCCCAGCCCCACTGGCCACAGCCCCCCCCAGGCAAGCAGGACCCCCTGTACCCCTCAACTGCAGCCTCCCCAGGGCAGCAGCAGTGCCGGGATCCCCCATATCCCTGGGGAGCAGCATGGGGCACAGCAGCATCGTCGCCCAGCTCCTCCTGCAGGGTATCCCCAGGCCAGCGCTGCACTATGGGGTTGTTATTGTAGGGTCTGCTCCCATGGTGGTGTTCCCAGGGGCGGGAGCCGATCCCTGGGGGTCCCATGGGGCCGGCAGTGGGTGCGGGCAGCACTTACCCTGCCGGATGGAGACGTATCTGCCGTTGGCCGCAGTGAAGACCACCTGAGGGTGGCTCTCCTCCAGATCGAAGAGTTCATCTTTGCCCGGCTTGGAGCTGCGGCCGGACTTGAGGGTCCCGGTGGGCCCGGTGGGTGCCAGGTATTTACCATCACAGTCCTTGAAAGCCAACTTGCCCGCCTTGAACTCGAGGGTGTAGCCGGTGCGGGCGCCGGGCTCGGGCACCAGCGTGCCATCGCAGCGCAGGTAGCGCTCGTCGGCCGTGCGCAGGCTGTACTTCTTGTCCTGGAAGCAGAGGGTGATGAGAGCATCCACCCCCCAGGGCAGGTTGCTGTCGGTGGCGATCTCGTCCTCGTGGGCGCTGAGGTGAGCGTAGCGGCGGCGGCTCACGCTGAGCAGGTTGGCCTGGGGGTGCATGGCCAAGTGCACGGTCCAGAGCTCACCCTCCGTCACGCTGGGTGCGAAGCAGGAGAGGCGATCCTCGCGGCCCCCGAAGAAGCGCCGGTGCGGCGCCGACTGCAGCGCCCAGCGCCCGTCCGACTGCGTGATGATGCTGAAGCGCTCGTCCCGGCCCGGCTGCTCGGCCTCGCAGCGCACCTTCCCGTCCTTGTCAGCACCCAGGTACCGGCCCAAGTGGCTCTTGAGGAAGACGACGGAGCTGTCGGCTTCATCCTGCTCCAGCGTCCAGATCTGTTTGCGCTTCAGGCTGGGCGCCGAGGCGTTCACCTTGTAGCCGAAGCTCTCCGCCGTCAGGTACCGGCTCTCGCAGTTGATCAACCCGAACTGGATCTTCAGGACCTGGTGGATCCCATTCGTTGGCATCTTCTGCCGGCGCAGGGGGGGCAGCGGGGGGTCCCCGGCCCTGCCGAGCCCGCGGGGACGGCTGCGCTGCCCCGGTGCTGGTTAATCAGCCGCTATAGGGTTATAAAGCCTGGCCAGACTGCGGCGAGCGCCGGGGCTGCCGTACCCGGCCACCGCGGCGGCCCCCGGCCAGCGTCCGTCCCCGCGGCCTCGGCTCTCCTGCCACGGAGCCGCGGGTGGAAAACTAGTGTGGGAACCCGATCCGGCGTATCTGTTCCCGGCGGGTTAAGGTTACCGGCCCCTCTGATTGAGCAGTGGGTCACCTCCAGCCGCGCCGCCCCCCGGCCTGCCCCTAAGCGCCTTTACCAATTAGCCAGGCATTTTGATTAGTTTAAACCTTTTATCCTGCTTTGGGGCCCTTGGCCTCCATCTGTCCTGTTAGCACCAAATCCCTCCTGGAGCTGTGGATCAGGGTCATGGCTGCTTCTCCCCCCTCCAACAACCCACCGGGGTGATGGTTGGGACCCTCCATCTCCAGCGCAACAGGGCTGAGACTGTGCGAAGCTCATGACGGTGGCGTGGGTGCTGCTGGGGACAGGAGGGGACCGTCCTCACTGCACCGTCCCCTCAACCCAGCCTCCAGCTTTGACCACGCTCCACCGCAGGCACCTGAGGACAGGCTTTGGCCACCCCAAAGCGCCCAGACCCCCCCTCCCAGCCCCTAGCCGCGGCGATGCCGCTGTGCCGCAGCAATGCCGAGGCCGCAGTGATGGCTCCGCCGCCGCCTTCCCCCCGGCCCCGCGGCTCCGGTGTCAGCGCAGCGCCGGTCATTGTTCCCGAAGCAGCCCCGGGGATTGGGTACCTCATGACTTTTTCATGGCCGAGCCTCCCTCAGCCCCCCCCGTACGGCGATACCCGAGCCCGGCGCGGTGTAACTGACCCCCCGCGAAACGGATACGGGTCAGCTTTCGGGATGGGGGGGGATAAGTGGGTCAGGGTCCTGCGGAGGGGCTGGGGGGCTATGGGGGGCTATGGGGGGCTGTGGGCAGCCGGGTCTGGCGGGGTCTGGCAGCGCTGGGTCTCTGTGGGTGCCCACCAGCACTGAGCACTGAGCAACCAGGAGCTGCATTTATACGTGCTGCCCCACCCGATCCCTCCCATGGGGGTCAGGTTCCCTTTGGGGGGGCCCGTTTGGGCCCTGCCCCACAACCACAGCTTGTCCCTGCATCCCCCCGGGCTGGGGACACCCGGACCCCACTTCTGCATCACTCCCAGCTTTGGGGGGTGTCTTTGAGACCCCACATGCTCATAACAGCCCCCCCTGTGTGAGCATCACGGGGGTGCCCCCACCCCGGTCCCATCCAACACCATCCCACAGGGACGAGGGGTGCTGGGAGGGGGTCCCAGCCTCAAACCAGCCCCGGGGGGGGGAGGTTTTGGGGGGGCTGAGGGGTGGGGGTGGCGCGGGGTATCGGGTACCCCCCTCCCCGCGCCAACACCCGTCCCGGCCGTCACCGTGACGACGGGAGGGGACGGGACCGGGGGTGTGTGTGTGTGTGTGTCACCGCATCACCGCGGCGACGGGCGGCGGGGCGGGGCGCGGCGCCTTCCTCCTCCTCCTCCTCCTCCTCCCGCAGCCGGGGCCGGGCATCCCGCACCCACCGGCCCCATCGCTCCTAATACGGGCGGGACGCGCTGCCGGGGCCCGCCCCGTCCCGCGGGGGCACCGCCGGGCACCGTCGCCTTCTTTGGGCAGGAGGAAGCAGCGGGGCCGAGCCCCGGCACCGCCCCGGGGCCCCCCCGCCCATCCCCGGTATCACCGACCCCCGCGGGACCCCGCCCCGAGGTGTCACGTTCGTGTGTCCCCCCTTTGTGGGTGTCCGGGACCCCCCAATGTCACAGCACAGGGACCCCCGTAATGGGTGCCCGGGGGGGAGGTCCCTGCACCCCGGGATGGGAGTTATGGGATGCAGCCATCACCTGCAAGCCGCTATGAGCTGGGTCCCAGCCCAAGCCCACCAGAGCCCACCAGGACATGGCACAGGGATGTGAGACCCCCCCGAGCCGTGCTGGGACCCCTCATCCCGCTGACACGCACATCCCGGCACCCCCCGGCCTGCTGCTGCTGCACTGGTGACCCCTTCACACCAGGCTCGGCCACCAGCAGCACCGGGGCCTGCAGGAAGGGCTGGAGCCTGCAGAGCTTTGTCCTGAGCGGTGCTGGGAATCCCATGGGAGCCAGCCAGCTTCCCGGTACAGTGATGGCAAGGCCGGGAGCTGCCACTGCCAGCACCCAACAGCGCCAAGGGGCTGCTGGGACGGCACGTGGGGCTCTGCTGTGGTGTGTGGCTACCCCATGGTGTGTGGCTACCCGGCATGGCATTTGGATAGCTGGCATGGCGCAGGGGTCTCTGCTAGGGCGAGCCATGCCATGCCATTGGCAGCGATGTTGGGGACACAGCCCAGGGCACCCCAGGATGAAGCAGGGGACCTCAGACATGAGGAAGGACCCAGGCTGCTGGGGTCTGCTGTGGTCCATGGCCAGGCTGCCATCCATGGGGTGCACAGCACCAGCTGTGAGGTGTCAGCACCATCAGTGGGTGCACCACAGTGCTGGAGCTGAGGATGAGGGGTTTTGGGGTGCCTTGTGCTGGCTGTGTGGTGCTGCAGCACTGCCAGGGTGTGGGGTGCTGCCTTTGGAGTGTGGGGTGCTGCTATGGGGTGCAGGGTGCTGCTATGGGGTGCAGGGTGCTATCTGCAGGGTGCTGGGTGTCACTCCAGCATCATGGCCTTCCTGTAGGTGCTGGCATGACCGCAATGGACAGGGGGTGCTTATGGCTGCGGGACGGTGATGCCGGGATGGGACCGGTGCGGGTGCACTGGAGCTGCGATGCTGCTGGGGGTGTGGGGGCTCGGGGTGGGACTCCCTGGGCTATGGGTGCTGCCGGTGGGTGCTATGGGTGCCATCAGTGGGTGCCATGGGTGCCGTCGGTGGGGTACACGTGCTGCCCGCGGCGCCGCACGTGCTGCCCGGGGGGCAACGGGTGCTGGGGGGGGCACAGCCGGTGCCACCTCCGGGGCGCGGGGCTGGACCCGGCGGTACCGGAGGGGCCCGGGCCCTGCCCGGGGGCGGGGGGGGCGCTGCCGGGGGGTCCCCGCCGGGGCCGGGGGTCGCCGCCGCCCCCCCCCCATAATAACCCCATGCAGGTTCCGGGGTGCGCGGGGCGGGGGCAGCCCG